>NC_140025.1:29228246-29828246 GCF_964263955.1 Coregonus lavaretus | reverse complement strand
ATACCACCAAGTGGTATTGTGTCTAGGGTCCACAATAGATAGCATCTGTTGCGAGTATCCGGACCCACTCATTAGGCTAAGGTGAAAACTGTAGTCCACAATCCAAAATGAACGGGAAGGATTGGCACCAACCATTTAATTTCGATAGTATCTTTACCATTCCAAGTTGCCGTGCATGAAAAGTTAGAGGAGGGACATTGCCAACGTGCTGGAATCACATCTTTGAATCCAGGCTCACAGACGACATGCTTCGTCTCCCCATCGTTAGCCCCACTGACTAACAGGCCAGAGCCCCATTACAACAGCCCCTGAGCCTCAGGCAAAAGGCCTCGACTTGGGGGTGGAGCACCTAGCCTAACTAACCAAGCTATACTAAATGGGAGTTTCCAGGCAAAGATTCTCTGCCCTAAGGCGAGACATGTTTGAGAAATGTTCAATAAAACCCATCCACCCTCCAAAGACAGAAATGCAGACCTGGGATTCAGCGCACGGTTTTCTATTGAAGAGGGAGAAAGAGTGAAAACGGCCAGGAGATAAAAACATGAACCATTCCTATTCCCTTGGTGAGGCTCTGACTCGGGAGGCAGGCTCATTTAAATGAGATGAAAGAGCAATGGAGTTTCAGGGAGAGAGAGAGAGAGAGAGAGAAATGTTTCTGCACTTTTATGGGATTTTCAGTAAGAAGGAAACCCGTCTAGAATAGTTTAGCCCTCTCAAGCTGAGAAACGCCCTCAAGGTGATTAGTCACTGGATGCAGGAGAAGTTGTGAATGCCCTCTGTGTAAACTCAAGGGTCACATGGAGATATAGGCATGCTTTAGGGGATGGAATATGATTAGACTATAACCTGTCTATCTGATTATTGTGGTCTGAGAAACATAGAGGTATGTGAGCCTAGGGATATTATTCGCTATCCCAATGTCCAATGATTGCACACAGAGGTGTGGTTTCCCAATTTACATTCGCATCAATCTGTCCTTGAAATTGACATACTTTCCCCCCTCCTTAACTTTCCCTAACGTTGTGAGAACCTGTGACGGTCACATCCTTACGGAGTGTGTTTCTCGGTATGATTAACTAGCTTCCTTTCATCAATGGCCACCGATCTGGCAGGACATGATAGGTCAAAGCAGTAGGGTAGAACTCCATCCACAACTCCATATATCACTGATGAGAAAGAAAAGGGCATAAAGCTGTAGTGGGCAGTAATATTTGATATGTAATAGTAATATGTGAATATTCAGTATATTATACAGTATATACATAAAATGTGACTAAGCAATTAGTCTATTCAAATGTTTATCTGACTCCATAAAGATAATTAATATATACAAGCAAGCATTAGGCAATATTCCAAGCATATAGATCCTAAGGTGAACTTACAGGACAGTGCATGAACAAAGAGAGGCTTACTAGGCCAGAGGCCTAGAAGTCTAGGAAATGAAAATTGATTATACAACCTTCCTCCATGGACTGGATACAGGATAAGAGGAAGATAAAAGGCTTTTAATTCAATTTCTAACATCTGAAGGGTTAACCTTTCAACCCAAAACCAACCACCGTTGACCAATCAAATGATCCCGAGTGGTGCAGTGGTCTAAGGCACTGCATCGCAGTGCTAGCTGTGCCACTAGAGATCCTGGTTCGAGTCCAGGCTCTGTCGCAGCCGGCTGCGACCGGGAGACCCATGGGCGGCGCACAATTGGTCCAGCGTCGTCCAAGGTAGGGGAGGGTTTGGCCGGCATGTGGGTTCGTTTCCCACGGGGGGCCAGTATTTAGCATCTGCTAAATAACTAAACATGTAAATGTAAGTTGACAGTAACCTAAACACTCCCAGGCCCAATCTCCACACAATGTCACAGCATCTAAAGGCTTGTGTGGGGGATGAGACCAATGTAAATCAGACAGAATTTCTAAGAGGACCATAAAACCTTTTGCATATAGTAATTCAGAGTTCACCCTGTACAGAGACAAATAACCACAAAGATCATACATACATATAGTTAGCATCAGAGTTATCCTCAGTGAACAAGTTTCAGATAGATACCAAACATGGATACTATAGCATTATTCTATTAGTCCTCTGCATACTGTTACAGAGATACATTTTGTCCCCTTAGAGGGGGAAGGGCTGACTAGTCCTTGGGCATTGTCCTTTTGTTCCTGGACCATTTGCCATGCAGCTCCAGGTGACAGAGAACACATAAATTAGGGCCGAGCCTGCGAAGCCAGAGAAGAGTTTTGGAACTCAGGATAAGGATTGCCTGTAATTTTACAGCTGTCAGGGTGGATATAATCTCTTGTGGACGGACTACGATGACTAACGAGCGACAGTAGTCCCGGTGCTTTGGTTTTCTGTCGCTGGTTATTTGGCAGTATCAGGATTGGGTGCTTAAATTGGGGCAGGGATTTCAAGCAATGATTTCAAGTGGAACATTTTTTGAAGGGGTGGAGCCTTTAGCTGAGAGTTTCCGTTTAAGGGAGTGGAGACTTCTCTAGTTTTATAATATCCGTTCTCATACATCTCACCCCAGAACCTAATCGATCATCTGATGCAATTATGCAAGATTTGAGGTCTGGGTTTCCGAGATTAGGGTGGATGTAGGCGATCAATAGCACACAGCAGCAACATCGTGTAGCCCAAGGTTGTGTGTTATTAATGACCATGAAGCATTAGTAAAACATGAAGGCTCTACGTCAGTACGTCTCAAGGGTAGACCCGCTGCTAGAGGAAATTATGCAAATGGTCTGTTTTCAGAATGACACATTGTTATTGTATGTTAATACATCTGAGATCAAATGCATTGTATTGGCACCACTGTGACAGATTTATTTTTCTTCTTCAAGATCACGAACATGGCGAGAGAATGTGAGAAATGCTAATCGTACACAATGTTTCAACACTGAATGTTAAGTCGGCAGAGCCAAGTTCCCAAATGTTTGAAGTGATAATAAAGTGACATCTTTTTTTAATCCTCATTAATCCAAAACGAAGGCTCCTCTTGGATAAAAATAAGGAAGAAAAAAAAAAATAGAAAATGCTCTGAATAGAATATCAATCAGTGAAAAGGGAAATGTTGTCTTTGATATTTTGCAGACGATGAAGGGCCAGACCCCCCGGAGCAGTTCACTGCCATCAAGCTGTCAGACTCTAGGTGCGTATGAAAGGAGTAAATATCACCTATGCACATTTTATGTTGACTTCCTCTCTCCAAATCTGAATGGGAAGTGTCCCCTGGTGAGTTATAATAGACTTCGGAAGAACAATTACAGTCTCTGCAGGTTTACAATTTTATAAATACAAAATTGGATTTAAATTAGAACATTGTTGTTCAAATGGTCTTTATCTTTAAATAGTCTTTGGAAAAGTTTTTAGAGACTCAAATCAACCTGCCAGTATCCAGGAATGAATTTTGTTCTCCTGTGTTTTTCCCCCAGGGTAGCTCTGAAGTCTGGCTATGGGAAGTATCTAGGGATCACCTCGGAGGGGGTCGTGGTGGGGCGTTCCGACGCCATCGGCTCCCGGGAACAGTGGGAGCCTGTTTTCCAGGACGTGAGTGAAGCAACTGTCAATAAAAAAAACGTCAAAGTCAATGCATACAAAAACTGTGACATAATGCCATATCATATAGTACTTGTTGCATAGTAACCCTAGATATAGATAGGCCTTGTTTTCCTCACAGCTTGTTGCTTTGTTGATGCGTATTGGAGAGAAAGTTTGACGCTCTCTGCATATAATTGAGCTTTTACCTCGCGAATGGAGTATCAGCATGAGGTGAAACTCATCTGTCAACTAATCTCTTCATTTCATTTCTGTTTGTTTTCCATTTTTTAAAACTAATTTCTAACTTTCTCTTTCCCCTGTTCCAGGGCAAAATGGCTCTCATGGCAGCAAATAGCTGTTTCATCTCCTACAGTGAAAGTGGGGACATTGAGGCTAAGAGCAAGTTGGCGGGGGACGACGAGATGGTTAAGGTGATGTATATATTTCACAAGGTCGCTCCATAATCCCCCCCCCATCTATACTATAGAAATGACATCCCCATGGGGGAGTCTGAAGTTGGTGACGGAAAGAAAAAACAAAATGTCTCTGAACATTAGGGTGGCAGGATATTGCTATTCAACTTGCAACTGTTTTGTGTTTTCCCCTCTCTCTCTCTCGCCCTCTCTCCTTCTGTCTCTCTCTATGATGATGAACAGATCCGGTCATGCGCGGAGAGGGAGGTCAAGCGGAACGACGACATTGCAGACGAGGACAGGGGCAACGTGAAGAACTGCGAGCTCAACTACGTGTATGTACTGTCTGTCTACCTACGTCACACTCACAGTGGCTGCAACATTTGCAGCGGTAATCATACAAGGTGGGGATTCCATGCCCTCTAGTCTAGAGAGGTTGTAACCCTTGTTGTATGGCTCATCTTGTCCAAATGAACATAAGAAATGGTAAAGGAAAATTCCACCCTAAAACTATCTTTAGTATTTGTTTCATTAGTCCATTGTTGATATAGTCCCAAAATGTTTTGCATGTCAGCAATCAAGTTTTAAGATGTGTAACTTTCAAAATCAGAAATACAGCCAGTATGATTCATTTTGCATCACTGGCTGCATATCTGTATTTTGAAAGTTATATATCTTAAACGTGATTGTTTTTTTGGGACTATATCAACAATGAACTAATGAAACAAATACCAAAAGATAGTTTTGGGGTGGAATTTTCCTTTAAACTTCACCTACCAGTTCTCACAGTGGGGGGGGTGAAGCATTTTATGTAGAAAAGACAGCGAGGAAGGTGGAGGGGTTGAACACTGACCTTCTGTAGACAGACAGTGATTTCCCTCCGTTTTCACCCGACAACCTTCCGCTCTGGTGAGATTTTGACAACTAAATCACAGGCCCTGATGCGTGAGGAGCAGGTGCCACCTCATCAATCCCGCTCCCTTAAAAGGCCGATTGATGGGCCAACGCTACGGGGATGGAAACGGGAATGAGAACGGAACGCCGCTGCCGCTTTTACGGCCTGCGGCGGCCCATTAAGTTCTGAGGGCTAAGCGTGAACAAGGCTGTCATTGTGTTCCGTTTCTCCTCTTCCACCCTCAACTTCGTGTTCAATTTTTTATCTTCCCCTGTTCTCGCCATCGTTTTTTATTGTAGAGGAGGAAAACACAGGGGAAATGGACTCATCATGTTGACATGAAGATAATGGCTGCCCTTGAGCCCGTCATCGTGATGTAGTGCTTAGCATCCCCGAGCGTGTTGCATGAACAGAGCGCTGCCCGTGAATCATAAACCACTGTAACCACGGCTAGAGGGACTAAATGTCGTTAAAGCGCCTGGTAAAAACCAATGCGTTTGTTTGCGGCCCCATTGCACTCTGTATGTATCTACTATCAGGATTGTTTACTTCAATGGAAATGGCACGGTACTAACGAGTGTAAGTCGCTCTATACACGTTTGCATTCACATTTGTCATTGATAATGTAGTCAGGTTTATGCCCCAGAGAGTGCAATATTATTTATATTCCGGACTCTGACATTGCTCGTTCTAATATTTCGTAATTCCTTTATTTTTATTTTGGGGATTTGTGTGTATTGTTAGGTATGACTGCACTGTTGGAGCTAGGAACATAAGCATTTCACTACACCCGCGATAGCATATGCAAAATATGTGTACGCGACCAATAAAATTGATTAGATTTTTGTTCAGTGTCGTTATTCTTTGTGTTTGATAGTGGTGTGTGACTGGTCCTTCCATGTCTTATCATGAGGCTTTGTATGATGACTGTTTGTTTGTTTGTGTGTGTAATAAGTCTCACTGAACACAGATTTCTGATATTACAGAAAGAAGTTCCAGAGTTTCCAGGACAGGCGGCTGAGGCTGAACGAGGAGGACAGCACCACACTGAAGATGGCCCGGAAAGACGGGAAGTTCCACGAAGAGCTGTTAGACAGGTGGGGGAAAAACATCTCATAAAGAGGCAAATCCTAAACTTCTACTTAAGTCTAATTTTCTTTCAGTCTCCCATTGACATCAATGCATGACTAAGTGAAAATTTGATTTCAGTGGAGGTAGCTTCCCCAAAGGAAACAACCACACACAAACTGGTTTTAATAATCAACAAATCCAAACATCCTTTCCAAGAAATCACTCTGGAACTGGTCCAAATGACTGTTGACATGACTCCTACTGATGGCCATTTAATAGCAGGAGTTGGTCAGATAATTGGTCAAACTGCCAACACACTCTAAACCTATTTGCACAAACCTGTTTCAATTCAACATGTTGCGACAAGCTGACTTGTCACGTGATAGCTATTTACATTGTCTGGTGGATAGTGGTGATGTAAGGACTGAAAATAACCACGCGTGCCTTTTTTTGTTTGTCCACAGGAGAGCCAAGATGAAAGCAGACCGATACTGCAAGTGAAGATACAAGAGTTTATGGATTGTCCACTCGTCTTTGAATTTCTTATGTTAAAATCAAAAAGTATTTCCTTTTTATTCGTTTGGTTGTTTGACTGGCATTGATGAATCTGTTTGATTGTTTGACTGGCATTGATGAATATGTTTGATTGTTTGACTGGCATTGATTAATTTGTTTTGATGTAACTTTTTATCATGAATAAATTGTATTTGTTTAAGAGAGAGTAAATTGTGGGATTATTGTGTAATTTCAATCCCTAAACCCCTTCCCTAGCTGGCTGCTCAGAAGACGGAGTAGCTTGTTTCACTGGGTTTCCCTAGGCGTCATCTCTCAGATAATAAACTGGATTGTATTCGAGAGATTACCCAGTGACCCATTTTCCTGTAAATCATTGCCAACATGCCTACTACCACTATCTTTGTTTTGCCCTAAAAAACTGCAGATCAGTAGATCTGTCAGATGTTTGGGACAGTCCATTGATGTTTGTTTATTAGGAAATACTGTAGGAAAGAGTGGGGTAAGTTGAGCCATTTTTTGCTTTCAGCATCACTCTGTCAAGGGAAATATAGTATTATTTCTAACAAAGACATCTACATATATTTCAGGATGTTGTGTATCCCTGGAAATAATCAGAATGAATGTAAACATTACAGTTTTGAAAACATAGCTTGTCCAGAAAAAGTGGTGTCTTGACAAAACTTACCCCGGGTACATTGGG
Source organism: Coregonus lavaretus (assembly GCF_964263955.1). Lineage (NCBI taxonomy): Eukaryota > Metazoa > Chordata > Actinopteri > Salmoniformes > Salmonidae > Coregonus > Coregonus lavaretus. The sequence continues at coordinate 29,821,108 of NC_140025.1, read as the reverse complement.
GAAAAAAGTATTTAGTCAGCCACCAATTGTGCAAGTTCTCCCACTTAAAAAGATGAGAGAGGCCTGTAATTTTCATCATAGGTACACGTCAACTATGACAGACAAAATGAGGAATACAAATCCAGAAAATCACATTGTAAGATTTTTAATGAATTTATTTGCAAATTATGGTGGAAAATAAGTATTTGGTCAATAACAAAAGTTTCTCAATACTTTGTTATATACCCTTTGTTGGCAATGACACAGGTCAAACGTTTTCTGTAAGTCTTCACAAGGTTTTCACACACTCACAATTCAACACAATCACAATTGCTTTTTTGTATTTTAATCATATTAAGCATATTTTAACACAGGCTTAACACCTAACAAACACTTGGTACTTTTAACATAGGCTAGGCCCTGTTGTTACCTCATATCCCAGGAATAATGCCTTGCATTACACCTGGGAAGAAAACATACTTCCATTTTCTCAACTTATCCCAACATTTTGACTATATTAGCCCACACAGCTACAAGGATGCACTTTAATGCTAGTTTTATGGCCTCATATTGAAGCTTATAGAGGCACAAACTGATGTATAGAACAATCTTACAATAATTTACTTTGGTTTTGATACAAGCGTAATGAAACCTCTTAACACAAATTAATTTGACTTGTTGAAAATCTGTTTTTTGGACCTAACTTGCTTACTACTTTTTCCATGCGGTTTCTTTCCTCACATACTATTTATTTTGTATTCGGTTTCCTAGAAACAACGGTTGCTCAGTTTACCCCTGGCTCAATTTACCACACTCTCCACTACAGCTTCAAGGTGTGAATATGGCAAAGCTCCTCAGTTTTAAACTATTTTTAACAGCCTTTGATGACAAGCGAATTTGCTTTAAAAAGTAATTTGTCACACACAACCCCTTTCAGTTGTTTTATGAGTAACCTGTGCCGAACTTTAACTACAATAAGCCCATTCTATTGCTCTTTAACTGCCAGTCATGTCATGTGCTTGTTTTCACTTCAGTATAACAATCAGGAATGTACCAGTATCAGGGATGGGAGGACATATTTATATATTTTCACATCAGTAGAAGCCTATTTATACACTTAACCATTTTTATGTGTAATAAGCGACATAAACAAAACAAATAATGTATCTGAATCAGAGAAAAATTAATGTATAAAATCTGTTGAAGCCGCCTGCCCATAGTGTAATGGTACGCTCCTCTCAAATCACGAGGAAAGCATGCACTTCCGTATTTTGAAGCGGACCAAAAGTTAGAAGAAGCTTCACACACAAACAACGGGGCGGCACAAGATGAATTGGTTGTGTTCTCTTCTCTTGGTGTCCTTATCTGCAGTATCGGCACAGTTTGTGCCACCGGTAAGTGCATCCAAATACTGACTATTCTGTCATCAAAATATTAGTTAGCCTGAGTGCTAGCTAGAAAGTGTGTCTTCACCTGAACAAAGCTTTGCTTTCTTTCGCCCTCTAACAGTATACCGAAGAATGTCAGACGGGCATGTACCCTCCCAAAGGTCCAACGTAAGTATTGCCATTAGTTAGTCACAGTGTGCTTGCTAGTTGTCCAAGGTGCTGTCAAATGTCCAACTAAACAACTTGCATAAGTTTTGTAACACCTGGCACAAGCTCCTAGCTCATGCATGAGGCGGCACACCTTATGCAAGGTAAACAGGAAGTGTTTGTATTGTGTATAACCAGGTGCATAATGTCATTAGCTACCTGCCTCTGTCCATTGTAATTGCACTGGGGCAACTATGACTACTTTAGTGACTAATGTGAATGAGTCTCACATGACAATATTGTGCAATACCACTTTCAGGGGATAGGAAAGTGACCTCAATGTCATTATGCATCAATCTAAAATGTCTCATGTCACGGTTTTGATCAGATTCAAAGGGTCCGTCACCTGGTACACAATAGACCTGGATTTGCCCCCCAGCGAAAGATGGAAGCTAATCATCACTGACAAAAAAGCTGAGGTGAGAGTATTACATGTCTTGTTCATATCAATTTCAATTACGTAAATGTATTTACTATAGGATCAATACTTGTACTGTTTTCTTATTCACTATTTGTCTGGTTTTCTTCAGTTGGTCAGCATGATCCAGGCTATCAGGGATTTGGCCAACGCTTTCGTTCCTAGTGGGAAACTAATAGATTTGGTCGACAAGGACTTGGTGAGAGCGTTTGATCATTTCACTGGAAAACTCTATTACACCTCGTCTCATAAAATAATTTCAATTATTGTTTAATTTGATCATGTAACTGTTTCTCCATGACTAATGGTTTTGTGTGTTCTGCAGCCTTTGATAGTGAGTACCCTTCCCTACCCATTCAACGAGGAAATAAAAGGAATTGCGACTGCCTCGGGTGTTCCCCTTGGTAATACACAGTAACCCACAATTGCCTAATTTCAACCCATGACCGTAACTTCACTATCATTCGGTCTCTAGTTTCTGTCTCACCTCCCTCCTATTCTGATTGTATTATACATGTTTCATTCCAGGCGAGGTTGTCCTCTTCAACATCTTCTATGAGGTCTTCACGGTGTGCACTTCTCTAGTGGCAGAGGACTCAAATGGTAAGTAACTCATGTTATGTTATGACACATTTGAATCAATACTTTAGTTATGCAGCAAGTACATGTCATCATAGTAGGACGTGATGCTTGAAATTCTCATGTACACACAGCATTTTGGTTTCTCCTTGCATTGTCATAGGTAACCTTATCCATGGGCGGAATATGGACTTTGGACTATTCATGGGGTAAGAATGTCACTGCTACGGTTTAGTGACAAAAGAAGGCATATCAAGGGTCCTACCACACATTGTTTTGTGCTCCATTGTGTTAATAGGACACTGTAGCTATTACAAACCCAAATCACTAGTCAGTCACTGATTTATATAATGTGGTTATATAATGTGGTTTGCATTTGTTATTTGGATGAACAATACCTTCTAACCAATGTGATTTGTTTTTCACTGGTTTTCTGTCAACTTTTTTTTCCCAGTTGCTACACCGTTTTATTCTTTACTGAAAATAATCCCCTTATATTGTTTCTTTCTCTACCAGGTGGGACATGAAGAACAGGTCCTGGCTGATAACAGAGAAACTCAAGCCTCTGGTGGTCAACATCGACTTCCAGAGAGGCAACAAGACAGTCTTCAAGTCCACTAACTTCGCCGGCTATGTGGGCATGCTGACTGGCATCAAGCCGGTGAGTTCCAGTCTGCTCCGGGCTGCATTCAGCAGGCACAAATGGAAGAAAGCAACATTTTCAAATGGGAACATTGTCAGAAATCCCTTTTCATGCCTTTAGAACGTGACCCTGAAGTGGTGTCTTTTTAGCCAATGATGACAGAAAAATAAATGGCTTTCTTACATCGGTTTTAATATCATGGTAGTTGTGAAACAGTGTAATGTTTGACACTTTTTTTTACATTTCTCATTTTCTTTGAAGCATGTTTTCACTCTGACCATGAATGAGCGCTTCAGCCTTGATGGAGGATACATCGGTGAGCTATAAAACTCTCCCGGTCTCTCAATCAGTACATTATAGACCTGTGATGAATGCGGAGCGGGGAATGTTAAGTGTGTCTGTCCTTTCTCAGGGATCGTGGAGTGGATCCTGGGGAATAGAGATGGGATGTGGATGAGTTTCCTCACTCGCTCAGTCTTAGAGAATGCTACCAGGTATCTTTCCACTTTCATGGAAGTATCAAATTACAATATCATGTCAACCGTATTTATATGTATATGTTTTGTTATTGAAGGTAATAATACCCATTCTTATTCTTGCTTTAATATGATGGCAATACTTAGTGGAATCAGAGATAAGGGCTGTATTATGGAGGAAAACCTGAGTACATTCAAGACCAGCATTTTGAAATGGACATTTCTTTGGTCTCACAAACACACCCTCTCTTTAACCCTGTGTGTATGCAGCTACGAGGAGGCTAAGCACCTTCTGGCCCAGACCAAGCTGCTGGCCCCGGCCTACTTCATCCTGGGAGGGAACCAGACGGGCCAGGGCTGTGTCATCACCCGCTCCAGAGTCCTCAGCATCGACATCTGGGAGTGAGTGGCTAAAAACGCTATATTACTATCCAATTTCAACTACTGAAATTATAGTCTATAAACACACCAGCCCAGCACTAGCATGTTTGATTTGAAAAGGTCTTGGGGGTGGGAACAAAAGACGGCACACCATTCTATTCCAAAATACCACATTTATGCTGTTGGAAATCCTTGAGTCCAAATTTCAACTAATGAAAGTAGATAATGATGCCCAAGATTACCTTGCATCACAATAGTCATACAAATCATATTGTTAAACACTGGGTTTGTAAAACATTCAGGGATGTGATCAAGACTACAAAAGCAGGGAAATCTGTCTAGCCGATAGGTTTGTTTCTATTACATAAGGATACATGTAGATATTCCTGATTTAAACAGGAAGCATCAAATTCCTAAACATTGTACTCCTGTGTTTGTTGTGAAGGATTGATCTGAAGCTGGGCCGCTGGTACGTTCTGGAGACCAACTACGATCACTGGAATGAGCCTCTGTTCTTGGACAACCGCAGGACTCCAGCCATGAAGTGTATGAACCAGACCATGCAGGCAGTGAGTACTGAGTACTACAACCATAGATAAGCCATAGATGCATAGGTGGGCAGACTACCAACCATTCCATGGCTGAACAAAAAGTCAACTATATAATTTGGCTCTGCTCCTTACATTATATTTCTGGATGTTTGTTTTAATTTCCTGTACAAAAGGAAATCGGACTCAGTCAAGAAAGTATCTTTGTGCTAAACAAAGTGCTAAGATTCTTTTCCCCTTTCCTTTCTCCTCAGAACATCTCACTGAAGACAGTGTACGACGTGCTGTCGACAAAACCAGTCTTGAACAAGGTGAGCCCTTATTTACTGTTTTATCATTAATCAACCATATCGCAATGAACGATTCAATAAAAAGTGTAATGCATAAGTCCGGAGTGACATTGACTTCTTCTCGTCATTGCAGTTGACCACATACACCACGTTGATGGACGTGAACAAGGGAAAACTGGAATCCTACATCCGTGACTGCCCCAACCCCTGTATGCCCTGGTGAAGCCTCCAACACAGACCTCAGATCAGTTTCTAAATGATCTATTGCACAGAACGGTGGTGGGCTCAACTGATTCAGGAACACAACTGGAGAATCCTGTTGTACATATTTCAAGTCTTTGCACTGTAACTAACTGCTCTGATCCAAATATTGCCTCAACCTCAATTGCTTAACCTGTAACACTCGTATCCGTATACAGGGTAAAAATGGCAGATTTGGGCACTAATAAGCCCCTAAATTGGAACATAGTGGCTGTACAGTAACATGCTATACATGACGTCAGAGCTCTGGTTCTCCGCTTCACAGCTCTGTATGGGTTTTGACTGACAGCCATTCTGAACTTGAGCACCACACTAAAAGAAGTTGCCTAATTACCGGAAGGGCTGGGGGCAACTTTTGTAAAAAAAAATTAAAGAAGAAAAAAAAGGGAAATGTTGGAAATTTAAAATGACTATACATTTTGAAAGATGACGTTGAGGATTATAATAAATACCGCTTTGATGTCATATAAGCAAGCCAAACACCTGAGAGTCCAAATGTGCACTTTACATTTCCAAATCATAAATCTCATGTCTATACAGTGTCAATGTTTATGATCACTATGCTTGATGTAGTTACAAGATGACATGCCATCATACCCTTGGTTGTTCTGAACAGAATGAGCCCATTTGTTTATTGAAGAAAATTCACTGCACCTGAATGCACTCAAGACTCCTTTCTATGCGCACCAAAATTACGATCTGTTTCTCTGAATTGCCTTGAAAGCCTAACTAAGATCGTATTAAGTTAGCTAGTCATGTGGGCAATAGAACAAGCATTAAAATCATGCCCACCTGACCCAGATTGCAATTTATAAAATGGACAGTTTTTGGATTGCATAAACAGTAATTGTGTGATGGCGGGGATACAGGGCTGCGTTCCAAACGAAACAAGTGTGCTCTAGTTCCTCAACGGCACAGCTAGGAGAGCTAAAAAAAAAAGTGTCTTATAGTTGCAGACAGTCATAAGTGCATTGACATTTCTTAGAAACTGTCCATGCTTTGGAGGTGGATGGACCGAGACACCAGGTAGTCCTCACTCAAACCCTTGTAAAAATGGTCTTATGTTGCACCTACCCCACATTTTCCAGGAATAGTCTTGTTACTGGATGTATCCGGATTTTTATTTATTTTTAGATTTCATTATCAAATGTACTCAAAGTACACTAAATGGCTAAAATGCAAATAAAAAGGTGTAAAGTTTGGATTCAGTTGTCAGGTGAACGGTTGTGTACTCTGTAGCTCAGCTGGTAGAGCACGGCGCTTGTAACGCCAAGGTAGTGGGTTCGATCCCCGGGACCACCCATACACAAAAAAAAATGTATGCACGCATGACTGTAAGTCGATTTGGATAAAAGCGTCTGCTAAATGGCATATTATTATATTATTATTATTATTATTAATTTCCCCATTATATCCATACTGTTCCCTTTCAATTGCTTCCATGGTCATGCATATGCTTTTCATATTTCTTCTGTAAGAAACATTTCAATTTAGCCCTATCCATATAGGCTAATTCCCACAAGTGTAAAGGGTTAACAAATGGCACCTCAATTTTTGTATGCTGTTCACTGCTTTGTTACAAATTAACAAACACAATTATATTAGCCCATCATTATTTCTATCATCGATAAGAGCCTACACGTTCTACCGCGGTAGGGATGATAAGGGAGTGCTTGGTGCAGAAAAGGCCTCTGTTCACCTATTCTATATGGCGACCGCATTTCGATTTACGGGTCACGGAGAAGAGGACATAAGGAGTTAAGAAGAGGACAGATTTTTACCTAATTGAGAAAGTGCCCAGGACACGTTAGCGCCAGGTATAAACTGGGCACATGAAAGCATTGATCAATCAGTTCATAGTTCCAATTTTTTTGCATTCAAGTAATCTGATTATGGGTCTTTTATGTCTACAGACTTCCAGTAAACTACACTAGTTAAAGACAAGCCACCGCTTTGAAAAGTTCCATCATTTTATTCTTTAAAACTACATACAGTAGTTAACATCTTTAATTACATGGAAATCATGGGAAACTGCCCCGAGAAACAAAAGCAAAACAAAAAGAGATATCAACATGCCTACAAAAGGTAAAACTAAGATTTGGAAGGGAAAAGGTAACATTAAAATAGTGCAGTAAAGATGACCAACAGCCCCATGACATGAGAAGGAAAAGATGTTAGGTGCCAATGTAGTCTACAGCCAAAGGTGATGCAACGCCTCACCAGCAGCCTGAATCTAGTTTGAAGTCGTACTTGTAGTTCTTTAGCGTTGTAGTTCTTAAGAGTTCAAAGGGTAAATTGCTTGAAAAGCATGGGCGCTAGCGAGAGAATAAGGCAAGGCCAAGAACACAAACAAATAAAACAATTCAAAATGACAAAACCGATTTCAAACTGATCCCATATCCGGAAAAAACAGAACTAAGGCGATTTTCAACAAGTTTGCTAGACTAGAGGATTCAAACGAGGCTTGTTAAACTTTATACGTAACACAGCAGCATAGAGCGAGAGAGAGACCCCACCCTAAAACCCCAAATCAGCAACAAATCATAGAACACATTCAGGAATCAGGGGCCATATGTATCAAGCGTCTCAGAGCAGGAGTGCTGATCCAGGATCAGGTCCAGCTTGTCCATACAATCAATATGTATTATGATCTAAAAGCCCAAACTGACCTTAGATCTTCAGCACTCCTACTCTGATGAGCTTAATAGATACAGCCTCAGGAGTTAAAATAAACAAAACCGTATTGGTTACATTACAGTTATAGTTGTTTTAACCATTGTAGTTGTTTTGAACTGTTTCGAGCGCAGCTTAGTCACTGGCACGTCATGACATTTCTCGCCAACCCTTGCTACCGTCCAATAATCAAATCATTAAGTACCAATAGGAGTCTGAACATCTTTAGGGTTATTCTGTAGTGGTCAATGAGACGGTGGTCATTCGACAACGTTTGTACAAGACAGTCTCTTCATGCACTTTGTGCACCTATCGTTTCTGTAAGAAAGATGGAGAAAAAAGTAGAAGGATTCTATCTTTCTAGAGATATCGCAAACACAGCAGATGGATACAATAGTATAAAGTATAAATAGTCATTCATAACATAGTATATAGCCAACATTTACTTGTCTACATGACAGAATAATATCAGTTCTGCAACATACATTTATTTACCTGGACATTCTGTGAAGAAGTTGCGCTCTACCGGTTTCATGAAACAATTTTGAATTGAAAACTGTGCCAGACAGTGCATCATTTCACTAGGTACTTGTCTGTACCTACCTGGTTCTTTGAGTGTGTGTCCATTTCCCACTAGTCCAGCCAGTGTGTCAGTGTTCCCACTGAGGATCTCAGCAGACAGATTATTATTCTGCTGTTCCTCGACTATCCTCTTCTGGAGCGCCTCCTGTTCATCACACAGAGAACATTATTAGATTTCATAAGACCAATGATCAGACAGTTTGTAAGAAGAGGAAAAGGGAAGTGGACGTATCGACAACAGGGGAAATGGAGTCGTTCTGGCTAGTCCCACCTCACATATGACACTGAGCTGCATGGGTAAGTCCTCCACTTTGACAAAGTCTTCCTCGTCTGACTTCTGGCTCGTGTTTCCTGATCCCACCTCCTGCATGAATTAAAATTAAAGCGTTAGAGTATATAAATCATAAAGAATTAAAAGGGTATAAAGCATAAATAATTAAAAGGGTATAAAGCATAAATAATTAAAAGGGTATAAATCATAAAGAATTAAAGGGTATAAATCATGAAGAGCATTTGGAGAAGTAATAAAGACATTGGAATACATAAAATAAAATAAATCTAATTACAGACTTGAATCCAATACAATTTTTGTAGTAAAAAAAAAAAAGAGGGAAAAAAAGGACCATAGGTCGGTGTAGTGGTCTTACGTCTATGTTGATCATGACGGGTGACTCTGTGTCGGGGCTGCTGCTGCTGCTGTTTGAGCCCTGGGAGTGGGAGCCCTCCTGGTTGTTGGTGGTTGCTGAGGCCGTACCTCCCTGGCTCTCCCCCTCTGGCCTCCCGCGCTCCACACCCTCCGCCTCACGCTCTTCCTCTGGGGAGTCCACCACCTCGATGGACTCGGACTTACTGCTCTTGACTGGGGGGGGGGATAATCAAGCAGGAAAGTTTAGGACAGACAGGCGAAGAAAAAAGGAGGGTGGGAGAGACATACAGTGGGGGAAAAAAGTATTTAGTCAGCCACCAATTGTGCAAGATCTCCCACTTAAAAAGATGAGAGAGGCCTGTAATTTTCATCATAGGTACACGTCAACTATGACAGACAAATTGAGAAGAAAAAAATCCAGAAAATCACATTGTAGGATTTTTAATGAATTTATTTGCAAATTATGGTGGAAAATAAGTATTTGGTCACCTACAAACAAGCAAGATTTCTGGCTCTCACAGACCTGTAACTTCTTCTTTAAGAGGCTCCTCTGTCCTCCACTCGTTACCTGTATTAATGGCACCTGTTTGAACTTGTTATCAGTATAAAAGACACCTGTCCACAACCTCAAACAGTCACACTCCAAACTCCACTATGGCCAAGACCAAAGAGCTGTCAAAGGACACCAGAAACAAAATTGTAGACCTGCACCAGGCTGGGAAGACTGAATCTGCAATAGGTAAGCAGCTTGGTTTGAAGAAATCAAATGTGGGAGCAATTATTAGGAAATGGAAGACATACAAGACCACTAATAATCTCCCTCGATCTGGGGCTCCACGCAAGATCTCACCCCGTGGGGTCAAAATGATCACAAGAACGGTGAGCAAAAATCCCAGAACCACACGGGGGGACCTAGTTAATGACCTGCAGAGAGCTGGGACCAAAGTAACAAAGCCTACCATCAGTAACACACTACGCCGCCAGGGACTCAAATCCTGCAGTGCCAGACGTGTCCCCCTGCTTAAGCCAGTACATGTCCAGGCCCGTCTGAAGTTTGCTAGAGTTCATTTGGATGATCCAGAAGAGGATTGGGAGAATGTCATATGGTCAGATGAAACCAAAAATAGAACCTTTTGGTAAAAACTCAACTCGTCATGTTTGGAGGACAAAGAATGCTGAGTTGCATCCAAAGAACACCATACCTACTGTGAAGCATGGGGGTGGAAACATCATGCTAGGGACCAGGACGACTGATCCGTGTAAAGGAAAGAATGAATGGGGCCATGTATCGTGAGATTTTGAGTGAAAACCTCCTTCCATCAGCAAGGGCATTGAAGATGAAACGTGGCTGGGTCTTTCAGCATGACAATGATCCCAAACACACTGCCCGGGCAACGAAGGAGTGCCTTCGTAAGAAGCATTTCAAGGGCCTGGAGTGGCCTAGCCAGTCTCCAGATCTCAACCCCATAGAAAATCTTTGGAGGGAGTTGAAAGTCTGTGTTGCCCAGCGACAGCCCCAAAACATCACTGCTCTAGAGGAGATCTGCATGGAGGAATGGGCCAAAATACCAGCAACAGTGTGAAAACCTTGTGAAGACTTACAGAAAACGTTTGACCTGTGTCATTGCCAACAAAGGGTATATAACAAAGTATTGAGAAACTTTTGTTATTGACCAAATACTTATTTTCCACCATAATTTGCAAATACATTCATTAAAAATCCTACAATGTGATTTTCAGGATTTTTTTCCCTCATTTTGTCTGTCATAGTTGACGTGTACCTATGATGAAAATTACAGGCCTCTCATCTTTTTAAGTGGGAGAACTTGCACAATTGGTGGCTGACTAAATACTTTTTTCCCCCACTGTAAAGGATAGGAAAGCGGGGGGGGGAAATGGGGTTAATTGAGAATCAGAGGGGCTGAAAACACAAAGACATCCATCAGACCAAACACTGCTATAATGAAAACACCCGACAGCCATTTATCAAAATGTGGACAATGTACACAGCAAAAGGTAGACGTAAAGAAAAACGGGCACTATTTTGGCTGGCTAAAAGCTAAGAGACAGTGAACGTTCTTACCATCGTTACTCTCAGAGCTTTCTTGGTCCGACTTTGTCTCTCGGTTTCCATTTGACGGGGCTTCATTTGCTCCCTGAAATACAGGAGAAGATGGTAACTAGACAGTCTAATGGAAGTGTGTGTACTGAGTGTGTGTTTCCTAACCCGTTGCTCTCCGCCATCATTGCTAGCCTGCAGGGAGGTCTGGACGTCCGGGGGCTCAGCTTCAAACTCCTCCATCTCCTCCACCTCGTTCTCATCCTCCCCGCTGCCGTAGTTAGTCAGGGCCTGGGTCTCCGCCTTGGACAGATCTGGCCAAGAACATAAACCATGAAGGGTTAGCACTGGGAGGTAACTAGTCTAGGGTGTGGCACTCTTCATAATCCTAGTAGTAGTAGGAGTTTACTTGGTTGGAAATAGGTAGGCGGCACTTGTAAAGCCACGACAATAAAAATTCACAACAAATCCTCCATTGTTAACCTGCAGAACACTCGTTCACAAGCTTCCTCTAGTAGCTACGGTCACTAGCAAGGTTCGCTGTGGTTGAACTCACTTTACAGAGTAGCTTTTATGCTAATTGAGGCTTCTCGCATTGTAGTATTCACTCACTAATAGAGAGTGGCAGTCCCTCTCCATCCTCCTCTTCCTCCTCCTCCTCCACCTCCACCTCGGAGGCCTCGCTGCTCCTGCTGTCCTTCCTCTCTCCTCCGTGCCGCTCCCTCTCGGTCTCTTTCTGCTCTGTCTCATCTTCATCCTGTCACACAGAGGGAGATGTAAACAGTTATTTAAGACATTTACACACAGAGGGAGATGTAAACAGTTATTTAAGACATTTATACACAGAGGGAGATGTAAACAGTTATTTAAGACATTTACACACAGAGGGAGATGTAAACAGTTAAAGACATTTACACTATCCTTCCAACCTTTAGACTACACCAGGGGTGTCAAATTAGAATTTTCTTTAGACAATTTCTTGGGGTAGAACATTTACTCAATATACTTTAAAATGACTAAACCAAATTGAAACTGTGTAGAAATTATACAAATGGACCTACATTCATACAGTGTCCAGCTTGCTAATAATCACTGAAATGAAAGCTAGACAGTCAGGGAGCGTAAAAAAAAACAAAAAACGCTGGAATATTTTTGCTGATTTTGACGCTGAGGAAATAACACATTCTGAGTTTGACACCCCTGGACTACACAATGTGTAGTCTAAAAAGAGACAGATCTGGCTTGAAACCACACTAGAAAAATCAGATGTTGAATGTTGATTTCCTCACTTTGTCTTCATCGAGATATGCTGGGGAAAAGGCCTTCTCGACCTCCGGCGACTTGTTCTCCTGAAAGTAGACAAATGTTTACCAGTCTTGAAATGGATTCCCTCATTTCATTATAGATCGAATGACACACACACACACACACACCCACCCTCCCCAGACTCCTTCCCCTCCACCTACCTCATTATTCCTGTGTTCCTGCTTGACTTGGTTATTAGGTGGTTGTCTCCTGTTCTTGTGCCTGGCCTGGGAGTTAGTTATAGTAGCAGTACTGATGCTGTTGCTGTCCAGATCCTGCATGAGTCTGAAGAAGGCCAGCTCATTAAACAGGATCTCAGAGATCTCCACCAGCAGGTCCTCGCCACAGTCCTTTAGAGTACGTCCTGCAAACTTACTCAGAGAGTCCTGAGGGGGAGGGAGAGAAACTTAGGGCTCCATTTTGATAATAATGATAAGCTAAAACAGCACTAGATAATAGACAGAATAGGTGTTGAGAAAATCGAAAAAGCTGCACACTGATACTATTTTTTTATTTTTTATTTTTTTATGGCTGAACCAATAGGATCTCGCTAGCTCGTGCTTGGCTCTGCCCCCCTACTTGCTTGTTCTGCCCACTATGGCTCATTTGTTCCCATTGGAAACGACAGGCTGTGGGTCTATCTTGGTTTAGTTATAAAAAATCTTTGCTGATACTACGCATTTTAAAATGGCTGAACCAATATTTCTGGATATATATTCTTATGTTAGTCTGCACTTTGTTAACTTGTTTGGGTGGACGTTTTCAGCTCTTATTCTACCAAAAGAAACTAATCTGAGGTTTGAGTCACAGTGGGGGAAAACCCCTCCCTACATTTGAAACAATATCATAATGCTTATCATACCTGCAGTATGCCTCCCAGCTGTCGGTGGAAGAAGCGGACAAACTCCTTGCTCTCGTCGTTCTGCTGGGTGAGGGTGAGCACCATGCGCCGCACCGACGTCAGCAGCTGGTAGGAACACACCTCGTCCATGTGCTCCTGACAGACCACAAGAACAAAAACAACCGCTCTCAGTTCTTTGACTTTAACAACATTCAATATTGCTAGCCTGGGTACATGACTGTTGTTGGATTCAAATCATGCTAGCTTTGCCAAATTGTTTGTTGGGACATCAACAAGTTGGCTAAGGCAGAAACAAGGGCTATTCCACTGCCAAGCGTTTCATTCCAAGAGTGAAAATGTCTGTTCTTAGAACATTATGTGAATCATTGCTCAAGTCACACAAAACATACATCACAATAGTCTTATGTTATCTCACTCCAAATGTAGAATAAGTCTGGAACAAAAGCCTGCACATCCAGACCAGTAGCTTTCCAGGATGAGGATTGACCACCCCTAGTATAAATGAAGGAGAGGAGACGAAAGGGAAGGAGACCACTATAGAGTATTAAGGTGCTTCCTGGGTTCCTACCTTGAGGAAGGGGATGACTTCGGTCATGATGGCTTTAATCTGTCTGTCCAGCTGCTGGGTGTCGATCTGGGGACAGTGGACATCACCTGACCAGACTCCCGCACCTTTACACACACACACACACACACATTTATTAGCACATCTCCCATCTGAGGTGTGTGTTTTTTAAGCTGGCATCAAGAGAAATCTAAACAGCTCAACACACCATTGCCACGTCCCATTTTTCTTTACTACGAGCGTGAGGGGACACTTCAAGGGCTCTACATGAGATCGCAGACAGCCAAAGTGCCTTGCACTTGGAAACACGTGTGTGGGAGTGCTCACACCCTCAGACCGGAGAGTGGGACGAGGCACATGGCTTTGGGGAGCAAGCGTTATGCATTTCTATCATTTCTGTAGAGCGAGAGAGAGATGTAGAGAGAGCACGAGAGATGTAGAGAGAGATAGAGAGCGAGCGATAGATGTAGAGATGTAGAGAGCGAGCGATAGATGTAGAGAGCGATAGATGTAGAGAGCGAGAGATGTAGAGAGCGAGAGATGTAGAGCGAGAGCGAGAGATGTAGAGCGAGAGCTAGAGATGTAGAGCGAGAGCTAGAGATATAGAGCGAGAGCGAGAGATGGAGAGCGAGAGATGGAGAGCGAGAGATGGAGAGCGAGATCGAGATGGAGAGATGTCGAGAGCGCGATGGAGAGATGTCGAGAGCGCGAGAGAGCGATAGATGAGAGAGATAGAGAGATAGATGTAGAGAGCGATGTAGAGAGCGAGAGATGTAGACAGATGTAGAGAGAGAGAGAGGTAGAGAGGTAGAGGTAGAGAGAGAGAGAGAGATGTGGAGAGCGAGAGATGTACCTTCCAGCAGTTGAGCAGCACTAGCAGAGGAGTTAGCAGAGGCCTCAGAGGCAGTAGCAGCGGTTGTGTTGGGGCTAAACTCAGCCTTGAGCTTCATGCGCTCGTACTCCCTCATCCTGGCTAGAGCCTTGTCTAAGTGGATCACTGTGTTACCTGGCAGCACAGCACAGCAAGGGGCAGGAGAGAGGAGGGAGAGAGAGCGAGAGAACGCAAGAGAAGGATATTAGAAGAGCAATGAGGGATAATAAACTCAAGTTAAGTTGCCACAAGCTGAAGTTCTCTTTTGACCTAATGTGCTGTGGATTAGAGCATTGTATGCATTTGTATTTTATATTTTTTACCTAAGTCGTCGTTAGCGAACGGCTCCAGGTTGGAGGTGGTGGACAGGGTGCTCTCGTTGTCCACCGATTCTGCATCGTTCCGCCTCTTACTCGGGTCGTGATGCTTGATGACCCGGATGTTCTTCTCTGACACGTCCTGAGAGACAGAGGTAAAAATAGAATTCAGTTACACACCACTCACCCATGGAGGGCTAACAAACACAATTTAGGGAGAAGAGAAAAAAAGACATTTTCAAAAAGAGAACCCATTCATCCTTCATTGTCTCGAACGGGGAGGGGGGGACGACGACAAAAAACGTTGATTCGTCGCAGAGACACCTCTGCTAAACTCCCTTGATGGATTTCGCGTCTGTTCTATCTCGTTAAATTAGCAAGGGATGCAATAGACTAACAACAATTGGCAGCGCATCTGCCCTTCTATCCTTTTCTCCTAACATGGGGAAATCGGGTGTCTCATCCATCACTGGGCAACAAAGGAGTGATATACAAAGACAAAAAGGACGGTTCTAATTAGCGAAACCTCCGGGTACCTGGGCTAGAACAAAGACCTGCACAGCCATTCATCTAATCTGTCCAGCAGGCAGCAACCGCAACGCTTCGCTCAGACTGACGGATGGGCCGCAAGGCACAGCCTTACTGACAACTGGAAGACTGGATTTCAAAGACGAGAGAGGGGGGCGGAGAACAAAGGAGGTATGGAGAGAGAGAAAAAGAGATGGACGGAGTGTTTAAGATGGATATGAGAGAGAGAGAAAAGAGCGAAAGCAAGAGAGCTAGAGAGAAAGCAAGAGAGCAAGCAAGAGAGAGAGATGGGCAGAGTGTTTAAGATATATGCCTAGAGAGAGCGAGAGATGTTGAGAGAAAGTGAGAGGTGTCGGGAATGAGATATGGGAGCGAGAGAGCTAGAGAAAAGAGCGAGAGTGAGAGAGATGGGGAAAGTTTGAGAAGAGAAAGGAGGGAGTGGGTGATATGACAGCCAAGTGATTTAATGAGGCGGCAGGTGTGTGTGTGTGTGTGTGTGTGTGTGTGTGTATATATATATCCGTCTGTCTCACCCCGTCGCTGGTGGCCAGGCTCTCGCTGGGGGTGAGCTCTGACTGGGAGCCGGCT
This sequence comes from Coregonus lavaretus, assembly GCF_964263955.1. Lineage (NCBI taxonomy): Eukaryota > Metazoa > Chordata > Actinopteri > Salmoniformes > Salmonidae > Coregonus > Coregonus lavaretus. The sequence goes on along the minus strand of NC_140025.1, from coordinate 29,804,942 downwards.
GCCCAGGCCACGGGGCCCAGGGAGGAGGCCTGGTCCTCGGCCGCACTCTTCTCCGTCAGGTGCCTGGTCACTATGTCCTGGAGGTCAACGGCAGAGAGACATGGTCAAACATGGGAATCCAACAGCAAGGAACAAGGTTACAAGCATGAGCTGTAAATGATGAAAAACATACTCTGCACACTGCAGTCTATGCTCCTACGTGATTCCTCGACAACATTTGACCCCTCAGGTCTTTTTCAGCAGCTCCTTGTGGCTTGTATCCATTCCGATGAGGTTTACCCATAGATTGTATGAAATACTATTTACAGTCTCATAGTAGGAGAGCTGATCTTGGATCAGCACTAGATCATTGTTCGGAGATGTTTACCTGTAGGGAGTAGAGTGCCCTCTGGCGCAGATAGTCTGTGTTGAGCAGCTGCAGCTCGTGGAAGAGCTCGATGAGGAAGTGGGGCCGCGATTCGTTCTGGGAGATGAGTGTGGCAACCTCCGAGTAGATGGTCTCCCTCAAAGCCTCAAACAGGGAGAAGTCACTGCTGGCATCTGGAGGTGTGAAACACAAGGCAGACACTCAAGAAGATGTTCTCACGGGTATAAGAAGCAGTCATATGTGGCAGTCTATTGGGGATACATCTCAGGTTTCCATACAGTATTGCAGAGGTGGCGGTGTAGGCTTTAGCTCCAGCCCTGCTGAAACATACCCAAATCTTCATTAGGACCTTGATTAGCTGAATCAGAGGTGTTAGTAGAGTTGGAGCAAAAGCCTGCATACCTAGTAGTTCTCTAAGAGCAATGTAGTTTTATTTAAGGCAATGATACTGGATATATTAAACCATATTGGATAGTACTGTAATAAATTCAGGTTATGTTTCTAAAAAGCAGTTTAATTGTTTTAATGGTTTTAAAGCCAATTAAAATGCCAAGCATATTACTAAATTGTTAGCCAAGTTAATTAGCTAAAGCTAGAGACTCCAAGGTTACAAAGGTTGGGACCTAGTTTGAGTACGTTAAAAGATTAACTGTATTACATGCATAAGGTGCTTGGATGACCGATATTACACAAAAGTTGTGAAAAAATACCCAAAACTTAAATCAGTGACAATCAGTGTTAGCTGGTGCTTAGCTGTGTGCTAGGGGTGAGTTTACCTGGCGCTTCAGTGCATGCAATTCTGTTAGAGAGGAAAGGTGTTCTCCAAGCATAGGCTGTGAGGAAAATCAAAAAAGTGACGACATAAATAAACAAACGAAAAGTAAAACGTGGTCACGTTACAAAAAGGTGAGGACATGAAACCAATTAAACCAAGATTCAACTCAAATAATAATAATGAAACTGAAGATGCGAGTGGACAAGGTGTGGTGTGATGAGGTTAAGGTTTTGTACCGGAGGAGAGGTCGTTGGGCTTGTTGCCAGTCTTGGTCTTGCTGTCCAGTTTCTCCTGGGTCAGTTTGTCCAGCAGGCTCTGGTTCTGGTTTTGGTCCCGCTGGCGATGGGGCTGCGGCGCCCTCTCCTGGACAAAGTCGGCCGTGCTAGACACGCTGTCACTCTCCACTCCTTGGAATACACAAGCAAGGAAAGAGAAAGTAGACATTCAAAACGAATAGAGGGGAGAAAGTGTGAGATACGCAAATAAACATTTACACACATCGTATGTTTAAAAAAAGACCCTATTCGTGCATTTGTCTTTTGGATAGATTGTAGCCTTGAGCAATACTGTTTCAGCTTGAGTCTCCTAAATATTTGGAGGTCCTCAAATCTCTATTCTTATGATGTTTTAAATATATAAACAGGCAGGTGCTACACAGTGGTGGTGGTTGGAGCGAGTTACCTCCCGGCCTTCCTAACTGAGCTGCCGGAGAGGAAGGAAATGTCAAGTACTAGAGAAAAAGCGCTCAATATAAATCACTACATGTCCCTACACTGTATCCCCTGTCCCCGTACCCGTGTTCTTGTGGTGTCCCTTGGCCCGCCGGGTCCTCCTCTTGGAGTTGGGCGTCTTGTCGCGGGAGGCCAGGCTGGCCTGGGCAGAGGCCTTGCGTCCTGCCCTGAAGGTCTTGGTGACGGTGGTGGGGTCAGCGGGGTCCGGCATGCTGCTAAAGCTCTCCTGGGAGGCCTGGTCGAAGGCCTGGGGCCGGGTGTTGTTAGCCCCACTATGGGGTAAAGGGGAGGGGGATTCGGTGATAGGAGCTGGAGGCTGGGAGACGTTGAGCCAGCCAGATTCATGGCCACGACTGCTGCTTCCTTCATTCTGCCTCTGGGGCCTGGTGGGACGGATACAGACAGAACGACGGTTGGACTAATGAAGGAAGAAATTTGTATGTGTGAGTAATAGAGAACTAAGTAGTAATGAAGTGTGCCTTTCATTCTTCGCACACACACACACTAGGGCTGGGAATTGCCAGGGACATCACGATACGATATTATCACGATACTTCGGTGCCAATACGATATGTATTGCGACTCGCACGATTCTACATGTATTGCGAAGATTTTATTGTGATTTGATGTTCCAAACATATAGCTCACTATAAGTCTGCTGCAGAGAGACAGAGCATGAGAAAACTAGTTTTGATCAGTCAGGGAAAGTGCTGAAAACACATTGGCTCACTATTTAAAAAGATGAAGAACATGCTATAGGATGAAAAATATTGGAGTTTTGGCACAGGTACAGCCGATTAGCGCTAGCTAACGCTACCTACATCGATTTTATAAACCGATACTTGGGAGTCAAACGTTGATAATATCGATACAATATCGTCCAAAAATGATATCACAATATGCAACTATCGATTTTTTCTCCCATCACTAACACACACCTTTTGTCTACAGTGTTGAGTGGGGAGCGTTGCAGGGGCGGGGGGAAGCTCAAGTACTCTGTCTTGACTGAGGTGTTGGGATCCAGCTGCTGTTGGTTGTCTGGGCTGGCCTGGCTACCAGCACTGTGAGGGAACTCACCCATAGCAGAAGGGAACAGGGGGTTGAAGTTAAACCCTGTGTAGGAGAAAAATAAGTGATGTGAGCACACATATTGAGGTATATTGTGCAGGTTAGCGTTTTTTCCGTCATGAATCTTGTTCTGGAGGCAGCTCTGCAGAGTGGTCACTAGCTGGCACAGCCACAGTCATCAAATCTGATTTTAAACCTAACCCTAATCCTAACCTTAAATTAAGACCAAAAAGCTCATTTTATGTTAATGAGTTTTACCATATAGACCTTTTTTTTTTTTTTTGCAGCTGGGTAACTTAAGGGGAAATCGCTCAGTTCTGCCTCCAGGACAAGACTGATGACAAGCGTCAACCTGCGTATATTGTGATCTGGAAACACAACAACTTGGTTACAAACTTATCAAATCAGGAATTTCCTACTATTCCAGTATGCCCTCTAGTCCTCAATCACGCTCATATGTGCCAGAGCTTCTCAATTTCCAAAGCGAACCTCTGAAGTGAACTGGTCCAAGGTGATGAGTGAAAGAGACATTATTTGAACACTAACTATACACTGAGTATACAAAACATTAAGAACTCCTGCTCTTTCCATGACATAGACTGATCAGGTGAATCCAGGTTAAAGCTATGAGGACAGGTTAAAGAAGGATTTTGAAGCCTTGAGACATCGATTTTGTATGTGTTCCATTCAGAGGATGAATGGACAAGACAACAAATGTAAGTGCTGTTGAACGGGGTATGGTAGTAGGTGCCAGGCACACCGGTTTGTGTCAAGAACTGCATCACCGCTGGGTTTTCCACGCTCAACAGTTTCCCATGTTTATCAAAATGGTCCACCACCCAAAAAGACATCCAGCCAACTTGACACAACTGTGGGAAGCATTGGAGTCAACATGGGCTAGCATTCCTGTGGAACACTTGACACCTTGTAGAGTCCATGCCCCGATGAATTGAGGCTGTTCTGAGGGCAAAACGGGGTGGGGTGCAACTCAATATTAGGAAGTTGTTCCTAATGTTTGGTATACTCTGTGCACATTCTTGGATGTTTCATTCCTTTGAGAACTTTCACTCATACAATAGAGATACAGTTGAAGTCGAAGTTTATATCAACCTTAGCCAAATACATTTAAACTCAGTTTCACAATTCCTGACATTTAATCATAGTAAAAATTCCCTGTCTTAGGTCAGTTAGGATCACCACTTTATTTTAAGAAAGTGAAATGTCAGAATAATAGTAGAGATAATTATTTATATCAGCTTTTATTTCTTTCATCACATTCCCAGTGGGTCAGAAGTTTACATACACTCAATTAGTATTTGGTAGCATTGCCTTTAAATTGTTTAACTTGGGTCAAATGTTTCAGGTAGCCTTCCACAAGCTTCCCACAATAAGTTGGGTGAATTTTGGCCCATTCCTCCTGACAGAGCTGGTGTAACGGAGTCAGGTATTTAGGCCTCCTTGCTCGCACATGCTTTTTCAGTTCTGCCCACAAATGTTCTATAGGATTGAGGTCAGGGCTTTGTGATGGCCACTCCAATACCTTGACTTTGTTGTCCTTAAGCCGTTTTGCCACAACTTTGGAAGTATGCTTGGGGTCATTGTGGAAGACCCCTTTGCGACTAAGCTTTAACTTCCCGACTGATGTCTTGAGATGTTGCTTCAATATATCCACATAATTTTCCTTCCTCATGCCGCCATCTATTTTGTGAAGTGCACCAGTCCCTCCTGCAGCAAAGCACCCCCATAGAATGATGCTGCCACCCCCATGCTTCACGGTTGGGATGGTGTTCTTCGGCTTGCAAGCCACCCCCTTTTTCCTCCAAACATAACGATGGTCATTATGGCCAAACAGTTCTATTTTTGTTTCATCAGACCAGAGGACATTTCTCCAAAAAGTACAATCTTTGTCCCCATGTGCAGTTGCAAACCGTAGTCTGGCTTTTTTGTGGTGGTTTTGGAGCAGTGGCTTCTTCCTTGCTGAGCGGCCTTTCAGGTTATGTCGATATAGGACTCGTTTTACTGTTACCTGTTTACTCCAGCATCTTCACAAGGTCCTTTGCTGTTGTTCTGGGATTTATTTGCACTTTTCGCACCAAAGTATGTTCATCTCTAGGAGACAGAACGCGTCTCCTTCCTGAGCGGTATTACGGCTCCGTGGTCCCATGGTGTTTATACTTGCGTACTATTGTTTGTACAGATGGACGTGGTACCTTCAGGCGTTTGGAAATTGCTCCCAATGATGAACCAGACTTGTGGAGGTCTACAATATTTTTTCTGAGGTCTTGGCTGATTTCTTTTGATTTTCCCATGATGTCAAGCAAATAGGCAATGAGTTTGAAGGTAGGCCTTGAAATACATTCACAGGTACACCTCCAATTGACTCAAATGATGTCAATTAGCCTATCAGAAGCTTCTAAAGCCAAGACATCATTTTCTGGAATTTTCCAAGCTGTTTAAAGGCACAGTCAACTTAGTGTATGTAAACTTCTGACCCACTGGAATTGTGATAGTGAATTATAAGTGAAATAATCTGTCTGTTAACAATCGTTGGAAGAATTACTCGTGTCATGCACAAAGCAGATGTCCTAACCAACTTGCCAAAACTATAGTTTGTTAACAAGAAATTTGTGGAGTTGTTGAAAAACGAGTTTTAATGCCTCCAACCTAAGTGTATGTAAACTTCCGACTGCAACTGTATGTCATAACATCAAGGAGGAAGGATCTATAAAGATTGGATGGAAGGTGCATTTATAAAAGGGGTGTTGGAAGTCGTACCGGAGGAGAGGGGCGAGAATCCGGCCAGGCCAGGGGGCAGGTTGAGGGTCTGGTTGACAGAGGGGGGCATGGAGGAGGTGAAGGGGAGAAAGAGGCTGGTGGGGGAGAGGGGGGGACAGCCACTGCCGGAGTCCCGGGACGTGGAACCCTGGTTCTGGGCCTGTTGACCTGACGACGACGAGGGCTGTTGTTGTTGTTGTTGTTGTTGTTGTTGACGGAGCAGGTCGCTCAGCACCAGTTTCAGTCTGGGGACAAACGGGACAAATACAGGCAAGTCAGCGTTAAAACGTAATAATATTCACATTCATGTATTCACAAGTCATGTTTAAACCGGATATCATTTTCACATACAGTGTACTACAGATAGTCAATCATGGTTAAATAACTATGCACTTAGAACGATACACTAATGTAGACATGCGTGTGAACCTAACGAACGAAAGCTGCAATGAATACATGTTCATAAACTGAATTGTAAGGTCTTGAAAACAGACACTGATCATTTCCCTCATGCAGTACATTGAGCCGGTGACATTAACATATTAGTAAACTAATACAGTATCTGGGGATTTCAGATGGAAATTAACTACAGTATATAGCTAAAATATGGTGCAATGTTTGTCGTACATTATCTGTGTCAAACGGGTCCCGTGTGGGTCAGTTGGTAGAGCAACGCGCTTGCAACGCCAGAGTTGTGGGTTCGATTCCCATGGAGGACCAGTACGAAAAAGTATGCACTCACTACTGTAAGTCTGCTAAATGACTAGAACGTAAATAAACCAATAGAATACACATTTCTAGTTGTTGTTTTGTCTGTCTGTGTTCGTTCTACCTTTCGACGTTGTTCTGCTGCCAGGCCAGCTGTGTGTAACACTGGCTGAGCTGGTGCATGACCAGGTGGACCTGGGGGGAGGACAGGTTGTTGGGCAGCGCGCTGTACGGTCCTGTCAGCAGGGTCTGGAGCATGTAGGACAACGTCTGGATGGATGGGGGGGGGTAGTGACAAGGAAAGAGTGAGAGACAGGGAGAGGAAGAGATGGAGAAAGAGTGTGTATAGAGAAAGAAAGAGTTTGAAAGACAGATAGAGAGAGAGAAGGGAAGGAGAAGGGGGGGGGGGGGGGGGGGGAGAGAAAATGGTATTCATGAACCTGTCAGTCAGTTGGTTTCCCATACAGGTTCTGACACCCAGTCAAATAGGAACTCTAGCCAACGGCTGATTTCTATAAAGGAATAGCAGCGTTGGCATTTCCATCAGGACGACGCACCCTGAATAAACTCAACACCATGCCCTATAGGTTAATAAGTGTCACCGCCGCCATGCTATATCAATGACTATGTGGAGAAAATCCATTTAGGCACCTCTTAACACAAGACTAGCGTGAGTAATACATTTTCTTTATTAACTTACTTTTTCAACCTTAGTGAAATGTAATAGACATTGAACAGTAAGGAAAGCGAGCAGAAATGACAGACATTCTTTGGCGGTGTGCCTTAGGTTGCTGCTACCTTTTCTGTAGGTTGGGTGAAACAGACCAGGGTCGAATACATAATATTCCGAATATTTGAAATACTTGGTGTACTTTATTTGGATTAGCTGGTCATGTAAAATGGAAACAAACTCCTCATGCCAGGCAAGCTAAATTAACCTCAAGTACCTCATTTGGTAAGGTGAATTCAGACCTGGTTCGGATATGTATTCCATATTTGAAATACTTGGGCACTTAAATTTTTTTTTAGCTTGGACGGTACAATGAAAACAATGGAATAATCCAAAAAGCATGTACACCCCTCATACCAGACAAGTTAAAATCAATACATTCCAAAAAGTTGACATGTGAGGTTCCCTTGATATAGCTTAGCTTGTCAGGTACAATGGAACCAAACTCCTCATGCCAGCTGGCCTCATACCTGACAAGCTAAATCAGGCACGCCTCAACCATGTCAAATGCTTGAGATAAGCCTACATATTAGTGTGAGGTGACTGAAGTGTGTGCCAACTGCTATACCAACCTGCTGGTCCTGCAGTAGGGTCTGACACATGCTGGTGCTAAAGTCCAGCTGCCTCTGTAGTGTGCCCACCTGCTCCTGCCAGTGGCGTGATGCCAACCCAGACCCAGTGCCAGAACCCTCCTGGAAGGACAGCTCAGCTGCCCAGCGCAGGTTCTCCTGGCGCCTCGCACCCCCGATGTTGACGCCGCCGTGGGCTTGGGACTGTTTTTGTTGTTTGGCTCTGGCTCGAGAACGGGGAGAGGGTCGGCCACTAGCTTCGGATGCGAATTGTTGGGGCGGCTTCAGAACTTTGCTGGAGAAAGAGAACGAAGGGGGAGAGTGATATATTTGTATTATTGGGTGTCCAACGAGTTGTGGGTGCTGCTGGGAATGTATGACCCAATTTTTCCCCAGAACTTTCATGATGCCAGGATTCAAGTTTTATTATTCTCATGTACGGGCTACGTATGGTATACATTGTCCAACGAAGTGTTTACTTGCAAGTTCCTTCGACAATGCATCAATAGGAAATTGTAAAAAATAAGAATACGAACATAAAGTAAATGGCAGTAGAATACTGTATGTTAGCATACATCAATAGAATCCTATGGGGTGGATCAAAAGCCTGCACACCCAGTTTCTCTCTAGGACTGGAGTTGGGTTAAGGTTAACCCTAACCCCTCATAACTACAATTGATTCATCCTTAAGAGTATATTAACGAACCCTTGATAAAAAACATCCCCATCAAAATCCGTCAGTTTAAGATAGAGATATCATTTTTTTTAAATAGGATGCGTCTCAATCCACCGCCTACACTAATGTCGGCTTTCCGCATCTGTGGTGGAAGGTGGCTGAGCTATAGCGGTGTCAGACCATGAGACATCCCGACATCACTAAAACGTCTGTAGCGTCGGAACAGTTTGGCCTACAAAACGACTACAACTCTATGGAAAGAGTAGACTGTCACGAACACGATGGTGTTCTCCGTTTTGCTCTACAAGTGTCACGGGGCTCGTCTGAAAGTAATCCATACAAACGACTAGAAGTATGGAGGTAGTTTAGTGCCAACAAAAATAAGGGGTTAAATATGTACAAAAAAACAAAAATATTTCCTGAGCTTTCTTAAATCTCCTAATACATATACAGTACCAGTCAAAAGTTCGGACACACCTACTCATTCAAGGGTTTTTCTTTATTTTTACATTGTAGAATAATAGTGAAGTCATCAAAACTATGAAATAACATATGGAATCATGTAGTAACCAAATAAGTGCTAAACAAATCAAAATATATTTTATATTTGCGATTCTTCAAATAGGCACCGTTTGCCTTGATAACAGCTTTGCACATTTGGCATTTTCTCAACCAGCTTCACTTGGTATGCTTTTCCAACAGTCTTGAAGGAGTTCCCACATATGCTGATCACTTGTTGGCTGCTTTTCCTTCACTCTGCCGTCCGACTCATCCCAAACCATCTCAATTGGGTTGAGGTCGGGGGATTGTGGAGGCCAGGTCATCTGATGCGGCACTCCATCACTCTCCTTCTTGGTCAAATAGCCCTTACACAGCCTGGAGGTGTGTTGGGTCATTGTCCTGTTGAAAAACAAATTATAGTCCCACTAAGCCCAAACCAGATGGGATGGCGTATCACTGCATAATGCTGTGGTAGCTATGCTGGTTAAGTGTGCCTTGAATACTAAATAAATCACTGACAGTGTCACCAGCAAAGCACCCACACACCATAACACCACCTCCTCCATGCTTTACGGTGGGAACTACACATCCGTTCACCCACATCGGTTCTCACAAAGACACGGCGGTTTGAACCAAAAATCTAAAATTTCGACTACAGGCCAAAGGACAATTTTCTACCGGTCTAATGTCCATTGCTCATGTTTCTTGGCCCAAGCAGGTCTCTTCTTCTTATTGGTGTCCTTTAGTAGTGGTTTCTTTGCAGCAATTCGACCATGAATTACTGATTCACACTGTCCCCTCTGAACAGTTGATGTTGAGATGTGTCTGTTACTTGAACTCTGAAGCATTTATTTGGCCTGCAATTTCAGAGGCTGGTAACTCTAATGAACTTATCCTCCGCAGCAGAGGTAACTCTGGGTCTTCCATTCCTGTGGCGGTCCTCATGAGAGCCAATTTCATCATAGCGCTTGATGGTTTTTGCAACTGCACTTGAAGAAACTTTCAAAGTTCTGGAAATGTTCAGTATTGACTGACCTTCATGTCTTAAAGTAATGATGGACTGTCATTTCTCTTTGCTGTTCTTGTTCAATATTTTGAATGTTTAACACTTTTTTGGTTACTACGATTCCATGTGTTATTTCAGTTTGTCTTCACTATTATTCTTCAATGTCAAAAATGGTAAAAATAAAGAAAAACCCTTGAATGAGTAGGTGTGTCCAAGCTTTTGACTGGTAGTTTATATATATATATATTTTTTTTAAAGCTAAAGGGGTCCTACAATTCTATATCAAACAGCTAAATGGTCTGACCATCTTAAAACAATTCCATATGTAGCTTGTTCCCTCCCACCCCAACGGCTTAGACTTTTAGAGGTTAAGAGTACTGTGCCCTGTATCTTTATCCTGAATCGAAAATTAATACAAAAACAATGGGTATCCTTGTATACATCTTTCACAGACCTGCCCAGTGTCTTCCTGTTGCTGTAGGATCGCTGCTTCCTAGTGGAGTAGAGATGCAGGTCATCACTGGAGCTGGACTCTGCTCCGTCCTCCTCTTCTTCATCCTCCTCTTCTTCTTCCTCAGCGCCCATCTCAGAGGGGTAGCCGTCCTCATCCAGCTGACAGGTGGTGGAGCCGCCCCACGTGGCCATGGTCCTGAGGAGGGTAACAAGTCGTTTAAGGCCCCACTCAGAGACTAAACCGATCCCCCTAGGCACTTCATGTAGACATGAGAGCATACGATGGCTAAAAGCATCATTCTATTTCTATCTGCAACATTCAGGACGGTTCACATCATAGAATTGACCCCCGATGTAGATTTGGGGGCCTTTGTGAATAATCTACCGCTTTTCTCACCTCTCGTCCCTGCTGAGTGGCTGCGAGGCGGCGGCGTGTCCATCTGGGTCCTCCATCCTGTAGGGGGAGTCGCTGAGGCCGCTCCTCCTCTGGTGCTCGGCCATCAGGGACTCCAGGTGCTTCCTCCGCTGGCGCAGTTCCTCCCGCAGGATCTGGTGGCGCCGCATCTCACACCACAGCTGCTTGGGAACCATGAAGGTAAATGAGCGGAGTCATTTTCATGGTTACATCTGCATGATAACCCACACACTCCTATAAGAGCTCCCTGACATCTAGCCATGGCTAACTCGGTCACGCTAACCCTTACCAGTTAACTCTCAGGAAAAGCCTTGCACTGAGCGGGTGATACAAGTGTTTCACGAGCCATCACTTTAAGTTTGTACTAGCCTTGATGTTTTGTGAACCTGTCAATGAAATCAAAATAAAGAACCCACCTCGTTGTCGGTGACAGAGGCGTTAGCAGCGGCCTGGGCTGTGGGTTTGAGCACGGCGGCGGCAGGAGAAGCGTTGGCTTTGGGGGCTGCAGCCGGCGCAGGGGGAGGGGCCGGGGTGGAGGTTGCAGCCGGGAGCTTCCTCATCAGGGCCTGCTGGCTCACTGTGCTGCTGGACACTGACGACTGGAGAGGAGAAGAGCGGAGGGAGAGGTAGAATGAGAGAGAGAGAATGATAGGAGAGAGGAGGTGATAGAGAGTGAGAGAGTGACTGTCTCAACACCCTATTCCCAATATAGGGCACTACGGTTAAAAAAAAGAGTCCAGGAAGAAGTTCAGAAAGAAGTTCTGACACCAAAACAATCAATCAGGAAATAGGGCGATGTGTGCTCAGTGTGTTACCTGCAGGTCGGGGCAGGCCCACTGTAGGTCCTGGATTTTGTCCTGGATCTCCATCAGCCGCTGGCGCTCCTCGTGGAGCTGCTGCAACTCCTGCTGCTGCTGACGAAGCTTCTCCTCGTACAGCTTCTCCCTGAGACACACACACAACATATTTTAGATTCACAAACAGAATCACCAGCTGTGTAATTCACACATGCTTAAATGAAAGGAATGCACTCACTCAATATATAAATAGACGCAGGAACGTTCATACACACATGATGGTTCAACGGCCTCTACTGTGTATGTGTTAGTGCTCCGTGCGGGAGTCTCCTACCTGGCCTTGTCTGTGAGGGTGAGGTCTCTGGGGCTCTTGGCTGCGGAGGAGGAGGAGGCAGCAGCAGCACCTCTGGTGTTGTTGGGCTGCTGGTGGTGACCCTCGTCCTCGTTGGCCGTGGTGGCGTCTGTATCATCACTCTGGGAGACAGGAAGTCACATGGTTACTATTCCATAAGGCCATCACCCATCTTCAAATGACTCAAATTCCAGCTCTTTACTTTCTTGGACTGTAAAGGATCCTCTTCCACTCTGAACTGTCTAGACCTCTCAGCTGCACCATGGTCATTTTACATTCTATACCATGTGTTCTATTTTGTATTATTTGCTTATACGTGTGTTGATATGTTTCTACTTGCACGCTCTATATACAATGCTGTGAGAAAGTACTTGCCTCCTTTCTAAATCGTCTTTGCTTTTGCATATTTTTTATACTGAATTATATCAGATCTTCAACCAAAACCTAATATTAGATAAAGGGAACCGGAGTGAACAAATAACAACAATTACATACTTATTTCATAAAGAAAGTTATGCAACACCCAATGCTCCTGTGTGGGAAAAAAAAGAGTAATTGCCCCCCTTGCACTCAGTGACTGGTTGCGCCGCCTTCTGCTGCAATGACTCCAACCAAATACTTCCTGTAGTTATTGATCAGTCTCTCACGTCGCTGTGGAGGAATTTTGGCCCACTCTTCCATGCAGAACTGCTTTAACTCAGCTACATTTGTGGGTTTTCAAGCATGAACTGCTGGTTTCAAGTCCTACAACAACTGAATTGGGATTATGTTTGTACTTTGACTAGGCCATTCCAAAACTTCAAATGTTTAACTTTTTACCCATTTTCATGTAGACTTGATTGTTTATTTTGGATCAGTCTTGCTGCATGACCGATCTGCGCTTCAGTTCATAGACAGATAGTCTGACATTCTCCTGTAGAATTCTCTGATACAGAGCAGAATTCATGGTTCCTTCTATTAAGGCAAGTCGTCCAGGTCCTGAGGCAGCAAAGCATCCCCAAACCATCACAATACCAACACACTCGACTGTTGATATAAGGTTCTTACTGTGGAATGCAGTGTTTGGTTTTCGCCAGACATAAATGGGACCCATGTCATCCAAAAAGTTATAATTTTGACTCATCTGTCCATAGAACATTCTTCCAAGAGTCTTGATGATCATCCAGGTGCTTTTTGGCAAACTTGAGTCAACCTTTTGGACGAGATGGGTCCAATTATGTCTGGCGAAAACCAAACACTGCATTCCACAGTAAGAACCTCATACCAACGGTCAAGCATGGTGGTGGTAGTGTGATGGTTTGGGGATGCTTTGCTGCCTCAGGACCTGGACGATTTGCCTTAATAGAAGGAACCATGAATTCTGCTCTGTATCAGAGAATTGTCAGGCCATTGGTCTGTGAGCTGAAGCGCAGCTCGGTCAGGAAGCAAAACAATGATCCAAAATACAATCAAATCTACATGAATGGCTAAAAAGCAACACATTTGACGTTTTGGAATGGCCTAGCAAAAGTCCAGACCTAATCCCAATTGAAATGTTGTGGCAGGACTTGAAACGAGCAGTTCATGCTTGCAAACCCACAAATATCTCTGAGTTAAAGCAGTTCCGCATGCAAAAGTGGGCCAAAATTCCTCACAGCACTGTTTACTCCCAATGATTTAATGGGTATAACACCAATGTGTCAGGGCACAGTGCCTTCTTCAGACAACAGACTTGCACTTTGTTGCCTACAATTTATTTCAGACTCTATTCTATATCTTTCATATGCTATGTTTCTCTGTTTCTAGTCAGTCCTCTCACCTGCACCATGGCCACCAGCTCCTGGAGCTGCCGTAGTTTCTGCTTGGCCGTCTGCAGCCGGTGGACTTTGTGGGCGAAGTCTGCGTCCTCGTTCCCCAGGCTGCTCCTCCTGCTCGACCCCGAGCCCTCGCTGTCCCGGCCCCCGGCCCCCTGCGCCCCCTCTTCATCCTCCAGGGCATCGTCTTCTTCATCATCGTCGTCCTTGACCTGGTTGTAGGGGCGGTTGTACTGGCACTCTGTTGGAGGCAGAGACCATGAGGGTTAGTGAGATGAGTGGGTTGTGTGTGTGAACAGCATGGGGGTGTACAGCATGTAATGTGCGTATGTGTGTCGTGCTACCTATGGCTGAGGGGATGTTGAGGCTGCGGAGGTTTGTTGCTGCAGAGCGGTTGTTGATCTCACACTCGGTGTTGAGTCTCCCGTCAGCGCGGTTGTTGGCGCTGCCTCCTCCTCGGGCGTTGGTCAGACTGTTCATTTCTGTCCAGTTCCCAGAACGCTGTGGGTTTCTGACCAGGGGAAAGAGAGATGGAGAAGAGGGTCAAGTCTCAATTTCACTCTCCGGCGTGATTTGCCCTTGGGAATTGTAATTATCTAAACCTTTATAATATTTCTTAGCCAGGCAAGTCATTGAGAACAAGCTATATTTTACAATAAAGACCTGGTAATGTGGGGCACATGAAGGGAACAGATTATATGCTTGGTTTGAAACTAACAGTTACTGTCAGTGGTTGCCAGTTCGAATCCTAGGTCTGTGATGCTTAGTATCAGAATTGGACAAGGCCCACTTATAAACAGCTCTAATGCGGAATAATAACGACGTCACCCTAATCTGTCCGTGTCCCTCAAGTACCTGATGTTGGTGATGGGAGGCCGGCGGTTCTCCTGCTCCGAGTCGAACATGGTCTCCAGCATGGAGCCGTCCTCCTCAGTCTCCTCCTCCTCCTCTTCCTCTTCCTCCTTCACGTTCTCGTTGACCGTGTCCACCATCATGTCCGATGTCTGCTCGTAGTACTGCACCAGCTCACGCAGCTCGTTCAAACGCTTGTGCACCTCCTTCAGCTTCCTGTGGTGGTGGGGGGGAGAGAGAGACTTAGGCCTGATTCCGTTTTAAAATGTCCAAAGACTTAAAAGCATTGGATTGGCCTTCTGCCCAAAGTGTGCACTCTTCACAACCCCCCACCCCCAAGAATTTACAGCACCTCAGGTGAGCTGCAAGCAGTCTATTCCCTTTGAGTCACATTTCAGAAACAGTGTGGGGGAATGAATGGGGAGAAATGGAATGGGGAAAGAGACTATGGTTGATACATGGACAACTGATTCAATGAAGGAGAGACACTTGACTAATTGGATCCATTGTTGCTCAGACTGATGAATGAATAAGAGGGATAAGAGTGATGGATGATAGAGTTTGTCTGAAGGAACAGTACAGTATGGATCTTCAGCTGCCGGTATCAGAGTGATAGAAAGGGTGCATGCTAATAGTCTGAGCTGGTTCCCTCTACTAGTCTCCTTTGCTTCATCGCCACTGGGTTGTATTCATTAGGGCACCACTGGGTTGTATTCATTAGGGCACCACTGGGTTGTATTCATTAGGGCACCACTGGGTTGTATTCATTAGGGCACCACTGGGTTGTATTCATTAGGGCACCACTGGGTTGTATTCATTAGGGCACCACTGGGTTGTATTCATTAGGGCACCACTGGGTTGTATTCATTAGGGCACCACTGGGTTGTATTCATTAGGGCAGAAGTCCAGGTAGTCCCAATAGACATGGAACACTGGTCACTTGAATCATGTTTACATACTGTTTTACTCATTTCATATGTATATACTGTATTCTAGTCAATGCCATCCTATTCAACTATTGCTGTATAAATACTATTCAATCCTACAGATATACTAAATATTCTATCCACATACTGTCCATAATGTCTATACATCCCATCACATACATATACTCCGGACTCAGACATTGCTCGTCCTAATATTTATATACATTTCTTAATTCCATTATTATTGTGTGAATTGTTAGATACTACTGCACTGTTGAACACAAGCATTTCGCTACACCCGCAATAACATTGCTAAATATGTGTATGCGACCAATAAAATTTGATTTGGGCAAGTCCAGGTAGTTCCTCTGCGTTTCAGTCAGTTTTCTTCCATTTGGTGCCTTATGAATACAACCGTGGTGTGATGTGCACTGATCTTAATAATAGTTGGGAGTTTAGTACCGGAGTTTGTCTGCTGGGGCGTCCTCATGCTGGGGGTGTGTGGAGGGGATGTAGGTGGAGGGGTCCCGTCTCATGGCTGAGGCCCCGTTGGGCTCCCGGTACAGGGCAGAGGGGCGGTCTGAGGAGGGGCCCGCGCCCAGAGCCAGGCTACGCTGAGAGGACACAGACACAACTGCGCCGCGACCTGAGGGAACAACATACACGCGTCACTCACACATGCACAGCTGCAAACTTACAAGCTTCTATCATATAAAACACGTTTCTCCCCAAAGAATGTAAGATGGGAGCTGCGCCACTATGTAAACACAATAAAAAACACATCTAAAAAGTTTGTTATCATTGAATGCTCTATATTGCAGGAAACAGCTTTGCAGGTGTTCAAATAAGCAATAATCTCTGAAAAATCTAAAAATATCACTGACCCCTCCGGGCCTCCATCCCTGACGGTGTTATCCTACTCCTAGTCAGTTACAGAGACGAACCATAACTTACAGGAGTTGTTGTTGAGGGTCTGGTCACGGAGCGAGTGCAACTCCTGCAGGATCTTGTCCATGGTCTGCTTCTTGTCCTGCAGCTCCTGCAGCTTGGTCAGCTTGGCGCTCGCCGCCGAGGCCGACGTGGGGGTGATGGAGGTCAGGGAGGTGAGCGGGGTGGGATGGAGGAAGGAGGAGGAGACAGAGCGGGGAGGAGGGGAAGGCTGGGAGGAGCGGGAGCGGCAGACTTCCCGAGAGAGGGAGAGGCTCGCGGCTTGTCTGCGGTTGTCTGGGACTACTGCCTTGGTCTGAGGAAGGAAAGGCACACAGGATGTTAGTAGGTGCATAAACACAAACATTCAACTCATCATTTATTACTTTGATGGGTAGCACTTCACATTATCACAAGGGATAAAGTGGTAATAACATGGTAACAAGTTCTATTTACTTAACATGGAGACTTCATTTTGCCCAGTTATCTCTTCATTTAAATGGAATGATTCTTGTTATAGGGTTATACACCACGTATGTAATAGAGGGGTAACAATACCATGTTATTGCAACTTTAGCCCGTGCTGTAAAGTGCTACCTTATGTTTGCCAGGGTTGTATTCATTAGGCACCAGACAGGAGAAAATGCTAATACTTTTGGCTATGGTGTGCCCTAATTAATACGACCCAGTACTGTATGTTGCTGGTACCTGGGAGTCGTGCAGCTGGTTGTGGAAGCGCTGAATGAGGTCGTTCAGCTCATCGTTCAGCTCTGAGGTGATGCTCAGCCCTGACACACTGCCTGTGGTCTCCGTTGGCACTGGAACAACACACACACCAAATGAAAAAAGGTTACGTGTGTGTAGGTACCTGCTCTGCATGTGCGCTGTGTGTGTGTGTGTTTACACTATGCGAGTGTGTGTGCTCTCTCTATGTGGTCCGTGTCTCACCGGTGTCAGCCACGGTGTGGGAGGCGTGCTGGGAGCTGTGCTGCAGGGTCAGTAGTGCTGCCTGGCGGCCCTGTAGAGCCCTGAGCTGCTCCTGCTGCTCCAGCATCTTCTTCAGGAGCTCGTGCTGCTTCCTCAAGTTCTCCAGCTCCTCCTTCTGGTCACTGCGGCCTGCAACGCGGCCCTGTTTTAGACACACACATAAGAAAAACGCCAGCACAAGCAGAACTGGGTCAGACGCTAACAGCGAAGATTTCCTGGTGTTACACCGGCAATGGGAGGTGGAGGGAGGGATGGAGGGAGAGAGGAAGAGCGAGGGATGACGGCAATAAGATTAGCCTCGGTCTGCTTGGGTGGCGCTACTTCTAGAAGCAGTGTCTTACTATCTAGTAGAGATGGTAAAGCATATCCCTATGCAGCGTATTAGATGATCTCGTTTGTGACCAATCCAAATAGCAGAAGCAGGAGGGGTTGTCAGAACTAGAGGAAGGGCTACTCACGGTGGCGTTGGAGGCGTCTGAGGAGCGCACCTCGATGTTGAGGGAGGTGCTCTCTGGCAATGAGCCTAAACCCACGGCAGAGTCCAGTGTTCCCGCCTCGTCCTCCTCGTCCTCCCTCGCCTACAGAAGACGGGGCGTCAGTAAAATAGTAGGCACAGACTGCAAGCAGTCTCCCTCCTTGGCCCTAACTATGGTGCTATGGACACTGAGGGTGTAGTGGCTATGGGAACCCAGGTCTTCTCATCCGTTTCCTTCCCCCTCGCTTTTCAATGTAATACTTGAACAGTGGTTGGAGTGAAAAAGTTAGGACTGGTCATAAGTACTCGCACATATGCCAGAGGGGGTATCGTATTTAATATTGACAGCAAGATGCGCTGACAGCAAGATCAAATAACACGTGCCATCCAGCAGTTCAGAAGCAATGTGTGTCATGTCCTAGATTTATCTGCCAAATGGAACAAGATACACGACTGTGTCTGTCGGCGTGTTTCAGACGCCTTGGCATAAAAAATACATGACCAGGGTGCAGTGAAGAGTTCCCAAACACAACACCTTGAACTATCAACATCAATGTGAGAAAGAAGCAGTGGACAGCAGGCATTCTTTAACAGGCAAAAGCCCAAGCTTATTTTTTACTAATCAATACCAGACACAGAGTGAATTCAAACTAAAAATGTATCTCGAAAGCAGCCCCTCTCATCCTTAAATGACAGAAGGATGGAAAGAGAGATAGACCAAAAGAAAGAGAAAAATATATAAAAAGACAGACAGATCAAGCCAAAGAGAGAGGAAGGAGAAATTAGAAAAACAGAGACACAAAGCCAAAGAGAGACAGTGAGAAAGCCGTGATAAGCCGGCGGTACTGTACTGACCAGCATCTTCTGCAGGAAGCGGAGGTAGGACCTCTCCTGCTCCTTGAGGTGGGCGATGAGGTGGGTGAGGCGCTCCACGTTGGCCGGGATGTCGTTCTTCTCCACCAGATCATCCCTCATGGAGCTGGCCTTGCCGATGTACTCCCGGATCTGAACCAGCTTGCTCACCACCTGACCGGGACACCAGAGTGTGAGGGTGTGTGAGAGATAGTGTGACAACAGAGAGAGAGCATGTGTGCGTGCATGTCTGTGTGTAAATGATAGAGAGAGCGAGACAGAGAGCGAGAAATCGTGTGTGAGAGCGCGGATACCAATCCGCTCAGTGCAGACTGCGCTAAACGAGGGCAGAACTCACTTGGGAACCTGCGGTGGTGGCTTATTTTTAAATTGCCCTAAATACACACTGGTTTCATCGTCATCTTGCTCACTTAGTCTCCCATCCTTGTTCTACCATTTCTTTTTTTACAGGAGCGAGAGCACGGCACCCCTTGTGATCGTTTGCAGACAGTACAGGACGATCAGGTCAGTGCAAGCACAGACTTGAATGGTGAAAATGCTGTTCCAAGGTATGCTATTTATATAGATTTGTCCAAAATGTGTTACTGTACCCACTTTTCTTCTATCTGCCGACAACTAAACTACCTTTATCGTATGCATTGTCCTGTTTGTTCTATTTTAACTAAGTATTGAAACAACTACAAACTTCAAATCATTTGCATTGTGCAGTAAGTGGTTGATCAAACAAAAACGTAGACTACATAGAGACAGTATTAAAAAAAACAAGCCCTGAAAAGCCCTAATCCTTCACTAAACCAAAGTGCCTAGACATTACCTACCTGGCTACTGTCGATGCTGAGCTCTCCTCTCCCATCCTCCCTAGAGGGAAGAAGCCCTCTCTCAGCCCGACTACCTAGCCCAGGGGTGTCATTGCTGGGCAGGGAGGGGGCGAACGCGTCCCTGAGACCCAGGCCAGGGCTCTGCTTCTTGGCTGTGGCGGCGACAGAGGGGGTTGCGGGGGCCGAGGCGGAGGGGGCCTCCCGACTCTTGTTGGTGTTGACGTGCAGCGGCAGGAATTTGAAGGGCTTTTTGTTTTCCGCCGCCAGCTGTCGCTGGTTGTTGGCTGCTGTGACGCGGCCCTGGGAGTCACTGCCGACGCTCCTCTGGGAAAAAAGAGCGAGGGATGTCATAACCTGGCTTTTAGTCTAAATTACAGTACTATGAAACAGAACAATGCCGCAGAACCTCTGCGATATAAAAAGCTGGAAAGAAGGTTCTTTGGAACATTTAATAATTGAAAACTTTCACACTAAAGACAACAAAAAAAGCTTAATTTTTGTACATGAACAGTACACTTCCACAACATCTTTGGTGGACTTTAAAATGTTAACTAGGACCCCCTCCAGACCCCAACAATCACAGATGAATCCTCCAAGAAGAAACGCACAGTTCAGAAAGCTCTAAGGAGAACCCTCTCACCTCGTCCAGGTCAGTGAAGTTGATCCTCTGCCGGAGACGGTCCAGCTCGGCCTGGTCGGGCACCGACATCTGGGTGGTGTACTTGACGTGGGGGAAGGAGTGAGGGGTGTGTGTCCTCCTCCGCCCCGTGCCAGGTGTGGACTCCGGGGAGATGTCATTGGTCAGTCGGCTCTCCGCCACGCCGCCGGCTGAGAACTTCTTCCTGTTCTTCTCCGTCGAGCGGTTGGCCTTCTTCTGCTGGATGCCCCAGTCCTGAAAGGGGACAGGAAGCTTTCAAAAGGGGTGTAGGGTGAAGTTATCACTAAACACTGATGGGTCAGTTTTGGATTTCCCCCCACAAATGGTTAAGGTTAGGATTGGGGAAAGGGAAGCTGATCCTTGACATTTACCTAGAGGAAACTTCACCCTGGAGCTTTAAAAAGGACAGAAGGTCCTTGCATGTGTTTTATGTATTACCATGTACTGTTTAATGCTGTACTTGCTTGATAAGCACATCATGGTTCCCCAAAGGGGACGCATTACAATAAACTTGTAATAGACCATTTCAAATCCATGTCTCGCTTTGGTCAGCATTGTAGGTAGATTGACAGACTCTAGAGCTAGTCAGTGAAGGGGCTGAATCCTTACTAGAGCTATAGAGTACCACAGTATGAGTCATAATACCCATAAAACCTAGCGGTCAAACAGGGAAATGGTTCCAATTGTTTTTCCACCATTTATTTTTTCCCCATAGGTCATTTTAGAAACACTTCAAATAAGGGCTGTGTTTCGTGTAGATGAATGGTGGGAAAATGATTGGAACCATTTCCCTGTTTGACCGCTAGGTTTTATGGGTATTATGACACCTCCACTGTGGGGCTATATACGCACAAAAAACTAACGCAATCACAAAGATTTTAGTTACTTTCACAAATCTCCAGTTAGGATTCAGCCTTTTAGTGTCCATTCTCAATAGTCGTGTCCCAAATGTCACCCTATTCCAGTAGTGCCCTACTATCGACCAGGACCCATAGGGCTCTCTGGTCAAAAGTACTGCAGTGCACTACATAGGGAATAGGGTTCCATTTGGGACGCATCCATTGTCTCTGTACCATGTTGTTGAGCCGGTCTTCTAGGCTGCTGCCGTTGGTAACGGTCCAGTTGTGCAGCTCCTGCTCGTCTGCGCAGTCGTCAAAGGGAGTGCCCCCTGTCGCCATGTCCTCCTCGGCTCCGCACCTGTTGGGTCGTTGACATGCATCGTCAGTCAACACTCTAGAACGGCTTTGGACTGGAGACAAAAGCATGTGCACGTACACACACACACACACAGTATGTCTCTTTCATATTGGCATACTGTACACAACTCATTCACTCACACACTCACCAGGGTTTCCGTTTGCCGGTAATTGCCGGCTTTTGGACGATAAAAAAATGAAAAGCCAATAAACAAAAATTGTTGCCAGCCAAATTGACCAGGATAATTTTTTTTCCTCCCAGTGCAAAATAATGCTTTTTATTAATTGATGGAAATACATTTCACAGTCGTGCTTATCGGTCTATTAGGTTATTTTGTTACATTTAGCAGAATTAAAATTGGGGTGTGTGTATTTTCATTAGTCGTCATCAATGTTCCCTCTAAGCTGCGCGAGCACAGTAGCCCCGGGACTGCTGCGCAGAAACATCAGCTCACAGATAACTTCACTCAACTTTCTAGAGCAGTGGTCACCAACCGGTCAATCACGATCGACCTCCAATGCATTCATAGTGAATCGCCAAACATTTCTGTAAAAAAACCATTGATAAAGCCTTGTGTTCCTATTTTCTTTTTTCTTCGTCTCGGGATGTTGGTGGTAGGTGCACCCGATTCACCTGCCCTACACGCCGGGTAGGCCAACTTTTGACATTTTGAAACATTTCATGTGTCTGAAGGTACAATCTCTGCCTTCCCGGCGGGCTCGGAGAGCAAACCAAGTGCACTATAGGCCTACCGCTGGCCAATCGGATGGCTCAGATTACCGTGTCTGTAGTAATGTAGCAGGCATTAAAGAAAGCTACAGCAAAGTTGATACTGTGAGATTTCAAAACCATGACTAGAGAGAAACTGTCAACGAATACAGCAAAGAGCTGCTGTTTTTATGAATGAGTTCATGTTTAAGTTCTTACTCAGCACTGTCAACACTTTGTATTCAACACTTTTATAAGCCATAAAATGTGCGTTCTTCCTATTTCCACTCAGCACTACAACAAGCACTGCAGCTGTAATGAATGAGTAGGAAAGTGTATCTATAGTCTTGCGTTATTATTAGTGGCTTGGGTCTTCTTTAATACCGAGGAATATTTCACTTTCTTTGTCCATAGGAGTAACATGAATTTGTGCATGAGGCAGAAATAATGCAGTGCGACTTGAGTTTCGCCATCAGCTGGAAGACGGTGTCCCTTTTTGGTCAGTCTCAGGGAGAGTGGAGGGACGTTTAGAGGCGGACCCTCAGTCTGCTGCTCTCTACCTCCGCTGAGACTGACCATCAGATGCAGGCACCATCAGCCCAGTAAAATAAAAAGCTAATTATTTAAAATGTATGCTCACTCAGCTGTGCCTCACAAGTAATACAATAACGGATATATTACTGGTGCGATCATATAGCCTACCTCAAATGTTGAAATATATATACAGCTCTGGAAAAAAGTAAGAGACCACTGCAAAATTATCAGTTTCTCTGGTTTTACTATTTATAGGTATGTGTTTGGGTAAAAATAACATTTTTGTATTATTCTATAAACTACTGACAACATTTCTCCCAAATTCCAAATAAAAATAGTCATTTAGAGCATTTATTTGCAGAAAATGACAACTGGTCAAAATAACAGTGTTGTCAGACCTCGAATAATGCAAAGAAAATAAGTTCATGTTCATTTTTAAACAACACTAATGTTTTAACTTAGGAAGAGTTCAGAAATCAACATTTGGTGGAATAACCCTGATTTCCAATCACAGCTTTCATGAGTCTTGGATGCTCTCCACCAGTCTTTCACATTGATGTTGGGTGACTTTATGCCACTCCTGGCGCAATAATTCAAGCAGCTCGGCATTGTTTGATGGCTTGTGACCATCCATCTTCCTCTTGATCACATTCCAGAAGTTTTCAATGGGGTTCAGGTCTGGAGATTGGGCTGGCCATGACAGGGTCTTGATCTGGTGGTCCTCCATCCACACCTTCATTGACCTGGCTGTGTGGCATTGGCGCATTGTCCTGCTGGAAAAACCAATCCTCAGAGTTGGGGAACAATGTCAGAGCAAAAGGAAGCACGTTTTCTTCCAGGACAACCTTGTACGTGGCTTGATTCATGCGTCCTTCACAAAGACAAATCTGCCCGATTCCAGCCTTGCTGAAGCACCCCCAGATCATCACCGATCCTCCACCAAATTTCACAGTTGGTGCGAGACACTGTGGCTTGTAGGCCTCTCCAGGTCTCTGTCTAACCATTAGACGACCAGGTGTTGTGCAAAGCTGAAAATTGGACTCATCAGAGAAGATGACCATACTCCAGTCCTCTATGGTCCAATCCTTCTGGTCTTTTGCAAACCTCAGCCTGGCTCTTCTTTGCTTCTCATTGATGAAGGGCTTTTTTCTAGCTTTACACGACTTCAGCCCTTCCCCTAGGAGCCTGTTTCGAACCGTCCTCGCCGTGCACTTCACCCCAGCTGCCGTTTGCCATTCTTTTTGTACGTCACTTGATGTCATCCTACGGTTGTTGAGTGACATTCGAATGAGTTGGCGGTCATCCCGGTCAGTAGAGAGTCATTTTCGCCCTCTGCCGGTCTGGAGCTTTGTTGTACCCAAATGTCTGCTGCTTGACCTTGTTCTTATGAACCGCCATCTTTGAAATTTTAAGGATGGAAGCAACCTGACGCTCACGGTATCCCTCTGCCAGTAAAGCCAGAATTGAAACCTTCTTTTCCTCACTCAAAACTTTCCTTTTCAACTCTTTTGGCATGGTCAATAGTTATTTTTTGATTAATATTACTTTTGAGATACTATTAGAACTATTTTTGCCATCCAGCTGGTCCTATTGCAAGAGGATAGTGATGACCACAGCAGTGGTTTTATACTTTTCCTCGTTAAATAAGATTTGGTTCAGGTGATCACCTAATTCAGTAGAATGTTGTGTGCCTGTGTTGGAATTCAACAGACACTGGAATGGAAATCATACATGTAGAGATGCTGATTTAAGAGAAATGTGCAGTGGTCTCTTAATTTTTTCCAGAGCTGTATATATATTTTAAATGGCCCGGACAACAATGCATTGGCAGGGCAATTCAAGCAAAGCTAATATGCAGTGATAATGTATTGGGCCTATAGCTTACTGCACAAACTTCATTGCTACAGTACTGTTTTTAATTGGTTAATGTTGCATAGACTTACGTTTTTTAAGGCATGTATTATATATATATTATTATTATATATTATTATATTATTAAAAAGAAATCTGAGAGGTAGATCTCAGTTTGCATTTTGACTCAGAAAGTGATCTTAACTCAGAAAAGGTTGGTGACCACTGTTCTAGAGTTTTCCTTGTTAACATTATTAACGTTTCCCTTCACTGTGGCAATTGTGATTGAATCAACGCAGGTTATTGTCAAGCCCTGTATGTTTTTTTTTTCAAAAGTCTCATGGAATGTAAACCTACATTTAACACCACACATTGGCTGCTACTGTAGGCTGAATGATAGAACAGATATATCCATGTTAAGATGTTATGGGATGCATTTTCTTCATTGTTTTTGATGGTAGGCCACTCTGGTAGGCCTACATTATGATCAAATAGCCACAGTAGTCTACATACATGGCCACTGTTTAAACTAACTTAAAGCGGGAACAGCCTCAGTGTTCAGAGTAAACGCGCGCTGGAAGTTGCACAGAATTTTCACAACTTTCAAGCTTGCGCTCAGCAGACGTGAAATTTTCTCAGTGCCGGAAATAATTAGAGGGAACATTGGTCGTAATGTATCATTTCTTACCCGCGCACAGCATACAGAGCCTATTTTGAGCTGAATATCGCTTGTCAGACAGTGCTAGAACTGCTGCAGCCGCAGCTCCTCAGCTCGTTGCTGCTGGAGTAAAACATGTACTTTTATAAGACCAGTCATTGGGCAACAATTCTGAATGCAGTCACCTGTTAAAAACAGTTTTGATGGCCACGATTAAAAATAACTACTATTTTTATTATCAACTGGCAATTGTGACGCGCCTCCCATTCAAGTGCAAAGGCAACGGTAGGCATGCTATCAGCGCATCACCCACCACTTTGCAATGTGAACTGGAGGCAGTATGCATTTTGAAAATCGAATTAATTGTTTGAAACCTGAATGTTTTACTTCATATTATGAAGCATGTCTTACCTTGCTTCAAAGCAGCCTAGGAAAAATCTGACCATAGAAACATGGAGGCAATTATTTTATAAAGACTTCCCCATATGCCATTGAAACCAGCATCTCTCCTGTTGGTATTCATATCACCTTTCTTTCATTGTCCAGAAGCCAAAAGGCACAATCCCAGTCATATTATCAACCTAAGTTTCTAACGCTGGCATCAGGTGTGCTGTTTGGAATGGTGTTGTTTGCCCACGAATTGCATTTAGGCAAATGTTTGAAAATAACGTTTTAGTGTCTCCTTCATTACAGGAGTTGGGTGTTCTGTTAAGATGAATACCATAATCTAAATGTAATTTCTGACATTCTGAGCACCGTGGGTGGACGTCCTAATGGGTTATGCACACAATGCATAACATTATGGGTCAGGTACTTTTCTCAAATTGGCAGCAAATTAAACAATTTAATGTCACGTTGTATGGCGCCACATTTTCCTAATGGAAACCCAGACACACACACGTCAAAACAAACAAGGTGTGTTTCCGAAGTAGCTTCACAGTTATGACACTAACAGAGTGCATGATTCTAGAGGTGTTTGTTGCTTTCAGAAACATCCTCCAGTCAGAAACGGTGGCTTGTTTGGAGGAATGTTCCTGCAACTAAGCAACAACATTCACAGACCTTACCCTTAGTATGACAAGTATTACAGCAAACTAAACCATAACGTGAGGCATAACGTTAATAATCCAAAACACCATAGCTAGCTACAAACCATTGTATGACATAGCTAATAATAATAATAATAAACATTACCGATATCAATAACGTTACTTTACCTATCGATTACGTACCTGTGCGGTGTATTCAGTCACCCACTATTAAATGTGTTGGTTTGCTTTTGGGGAGGTCGCGGATTGAGTAAGGATGTCTTGCTGACTACGTAACTAGCTAACTTCCCAACAAAAGGCACTTCTAGCCTTGTAGACCGCTAGAATTCCCTCCACTTCAGCGAGTTCGCGGGAGCCAACTGTCAGTAGCAACAACTAACAACTACCCCCCCCCCCTTCTAAGAAGTTCTAACTTAACGAAGTATGGTGACAAAAACCTTCATCGATATACACTCAAATAGCCTATCGATGCGGTTTATTCATCATTTGGGATACCAATGTAGCTATGCAAATCTAAACTAGTTTACCTTTGTCACTGTTTGGCAACATGAAATTGCACGCCATGGTAACGCTTGACCCCCCCCCCTCCCCGCGAAAACTGGAGGTGAAATTCCGACAATGGAAAATACATTGAAGGCTAACTAACGTTAATGGTTGCATACACTGCCCTTGGAAAGTTTGAACAATTGATGTTCAAAACAAAAGCTGGTGTTAAATTCGGAGGGGAAAGTATTGTCAGTAGTAGGAATTACAGTTAGCTAGGTAACGTCAACTTGCTAACGTAGCTAGTAGCTCACGTTACCTAGCTAGCTGGCCAACTAAAAACAAACAAGATTTCACGGCCTGACAAGATTGCATGCCTAGATAGCTAGTTACCTAGTTAGTTCTTGTTGGCTATAACAGTTTCAAAATGTGTACACGTAGCTGGTTAAATACAATAGCTAATGCCTACTCGAAAATACAGCACCAACCTAGTTTTGTTTGGGGTAAGGAGGTAGCTTACGTGATGATGCTACGCTAGCTAGCTGGTGGTGAACTAGCCACTTGCCCTGGCTTGGCTAATAAAAGTAGTGTAAAGAAATGAATTACCTCAGTGAGTTTTTGAGAAATTCTCGTAACACTTTATGGTCAACGGCTCATTCTAACAGCCAGGAGAAGGCTGTGTCTCAATAAACACAAATAAGTCGTTTCGGTGTTGATGATGAATCCACTCAGTCAACGTACGCTTATCAGCCCAGTGTCAGCCATTATATTCCCTGTTCAAGGAGGCGGAGTGATATAAAATAGTAGTGCTACTTGAACAAGAGCCCTCATCGTCAATACTGTTATGTTTTTTCTCAAATGCACACACACATATGTAAGGAGTATATCAAAGTGACTGTAATTATGTGTACAATATTTTGGACTAATATACAGGCAATGGCACCCCTATTGAATAAGGTACTATTTAGGCTCTCGGATGGTTAATTAATGGTACGTTACGTTGGAAGAATGTCAGTGTTTTGCCTAAATGTTGCATTTTTCATACATCAAGTTTAAATGAATTTATTCAAATTGGTCAATGATTTACAGTATTCACTCACACTACTGCCATGGAAAAATGTAAATATTCTAACTGTTACAAGCTCTAATTATATGATAAACAAACAGGCCCCTTTGTGAAGCAATAGGACCTAGCCTTATCATCTGAGCTGAAAGTTTGCCACTCACAGACACATAAAACATTGTGTCTTGTATTCCCTATAATCTATATTAATAATAAATTGAGACTGGAGAGAAGTATCAAAAAACACTGCAAGATTTGCTTAAGTTTACAGAATGATGTGCCCGAGCACCAACCTACAACCGCACTCTTTGCTACAACTCCATCCAGCTACATGGGGTGTCTCATCCTGCAAAATTGATTTTACAGGCATGCTGGGAACATGAGCGAAGACAGAACACGAGCTTTGGGTGGGTGGGTAATACCCAGGCAAAGGAGATGGGACTGTATGGAAGGGAGTTTAGTCCAACTGTAGCTATTTCTGTAAATCCACCATGGCTACTCCCGCCTCCAGTAGTTGGGTCAGCATTTGTAGTGCAGGAATGTGGGGTGGAAGTCAGGAAACGTATTACAGATCATCTGGCTGTATATACGGCAGAGCTCATGGCCATACTGTTGGCCTTGCAGTGGGTGGAGGAAGTCAAACAAGACTGAGTAGTTATTTGCTCTGATTCAAGTGCCGTGTTAATGAGTCTCCAGTCCTTTAGCTCACGTAGCAGACAAGACCTGCTTCATGAGGTGCTACAAACCCATGGCAGGATTAAACAGATGGGTATACAGATAAGATTTACTTGGGTCCCAGCCCGTGTAGGGGTGGAGGGGAACGAGGCAGTAGATGTACTGGCTAAACAAGCACTTAGTAGTGGGGATGTTGATGTTGAAGTTTCATTGAGCAAGGTAGAGGCAAAAAGACTGATATATACAGTGATGCAGAGATGGCAGGAGCAGTGGAATAGAGATAATAAGGGAAGGCATTTATTTCAATTACAGAGGAAAGTCGGGGAGGGGAGGACGGCAGGAAGGGACAGAAGAGAGGAGGCTATTTTTACAAGATTAAGGGAGGGACACAGCCAGTTGAATAAGACATTAAATGTGATAGGAAAGCATCCAACAGGAAAGTGTGATTATTGTCAGGAAACAGAGACAGTGGAGCATGTATTGCTACAGTGTGGGCAGTATGAGAGGGAAAGAGAGAGGATGAGATCTAGTATGAGGGAGAAGGGGATACAGGAAATGAGTTTAAAGAGTATATTGAGTAGAACGTCATTAGATATAGTCTCAAATATTTTGTTATATTTTTTAAGAGCAACTTGGCTGGCAGGTAGGATTTAGTTTCTCCTTGTCTCTGGCCCACACTCCAGTACAGTAGGTGGCGGTAATCCAGCTAGAGGCGCACCATCCTATGAAAAACTCAAAAGAAGACGACAACGCGGAAGTAGAATTGGAGGCAAGCATACCTTAGTGGAGGCGAGTTTGTTTTGATTTGAATATTCGTTGTTGGGACTACAAAAGTCCCTGAACTTATTACCGAATGTCAATCCACTGAAAATGGCAAAATTACAGTCTTTGATTGTGTTTGTTAATGAACGTTTAACTGTGGCTGCAGTGGAGATTTTAGACGTTGTAGAGAAAGTGGTCGCCGAGTACCAGGAGGAGATTTCCAGATCTAAAGAGGAGAATGACCGGCTACGGAGACTTCTACGGATCACACCAGAAATAAAACTATGTAGAATAGACTCCCTTCAGTTCTCTCTCGCTGTCTCTGAGGAGGAGGTTATTCCCGAGCAGCAGCACTGTGAACAGGAATGGAGCCACAGTCTGGAGGACCCAGCTCCCATACAGATTAAAAAGGAACAGGAGGAGGTAGGGAAGATTCAAGGGCTGCAGGCTGACATCATAGAGTTCATATTCACTCCTCCTTGTGTGAAAAGTGAACGTGATCAGGAGGATCAACTTCAGTCCTTGACTCTTCCCCAAACGGTCAAGTACAGAGAGAGTGACTCTAAACCAGTGAATCGCAAACCTTTTGTCGCTGTGACCCACTTTGACAATCCCAGTGATCCATATAATCAAGACAATGCCTCCAGCCAGAGATCAGCCGCAAGCAGTGATCCAGTAGGACTTGACATCAGCCGACCATTGGATCCCAACCCACCACTGAAGAAACCCAGCACCACGTCTAAAAAACCTCACACCGGGAAAATATTGAATTGCAAGGGGCCCCTGAACAGGCACATACAGACTCATACAGGAGGGAAAGCCTTTAGCTGTGGTGACTGTGAGAAAAGCTTCAATCGCAAGTGGACCCTAAATGAGCATATCCGGAGTCACACTGGAGTGAAACCATTTAGCTGTGATGCCTGCGGGAAGAGCTTCAGACACAAGAAGAACCTAACTGAGCATATCCGGAGTCACACCGGAGTGAAACCATTTAGCTGTGGTGACTGTGGGACAAGATTCAATCACAAGGTTTCTCTTAACAGGCATGTACTGACTCACACAGGAGATAAATCATTTGTTTGTGGTGACTGCGGGAAAAGCTTCAGACAGAAGGTTAGCCTTAACAGGCATATGATGACTCACACAGGAGAGAAATCATTTGTCTGTGGTGACTGTGGGAAAAGCTTCAGACACAAGGGGACCCTAACTGCACATATACTGACTCATACAGGAGAGAAACCATTTAGCTGTGGTGACTGTGGGAAAAGCTTCAGACAGAAGGTTACCCTTAACAGGCATATATGGGCTCATACAGGAGAGAAACCATTTAGCTGTGGCGACTGTGGGAAAAGCTTCAAGCATAAAGGAGACCTAACTAAACATACACTGATTCACACAGGAGAGAAGCCATTTAGCTGTGATGACTGCGGGAAAAGTTTCAACAAGAAGGGGAACCTAACTGTTCATTTACTGACACACACAAGAGAAAAAAACATGTAACTGTGGTGACTGGGAAAAGCTTCAGACTCAAGGAAAACCTACCTGTGCATTTACAGACTCATAAAGGTACTGGAGAGAAACCCTTTCACTGTGGTGACTGTGGGAAAAGCTTCAGACTCAAGGAAAACCTACCTGTGCATTTGCAGACTCATAAAGGTACTGGAGAGAAACCCTTTCACTGTGGTGACTGTGGGATAAGCTTCAGACTCAAGGAAAACCTACCTGTGCATTTACAGACTCATAAAGGTACTGGAGAGAAACCCTTTCACTGTGGTGACTGTGGGATAAGCTTCAGACTCAATGAAAACCTACCTGTGCATTTACAGACTCATAAAGGTACTGGAGAGAAACCCTTTCACTGTGGTGACTGTGGGAAAAGCTTCAGACTCAAGGAAAACCTACCTGTGCATTTGCAGACTCATAAAGGTACTGGAGAGAAACCCTTTCACTGTGGTGACTGTGGGATAAGCTTCAGACACTGATTGAACCTGGACAGTAATATATAGAACATCCACAAAGAAAGAAAACAGAACAAAATTGGAAAAAATAAAGACAATTAAGACAGAGATCAGGAGAGTCTCAGGAGATTGGGAATAAGAAAGCAAGATATGGACAACTCTGTTAGAAAAGCAAAGCAACTCTGGATCATTCATGTTGTAGGTTCAAGATAAATATACAGTATGTGTGATTCATTTACTTTTGTAAAACGAGTTTGATTTAATTTCATGATCAAGGAGTGTAGAGTATTGTAGGAAACCAGTCCTAGTCTGTGAGGAAACTCACAAGGCTGTTCAAAGTATGTTGATCTTTTCACCTTATTAGAAACAGGAATTCCTTTTTTTAAATATATATATATATCTCTCAAGGCTATGAGAGAATGGCAAGACTGATGTTATCAATACATTAAACATGTTATAATTTTCAGAATAAAAAAAGGGGGGTAGGGGGTGAACTAATGAACCAATCATTGATTCAAGTCCCTGATTAATGCTGGGCTAAAACAAAAATGTGCACTCCCTGGGGGTCTCCCGGGAATGGATTGAGGAACACTGTTCTATTATGTTCTCTAGAGTCCTGATGGATTTAATAATGATGGAAACTGCCTCCAGCCAATGCTAACACCAACCCAATGCTTTGAAATCCATTACGGGCAGTGTTTAAGTGCACACTTTGAGAGAAGTGTGGAGAATTGGGACGCAAACAACGGGAGAATCTCAATTGGTTGTGCTTGACTCCTCGCGTCCTCACCTCTGTCCTCGCCTCCTTTTGAAAAAGGTAATTGAGGAGAGGCGTCTCCACTCGCGTGTCATGAGGCAAATTATGTTTACAGAAACGTAATCCCAAAATATACACTACTTGTCAAGAATTTTAGAACACCTACTCATTCAAGGGTTTTTCTTTATTTTTACTATGTTCTACATTGTAGAATAATAGTGAAGACATCAAAACTATGAAATAACACATATGGAATGATGTAGTAACCAAAAAAGTGTTCAAGAAATCAAAATATATTTTAAATTTGAGATTCTTCAAATAGCCACCCTTTGCCTTGATGACAGCTTTGCACTCTTGACATTCTCTCAACCAGCTTCATGAGGTAGTCACCTGGAATGCATTTCAATTAACAGGTGTGCCTTCTTAAAAGTTAATTTGTGGAATTTCTTTCCTTAATACAGTTGAAGTCGGAAGTTTACATACACTTAGGTTGGAGTCATTAAAACTTGTTTTTCAACCACTCCACAAATGTCTTGTTAACAAACTATAGTTTTGGCAAGTCGGTTAGGTCATCTTCTTTGTGCATGACACAAGTAATTTTTCCAACAATTGTTTACAGACAGATTATTTCACTTATAATTCACTGTATCACAATTCCAGTGGGTCAGAAGTTTACATACACTAAGTTGACTGTGCCTTTAAACAGCTTGGAAAATTCCAGAAAATGATGTCATGGCTTTAGAAGCTTCTGATAGGCTAATTGACATCATTTGAGTCAATTGGAGATGTACCTGTGGATGTATTTCAAGGCCTACCTTCAAACTCATTGCCTTTTTGCTTGACATCATGGGAAAATCTAAAGAAATCAGCCAAAACCTCAGAAAACGAATTGTAGACCTCCACAAGTCTGGTTCATCCTTGGGAGCAATTTTCAAATGCCTGAAGGTACCACGTCCATCTGTACAAACAATAGTATGCAAGTATAAACACCATGGCACCACGCAGCCGACATACTGCTCAGGAAGCTATAGAAAATGTGTGGGCAGAACTGTAAAGGCGTATGCGAGCAAGGAGGCCTACAAACCTGACTCAGTTACACCAGCTCTGTCAGGAGGAATGGGCCAAATTTCACCCAATTTATTGTGGGACGCTTGTGTAAGGCTACCCGAAACGTTTGACCCAATTTAAACAATTTAAAGGCAATGCTACCAAATACTAATTGAGTGTATGTAAACTTCTGACCCACTGGGAATGTGATGAAAGAAATAAAAGCTGAAATAAGTCATTATCTCTACTATTATTCTGACATTTCACATTCTTAAAATAAAGTGGTGATCCTAACTGACCTAAGACAGGGAATTTTTACTAAGATTAAATGTCAGGAATTGTGAAAAACTGAGTTTAAATGTATTTGGCTAAGGTGTATATAAACTTCCGACTTTAACTGTACGTTTGAGCCAATCAGTTGTGTTGTGACAAGGTAGGGGGGGTATATAGAAGATAGCCCTATTTGGTAAAAGACCAAGTCCATATTATGGCAAGAACAGCTCAAATAAGCAAAGAGAAATGACAGTCCATCATTACTTTAAGACATGTTCACAATATGGAACAGTTCAAGAACTTTTAAAGTTTCTTCAAGTGCAGTCGCAAAAACCATCAAGTGCTATGATGAAACTGGCTCTCATGAGGACCGCCACAGGAATGGAAGACCCAGAGTTACTTCTGCTGCAGAGGATAAGTTCATTAGAGTTACCAGCCTCAGAAATTGCAGCCTAAATAAATGCTTTACAGAGGTCAAGTAACAGACACATCTCAACATCAAATGTTCAGAGGAGACTGTGTGAATCAGGCTTTCATGGTCGAATTGCTGCAAAGAAACCACTACTAAAGGACACCAATAAGGAGAAGAGACTTGCTTTGGCCAAGAAACACGAGTAATGGACATTAGACAGGTGGAAATGTGTCCTTTGGTCTGGAGTCCAAATTGGAGATTTATTGTTCCCACCGCCGTGTCTTTGTGAGACGCGGTATGGGTAAACGGATGATCTCTGCATGTGTAATTCCCACCGTAAAGCATGGAGGAGGAGGTGTTATGGTGTGGGGGTGCTTTGCTGGTGACACTGATTTATTTAGAATTCAAGGCACACTTAACCAGCATGGCTACCACAGCATTCTGCAGCGATACACCATCCCATCTGGTTTGGGCTTAGTGGGACTATCATTTGTTTTTCAACAGGACAGTGACCCAACACACCTCCAGGCTGTGTAAGGGCTATTTTACCAAGAAGGAGAGTGATGGAGTGCTGCATCAGATGACCTGGCCTCCACAATCACCCGACCTCAACCAAATTGAGATGGTTTGGGATGAGTCGGACCGCAAAGTGAAGGAAAAGCAGCCAACAAGTGCTCAGAATATGTGGGAACTCCTTCAAGACTGTTGGAAAGACTGTTGGAAAAGCATTCCAGGTGAAGCTGGTTGAGAGAATGCCAAGAGTTTGCAAAGCTGTCATCAAGGCAAAGGGTGGCTATTTGAAGAATCTCAAATATAAAATATATTTTGATTTGTTTAGCACTTATTTGGTTACTACATGATTCCATATGTGTTATTTCATAGTGTTGATGTCTTCACTATTATTCTACAATGTATAAAATAGTAAATATAAAGAAAAACCCTGGAATGAGTAGGTGCTCTAAAACTTTTGACCGGTAGTGTATGTGTAAAGTGATCCAAACAAATGTAGCTAGTTGTGCAAGCCATTTTATAGATAAATTGACAAGTAGCATCTTTAAATGTGTGCATGCTTTTCTCCTTAGAGAAAACAACAGCTGATTCAAAGGGGGTTTGGCGGATTTAAAAACACTTCCACACTAGCCGCCGGGAGGATACTCATGAGTATTCTCGGCGGGAGGAGGCTATCGAAGATTGGAGGACACTCCTCCGTTTGCCTACTAACAATTGACACTGGCCTTTTCTCGTTTGGGTAAAAGTTTGTCCTCAGCCCTCTCTCCTCCGCCCTCTCTCCTCCGTGATCCGGAAACCGATGAGTGGTCGAGGAGAGTGTCAGTTTGTTAGTAGGCAAATGGAAGAAGGTCCTCAC
Organism: Coregonus lavaretus; assembly: GCF_964263955.1. Classification (NCBI taxonomy): domain Eukaryota; kingdom Metazoa; phylum Chordata; class Actinopteri; order Salmoniformes; family Salmonidae; genus Coregonus; species Coregonus lavaretus. The sequence continues at coordinate 29,769,917 of NC_140025.1, read as the reverse complement.
GTCCTCGATAGCCTCCTTTTGGTGAGGAAGCACAATTGTATCCTTCCTTCACGGAAGAGTTTTGAAATCTGCAACACCCCCTTTGAATCAGCTATTTTTTTCTTGAATGAGAAAAGCATGCAAACATTTAAGAACGATATCCACCTTATCCTTTTATCTATAAATTAGTTTTTATCACTACATTTATTTAGAGATCTCATTTCATACAAGCGCATTGTTGTCCACTTTCTCTCCTCGCCGACTGTCCTTGCTTACCTTTGACCTTTTTCAAAAGGAGGCCAGATTGGACGGAAGAGAGAGGACGCAGGAGTTGAGCAAATCGAATTGAGAAATGGCCACTCTCCTCAACCACTTATCATTGAGGGAGTTTGATTAAGCTGCTCCGAGTTGAACCGGGCTAAGTTGGTGAAGGAGGGTGTGCCCTGCTCAAATAGAACAGTAATCTTCTATTTGTCATATTGCCAACAATTCAGCATGGTGCATCGTTCAGAAACATCAATCATCTCTTTTTCATAAAATATATATTAGACATTTCAATCTAGTTTTCATTGGGAAGGCAGATACGTTTTTTTTTTTAAATCAAAAGCAATCACTTTTGCCTGTGAAAACACAGAACCCTACTCGTGACTCTACGTGCTTAACATACATATTTTTTTGTTTGTTGCCGACTTCACAGTCAGCTGTCCAGAATGCAGTCAACGCTAACCCGGTTCACCTGGGGCATTAATCAAATCCCCTCAGTATCCGGGTCACAGAGGAGAGGAGGACGGATGAGTCGAGGAGAGGATGGACTTTGGCCCAATTGAGAATCTCCCTAAAGCTCATGTACGCACCAGCAATCCACACTATATTATCTTTGTTGATTTACAAATAAATAACCATAGAACATATCATCATTCATTTTTCTCCTCATTGTGCTTTGAAGAATAGGTGTAAATGTTGCTTTCTTGATTGAATTGGTGTTTGTTTTGTTTTGCATCAATATTCACTTGAGTGGGATTTTTATACCATCACAAGATAATAAACTCTGGTTATTATTACCCCAGTAAGTTCTCTGAAAGGATGTTAAAGGAGTAGTTCACTATTTTACAACTTGATGTTAGATGGTTCCTCACCCTGAAAGTTGTCTATGGGCCAGGAGAAACTGTAATCCATGGTTCAGTTTTCTTTAAACAGCCACTACCCAGCTAGCATATTTGGTTCCTTGGAAGTTATTGGTTCTGGGAACAAAGCCATACATTTCCTGACCGGTAAAAATGAACATGTTTTAAACATTCTTAGAACGGAAGTAAAAAATTTGCCTGTTCTGGGAATGTAAACTTTTAGGTTGCAGGGAGGTTCTGATAACTTTTTGCTATCGTTCCCTTAAAGTTTTTTCCAGGGAGGTTTTATTAACGTTCTGAGAACATGTTTAAATAAGACTTTTAATAACAAGCACAGATAGGATACATGGAATTTCATTTGCTTTGGCATTAATCATACAAACATGATTTTTTTATTGTGGCACGGTGTCAGTGAGATTCAAACCTATAAACATATTTTCTCTATAGTCCACTGCGCCTCCAGGATGGAGCTAGCATGCCATGTTTTTTTTACTCATACAAAGCTGTTCATTTTAGTCTATACAAACAGACCCCGTTTCAAACGAAACAAGCACTCAAGATCAGGTGTGGCCAATTAGTGGGCACTTAACAAGATAGAGAGAGTTTTGTTGTTGCTGAGAACGGAATGTATATGTTTTTAAATAACATTCTTATAACATTCTCTGAACATTACTAAAGTTTTCTTGTGCCTCCAGCCACAGATCAGCCTCAAGCAGCGATCCAGTAGGACTTAACATCAGCCCACCATTGGGTCCCAACCCACCATTGAAGAAACCCAGCACTAAACCCAGCACCACATCTGAAAAACCTCACAGTGGGAAAAACTTAAATCGCAAAGGGCCCCTGAACAGGCACATATGGACTCATAGAGGAGAGAAACCCTTTAGCTGTGGTGATTGTGGGAAAAGCTTCAATAGCAAGGGGACCCTAAATGAGCATATAAAGACTCATAGAGGAGAGAAACCATTTAGCTGTGATGTCTGCGGGAAGAGCTTCAGACAGAAGGGGAACCTAACTGAGAATATCCGGAGTCACACCGGAGTGAAACCATTTACAGTGGGGGAAAAAAGTATTTAGTCAGCCACCAATTGTGCAAGTTCTCCCACTTAAAAAGATGAGCGAGGCCTGTAATTTTCATCATAGGTACACGTCAACTATGAAAGACAAATGGAGAAGAAAAAATCCAGAAAATCACATTGTAGGATTTTTAATGAATTTATTTGCAAATTATGGTGGAAAATAAGTATTTGGTCACCTACAAACAAGCAAGATTTCTGGCTCTCACAGACCTGTAACTTCTTCTTTAAGAGGCTCCTCTGTCCTCCACTCGTTACCTGTATTAATGAAACCTGTTTGAACTTGTTATCAGTATAAAAGACACCTGTCCACAACCTCAAACAGTCACACTCCAAACTCCACTATGGCCAAGACCAAAGAGCTGTCAAAGGACACCAGAAACAAAATTGTAGACCTGCACCAGGCTGGGAAGACTGAATCTGCAATAGGTAAGCAGCTTGGTTTGAAGAAATCAACTGTGGGAGCAATTATTAGGAAATGGAAGACACACAAGACCACTGATAATCTCCCTCAATCTGGGGCTCCACTCAAGATCTCACCCCGTGGGGTCAAAATGATCACGGGGTGAGCAAAAATCCCAGAACCACACGGGGGGACCTAGTGAATGACCTGCAGAGAGCTGGGACCAAAGTAACAAAGCCTACCATCAGTAACACACTACGCCGCCAGGGACTCAAATCCTGCAGTGCCAGACGTGTCCCCCTGCTTAAGCCAGTACATGTCCAGGCCCGTCTGAAGTTTGCTAGAGTGCATTTGGATGATCCAGAAGAGGATTGGGAGAATGTCATATGGTCAGATGAAACCAAAATATAACTTTTTGGTAAAAACTCAACTCGTCGTGTTTGGAGGACAAAGAATGCTGAGTTGCATCCAAAGAACACCATACCTACTGTGAAGCATGGGGGTGGAAACATGCTTTGGGGCTGTTTTTCTGCAAAGGGACCAGGACGACTGATCCGTGTAAAGGAAAGAATGAATGGGGCCATGTATCGTGAGATTTTGAGTGAAAACCTCCTTCCATCAGCAAGGGCATTGAAGATGAAACGTGGCTGGGTCTTTCAGCATGACAATGATCCCAAACACACCGCCCGGGCAACGAAGGAGTGGCTTCGTAAGAAGCATTTCAAGGTCCTGGAGTGGCCTAGCCAGTCTCCAGATCTCAACCCCATAGAAAATCTTTGGAGGGAGTTGAAAGTCTGTGTTGCCCAGCGACAGCCCCAAAACATCACTGCTCTAGAGGAGATCTGCATGGAGGAATGGGTCAAAATACCAGCAACAGTGTGTGAAAACATTGTGAAGACTTACAGAAAACATTTGACCTGTGTCATTGCTAACAAAGGGTATATAACAAAGTATTGAGAAACTTTTGTTATTGACCAAATACTTATTTTCCACCATAATTTGCAAATAAATTCATTAAAAATCCTACAATGAGATATTCTGGATATTTTTTCTCTCATTTTAACTGTCATAGTTGACGTGTACCTATGATGAAAATTACAGGCCTCTCATCTTTTTAAGTGGGAGAACTTGCACAATTGGTGGCTGACTAAATACTTTTTTTCCCCACTGTAGCTGTGGCGACTGTGGGACAAGCTTCAATCAAAAGGGCACTCTTAACAGGCCTCTTAATTGGCTCACACAGGAGAGAGACCATTTATTTGTGGTGACTGTGGGAAAAGCTTCAATCAAAATGTTCCTCTTAACAGGCATCTACTGACTCACACAGGAGAGTGACTGCAGGAAAAGCTTTAGAAACAAACTGACCCTGGACCATGAACATCTACAAAGAAAGAAAACAGGACAAAAACAGAAAGAAGAAAGAAAATTAAGACACAGAGGAATTCCAGTGTTATGGATGTGACATTTGCACACAAAATCACAAACAAAATGTCTGACAGAATGGACAAACAACATAAATGCAACTTTTGATTTCTGTGTCTGTAGGACCCCTTGGGTGGGAGTGTCATGGAAGGGATCTGAAGCTTGGCTTCCACGGCTGAAACCATGGTTTTATTTGGAAATGTCAAACTCAGGTTGACGTTGCTATGGAATCGCCAAGATCTGTCAGGAGATGGGAATAAAAAGGCAGGATATGGACAACTGTTAGGAAAGCAAATATACTCCAGATCATTCATGTTGTAGGTTTCAGATATTTACTTTTGTAAAACTGTCTATGTAAATAAAGTGTAATTTTATTTGAATGACAATGTAATTATCAAACAGTGCAGAGTATTGTGGGAAACCAGACCTGCTCTGTGAGGGAAGTCACACGGCTGTTGTTCAAAGTATGTTGATATTTTCACATTATTAGAAAGGGGAATTCGTGGTCGTTTGTTTTGGAATATCTCTCAGGTGTGATGAGAGAATGGTGAACTGATGTTATTAACTGATGTTTTGAATAAAAAACAACTAATTAACCAATCATCATGGACTTGATTAGAAACACGTGATAGTGCTGGGCTAAAACTAAAATGTGCACTCATGTACCATCAATCCACACTCCTTTCCAGATTGCATTTCTTTACCTTGATACACCAGTCATTTTATGACCCGTTGTTTTCCACAGTATCTGTTGATTTACAAAGAAATAGGCTAACCATGAAGCAGACGATATCGATTACTTTTTCTCCTTATGGTGCTGTGGCAAACAGGTGTATAATTGCATTCTTAAGCGAATAAAATCATGTTTATTTTGTTTTTCATCAGCATTCACTTATGTGAGATTTATTATAAGTATCTTTGGTATCTCTGTTGATTTACAAAGAAATAACCATGAAACAGAGCATATCATGACTAATGTTTCTCCTTATGGTGCTGTGGTGAATAGGTGTAATCTTTGCGTTCTTAATCTAATGAAATCATATTTATTTAGTTTTTCATCAGCTTGTGTGGGATTTTTCTAGCCTGCTTGCCAGTCTCTGTTCTGCTATTACATTCAACTCCTTGTACTTCATGTCATTTGCCAAAGAAGGAGTACAAGGAGTGGAATGTTACAGAGACAGGTACTAGGATTTTTCATTATCTCAAGATAATCAACTCTGGTTATTATTACCCCAGTAAATTATCTGAAAGGATGTTAATTCTCATCTCAACTCATTATGATCTACAGACTCTATAAGTCTGTTATTCCCCCCCCCCCCCCCCCCCCCCCCCAATATTTAGTATTTGAACGGCATCTCTACAGCCTCATAATGTTTCATCTCATCTGTTACTGCATACTGGATATTTAAGTGGTAATGCCCGAGAAGCCGGTGTTTGGAGGATATATTGGCACTGGTGATATATTGGCAAACCATGCCAATATATCCTCCAAACACCGGCTTCGAGGGCATTATCACTTTTATACAACGGGTTACCAACATATTCAAATAATTATGGACATATTTTCATTACAAACGTTATTTTGATGAATTTATTCATACTATTTCATCCTTCCACAAGATATAGTGCCGACAGAAATCTAGGGTTGCTACCTAAGCCGGCTGGTCGTTTTTTCTATCGGTTCGGTTGCTAGAAACGCGACCCAGTCTTTCGTTCTAAATGTTCCATTGCCATACTGGCTGGCAATGTTCTTATCCCTTGCTTGCTAGCTAGCCAACTACGGCTACCTTACAGTCGCGTCAAAAAGTGCAGCTAGAAAAACAGCAAAGTAGCCGCATTTGCATTTGTTTAGCTTTTTTCTAGTGACATTTAGTTGGATAAATCCATAACAATTAGCTAATGAGGCGCAATTTCACCTGTCATAGAAAATTTGCTCACTCATCAGGGCACTGTTGTTCAGAGGAGCTAGCCAACAACACAACTAACACAATCACTTCAAACTAAAGCTGGAAAGACTGCAAACTAGCTGCACTTCGTTTCGTTTGACCTTTTTTCAATTGACATTTCTTTGTATATATCCATAACAATTATGCCAGCTGATTCATGATTTCGACTGGCTGAGAAACTCTGCCTGCCTGTCTGTCTCGTCCCGACTCCCGACCAGTTCATTACTATGGGACAGCTGGAGATCGAATTTGAATATTGAAACAATGTTGCAAATGTTGGAGAGACGTACAGCAAGGTTTATACAAATCTCCGCTGTTGAAAACTAAATGTGAGATCATGTCTAGATGCTTTTTATAGTGGAGATCAAGTTCATAAATTGCCTGGCTGGGCTGATGAGACAGTGGATTGCGCAGTCAGATGGAACAGAGTAAATAGGCATTTTAATGTCATAGATTTAGCCTGTGGTAACTTGTGGAACAGACAACAGCTGGAATGGAGTTTTAAGCAGCAATTCAGAAGTAGAACCACCCGTTGTATAAATTCCATTATTATATTGATTATTTTAAACATTTTACATGATCACACTCGACATATCAACCTTTAAACCACATTCTATTCTTATAGCGCCAGCTCACAACTCCATCCAACTAGGGGCGCTGTTTTCTTTTTTGGGACTCGCCAACCGCTGACAAACAGAAAAGAAGAAAACAACACGGAAGTAGAATTAGAGGGAAGATTTTTTTGATTTTACACCAGGCACATTCCTTGCGTAGACGCAGTGAACTGAGTACCGAACTCTCTGTCCTCTGAAAATGTCTAAACTACAGTCTTTGAGTGTGTTTGTTAGTGAGCGTTTAATGGTGGCTGCAGTTGAAATTTTTAACGTAGTAGAGAAAGTGGTAGAGGAGTATCAGGAGGAGATTTCCCGATCTAAACAGGAGAATGATCGGCTTCAGAGACTGCTGCGGATCACACCGGAGATAAAACTACGTAGAATAGACTCCCTCCAGTTCTCTCTCGCTGTCTCTGAGGAGGAGGTTACCCCTGAGCAGCAGCACTGTGAGCACGAGAGCCCCAGTCTGGGTCAGGAGGACCCAGAGCCCACACCGATTAAAGAGGAACAGGAGGAAATCAGGACATGTCAGGAGGTAGGGCAGCTTCAAGGGCTGGAGGCTGACATCATAGAGTTCATATTCACTCCTCCCTGTGTGCAAAGTGAATGTGATCTTCCCCAAACCCAGACTGTGGAGGACAGAGGGAGTGACTCTAAGCTGTTGGATCTCAAACCTTTGAGGAAACCCCCCAAAAACAGCACCATGTCTAAAAAACCTAATTGCTGCCATGACTGTGGCAAATGCTTCACTCAGGTTGGCCGACTGAAGATGCACTCGAGGATTCATTCAGGGGCTAAACCATTTAGCTGTGGAGACTGTGGGAACAGCTTTAAGCTGAAGGGAGAACTAACCAAACATATATTGATTCACACAGAAGAGAAACCATTTAATTGTGGTGACTGTGGAAAAAGCTTAAATCGCAAGGTTAGCCTTAACAGGCATATGCTACTTGTCCACAAAGAAGGAACTCAGTACGAAAATGGAAAGAAGAAAGGAGCGAAACCATTTTGTTGTGGTGACTGCGGGAAAAGTTTCACTCGTAGGCAGACCCTGAACAGACATAAAATGATTCACACAGGAGAAAAACCATTTAGTTGTGGGTACTGTGGGAAAGGCTTCAATCGCAAGGAGACCCTCATGGATCATATCCAGAATCATACAGGAGAAAAACCATTTAGCTGTGGTGACTGCGGGAAAAGCTTCAACAGGAAGAGGAACCTAACTTCTCATTTACTGACTCACACGGAAGAGAAACCATTTAGCTGTGGTGACTGTGGGAAAAGCTTCAAGCAAAAGAGTGACTTAACCAAACATATAATGATTCACATGGAAGAGAAACCATTTAAATGTGGAGAATGTGGAAAAAGCTTCAATTACAAGGTTAACCTCAACAGGCATATACTGTTCATCCACAAAGAAATAAAACAGGAAGATAGTGGAAAGAAGGAAGACAATTAAGACAGAGATCTTCTGTCAGGAGATGAGAATAAGAAGCAGGATATTGACAAGCCTGTTAAGAAAGCAAAGCAACTCTGAATCATTCTTCTTGTAGGTGGGTCGTTCCACGAAATAAGTGCCTTTTGCGTCCCTTTGATGTTTTAAGTAGAAATTGTGCACAAATATTGAATTTTAAAGCCTGTTAAAGTAAATGAAGTGCCCTTTAATATAACCTAGACCACGTGGAAAAATCAATAAATAAAATGTTTTATATGAAGAAAGACTTGCTAAAGTGCCAAAATTCAACATTTTGAAATATGTCCCTCTGTGCATCCCCACTTAACCCCAACATTTGTCAAAGTTTTGACCATCATTGTAAAGCCCTAGTTATTTGGTTGCTTTGACAAAGTCATTTCTGAAGATTATTCTTTATTAGTGATTCATTTTAAGGTAAAACAAACAACAACCTGTCCCTCATTTTAAGGTCAACCCTGTTACGTGAACTGAACTCTCGTTTTAATATGGTGTAATTATTCCTTTTTAAATATGTTTTTCAAAAGAGACATTGAACATCTAATAGTCAAATCATAGTGTAAATGCATAACGAGGATTTATGGCTGATTTATTATGAAGTCATCAACCCTGTTACTTTATTTGGCACTTAATAGGCACTTGCTATATTATTTTTTAATTTAACCTCTTGAGATGGGAAAAGGTGTTTTTTTTATGGATCTAAAAAATCCCCAGCACAATCCGTCTGTTTAAGCTAGAGATATCTTTTCTTTTTTTTTGCATGGGCTGCGTCTCAATCTACCGCATCCGCCGATGTCGGCCTTCCGCATCTGTGGTGGAAGGTGGCAGAGCTACAGCTGTGTTTGTCAGACCAGGAGACATCCCGAAAATCTTTCTTCTCACAAAAAAGTCTGTAGCATCCGAACTAATATGACCCCTGTATGGAAAGATGAGACTCTCATGAACATGATGGTGTTTTGCTCTACGACCCCCACCAGCGTCATGGGACTCATCTGAAGGTAACCTGGTACTGGGATGAAAAATGAATGGAAGTTCCATGTCAAAGATATACGGGTAATTACACAAAACAGTTTTTTATGAGCTTTCTTATATCGCTCAGATATAGGACAGACGCTTCAAAAACATACCTCCTTTTGATTTATGTTTGGACTGTTTTCCATGTAAGAATCTGTTATTCAATGTGTTTCTATGGGCTAGAGTGGCCTTTTATTGTCCCCAGCACAAGGTGCACCTGTGTAATGATCATGCTGTTTAATCAGCTTCTTAATATGCCACACCTGTCAGGTGGATATATTATCTTGGCAAAGGAGAAATGCTCACTAACAGGGATGTAAACAAATGTGTACACAGAATTTGAGAGAATTTGATACATCAAAGGGTCCTAAAAGTCTAAATTACAGTGAGGGAAAAAAGTATTTGATCCCCTGCTGATTTTGTACATTTGCCCACTGACAAAGACATGATCAGTCTATCATTTTAATGGTAGGTTCATTTGAACAGTGAGAGACAGAATAACAACAAAAAAATCCAGAAAAACGCATGTAAAAAATGTTATAAATTGATTTGCATTTTAATGAGGGAAATAAGTATTTGACCCCTCTGCAAAACATGACTTAGTACTTGGTGGCAAAACCCTTGTTGGCAATCACAGAGGTCAGACGTTTCTTGTAGTTGGCCACCAGGTTTGCACACATCTCAGGAGGGATTTTGTCCCACTCCTCTTTGCAGATCTTCTCCAAGTCATTAAGATTCGGAGCGTGACGTATGGCAACTCAAACCTTCAGCTCCCTCCACAGATTTTCTATGGGATTAAGGTCTGGAGACTGGCTAGGCCACTCCAGGACCTTAATGTGCTTCTTCTTGAGCCACTCCTTTGTTGCCAGTCATTGTCATGCTGGAATACCCATCCACGACCCATTTTCAATGACCTGGCTGAGGGAAGGAGGTTCTCACCCAAGATTTGAAGGTAGATGGCCCCGTCCATCATCCCTTTGATGCGGTGTAGTTATCCTGTCCCCTTAGCAGAAAAACACCCCCAAAGCATAATGTTTCCACCTCCATGTTTGACGGTGGGGATGGTGTTCTTGGGGTCATAGGCAGCATTCCTCCTCCTCCAAACACGGCGAGTTGAGTTGATGCCAAAGAGCTCAATTTTGGTCTCATCTGACCACAACACTTTCACCCAGTTCTCCTCTGAATCATTCAGATGTTCATTGGCAAACTTCAGACAGCCCTGTATATGTGCTTTCTTGAGCAGGGGGGCCTTGCGGGCGCTGCAGGATTTCAGTCCTTCACGGCGTAGTGTGTTACCAATTGTTTTCGTGGTAACTATGGTACCAGCTGCCTTGAGATCATTGACAAGATCCTCCCGTGTAGTTCTGGGCTGATTCCTCACCGTTCTCATGATCATTGCAACTCCACGAGGTGAGATCTTGCATGGAGCCCCAGTCCGAGGGAGATTGACAGTTATTTTGTGTTTCTTCCATTTGCGAATAATCGCACCAACTGTTGTCACCTTCTCACCAAGCTGCTTGGCGATGGTCTTGTAGCCCATTCCAGCCTTGTGTAGGTCTACAATCTTGTCCCTGACATCCTTGGAGAGCTATTTGGTCTTGGCCATGGTGGAGAGTTTGGAATCTGATTGATTGATTTCTTCTGTGGACAGGTGTCTTTTATACAGGTAACAAGCTGAGATTAGGAGCACTCCCTTTAAGAGTGTGCTCCTAATCTCAGCTCGTTACCTGTATAAAAGACACCTGGGAGCCAGAAATCTTTCTGATTGAGAGGGGGTCAAATACTTATTTCCCTCGTTAAAATGCAAATCAATTTATAACATTTTTGACATGCGTTTTTCTGGATTTTTGTTGTTGTTATTCTGTCTCTCACAGTTCAAATAAACCTACCATTAAAATTATAGACTGGTCATTTCTTTGTCAGTGGGCAAACATACAAAATCAGCAGGGGATCAAATACTTTTTTCCCTCACTGTAAATAGCTAAATGATCCTTGGTATGACCAGCTTAAAATAATTCCATAGTTAGCTTAGTAGAAACCCTTCCCCAGTTAAAGTTACTTAAATAAAACGGATCTTGGTCAGCTAGCAACTTACGTGAGTCTGGCAAACACAAAATTGCAGGGATAGAAAAGTTAGATAAATAGCAGGTTAGGTTCTCCATGTTGGCTCCATGTCCAGCGCTGGTTGTGTGACTCTTACACCCGGGCCCTTAGACTTTATAGGGTTAAGTTGAACATGTGCTCTTTATGACAATGTTAAAATTAGGTTACACTACTCAAAAGGCACCTAATTGGTGGAACGACCCAGGTTTCAGAGAAATGGATATGTGATTAATTTACTTTTGTAAAACATTATTCTATGTAAATAAAGTGTAACAAAGTATGGTGTTGATGTGGTGAGACTGATGTTATTTATACATTCAACATTTTGTACTAAACATATGAAATAAAAAACAACTAATTAACTAATGTCCTTTATTAGAAACATGAATCCCCCCCCCCACACACACACACACACTTATGCCGTGTTCACGTGCTAGTCGGAACTAGGAAACTCAGACATTTCTGACTTGCTCATTGGTTGAAAGCGGCACATGTATAACTACAGTTTCCTAGTTCCGACTAGTGTGGCAATAACTATTGCAGGTGAAATTGTTGGGGAAAAATAAAACATGGTAGGATGTGAAACATCTGAAACCAAGGCCTTTTATAAAAATAAAAACATTCACAATTTCCTACAATGCATAATGGATGGGGAATATCGAAGACATGATGTAATACCCATGCTTAGTATACATTTGTAAGAAAATAAATAATACAATTAAAGATCTTGAATTTGACCATCAGAAATTAGGTTCAAAAGGAATTATGTGTACGATGCCCTTGGCCAGGGGGGAAAGTCTTAAGAGTATCCAGTCTGCTCCAGGAGTTCATCCAGCTCCAAATTACGGATGATACTGATCAACCCCTTACTGATGCGATAGGTGCGCTGGGGGTCAAAAGCACCTCTGTGATGATCATGTTGGGTCACGTAGATCCTGTCCAACACCAGGTCTGACTGGAGGCTGATGATGATCCGGTCTATGTTGCTGTCGTCACTGTGTCCTGTGTGGTTTTCGCTGACATAATCCGGCAGGTTCTCAGACCCTGGTTTATTCAGATTGCCCACTTCGTAGTACGGTAAACCCTGGTCTGGTAGCAGTTGGTTACACTGGCCATCATGCTCCTCTATGTTGTCGAAGAAGCGGTGGAAGCCGAACGCCGCCTTCTTGGGGTTGCGCACTGTCACCATTTCACCCTTTTTGTTGAATTTGACGTAGTCGTGGGCGAACCAGTGAAGGAGATGAAGGCCATGTCTTGGCCGGGGTCTACCAAAGCCAGATGACTGGAGGTGATCGATTTCGTTCAGTGTCTCCATGGTTATGATTTACTCTAGAAAGGAGGGAGGGCAAGGTGGAAAGATGGAGAGCGAGAAAGAGAGAGTAAGAGTGGGTTTGCTTGTCAAAAAGTATGAGCGAAACATTTATTTAACTGTCTGGTCCAAGAGAAAGAGGACACACACATTTCTGTCATTGTCTCTTTACAGAGTAGTTCTTGAGAAAATGGTTTGCATCCTCCACACGACACGACAGAAACACACTAACTAGAGGTGGACTTCAACCTCATGGTCCCTTTGCTGTTCTGCCTATATTTCCTTCAATGGAAATCTAAACAATGAAAGGGATATAATCAAAGGTGTGGGCAACAGCAGGACAGTCAAGTTGCATCTGGCTGTAAAACTAGAGGAGCAGTGTCAATTCTCGGGACCATGCATGGAGGCCAGGAGGGTACCGGCTCAGGTGCACACGCCTGAAGGCAGCAGGCCCACCGGGTCAGGGAATGGTGGGTACCCCAAGTCAGGTGGCTGAGACCCTAGCTGGGCGGGAGGCCTAGGGCCTGACAAGGCAGGGGACTCATAGCCAGCTAATACTATGGCCACAAACTGCTGGAGACTTGGAGCCTAACTGGGCATGAGACATACATTAGGGCCTAGGACTAGAACAGGACACTACGGGCCGACAAGCTTTGGACTGCAAATCGACTGAGGGACTGTGGACCTATGGAACAGGTAGCCTAGTAACTGGACAGAAGACAATCCGATAGAGTGAGATGTTTTTCATCATCGATGGCAGATCAGTATTGGAGTTATGGTAATCTGAGGCTAGATCCAGTGGTGTAAAGTACTTAAGTAAAAAATACTTTAAAGGACTACTTAAGTCGTTTTTTTGGGTATCTGTACTTTACTTTACTATTTATATTATTGACAACTTTTACTTTCACTTCACTACATTCCAAAATAAAATAATGTACTTTTTACTGCATACATTTTCCCTGACACCCAAAAGTACCCGTTACATTTTAAATGCTTAGCAGGACAGGAAAATGGTCCAATTCACGCACTTATCAAGAAAACATATGGTAATCTCTACTGCCTCTGATCTGGCGGACTCACTAAACACAATGCAGGGTTTGTAAATTATGTCTGAGTGTTGGAGTGTGCCCAACTATCCGTACATTTTAAAAACAAGGAAATGGTGCCGTCTGCTTTGCTTAATATATGGAATTTGAAAAAAAATGATTTATACTTTTACTTTTGATACTTAAGTATATTTTAGAAATTACATGTACTTTTGATACTTAAGTATATTTAGGACCAAATACTTTTTGACTTTTACTCAAGTAGTATTATACTGGGTGACTTTCACTTTTACTTGAGTAACTTTCTATTAAGGTATATATACTTTTACTCAAGTATGACAATTAGGTACTTTTTCCACAACTGGCTAGCTCTGTGGTTAAAGTGAATGTATCCCAATTGGGTTACTATTTATTAATCCACATATAATTATAAATAAAAGTCCCAATACAAAATCCCCTCTCACTTTCATATTTTATCCTTCATTTAACAAAATAGGTGATGATGTGATCAACCTTCTGAAGCATGTCAGATAATTAGAGCCTGAATCGTGATGTCCTCAAGAGGACCACCAAGGAATTTGCATTTCAATACAGACTTCTCAGCTAACACAAAATGTTCTAAGAACCATAAAGCATGGTGAGAGTGTTGTTGTCCTATGGTTATTTTGCAAACATCCTTCCCTGGGAATGTTGAAGGATAGTTGCTTGGCTTTGGTACATTCTCGGCACATTTAAGGAGCTTCACAAAAAAAGTAAAACTAGGCTGCTGTTCATTATTGGTAAGAAAACATTTAGGCCTACATTGTTGTATTAAATCAGTCAAGCCTCATTGCAAGATATCGTCTTTGAGCAAACGTCTTGTCCAACAAATCTAATAAAACAACCAAGACATTCTGTAGCCTACCAGCTTACTTCATTATGTCCATCATTATCGGGAAGACAGGTTTACAAATTGTAAATTGATGCCAAATAAATCATTCAAATGAACAACTTACCTATTTTTGAATCAAGTATATTCAATGTTTGTGAAGTGATAATAGGCTAGGCTGCTATGGAGTAACAATTGTATAGCAACAGTTTCACTTTTAGCCTGTCGAGTTGTTTATCTGCAGAATGTAGACGTGTCCTAACCACGCCCCAAAGTTCCATGGGCAAAAAGCCAAGGCTATTTAACACTATATTCTCCTAATCTAATTTTGTAAACATATTTTTTGGCCAATAACAGGCTGAGCTTAACAGGTTATTCGTTCTTACACTGACACATGAGAGATTGAATTCCTCAGGGACATCAAAGAACCTGATTAGCTCAGCCTTGTAGTACAGTGCTAAACAGTTTCTTTGTTCAGTGCTAAACAGGTTCTTCGGAATTAAACATGATTTTACACTGTTGCTTGATTCTGCTAAACAGGTTCTTCATTCTCACACTGACACACACTGACCTTCTCTCGTGTCAGTGTGACAACAGTGTAATATCATGTTTAATTACAGTACTATAAACAGCATTTTATCAACACAGAAGATAAATGTGTATTCCACATAAAAAATGTAGTCCTAAATTCTGATGTGAAATGTTGAGAATTGCTCTATCGCTTTCACCTCTCCATTTCATAATGCGTCTTTCCACAGCAATCCTTTTTTAGTCCGAATAATATTACATATTCCTAATTTCAAATAAGACTGTTTCCTGCTGGATATTTTTTTAAAGGTGATTTTAAAGTAAGAGTATTATTTAAACAATTATCTTAACTGGCCAACAATTTTTAAAAAATGTTTTTTCTTATTTTTTCCTTCGATAAATCAAGTGCATCAATCAAGAGTTCAATATAAAATCAAAACAATCTAAATTCAAAGGACCAGACAAAACAGGACAGATAAAAAGAGGAGGGAGGGGTTACAAACCTGATTTAGGGTAAGGGTTTGGTTTTTGGTGGTAGTGTTGGGAATAGGAGCTAAAGGCCCAGAAACCCATGGTGGAGAGGTGGAATGGGGGGGAGACAAGGAGACCAGCAGAGGAGGAGGGAGCGGGAGGGGGCATAGACTGGGAGAAGATCAGAGAGGTAGGTGGGTGCCAGGTTGTGGAGGGCTTTGTAGGTGAGGAGGAGTGTTTTTTGAAGTTAATACACGATTGCACAGGGAGCCAGTGTAGATTGATGAGGATTGGTTTGATGTGTTCAGTTGATCTGGTGTGGGTGTGGATTCTGGAGAGTTCAGAACCAGTTGGAGTCTTTGATGAGTTTGGTGGGGATCTGGTGAGGAGTGTTACAGTAGTCTAATCGGGAAGTAACGACGGCATGGATGAGGGTTTCGGTGCTGGAGTGGAACAGTGAGGGGCGGAGCCTGGAGATATTGCGGACGTGGAAAAATGCTGTCCTGGTGCTGGTTTTTATGTGGGGTTGGAAAGAGAGGGAACTATCCAGGGAGATGCCGAGGCTTTTGACTTGTGTTTACAGAGGGACCAGGAAACCATCTGTGGTGATGCTTGAAGAGAGTGGATTTGGAGCCGATGAGCATGACCTCTGTCTTGTTGCTGTTGAGTTTGAGGAGGTTCATGCTCATCCAGCTCCGGATGTCTTGAAGGCAGCTGATGAGGGAGGTGGGAGGGAGGGGAGTGGTGGGTTTGGTGGAGAGGAAGAGCTGGGATTCATCAGCATAGCAATGGAATTGAACTTGGTGATGTCGCATGATCTTGCCCAGGGGTAGGAGGAATATGGATTCTTCTGACAATAAGCATTCATGCTTGAGGAAGGTTTTTGCACATTCATGTGTGATTTACAGGAATGAGGTCCATGGTTTGAATCATAAGTGGAATGTATTCAGAAATATATTACTTAAAACTATGCGGTTCACTACAAATCACTTATCAATCCATAATCATTCAGCAGCTGTGAGATGGATGCCTATGTAAGTAGTAATGACAGTGTATCTAGTCACACTACATCAAGCTGCCCTCAAACCTACAGTATATAACTAGTACACAGTAATAAATGCAGTATCAATATTGTTCTGAAATATGTTGGCTGGAGTTGTGTTGTTATCTAACAACCAATACCGCTAGACTGTAATTACATAGCACTTACATAGCCGTTCTTATGTAAGTACAAAGTGATACCGTGTTTCCTAATTCATTTCCAAGTGAACAGTAAGAAATAATTTGTATCCAGCCTGCCACTATCACACCTGAATTGACTGGCCAATGAATCACAAAGCCCTTGATACAGCCTAATGCAATCAGTTGTATCTGATGTGCCTGAGATAGATTTCAAATAGACAGCAGATTTATTTTCTGAAGCACCAATATCTTTCAGCACCAATATTAGAGAGTCACATCTCTATAATCGCCATTGGAGCACTCCGCAATAATATCATACAATCTTCAGCGCTAATTCTCATACAATGATCCTATCACCAATATATACTTATTATCTTTCACTTTAAATTAGAAACAGAAATACATACAAAGGTCATAGATTAAGGGAGACGTGCCAAGGGAGAAGGAGAGCTGATCCTGGCTGGAGGTCATACTTTTACCATACTTACAATTCAACTATTCTGGCCTGTTAGTCAGTTGAATAGTGAAACAACATGGTGTGCTCGCCTTAGATCTGTGTCACGGTAGAAATGTATCCCGTGGTGCTGGAGCAAGAGCACCCACTTTCTTATACCATCGCATCTGTACGATAAACCGGAGATTCATGCCAGTTATCATCAGTTTTTGTGTGCTATTTTGGGGGGCTGCACTGCTAAAAGCAACGTCTCCTATGGAGCGGAGCCTGGTGCAAGGGATAATGATGAGGCCATTGTTACAGGAGTGCAGTGAGCAGGTCGGAATGTAGGGGTTCAGAAGGTCAGTAAGGTACTGTATGTTGGTGCCACTCCATTGAATGCTTTGTAGGTAAACATGAGCAGTTTGAAGGTGATCCTGTATTGTTCCTGTAAGCCAATAGCTCACGACACTTTCACCATGACAACATCCTCTATTATAGTTGACATCAGTATACAATATAGTCACCTCAGCTTACCTGACAACCCTCAGTGGCAAGTGGGGGAGTTTAGGTGAGATGGAGAGGAGGAAATTCCAGAAGATGACTGAGGAGCTCAGGGAGTCAGGGACAGATGACTGACGACATTGGGGCAAGAAGAGTTGATGACCACATAAAGTCATTTAAAGCCCAGGTCAGAGTAGGATGGCAAACTAACACTATATTTTAGCCCACACTTTTTAGGCACTAATTTGTAGTTCATAAGTGCTTCATAGGCAGTTTATTGGACCGTTATTAGGTTTTACTTACATTTGATTTCAGCAACCCTCCAGTGGTTTGAACCAGCGACCTTGCAGCTATTGGCTCTTACTTAAAAGCTGCAAATTAGTGCCTGATAAGTGTGGGCTAAAATACAGTGTTACCGTTTTAAACCTCACATAGGGTAAGATAAGAAGTATGAAAGAAGATGTTAATATAGGTTAATGTAACGGTTGGTGTGAGGTGTGACCCAGGTGCGGCGCAGGATAGACAGTAGGCAGTAGGCAGAGATGGTGAAACAAGGATCTTTACTGGTGGTCCCGAAGCCAGAATACAAAATAACGGACTTATCACGATAAAAGAAAGGCGGAGCAAATAAGTCTCCAAAAAAAGGCTGACAGCCAACATACGAAATAGTAACTACAACTGATATAATAAAGAAGCAGGGAGTAAACTTAGAGTACCAGTACATACTTCTCCAATCAGACACTGATTAGTACTGCTGAGCACAGAGAAACTAGCAGAGAAAACTGAGCAAGGGAACACAGGGAAGTGAGGGCATAAATACACAGGTGAACAGGTAGACACAGGTGACACCAATAGGATCATGATTAGTCCAGACTGTGAGTGAGGAGGTGCCTAAGGTTGTCGGAGGAGGACACCTAGTGGATCGCTCCGGAACTGCGAACCCTTCCTGTAACAGGTTCAGAGATGACTTAGGTAGAATGATTATGTGTTACAGAAAATGTAATTAGTCATTTGTTTTCAGTATAAAAAGTGTAGAATTTATTATTTCTTATCAAATCAATGTAATGTTTGGTTCCTCCTTATGTAGTTTAATACATTTTCTTATTATTAAGTTGTCTAATTTCAAGGATCTGGGGGTGGAGGCTGTTGTCCTCATCTTGAAGAAACATGGAGAACAAAAGGAGGTGTAGCACCTGGCCACTAGTGGAGCGCAAGAGGTTGGCCTGCCAACTGGAGTTGTCAGAGAATTTGGCCTTTCATTTGCAGGTAAAGTATTATTGTAAAACAGATTAAAAGCCAGACAATGTGGTTGCTGTGTTTCTTGTTTTCCTAAGCATATTTTCCATACATACCTATAATAATAATAATAATAATAATAATAATAATAATAATAATAATAATAATAATAATAATAATAATAATGATAATAATAATAATAATAATAATAATAATAATAATAATAATAATAATAATAATAAAAGTAATAATTAGGTGAGTGCTTATACTTGTCCTATATTATGTCAAGTGTAATTCTGCACCATGTTCTTTTAATTGTTCATAGGTGTAAACACAACTGGACCACAGGAGAGTCGGAGGAGCCGAGCAGATCTAGTTCAGGCGGTTAAAGACGTCTTCAATTCTACATTTAGTATGTTTATGATTAAAGTGATTTCATTTCTGACAATAGCAAACAGCAGAAACATTTAGTCACATCAATATATTACAGATGCATTTAGTCACATCAATAGATTACAGATACATTTAGTCACATCAATAGATTACAGATACATTTAGTCACATCAATAGATTACAGATGCACTTAGTCACATCAATAGATTACAGATACATTTAGTCACATCAATAGATTACAGATACATTTAGTCACATCAATAGATTACAGACTAAATGTAATGTTGTTGTTTAGTGTTACCTGTAATGTAGCATGTAACATTTGATGTTTGATATATACAGTATGTATGTATGTATGTTATCCATGCCAAGCTCTCTGTGTCTTCCCTGTTAGATGAATGTGGTGGAAAAGGTTGGTTCCCCTAACGCTCTTTTGAGGAGGGGACCACCGTCATTAGATGTCTGGGGCATGAGTTAACCATCAAGCGACTGTCATCTTTTGGAATCAAACAGCTGGAAGACATACTGGCAAAGGCAGGGGACTTCAAATTGGAAATTAGTAGGTGTAAATTAATTATACCTTTGTCTCATTCTATCTTGTTATTGTTACATTTTCCAATAAAATTATTACTTGAGATAACTGAATAGACATTGTAGGCTGGCCCAGCCCCTAAAATGACTCTTAACAACTGTATCCAAGAGGATTTATTGTGTGAAAAATAAGGAAGGGAAGCACTGCACAATAATAGATATTTGTAGATTGAAGTTGCTCTTTTGATAAAGGGGTTAATGTCACTCTCCCTCTCTGATCATGTGTTGAATAATTAAGTGATAATGCCCGAGAAGCCGGTGTTTGGAGGATATATTTGCACGGGTATTATCCTCCAAACACCGGCTCCGAGGGCATTATCACTTTTATACAACGGTTTACCAACATATTAAAATAATGATTGACATATTTTCATAAAAAATGTTATTTGGATTAATTTATTCATAATATTTCATCCCTCCACAAGATATAGTCCCGACACACATCTAGGGTTGCTACCCAAGCTGGCTGGTCGTTCATTCTATTGGTTCGTTTGCCAGAGACACGACCCAGTCGTTCAGTCTTTTTGTTCTGTATCTATGGACGCGACCCAGTCGTTCGTTCGAAATGTTCCATTGCCATACTGGCTGGCAACGTTCTTATTCCTTGCTTGCTAGCTAGCCAACAACAGCTCATTTACAGTCAGGTCAAACAATGCAGCCAGAATAACAACAGTAGCTGCCTTTGCATTTGTTTACGCTGTTTTCTAGTGACATTTATTTGGATACATCCATAACAATGAGCTAATGAGGCACGATTTCGACTGGCATAGAAAATGTGCTCTCTCGTCATGACACTGTTGTTCAGAGGAGCTAGCCAACAACACTGGATAAGAGCATCTGCTAAATGACAAGAAAAAAAAAAACGCTAACACAATCACTTCAAGCTGAAGCTGGAAAGACTGCAAACTAGCTGCAATTTGTTTCGTTTGACCTTTTTTCAATTGACATTTCTTTGTATATATCCATAACAATTATGCCAGCTGATTCATGATTTCGACTGGCTGAGAAACGCCGCCTGCCTGTCTGTCTCCTCCCGACTCCCGACACGTTCATTACTATGGGACAGTAGTAGATCGAATTTGAATATTGAAACAATGTTGCAAATGTCGGAGAGACAGACAGCAAGGTTTATACAAATCTTCGCTGTTGAAAACTAAATGTTAGTCTAAAAGAAATGTGAGATCATGTCTAGATGCTTTTTATAGTGGAGATCAAATGTATAAATTGCCTGGCTGGGCTGATGAGACAGTGGATTGCACAGTCAGATGGAACAGAGTAAATAGGCATTTGAATGTCATAGATTTAGCCGGTGGTAACTTGTGGAATAGACACAAGCTGGAATGCGGTTTTAACCAATCAGCATTCAGGATTAGAACCACCCTTTGTATAAAGCCCTTTAAACCTGTTTCATCGACAGCAGATGGGAGAGTCAGAGTTCAGATGGTCATACCGAACTCCCTTCTATCTCGGGTCACTCAGGCACGCAGCAGTTAGCTTCAAGAGAGGCAACACCTCACAGCACCATGCCTCTGACCTAAAACCTAAAACTTGTGTGACCTACAACTTGTAGGCCTATGTATGCTGTATATGAATATGTGTATCCTGGCCTATGTGATGAGTATATTCAACCCTAGCCCATGTAGTGATTCAGGCGTTCAGATAGAGAAAACTGATGAGTTTTAAGCTCTCGCCCAGAGCCTGTTGGCTTGGCATGTGGACATAACCCCTCTGATCAATCAAATATGTGCTTATTCTTATCATTAAAAATGTCCAGTAGTCAGGGCTGGCCCTGGACGTTCTGCCGCCATAGGCCAGACAATTAATAGGGATAGAATAGCAAAGTCCTTTTTTTTTTATCTCCTCGAATATTATAGGCTGCAGCTCAGCTTCAGAATGTCATAGAGAGGAATCAATATATCCCCATATGCATCGGAGTCACATCTTTCGCGGGCATTTTAGAGCTTGCTTCTACCATAAGGCATCACCGAGTTAAGCATCCTTATAGAACGCTTGATATCATTTGGATATGTTTTATGCATTTATTTCCAAATATAAAGCAAACAATAGATATCCTTTTTGCCCTTTTCTTTAACAAAGGGTATGTGATACCCTCACTCAATTCGAGCCCTGGTTTTAACCAAACACACCAAGCCCTTCCCAGGCACCGAGTTATTTTATCAGTGCATGCGACAGTATTGTCTATACCGACATCTATGGATAGCATAATTGTGTCTGTCAAACAGGTAGGCTCCAATTATATATGTAATTCTATGATTTTGCCCATAAAGATGTTGGTGCACGTGTGCACATACAGGAGGTCCCTTACCTGGCAGAAGGGAATTTTACTTTAACCCCTGCATCGGAGAGTTACAATGTTGCTATCACTTTGCAGCCAACTATCTACAGTAGGAAACCGAGTTTCTTATTAATAATATGCCACCTGTTATCCCACATGGCACGAACCCATAATTGTTACAATTACAATAAAAATAACACTATTATATAACATATTTAACATATATTTTAATATTCCTGTAGAACTGTAAAAAATAGTGAGATCATTTCAGCTTTAGAAACAAGTGCTTTCATAAATGCATGGCGGGCCTCGTTTCGCTGGAGCAGTGTAAAATAAGCTTTATGTCAATGACCCAGCCTTAACGAATTTCGTTTATTTACATAGTGAATTTGATTGTCCAACATCAGTTTCAGCATTTATTTATTTAGTCTCCGACTAGAGTGGCCTCTTTCCTCTGCAGTCAGCGATGTTTTCTCTCGGTATCTGTCCATGGTCCTGAAATCAAATCATCTGAGAGAGACAGAGAGAGGGGGAGAGAGAGAGAGAGAGAGAAAGAGAGTGAGAGAGCGAGATTAGGATGTAGTCTATTTAAATCTAAAAAATACAAAGTAAACAGGTGATAGATAATTGAGTAATCTTACAAATTAATGCGAGTGTATGATCAACGCTTACCTTTTATTCAAAGACAAGTTGACTCGCCTGACCTTCCTGGCAGCAAAAGCATGCACTGCTTGTTGGAGGTTGATTTTGTAAGACAACTCGTGCTCAATTGATATGGTGGCGAGTCCATTGAGTCTCTCTTGACTCATAGTAAAGCGCAGGTAGTTTTTCATGAGTTTGAGCTTGGAGAATGTGCGCTCTCCACTTGCCACTGTCACCGGGAGTGTGAGAATAACTCTCAGGGCCACAAAGGCATTAGGATACAAGGAGGCCATTTGGTGTCTGGATATGCACTCCAGTGCGTCGAGTGGTTTTGCCTCACTGTCCAGTCTCCTGCTCAATACTTTGAGCTCATTACACTGATTACACTTTTGAGTCGATGTTCCTGGAATCCCCGTACGTAAGGGCCCTCTCCAGTGTTGCGGAGTCCCTGGTAAGTGCTGCAGTGTCCATGTCCTTGATGGTGGGGATGTTGTACAGGATGCTGAAAATACTGCTATGCTCTTCGAGCTGCGTAAAGCGCTCGTTGACGGACTGGATAGCAGAATCAATAATCTGATTAAAGAAATGTACTTTGAATTTCTGCTGAGGGTCAGTCACAGGCTCATCCTCTTCCTCGTAGCCAAACAGACTTCTCTTCTTCCTGGGACGGACCGTGGGCTGCACTGGGAAACAGGGCTCAATACCCATCTCCTCTTCCAACTATTTTGCGCTTGCTAAAGCGCCAGCGAAAGCTGCATCCGAGCGGTAGCCTTGGAGGAATACCCTGGTTGAGTTCAGTTGAGCCACTGCTAGTGAAATGTTAAAACTCACCGCCTGCAAACTCTTACTGGTGATGTTCACTTCGAACAAGATGTCATGCCAAACGAACACTGCGCACATGAAGCCAAAGTTGTTCATCTTTGCGGCAATGCTGTTTGTCTCCAACCTTGTATAAATGTATAAATCTCTTGGATGGTGTTAAAAAACTCAGCCGCCTCCTAGCAACAAGATGCTGCATCAGAGAGAACCAGGTTCGGCGAGTGCGCGCTGCATGGCACAAAGAAGGCCCTTGGATTGATATCCTGCACTCTCTTTTGAACTCCGCTGTGCCTCCCCCGCATATTCGCCCCGTTGTCATACCCCTGCCCTCTCATGTCCATGATGGCGATGCCATGTTTCTGTAGTTTTGAAATGAGCAACTAGATCATGCCCGCCCCCATTGCGTCAAGCAGTTCACTAAACTCCAGGAAGTGCTCTCTCGTGCGCACTGACCCATCATCCTCGGTTGAAACAAAACGCACCACCATGGTCATCTGCTCTGTTTTGCTCTTGTCTGGTGTGCAGTCCAAAATAATATAAAAAATATTTGCCTGCTTTTAGATCACTGCACACTGTCTGCTGGATCTCTTGTGCCAGCATGTCAGTGATTTCGTTCTGGATTCTTTTACCGAGGTAGTGCACATGTGTTTCTTTGGACTGTACTCTCCTTACATGCTCCTTCATGATTCCATCAAAGATACCCAGCATTTCCACAAACTTCAGAAAGTTCCCATTATTTGGCTATTTCAGCCTATCGGTGGTCCCAGGTAACGCAATGTTCTGGGTGGCCATTACGCGTATCAGGGCTATGAGCCTCTGCAGCACCTGCTGCCAGTGGAGTCTCTACGTCAATAGCCCGTTGGGCTTGGGCATCGATAGTTTGCTTGGACACCAGCCTGATCTCCAGCTCCTTCCACCTTTGGAAACTATCTAGGTGGCCATGCGACTTCTCATGCGAGTTGAGGAGGTGGCACAGATTCTTCCAGTCCCTGGTTCCATCCCTGACCAGCGCAGATTTGCACTCGTGTGAAGAAGGTTTGCAGCAAAACAGAAGGCTGCATCGTTTTGCTTGGAATAGACAAGCCATGGTCTCTACCCGTTCGACATCCTCCTATTGTAGTGGGCCACCGAAAACTTTCGTTGCCCCTAATCTCTTAGGAAATTCCCCTCTTTATCCTGATGTGGCCCAGCCTGCACTAACAGATCCCGTAAAGATCCATTCATATATTTTGGCCACTCACCGGGATCTTTTATGTTTTTTGTCTGGGAGTTGGATTTATCAGCAGCACCACCACTGTCATCGGGGACGGGGAGCGACGAATCTGAGTCCGGGTCCAAGATAGTAGGTTCTTCGCCGGCATTGTTTGGAGGTGTGGCTATGCCTGATGCAACCACCTGTTCTTGTCCAGCCAGAGAGCTGTCATCATCAGTGGAAGTGCATGGCTCGGACTCCTCCGGTTTGCCCTCTTTGCTGCTAGAATCAGCGAACGGGGGCTCGTTGTTCTCGGCGAATGGATGGCCTGTCCTCGGAGGCTTGTCATTCTCCACACCGGCTGATGGACATTGCTGCATGCTGATACATTTCAGCAGCGAATTTCTTTGGTTTAGAGACTGTGCCTCTTCTCATTCGTTTAAAAAAAATATTCGCTTCCTGATAGTATTTGTCTCTTAGACAATGGTAGCAAATTGTTTCAATCTCTATAGTTTACTTTTAGCTAAAATTATATCCACTAGTAGTAGCTAGCTAACATTAACAGGCTAGATTAGGCTACTGCCTTAATCACTAATCGGCTTCCTCATACACAAACATAAAAAACAAAACAATAATTTAATTGGCAGATTCATTTTTATTAATGTTTCACAATTGGATAATCCCATATAAACACACACATCACCATAGCTACCTAGGATAGTAGGAGTTAACTTCGGGAGAAGTGGTAATGGGGTGAGGGCGGGAACTGCAGCAACACCATGAGCTTGTGGATGGGGTGCTGTCGGCAGTGTAGCAGCCGATCAAGGGGCGCCGGAGCGCGGCAGCCAATTGTCAAAATGCCGCCCCAAATTCAAGTGCCGCCACAGGCGGCTGCATAATCTTGCCTAATGGGAGGGCCGGCCCTGCTAGTAGTACAATCAAGCTGTTTACAAAGTTTTCTGATGAGTATATTAAACCCTAGCTGAAAAAGACTGTCTTTTACCAAATAGGGCTATCTTCTGTATACCACCCCTAACTTGGCACAACACAACTGATTGGCTCAAACGCATTAAGAAGGAAAGAAATTCCACATATTAACTTTTAACAAGGCACACGTGTTAATTGAAATGATTTCCAGGTGACTACCTCATGAAGCTGGTTGAGAGAATGCCAAGAGTGTGCAAAGCTGTCATCAAAGCTCAGCTGGTAGAGCACGGCGCTTGTAACGCCAAGGTTGTGGGTTCGATCCCCGGGACCACCCATACACAAATAAATGTATGCACGCATGACTGTAAGTCGCTTTGGATAAAAGCGTCTGCTAAATGGCATATTATATTATATATTATATAAAGCTGTGGTCCTCTGTAGCTCAGCTGGTAGAGCACGGCGCTTGTAACGCCAAGGTAGTGGGTTCGATCCCCGGGACCACCCATACACAAAAATGTATGCACGCACGACTGTAAGTCGCTTTGGATAAAAGCGTCTGCTAAATGGCATATTATTATTATTTTATTATTATCAAGGCAAAGGGTGGCTACTTTGAAGAATCTCAAATCTCAAATATATTTGATTTGTTTAACACTTTTTGGGTTACTAAATGATTCCATATGTGTTATTTCATAGTTTTGATGTCTTCACTATTATTCTACAATGTAGAAAGAAAAACCCTTGAATGAGTAGGTGTGTCCAAACTTTTGACTGGTACTGTATGTTACCTGCATATTTTCTCATCAGGCCACAAAGGAACCTCCCTTCTAGCACCAGACTAAAGGTTCCCTCCTGATTGGCTTTCAATCTGATACTCTGCAGTCTGTAGAGTGCAGTCTGGAAGCGACTGCTGGTGGGGGACCATCGATGGAGGATGCTGTTGTTCCTCTCCATCGTCTTGAGTTTTCTGTAATCAGCAAGGTTCTAAATACTTTGACCAGGGAGATCAATTATATTCATTCATCTAACAATTGCACTGTTAAAAACTAACTGAGGAAGTACCTCTCAATCTGCACAAGCTGACCAACAGCTGTTCCATCTCCACTTTCCTGCTGTACCCAGAAAAAATTGATTAGGGAGGGCATACAATAGTGCATGCCCAAAAAAAACAACTTTGTTCAGTCATTTGAAATTAATTACATACATTGCAATTGTATGTTGCTGGAGCAATGCAACATATTTCTCCTCCCAGCACAGAGCAGGTTTTTGCCTCTCAAGGATGACACTGACATTCCTGCCACAATCCATAATGGTGTGCAGTGTTGTTCCTAAAACATAACAATATTGACAGATGTGACAACAAATTGTAATCAATACTGAAAGTCTATGCTTAGAGAATTTATACAATGGTGTACCTGTTAGAGACAGTACAATTTCTGCCATTTCCCTTTCTGCCTCTGTTGCAACTGCTGTTGCTCGGGAAGGCCTCTATGACAGAGAGTCCACTTAAACAAAAACACAGGAAATGTTAGGAACATCACTAGAGTCAACCAGCATCAAGTAAATGAATAACGATTCCAAGTATACTAAGGTTGCCTCTGGCGCATATTTTTCCCATGGTGGAGAAAGGCATCAGTCAGGAGGTCAATACGATGGGATGGCGTCATCTCTTTGGTGAACCTCCCAAAGTGCCTCAGATATGACCACAGCCTCTCCATCTGCTCCCCATCTGCCAGTCCAGCACCGTCGACATACAGTGCATTCGGACAGTATTCAGACCCCTTGACGTCTTCCACATTTTGTTACGTTACAGCCTTATTCTAAAATGGATTAAATTGTTTTTTTTTCTCTCGTCAACCTACACACAATACCCCATAATGAGGAAGCAAAAACTGTTTTTTAGACATTTCTGTAAATGTATTACAAATAAAAAACGGAAATATCACATTTACATAAGTATTCAGACCCTTTACTCAGTACTTTGTTGAAGCACCTTTGGCAGCAATTACACCCTCGAGTCTTCTTTGGTATGACGCTACAAGCTTGGTATACCTGTATTTGGGGAGTTTCTCCCATTCTTCTCTGCAGATCCTCTCAAGCTCTGTCAGGTTGGATGGGGAGTGTTGTTGCACAGCCATTTTCATGTCTCTCCAGAGATGTTAGATCGGGTTCAAGTCCAGACACTGGCTGGGCCACTCAAGGACATTCAGAGCCACTCCTGCGTTGTCTTAGCTGTGTGCTTGGGGTCGTTGTCCTGTTAGAAGGTGAACCTTCGCCCCAGTCTGAGGTCCTGCGCGCTCTGGAGCAGATTTTAATCAAGGATCTCTCTGTACTTTGCTAATCTTTCCCTCCCTCCTGCCTAGTCTCCCAGTCCCTGCCACTGAACAACATCCCCACAGCATGATGCTGCCACCACCATGCTTCACTGTAGGGATGGTGCCAGGTTTACTCCAAATGTGACTCTTGGCATTCAGGCCAAAGAGTTCAATCTTGGTTTCATCAGACCAGAGAATCTGGTTTCTCATGGTCTGAGAGTCTTTAGGTGCCTTTTGGCAAAGTCCAAGTGGGCTTTTGCTGAGGAGTGGCTTCCGTCTGGCCATTCTACCATAAATGCCTGATTGGTGGAGTGCTGTAGAGATGGTTGTCCATCTGGAAGGTTCTCCCATCTCCACAGAGGAACTCTGTAGCTCTGTCAGTGACCATCAGGTTCTTGGTCACCTCCCTGACCAAGGCCCTTCTCCCCCGATTGCTCAGTTTTGCCGGGCGGCCAGCTCTAGGAGAGTCTTGGTGGTTCCAAACTTCTTCCATTTAAGAATGATGGAGGCCACTGTGTTCTTGGGGACCTTCAATGCTGCAGAAATGTTTTCGTACCCTTCCCCAGATCTGTGCCCCGACAGAATCCTGTCTCGGAGCTCTACGGACAATTATTTCGACCTCATGGCTTGGTTTTTGCTCTGACTTGCACTGTCAACTGTGGGACCTTATATAGACAGGTGTTCTTCTGTCGAAATCATGTCTAATTAATTGAATTTACGACAGGTGGACTCCAATCAAGTTGTAGAAATATCTCAAGGATGATCAATGGAAACAGGATGCACCTGAGCTCAATTTCGAGTGTCAAAGCAAAGGGTCTGAATACTTATTTAAATAAGGTATTTCTGTTTATTTTATTTTATACATTTGCTAAAATTTCTAAAAACCTGTTTTCACTTCATCATTATGTGGTATTGTGTGTAGATTGATGAGGGGAAAAAAGTATTTAATTAATTTCAGAATAAGGCTGTAACGTAACAACATGTGGAAATATGGAAGGGGTCTGAATAGTTTAAGAACGCACTCTATCTTTACATTTCTAGATGAAATTCAACACATCATACCATGGTAAAAGGGTTATTTGGTTAAACCTTATAAAACATGAATAAATACCTACTGACAATATTAATGATCATGTTCAAGTACCTGACATGGCAAGTAATGTCTATAAGCATGGAAAACTGGCACAACAAATTTGGTCCCATTCTTGTTTCTCTAAAAAGTTATGGACAAAATGTTAATGTAAAAAATATTTTGGGTGAAAACTGCTATTCAAATGTTAAAGTAAATGAGATCTTGAATTAAAAGGTTAATTACTTGCACATGTGGTTGCAAATCGTCATGAAGATGAGATTGATGTTCTTGCTTCTCGTCCCCTCCTTCATCTCTCGCAGAAGGTACAGTACCTTGCAAAAGTATTCATCCCCCTTGGCGTTTTTCCTATTTTGTTGTATTATAACCTGTAATTTAAATGGATTTTTTGTTGGATTTCATGTAATGGACATACACAAAATAGTCCAAATTGGTCAAGTGAAATGGAAAAAATAACTTGTTAAAAAAAATGCTAAAAAATAAATAACGGAAAAGTGATGCGTGCATATGTATACACCCCCTTTGCTATGAAGCCCCTAAATAAGATCTGGTGCAACCAATTACCTTCAGAAGTCACATAATTAGTTAAATAAAGTCCACCTGCAAATCGAGGAGTGGCTCCGTAAGAAGCATCTCAAGGTCCTGGAGTGGCCTAGCCAGTCTCCAGACCTGAACCCAATAGAAAATCTTTGGAGGGAGCTGAAAGTCCGTATTGCCCAGCGACAGCCCCGAAACCTGAAGGATCTGGAGAAGGTCTGTCTGTAGGAGTGGGCCAAAATCCCTGCTGCTGTGTCTGCAAACCTGGTAAAAACCTACAGGAAACGTATGATCTCTGTAATTGATGTATCAAATACTTATGTCATGCAATAAAATGCAAATGAATTACTTAAAAATCAAACAATTGTGATTTTCTGGATTTTTGTTTTAGATTCCGTCTCTCACAGTTGAAGTGTACCTATGATAAAAATTACAGACCTCTACACGCTTTGTAAGTAGGAAAACCTGCAAAATCGGCAGTGTATCAAATACTTGTTCTCCCCACTGTAAGTGTATGTAAACTTCCGACTTCAACTGTAGGTTCTTATGCTACACACAAAACAGTTAAAAGAGGCTTATTCTAATGCACGCACAATTCCATCTCATATGATCTAGTTTCTTTAACAATTTCAACCTTAATGCCCAAGCAACTAGGCTTAAGGAAAGATCTTCTAGTATGCAAGCATTACTAAGGTTTAACAGAATTTGCCCTCACACCCCTCAAGCGTCATGAGACTCATCTGAAGGTAACCTGGTACTGGGGATTTTTTAAATTTTCATTAGCTTTCTTATATCTCTCAGATATAGGACAGACACTTCAAAAACATACCTCATTTTGATTTATTTTTGGATTCTTTTTCCATGTAAGAATCTGTTATTCAATGTGTTTCTATGGGCTAATAACAGTAAGGCCAAATTAAATGTTTCATCAAATAATTTCAAAAATATACTGAACAAAAATATAAATGCAACATGCAACAATTTCAACGATTTTACTGAGTTACAGTTCAAATTAGGAAATCAGTCAATTGAAATAAATTCATTAGGCCCTAATCCATGGATTTCACATGACTGGGCAGGGGCGCAGCCAAGGGTGGGCCTTGGAGGGCATAGGCCCACCCACTTGGGAGTAAGGGCCACCCACTGGGGAGTAAGGATTCGTTTTCCCCCACAAAACGGCTCCTTAGTTTCATCAGCTGTCCGGGTGGCTGGTTTCAGACGATCCCGCAGGTGAAGAAGCCGGATGTGGACGTCCTGGGCTGGCGTGGTTACACGTGGTCTGCGGTTGTGAGGCCGGTTGGACGTATTGCCAAATTCTCTAAAATGACGTTGGAGGCAGCTTATGATAGAGAAATAAACATACAATTCTCTGGCAACAGCTCTGGTAAACATGCCAATTGCACGCTCCCTCAAAACTTGAGATGTCAGGGTTTGGCCGGTGTAGGCCGTCATTGTAAATAAGAATTTGTTCTTAACTGACTTGCCTAGTTAAATAAAGGTTAAATAAAAAATTAATAAACATCTGTGGCATCTGTACATTTTAGAGTTGCCTTTTATTGTCCCCAGCACAGGGTGCACCTGTGTAAATATCATGCTGTTTAATCAACTTCTTGATATGCCACACTTGTCAGGTGGATGGATTATCTTGGCAAAGGAGAAATGCACACTAACAGGGATGTAAACAAATGTGTGCACAACATTTGAGAGAAATAAGCTTTTTGTGCGTATGGACAATTTCTGGGATCTTTTATTTCACATCGTGAAACATGGGACCAACACTTTACATGTTGCGTTTATATTTTTGTTCAGTATATACTGTACATTTTGATACATAAAAGGGTCCTAGAAGTCCAAATTAAATAGCAAAATTATCCTTGGTATGACCATCTTAAAATATTTCCATATGTTAGTTTAGTAGAAACCCAGCCCCGGGCCCTTAGACTTTAGTTAAAGTTACTTAAATAAAACGGATCTTGGTCAGCTAGCAACTTACGTGAGTCTGGCAAACACAAAATTGCAGGGATAGAAAAGTTATTTAAATTGCAAGTTAGGTTCTCCATGTTGGCTCCATGTCCAGCACTGGTTGTGTGACTCTTACACCCGGGCCCTTAGACTTTAGAGGGTTAAGTTGAACATGTGCTCTTTATGACAATGTTAAAATTAGGTTACACTACTCAAAAGGCACCTAATTGGTGGAACGACCCAGGTTTCAGAGAAATGGATATGTGATTAATTTACTTTTGTAAAACATTATTCTATGTAAATAGAGTTTGATTTTATTTAAATAATGATATAATGGTCAAACAGTACAGTACAGGCTGTTGTTCACAGTATGGTGTTGATGTGGTGAGACTGATGTTATTGATACATTCAAAATTTTGTGCTAAACATAAACATTATTAGAAACATGAATCCCCCCCCCCCACACACACACACACACTTACGCTGTGGTCATGTGCTAGTCAGAACTAAGAAACTCAGACATTTCTGACTTGCTAATTGGTTGAACGCGGCACATGTATAACTACAGTTTCCTAGTTCCGACTAGTGTGGCAATAACTATTGCAGGTGAAATTGTTGGGGAAAAATAACAAATAAAACATGGCAGGATGTGAAACATCTGAAACCAAGGCCTTTTATCAAAATAAAAACATTCACAATTTTCTACAACGCATAATGGATGGGGAATATCGAAGACATGATGTAATACCCATACCTAGTATACATTTGTAAGAACATAAATAATACAATTAAAGATCTTGAATTTGACCATCAGAAATAAGGTTCAAAAGGAATTATGTGTACGATGCCCTTGGCCAGGGGGGAAAGTCTTAAGAGTATCCAGTCTTCTCCAGGAGTTCATCCAGCTCCAAATTACGGATGATACTGATCAACCCCTTACTGATGCGATAGGTGCGCTGGGGGTCAAAAGCACCTCTGCGATGATCATGTTGGGTCACGTAGATCCTGTCCAACACCAGGTCTGACTGGAGGCTGATGATGATCCGGTCTATGTTGCTGTCGTCACTGTGTCCTGTGTGGTTTTCGCTGACATAATCCGGTAGGTTCTCAGACCCTGGTTTATTCAGATTGCCCACTTCGTAGTACGGTAAATCCTGGTCTGGTAGCAGTTGGTTACATTGGCCATCATGCTCCTCTATGTTGTCGAAGAAGCGGTGGAAGCCGAACGCCTTCTTCTTGGGGTTTCGCACTGTCACCATTTCACCCTTTTTGTTGAATTTGACGTAGTCGTGGGCGAACCAGTGAAGGAGATGAAGGCCATGTCCTGGCCGGGGTCTACCAAAGCCAGATGACTGGAGGTATCTCATTTCGTTCAGCGTGTCAATGGAGGAAGGGCAAGGAAGATAATATCCAGCCTGCTCCAGGAGTTCATCCAGCTCCAGATTACGGATGATTCTGACCAACCCCTTACTGATGCGATAGGTGCGCTCAGGGTCAAAAGCACCTCTCTGATGATCATGTTGGGTCACGTAGATCCTGTCCAACACACGGTCTGACTGCAGGCTGATGATGATCCGGTCTATGTTGCTGTCGTCACTGTGTCCTGTGTGGTTTTCGCTGACATAATCCGGTAGGTTCTCAGACCCTGGTTTATTCAGATTGCCCACTTCGTAGTACGGTAAATCCTGGTCTGGTAGCAGTTGGTTACATTGGCCATCATGCTCCTCTATGTTGTCGAAGAAGCGGTGGAAGCCGAACGCCTTCTTCTTGGGGTTTCGCACTGTCACCATTTCACTGTCGTTGTTGAATGTGACATAGTCGTGGGAGAACCAGTGAAGGAGTTGAAGTCCATGTCTGGGCCAGGGTCTACCAAAGACAGATGATTGGAGGTGATCGATTTCGTTCAGTGTCTCCATGGTTATGATTTACTCTAGAAAGGAGGGAGGGCAAGGTGGAAAGATGGAGAGCGAGAAAGAGAGAGTAAGAGTGGGTTTGCTTGTCAAAAAGTATGAGCGAAACATTTATTTAACTGCCTGGTCCAAGAGAAAGAGGACACACACATTTCTGTCATTGTCTCTTTACAGAGTGGTCCTTGAGAAAATGGTTTGCATCCTCCACACGACACGACAGAAACACACTAACTAGAGGTGGACTTCAACCTCATGGTCCCTTTGCTGTTCTGCCTATATTCCCTTCAATGGAAATCTAAACAATGAAAGGGATATAATCAAAGGTGTGGGCAACAGCAGGACAGTCAAGTTGCATCTGGCTGTAAAACTAGAGGAGCAGTGTCAATTCTCGGGACCATGCATGGAGGCCAGGAGGGTACCGGCTCGGGTGCACACGCCTGAAGGCAGCAGGCCCACCGGGTCAGGGAATGGTGGGTACCCCAAGTCAGGTGGCTGAGTCCCTAGAAGGGCGAGAGGCCTAGGGCCTGAGAAGGCAGGGGACTCATAGCCAGCTACTACTAAGGCCACAAACTGCTGGAGACTTGGAGCCTAACTGGGCATGAGACATACAGTAGGGCCTAGGACTAGAACAGGACACTACGGGCCGACAAGCTTTGGGCTGCAAATCGAATGAGGGACTGTGGACCTATGGAACAGGTAGCCTAGTAACTGGACAGAAGACAATCCGATAGGGTGAGATGTTTTTCATCATCGATGGCAGATCAGTATTGGGGTTATGGTCATCTGAGGCTAGATCCAGTGGTGTAAAGTACTTAAGTAAAAAATACTTTAAAGTACTACTTAAGTCGTTTTTTGGGGTATCTGTACTTTACTTTACTATTTATATTATTGACAACTTTTACTTTCACTTCACTACATTCCAAAATAAAAGAATGTACTTTTTACTGCATACATTTTCCCTGACACCCAAAAGTACTCGTTACATTTTCAATGCTTAGCAGGACAGAAAAATTGTCCAATTCACGCACTTATCAAGAAAACATATGGTAATCTCTACTGCCTCTGATCTGGCGGACTCACTAAACACAAATGCATGGTTTGTAAATTATGTCTGAGTGTTGGAGTGTGCCCAACTATCCGTTCATTTTAAAAACAAGGAAATGGTGCCGTCTGCTTTGCTTAATATAATGAATAATAATAAAAAAAAGATGTATACTTTTACTTTTGATACGTAAGTACAGTATATTTTAGAAATTACATTTACTTTTATACTTAAGTATATTTAGAACCAAATAATTTTTTACTTTTACTCAAGTAGTATTTTACTGGGTGACTTTCACTTTTACTTGAGTAACTTTCTATTAAGGTATATATACTTTTACTCAAGTATGACAATTAGGTACTTTTTCCACCACTGGCTAGCTCTGTGGTTAAAGTGAATGTATCCCAATTGGGTTACTATTTATTAATCCACATATAATTATAAATAAATGTCCCAATACAAAATCCCCTCTCACTTTCATATTTTATCCGTAATTTAACAAAATAGGTGATGACGTGATCAACCTTCTGAAGCATGTCAGATAATTAGAGCCTGAATCGTGATGTCCTCAATAGGACCAACAAGGAATTAACATTTCAATACAGACTTCTCAGCTAGCACAAAATGTTGTAAGAACCATAAAGCATGGTGAGAGTGTTGTTGTCCTATGGTTATTTTGCAAACATCCTTCCCTGGGAATATTGAAGGATAGTTGCTTGGCTTTGGTACATTCTCGGCACATTTAAGGAGCTTCACAAAAAAAGTAAAACAATTTTATTAAAATTAGGCTGCTGTTCATTATTGGTAAGAAAACATTTAGGCCTACATTGTTGTATTAAATCAGTCAAGCCTCATTGCAAGATATCGTCTTTGAGCAAACCTTGAACGTCTTGTCCAACAAGTCTAATAAAACAACCAAGACATTCTGTAGCCTACCAGTTTACTTCCTTATGTCCATCATTATCCGGAAGACATGTTTACAAATTATACATTGATAACAAATAAATCATTCAAATGAACAACTTACCTATTTTTGAATCAAGTATATTCAATGTTTGTGAAGTGATAATAGGCTAGGCTGCTATGGAGTAACAATTGTATAGCAACAGTTTCACTTTTAGCCTGTCGAGTTGTTTATCTGCAGAATGTAGATGTGTCCTAACCACGCCCCAAAGTTCCATGGGCAAAAAGCCAAGGCTATTTAACACTATAATCTCCTAATCTAATTTTGTAAACATATTTGTTTGCCAACTCTCAACTAAAATCACAGTTTATCAGTAGGCCTAGTCACACAATATACAAACTCCAATCTGTTAATTGGATCTGAACATAATATCAACACATGGATTGAAATGGCTAGCATTCAGCTGTCCAAACTGAAAATTCAAGCCAATACATTTCATAGAATGCTGATAACGATGAGCAGCATGCCACCCTTTTCAAATCTTGTAATAATGTTAAAGCAACCACACTGTGTGGTTTGTATGTTGCATTAATCCCCTCTAGAGAGAGTACCGGTATTTTAATATATACACAATAACTTAGAATCAACTCAGTATTTGAGACATGAGTCATACTTTCAATGCCACATATTCTTTAGATTCAGAGATTTCTCTGACGTAAGAGGTACATGGAATGCTGAATGCCAACCTTTGAGTCAAACATTTTATTGATTGTACTAACAGGCTGTGCTTAACAGGTTCTTCGTTCTCACACTGACACATGAGAGATTGAATGCTTCAGGGACAACGAAGAACCTGATTAGCCGAGCCTTTTAGTACAGTGCTAAACAGGTTCTTCGGAATTAAACATGATTTTACACTGTTGCCTGATTCTGCTAAACAGGTTCTTCATTCTCACATGGACACATAAGAGAATGAATGCCTCAAGGCCCTGGGGCATTCATTCTCTCATGTGTCAGTGTGACAACAGTGTAATATCATGTTTAAATCCAGTACTATAAACAGCATTTTATCAACACAGAAGTTATACAGTGTTATGCTTGAATGTTTTTAGTTGAGTTACATCTAATGACAATGCTTTCCTTTCAAATTACAGAACTGGATCGGTAACTATGGGCGTTCACTTAACGCCTCCTGCAACACCCGGCGCTGAAAAGCTGCTGGTTGTAAGCGCAGTGTGTCTGTCTATAAGTTGTTTTGCGCAGAGGTGCTGAATGGCAAAGGTTTGTATTTTCAGATAAAAAAAATAAAAAAATGTAGTCCTAAATTCTGATGTGAAATGTTGAGAATTGCTCTATCACTTTCACCTCTCCATTTCATAATATATTCCTCATTTCAAATAAGACTGTTTCCTGTTGGATATTTTTTTAAAGGTGGTTTTAAAGTAAGAGTATTATTTAAACAATGATTTTAACTGGCCAACAACATTCTTTTTTGTATGTTTTTTCTTCTTTTTTTCTTCGATAAATCAAGTGCATCAATCAACAGTGCAATATAAAATCTAAACAATCTAAAATCAAAGGACCAGACAAAACAGGACAGATAAAAAGAGGAGGGAGGGGTTACAAACCTGATTTAGGTTTGTAACCCCTCCCTCCTCTTTTTATCTGAGTTTGGTGGTAGTGTTGGGAATAGGAGCAAAGGCCCAGGCACCCATGGTGGAGAGGTGGAATGGGGGGAGACAAGGAGACCAGCAGAGGAGGAGTGGAGGGAGCGGGAGGGGGCATAGACTGGGAGAAGATCAGAGAGGTAGGTGGGTGCCAGGTTGTGGAGGGCTTTGTAGGTGAGGAGATTGATGAGGATTGGTTTGATGTGTTCAGTTGAGCTGGTGTGGGTGTGGATTCTGGAGAGTTCAGAACCGGTTGGAGTCTATTGATGAGTTTGGTGGGGATCTGGTGAGGAGGGTGTTACAGTAGTCTAGTCTGGAAGTAACAAAGGCATGGATGAGGGTTTCGGTGTTGGAGTGTGACAGTGAGGGCTGGAGCCTGGAGATATTGTGGACGTGGAAGAATGCTGTCCGGGTGCTGGTTTTTATGTGGGGTTGGAAAGAGAGGGAACTATCCAGGGCGACGCCGAGGCTTTTGACTTGTGTTTAGAGAGGGACCGGGAAACCATCTGTGGTGATGCTTGAAGAGAGTGGATTTGGAGCCGATGAGCATGACCTCTGTCTTGTTGCTGTTGAGTTTGAGGAGGTTCATGCTCATCCAGCTCCGGATGTCTTGAAGGCAGCTGATGAGGGAGGTAGTAGGGAGGGGAGTGGTGGGTTTGGTGGAGAGGTAGAGCTGAGAGTCATCAGCATAGCAGTGGAATTGAACTTGGTGATGTCACATGATCTTGCCCAGGCGTAGGAGCAAATTAGTGCCTGATAATTCTGGGCTTAAATAAAGTGGTACTGTTTTAGAACCTCACATATGGTAAGCTAAGAAGTATGAAAGAAGAGAAGAGGTTAATATAGGTGCAGAGATTACTTAGACATAATGATGATGTGTTACAGAAAATATAATTAGTCATTTGTTTTCAGTATAAAAAGTGTACAATTGACTATTTCCAGTGTTGTAAAGTACTTAAGTAGAAATATTTGAAAGTACTACTTTTTTTGGTGCTGTATTTTACTATGTATATTTTTGACAACTTTTACTTTTACTTCACTACATTCCTAAAGAAAATTATGTACTTTTTACTCCATACATTTTCCCTGACACCCAAAAGTACTTGTTACATTTTGAATGCTTAGCAGGACAGGAAAATTGTCTAATTCACACACTAATCAAGAGAACATCCCTGGTCATCCCTACTGCCTCAGATCTGGCGGACTCACTAAACACATGCTTCATTTGTATATTATGTCTGAGGTTGGAGCGTGCCCCTGGCTATCAGTAAAAAATATATACAGTGGGGAGAACAAGTATTTGATACACTGTCGATTTTGCAGGTTTTCCTACTTACAAAGCATGTAGAGGTCTGTAATATTTATCATAGATACACTTCAACAGTGAGAGACGGAATCTAAAACAAAAATACAGTAAATCACATTGTATGATTTTAAAGTGATTAATTTGCATTTTATTGCATGACATAAGTATTTGATCACCTACCAACCAGTAAGAATTCCGGCTCTCACAGACCTATTCGTTTTTCTTTAAGAAGCACTCCTGTTCTCCACTCATTACCTGTATTAACTGCACCTGTTTGAACTCTTTACCTGTATAAAAGACACCTGTCCACACACTCAATCAAACAGACTCCAACCTCTCCACAATGGCCAAGACCAGAGAGCTGTGTAAGGACATCAGGGATAAAATTATAGACCTGCACAAGGCTGGGATGGGCTACAGGACAATAGGCAAGCAGCTTGGTGAGAAGGCAACAACTGTTAGCGCAATTATTAGAAAATGGAAGAAGTTCAAGATGACGGTCAATCACCCTCGGTCTGGGGCTCCATGCAAGATCTCACCTCATGGGGCATCAATGATCATGAGGAAGGTGAGGGGTCAGCCCAGAACTACACGGCAGGACCTGGTCAATGACCTGAAGAGAGCTGGGACCACAGTCTCAAAGAAAACCATTAGTAACATACTACGCCGTCATGGATTAAAATCCTGCAGCGCACGCAAGGTCGCCCTGCTCAAGCCAGCGCATGTCCAGGCCCGTCTGAAGTTTGCCAATGACCATCTGGATGATCCAGAGGAGGAATGGGAGAAGGTCATGTGGTCTGATGAGACAAAAATTGAGCTTTTTGGTCTAAACTCCACTCGCCGTGTTTGGAGGAAGAAGAAGGATGAGTACAACCCCAAGAACACCATCCCAACCGTGAAGCATGGAGGTGGAAACATCATTCTTTGGGGATGCTTTTCTGCAAAGGGGACAGGACGACTGCACCGTATTGAGGGGAGGATGGATGGGGCCATGTATCGCGAGATCTTGGCCAACAACCTCCTTCCCTCAGTAAGAGCATTGAAGATGGGTCGTGGCTGGGTCTTCCAGCATAACAACGACCCGAAACACACAGCCAGGGCAACTAAGGAGTGGCTCCGTAAGAAGCATGTCAAGGTCCTGGAGTGGCCTAGCCAGTCTCCAGACCTGAACCCAATAGAAAATCTTTGGAGGGAGCTGAAAGTCCGTATTACCCAGCGACAGCCCCGAAACCTGAAGGATCTGGAGAAGGTCCATATGGAGGAATGGGCCAAAATCCCTGCTGCAGTGTGTGCAAACCTGGTCAAGACCTACAGGAAACGTATGATCTCTGTAATTGCAAGCAAAGGTTTCTGTACCAAATATTAAGTTCTGCTTTTCTGATGTATCAAATACTTATGTCATGCAATAAAATGCAAATTAATTACTTAAAAATCATACAATGTGATTTTCTGGATTTTTGTTTTAGATTCCGTCTCTCACAGTTGAAGTGTACCTATGATAAAAATTACAGACCTCTACATGCTTTGTAAGTAGGAAAACCTGCAAAATCGGCAGTGTATCAAATACTTGTTCTCCCCACTGTATATATAATATTTATGCCATCTGGTTTGCGTAATATAAGTAATTTGAACTCAGTTATACTTTTACTTTTGATACTTAAGTATATTTAAAACATATACTTTTATACTTTTACTCAAGTAGTATTTTACTGGGTGACTTTAACTTTTACTTGAGTCATTTTCTATTAAGGTATCTTTACTTTTACTCAAGTATGTAATTTGGGTACTTTTTCCACCACTCTTAGTACATACATACAAAAGCTAGGTCACATGGGTTAGATGCGTTGTGCCGTCAGGTGTTGCTTTATTTGTTTTTTTTAAACCAGGTTTGCTGTTCACGTGCACTATATACAGTAAGATGGAAGGGAGCTCCATGCACTCATGGCTCTGTATAATATAATAACAAACATACAATTATAAAACTTCATGAACTGGTACATTGAGGGGAGTTACTGCTTCCAATACAGGTTAAAAAAATGTGTGGCAAAAATTGAGTTACAATGAAGGTACTGCAAAGAAACCAGTTAGCTGTGGTGACTGCGGGATATTTTTCAGACACAAATTGAACCTTGAGTCATACAAAGTCAAAAAAATAAAGGGAACACTTAAACAACACAATGTAACTCCAAGTCAATCACACTTCTGTGAAATCAAACTGTCCACTTAGAAAGCAACACTGATTGACAATAAATGTCACATGCTGTTGTGCAAATGGAATAGACAACAGGTGGAAATTATAGGCAATTAGCAAGACACCCCCAATAAAGGACTGGTTTTGCAGGTGGTGACCACAGACCACTTCTCAGTTCCTATACTTCCTGGCTGATGTTTTGGTCACTTTTGAATGCTGGTGGTGCTTTCACTCTAGTGGTAGCATGAGACGGAGTCTACAACCCACACAAGTGGCTCAGGTAGTGCAGCTCATCCAGGATGCCACATCAATGCGAGCTGTGGCAAGAAGGTTTGCTGTGTCTGTCAGCGTAGTGTCCAGAGCATGGAGGCGCTACCAGGAAACAGGCCAGTACATCAGGAGACGTGGAGGAGGCCGTAGGAGGGCAACAACCCAGCAGCAGGACTGCTACCTCCGCCTTTGTGCAAGGAGGAGCAGGAGGAGCACTGCCAGAGCCCTGCAAAATGACCTCCAGCAGGCCACAAATGTGCATGTGTCTGCTCAAACGGTCAGAAACAGACTCCGTGAGGGTGGTATGAGGGCCCGACGTCCACAGGTGGGGGTTGTGCTTACAGCCCAACACCGTGCAGGACGTTTGGCATTTGCCAGAGAACACCAAGATTGGCAAATTCACCACTGGCGCCCTGTGCTCTTCACAGATGAAAGCAGGTTCACACTGAGCACATGTGACAGACGTGACAGAGTCTGGAGATGCCGTGGAGAACGTTCTGCTGCCTGCAACATCCTCCAGCATGACCGGTTTGGCGGTGGGTCAGTCATGGTGTGGGGTGGCATTTCTTTGGGGGGCCGCACAGCCCTCCATGTGCTCGCCAGAGGTAGCCTGACTGCCATTAGGTACCGAGATGAGATCCTCAGACCCCTTGTGAGACCATATGCTGGTGCGGTTGGCCCTGGGTTCCTCCTAATGCAAGACAATGCTAGACCTCATGTGGCTGGAGTGTGTCAGCAGTTCCTGCAAGAGGAAGGCATTGATGCTATGGACTGGCCCGCCCGTTCCCCAGACCTGAATCCAATTGAGCACATCTGGGACATCATGTCTCGCTCCATCCACCAATGCCACGTTGCACAACAGACTGTCAAGGAGTTGGTGGATGCTTTAGTCCAGGTCTAGGAGAAGATCCCTCAGGAGACCATCCGCCACCTCATCAGGAGCATGACCAGGCGTTGTAGGGAGGTCATACAGGCACGTGGAGGCCACACACACTACTGAGCCTAATTTTGACTTGTTTTAAGGACATTACATCAAAGTTGGATCAGCCTGTAGTGTGGTTTTCCACTTTAATTTTGAGGGTGACTCCAAATCCAGACCTCCATGGGTTGATACATTTGATTTCCATTGATAATTTTTGTGTGATTTTGTTGTCAGCACATTCAACTATGTAAAGAAAAAAGTATTTAATAAGATTATTTCATTCATTCAGATGTAGGATGTGTTATTTTAGTGTTTCCTTTATTTTTTTGAGCAGTGTATATTGAACATTCACAAAGAAAGAAAACAGGAAGAATTTGATAAAAGAAGGAAAGACACTTAAGACAGAGGTCTTCTGTCAGGAGAGTGGCATAAAAAGGCAGGATATGGACAACTCTGTTAAGAAAGCCAAAGCCACTCTGGATCATTCATGTTGTAGATTTCAGATAAATATATGTATGA
The DNA here is from genome assembly GCF_964263955.1 of Coregonus lavaretus. NCBI lineage: Eukaryota > Metazoa > Chordata > Actinopteri > Salmoniformes > Salmonidae > Coregonus > Coregonus lavaretus. The sequence goes on along the minus strand of NC_140025.1, from coordinate 29,727,693 downwards.
TTAATTTACATTTGTAAAACGTTCTATGTAAATAAGGTTAGATTTTATGTAATGCTCAAACAGTACAGAGTACTGTAGGAAAAGAAAATTCTACTCTGTGAGGAAACTCACAAGGCTGATGTTTTTATGTTATTAGATACAAGAATTCCTGGTCGCTTGTATGTCTCTCGGGGCTATGAGAGAATGGTGAGAATGTTATTGATACATTAAACATGTATCAACTATGTTCTCTAGAGTCTAGAGTCCTGATGGATTTAATAATGATGGAAACTCCCTCCAGCCAATGCTAACACCAACCCAATGCTTTTAAATCCATGATGGGGAGTGTGCAAGTGCACACTTTGGGACAAGGAGAATCGACACAAAGGACTTTTCTCATTTGGACAGAAGTCTGTCTTCCACCCTCTCTCCTCCGTCCTCTTTCCTCCGTGACCTGTAAACTGATTAGTTTTCGAGGAGATGTCAATTCGTTAGTAGGCGAAATGAAGAGTATCCTCCCCTCGATATCCACCTTTCATTAAGGAGAGTCATGTGTTTCCTACTTGAGTCCATCACAGAAAAGTTTTGAAATTTGCCACAACCCCTTTGAATCAGCTTTCCAGTGATTTCACTTCTTAACTTTGACCACTAGAGGGGACTATGATCAAATAATTCCCCAGCAATCCACCAGTCATTTTATGACCCATTGTTTTCTACTGTATCTGTTGTTGATTTTCAAATAAATAACCATGAAACATAGCATATGATAAATTTTTCTCCTCATGCTGATTTGGTGAGTATGTGTAATCTTTGCGTTCCTAATCTAATGAAATTGTGTTAAATTAGTTTTTCAGCATTCACTTAAGTGGGATTTTTATACCATCACAAGATAATCGACTCTAGCAGAGTAGGTTGGTGGGAGGAGCTATAGGAGGACGGGTTCATTGTAATGGCTGGAATAGAATAAATGGAATGGTACCAAATACATCAAACACATGGAAACCACGTGTTTGACTCCGTTCCATGAATTCCATTCCAGACATTACAATGAGCCCATCCTCCTATATGCCTCCTCTGAACTCTAGTTATTATTATTTCAGTAGGTTCTCTGAAAGGATGTCAATTCTACTCTGAACACTAAATAATAACCCATCTGGTTTGAAGAACCTAATGACAGAGTAGCTTTGTCTCTACATCTGAGGAATCTACAAGTCTTTGATTTTATGCCCAATATTTTGTTTTTGAATTGTATCTCTACAGCCTTATAATGTTTCATCTTAAATGTTACTGTATAACGGATATATCATATTATTATATTGATTATTTTTTACATTTTACCTGAGCACACTCACCATAGTAACCTTCCAAGCTAATGTTTGTTCTTATCTATCCCCGCTCACAACTGCTGGGGGCGCTGATATCTGTTTCGGGGATCAACCGCTGACAACACAAACGAAGAAGACAACACGGAAGTAGAATTGAAGGGAAATTTGTTTTGTTTTTGCACCAGGCACATTCCGTGCGTAGACGCAGTGAACTGAATACCGAACTCTCAGTCCTCTGAAAATGGCTAAACTACAGTCTTTGAGTGTGTTTATTAGTGAGCGTTTAATGGTGGCTGCAGTGGAGATTTTTGACGTAGTAGAGAAAGTGGTAAAGGAGTATCAGGAGGAGATTTCCCGAGCTCAACAGGAGAATGACCGGCTTCGGAGACTGCTGCGGATCACACCCGAGATAAAACGATGTAGAATAAACACCCACCAGTTCTTGCTCGCTGTCTCTGAGGAGGAGGTTACCCCTGAGCAGCAGCACTGTGAGCAGGAGAGCCCCAGTCTGTTGCAGGAGGACCCAGAGCCCACGCAGATTAAAGAGGAACAGGAGGAAATCAGGACCTGTCTGGAGGTAGGACAGCTTCAAGGGCTGAAGGCTGACATCATAGAGTTCATATTCACTCCTCCCGGTGTGAAAAGTGAATGCGATCAGGAGGATCAACTTCAGTCCTTGACTCTTCCCCAGACGTTAGAGTACAGAGAGAGTGACTCTAAACCAGTGAATCTAAAACCTTTTGTCACTGTAACCCACCTTGACAATCCCTGTGACCTTCCAGATAATCAAGACAATGCCTCCAGCCACAGCTCAACCGCAAGCAGCGATCCAGTAGGACTTTACATCAGCCCACCATTGGATCCCAACTCACCATTTAAGAAACCCAGCACTAAACCCAGCACCACATCTAAAAAACAAAAGGGGACCCTAAATGAGCATATAAAGACTCATACTGGAGAGAAACCATTTAGCTGTGGACACTGCGGTATAAGCTTCAATCACAAGGGGTCCTTTCACAGGCATATTCTGACTCATACACAAGATACATTATTTAACTGTGGTGACTGTGGGAAAAGTTTCAAGGAGAAGGGAGACCTAACCAAACATATAATGATTCACACAGAAGAGAAACCTTTAAGCTGTGGCGATTGTGGAAAATGCTTCAGACACAGGGGACACCTGAACAGGCACATACAAACTCACACACGAGAAACATTATTTAACTGTGGTGACTGCGGGAAAAACTTCAATCGCATAGAGCACTTGAACGTGCATATATTGACTCACACAGGAGTGAAACCATTTAGCTGTGGTGACTGCGGAGAAAGCTTCCGACACAAATATAGGCTTAAAAAGCATATACTGACTCACACAGGAGAGACGTTATTTAATTGTTCTGACTGCGGGAAAAGCTTCAGACATCAAGTGAACCTGGACAGTCATATACTGGTAGTCCACAAAGAAAGAAATCAGGACGAAAATGGAAAGAAGCAAGAACATTAAGACAGAGATATTCTGTCAGGAGATGGGAATAAAAGTAGGCGTGGTGATGGGTTGGGTAGGAGGGTCGGGGGTCATAGGATCTGCTTTCCCGGGGGGTGGGGTGGCTCTATTTTTTAAATATCCCTGTTTGTTGAAATACCCATGCTTTTATCTAATAATATCTGGGAATTTATTTGTAATCAAAACAAACAAAAAATAGTAATAAATCCCAAAATAATGTTTTTTGTTGTTGTTGAAGAAACCAGAATTATTCTTTGTTTGTTTTGGAATGTCTTTCAGGGTGAAGAGATAATGGTGAGACTGATATTTAAAAGATTGTATAATAATAATATAATATGCCATTTAGCAGACGCTTTTATCCAAAGTGACTTACAGTCATGTGTGCAGACATTTTTACGTAAGGGTGGTCCCGGGGATCGAACCCACTACCCTGGCGTTACAAGCGCCATGCTCTACCAATTGAGCTACAGAGGACCACATTTACTTTAGGCAAAAATAAATACATTTAAAAACCAACTAAATAACCAATCATCCAGTCCTTAATTATAAACAGGTCTAGTGCTTGGCTAAAACAAAAATGTGCACTCATGTACCAGCAATCCACAATCTTGCCACTTACTGCATATCTTTACCATAACCAGGGTGCTATGACCAAAGGAATCTTTCAGCAATCCACCAGTCATTTTATGACTCGTTGTATCTGTTGATTAAACAAATAAATAACCATGAAACGGTCAATATCAATTACTTTTCCTCCTTATGTTGGTGCTGTGGCAAATATGTATAATCTTTGCGTTCCTAATCTAATAAAATCATGTTTATTACATTTTTCATCAGCATTCACTTGTGTGCTATCACAAGGTTAATCTCTCGTGGACAGATCTACGTAAACATAACTGGTACCATAGAATCTGTCGGGAAGGAATGGGATGCGTGGGATAACTAGCAGCAGTAGTTCTGGTGTTTGGGTTTGTCCTCACTGGTTATTTGGACAAATCACGATTTCGCAGGTGTTAGCATCTTTAGAATTCCGACCCGTAACTTACAAAAAGAGAGGGTGGAGCTCCTAGTTCTAGCATCTCTTCTTCTCTTCTCTTAACACATGGACCCAGAACTTAATCGAGCAGCTGACCAATTACGTGAGACTTTAGTTCTGGGTTAAAAGAGATTATCGAAACAAAATCAACTCAGGTTATTATTACCCCAGTAACTTCTCTCAAAGGATGTTAATTATCCTCTGAACTCGGAATAATAGCCCATCTGGTTTGTTTGATCTACAGAATGATACAGTAGCGTCGTCTGTTATTTTATGCCCAATAATTTTGCATTTGAACTACAACTGCACTGCCAAATAATGATTCATCTGAACTGTTACTGTATACTGGATTTCTTATATTATTATATTGATTCCGTTAAACATTTTACTTGATCACATCCTATACCAGTGGTTACCAACCTTTTCTGAGTCAAGATCACTTTCTGAGTCAAAATACAAGATGAGATCTACCTCAGATTTTTTGGGTAAAAAATGTAAGCCTATGCAACATTAACCGATTAAAAACAGTACCGTAGCAATGAGGTTTGTGCAGTAGGCTATAGGCCCAATACAGTATCACTGCATATTGGCTTTGCTTGAATTGCCCTGCATTGTTGTTCAGACCATTTAAAAAACATATATACTTTTTTTTTTAGGTAGGCTACATGATCACACCGGTAATAGATCAGTTGTTGTATTACTTGTGAGGCACAGCTGAGTGAGCATACATTTAAATAATTTGCTTTTTATTTTACTGGGCTGATTTTGCCTGCATCTGATGGTCAGTCTCAGCGGAGGTAGAGAGCAGCAGACTGAGTGTCTGCCTCTAAACATCCCTCCACTCTCCCTGAGACTGACCAAAAAGGGACACCGTCTTCCAGCTGATGGCGAAACTCAAGTCGCACTGCATTATTTCTGCCTCATGCACAAATTCATGTTATTACTTCTATGAACAGAAAGTTAAATATTGCTTGATATTAAAAAAGACACAAGCCACTAATAAAACCAACGCAAGCCTATCTATACACTTTCCTACTCGTTCATTACAGCTGCAGTGCTTGTTGTAGCGCTGAGTGGAAATAGGAAGAAGGCACATTTTATGGCTTATAAAAGTGTTGAATAAAACGTGTTGACAGTGCTGAGTAAAACCAAACATGAACTCACTCATAAAAACAGCAGCTCTTTGCTGTATTCGTTGACAGTCTCTTTCTAGTCATGGTTTTATAAGTTTTGAAATCTCACAGTATCAACTTTGCTTTAGCTTTCTTTTACGCCTGCTACGTTACTGCAGACATGGTAATCTGAGCCATCCGATTGGCCAGTGATAGGCCTATAGTGCATTTGATTTGCTCTCCGGGCCCGCCGGGAAGGCAGAGTTTGTACCTTCAGACTCATGAAATGGGAACACTTTGCCTACCCGGCAAGCAAGGCATCTGAATCGGGTGCACCTACAGCCAACAGCATGAGACAAATAAATAAAAATATGAATTTATCGTTGGGTTTTTTACAGAAATGTTTGGAGATCGACTAAGAATGCCTTGGAGATCGACTAAGAATGCCTTGGAGATCATTGGTGACCACTGCCCTATAGAGTACCACAGTATGAGTCATAATACCCATAAAACCTAGCGGTCAAACAATTTAATCGTTTTTCCACCATTCATTTTTCCCATAGGGGATTTTAGAAACACAAAATAAGGGTTGTGTTTCGTGTATGCTTACCCTGGTGTGATGTTTTGATAACTGTTTAAAATCCCTCTAGGACAGGTGACTTTTATCAATATATTCACTTGTATTTACCCCTCAAACATGAAATGCTAATTAGCTGCAAATGCGTTATCATAAAGAACTACAAATGCCATGATGATTTGGACGAGACTGCCGAATTGAGGCAAAGGTAAGAATCTCTGGATTAACTATCTAATGTTAGTTAAATTTAGTGATGAATGAATTGGCAACATTTCTTTAAATTGAAAGTTTTCAATTGACACAATAGCTGTTAGCAAAGATGTCAGGTAGAGGTGACGTGCAGGAACTTGCAGAGATTTGTATTCTTGCATAATGTCTACTTTGATGCTAATTAGTGTTTTTTCGAATCAGAGTAAATAGAGCTGAATATATTGATAAAAGTCCCCTTGTCTGAGAGAGATTTACATGGTTATCAAAACGTCAAGACTACACAAAACACAGCCCTTATTTTAAGTATTTCTAAAATTCCCTATGGGAAAAATGAATGATGGAAAACGATTGGAACCATTTCACTGTTTGATCGCTAGGTTATATGGGTATTATGACACCTCCACTATGGGGCTCTATACAGTCATTGGATCACACTCACCATATCACCTATTGTAGCTCAGAACTCCGTCCAGCTGGTGGCGGTATTTTCCGTTTCTGGGCTCAGTACCCGCTGAAAAAAATAAAAGAAGAAAACACGGAAATCGAATTAGAAGAGAGTTTGTTTTGATTTTGAGCAGTCATTGTGTGGACCAGGGAAGATACACAACTTAATACCGAATTGTCAGTCTTCTGAAAATGGCTAAACTACAGTCTTTGAGTGTATTTGTTAATGAACGTTTAACAGTGGCTGCTGTGGAGATTTTTGACGTTGTAGAGAAAGTGGTAGCCGAGTACCAGGAGGAAATTTCCCGATCTAAAGAGGAGAATAACCGGCTACGGAGACTTCTGCGGATCACAACAGAGATAAAAGAGGAGGAAACCCCTGAGCAGCAGCACTGTGAGCAGGAGTGGAGCCCCAGTCTGAGGCAGGAGAACCCAGAGCTCACACAGATTAAAGAGGAACAGGAGGAAATCTGGACCAGTCAGGAGGTAGGGCAGCTTCAAGGCCTGGAGGCTGACACCATTGAGTTCATATTCACTCCTCCTTGTGTGAAAAGTGAATGTGATCTTCCCCAAACCCAGACTGTGGATGACAGAGGGAGTGACTTTAAACTGTTGGATCACAAACCTTTTGGCACTGTGACTCACATAAAGGGTCTCGACATTTCGTGTGACCCTCCAGATAATCACGGTAATACCTCCAGCCACAGCTCAGCCGTAAGCAGCGACCCATTAGGACTTGACAGCAGCCCACCATTGAGGAAACCTACAAAAACCAGCACCACGTCTAAAAAACCTCATTGCTGCCTTGACTGTGGCAAATGCTTCACTCAGATTGGCCAACTGAAGATGCACTCGAGGATTCATTCAGAGGCTAAACCATTTAGCTGTGGAGACTGTGGAAACAGATTTCAGCTGAAAGGAGAACTAACCAAACATATGTTGATTCACACCGGAGAGAAACCATTTAACTGTGGTGACTGTGGAAAAAGCTTCAATCGCAAGCTTACTCTTAACAGGCATATACTACTTGTCCACAAAGAAGGAACTCAGTATGAAAATGGAAAGAAGAAAGGAACGAAACCATTTTGTTGTGGTGACTGCGGGAAAAGTTTCACTCGTAGGCAGACCCTGAACAGACATAAAATGATTCACACAGGAGAAAAACCATTTAGTTGTGGGTACTGTGGGAAAGGCTTCAATCGCAAGGAGACCCTCATTGATCATATCCAGAATCATACAGGAGAAAAACCATTTAGCTGTGGTGACTGCGGAAAAAGCTTCAACAGGAAGAGGAACCTAACTTCTCATTTACTGACTCACACGGAAGAGAAACCATTTAGCTGTGGTGACTGTGGGAAAAGCTTCAAGCAAAAGAGTGACTTAACCAAACATATAATGATTCACATGGAAGAGAAGCCATTTAAGTGTGGAGACTGTGGAAAAACCTTCAATTACAAGGTTAACCTCAACAGGCATATACTGTTCATCCACAAAGAAAGAAAACAGGAAGATAGTGGAAAGAAGGAAGACAATTAAGACAGAGATCTTCTGTCAGGAGATGAGAATAAGAAGCAGGATATTGACAAGACTGTTAAGAAAGCAAAGCAACTCTAAATCATACTTCTTGTAGGTTTCAGATACATGGATATGTGATTCATTTACTTTAGTAAAATGTTATTCTATGGAAATAACGTTATATTTTATTTGAATAATGATCAAACAGTATAGTACAGGCTGTTGTTCAAAGTATGGTGTGGATGTTTTCACGTTGTTAGAAACAGGAGTTTCCCAGTCTATCAGGGTGATGAGAGAATGGTGAGACTAGTGTTATTGATACATTCAACATTTTGTAAAAAAAAAAAAAAAAAAAAACTACTAATGAACTAATAAAGTATTTTATAAGAAACATGTATTATAGTGCTGCGCTAAAACAAAAAATGTGCACTCCCTGTGGGTCCCCCAGGAATGGATTGAGGAACATTGTTCTATTATGTTCTCGAGTCTAGATTTAAAGGCCCAATGTAGCCATTTTTATCTCAATATCAAATCATTTTAGGCTAACAATTTAAGTACCTTACTGTGATTGTTTTAAATTAAAATGGTCAAAGAGAAACATAAATAGCTTCTTAGCAAAGAGCAATTTCTCAGGCAAGAATTTTGCCAGGACTGTCTGGGAGTGATCTGAGTTGGGAGGGGAAAACTGAAAACAAGCTGTTGGCAGAGAGGTTTGGAATGCTCTTTCTTATTGGTCTATTAACTAGTGATAATAATAATAATAAAATGCCATTTAGCAGACGCTTTTAGCCATAGTGACTTACAGTCATGTGTGCATAAATTTTTACGTATGGGTGGTCCCGGGGATCAAACCCACTACCCTGGCGTTACAAGCGCCATGCTCTACCAATTGAGCTACAGAGGACCAAAACTCCATCCCACCAAAACAGGCAGACATTTTCTAAAAGGGCAATATCACTATTTGTATTTATTATTCCAACCTCATGGTGTGGAAATATATAAAACACAGGAAAATCCGTTTTGTCTGCACTAGGCCTTTAACAATGATGGAAACTAGACATCCGAGTCTAGATAGTAGTTTTACCATAGGAATCTGCCAGCAATCCACAGTATCTGTTGACTTGAAATAACCATGAAACATATCACCGTTTATTTGTCTCCTCATGGTGCTGTGGAGTAGCATTGTCCAGATGCTGATCTAAGATCTTTTTTTTTTTTTAAAGAGCATAACCATTACAGACAAAGGACAGCTGCTTCTCGCCCACTCCCATCAGAACACTTGTACGTTAACTTTATTACTTTAGTAGCCAATCCTGAATTCACACACACACACACACACACTTAACTGTTGAAGGTGAAATGGTTGGGGAAAGACAAAAAAAAAACATTAACTGTGACAGGATGTGAAAGATCTGAAAACAAAACCCTTCATCAAAATTTCCCACAACTAATTTTTTTCATAGCCATGGCTATTATCAATTTTTAAGAAGAAATAAATTATTCATTTAAAGATCTTGAATTTGACCATCAGATATTAGGCTCAAAATAAATTAATTTTACCGATGCCTCTGTCTTTATGACCTTGGCCTGGGGAGAAAGTCTTAGAGTATCCAGTCTGCTCCAGGAGCTCATCCAGCTCCAGGTTCCGAATGATACTGACCAACCCCTTACTGATGCGATAGGTGCACTGGGGGTCAAAAGCACCTATGTGATGATCATGTTGGGTCACTTAGATCCTGTCCAACACCAGGTCAACTGCAGGCTGATGATCAAACCCAAACAGAATCTGCTGGGATTTGTTCTATTTTCTGCAGTGATTTCTGCTGAAAATCTGCAGAAAGCTTTTTTTTTGCCTCTAGAGTACTAACTATTTAATAACATTGGGAACATGGTTTTATGTAAATAAATGCTTAATTCTGTGTATTAGATGACAGTGAACCTATGGTTATCCTTCTACTAAAGCTCAGTTAAAGATAACCTTGACACAGACTCAATCTTTATATGATCCTTTTATTGTAAACGTTTCCTTATGGAAAAATATGATACATAAATAAACAGTGTCATCAACAAAGTGCAAAGGCATATAAATACAAATAAACATTGATGAATCCATCTATAAATACATAAACTCCAAATAGATTAGATTAACAATTTTGTCTCATCATTCCATTCACCATATAACTATTATCAAATTGCTTCAAACCAAAACACAGAAAGAGTGAGAGAGTTGGTGGATGTGTTACTGCCATGCTTTTTAGTGCTCAATGCTTTGTACTTTGCAATCAACATCTTTAAAAGATTATCTGTGAGGCTCCTTCTACACTGACTAAGTAGCATCTGATAATGTAAGAAAAGTCTCTACATCCACTGAGATAGTGGGGAGGCACAGATGTATCACCACAATGTGATCTAAGGCTGGCATCCTGTTCTGCCTAGCAGCTGCCCACTGCACTCACTTCCATAGTGTCTGCCTTGTCGATATGCATGTATCTGTGCCACTCCTCTGCAGATACCTGGCTCAGAGCAGGGATGGCATGGACATAGTCCTTAATGTCCTTTCTTGCCCCTACCACCTGGGCTGGATATTGTGAGTAGAGCTCTGGAAGGTACTCTGTACGGAGACGGGATGGCGCTGGGATAGACCCTCCCTGCGTGCAGTGTTTTTTTCAGAAATGTGGATAACTTGGGCCTCTTCTCAAGAGGTGTATCTGCTTCGATTAATGTTCTTGTCAAGTCCAAGATGAACTCCTTTCTGTCAGCTGTGGAGGGGGTCTTTGCCAGACAGGAGGCCAGGGACTGTGTTATTGTTTGGACTGAAAAAATGTAGAAAATAAAGAACAATGTTTTTTGAGCAAATTAAGTATTCTCAGGTTGAGTTCAATAGCAGCCTACAGTGGATCTCAAGCTTTGAAGCTAAGCACTCTCTCCTGAAGCGACACACACAGCCCATAAACGATTAGTTACCGGAGTGTAACTCCAGTTCTATGAGTGGAGCGGAGCCCCATAGGGGAGCTCTGCTCCTATTGGTTTACCCACTGCCCTAAGGCAGCATCAGCCTGAGACAAAATTATGCACACACCTGCAGCCAATAGGAGTACAGGTGTCCCTATAAGAGGGGATGCCTCCCCTCAATCAGCCTCCCGAGATATTTATCTTCAGCGAGACTAGAGAGGGTCGGCAGGGCCTTAAGTCCTATGGGGCTCCGCTCCACTCATAGAACTGGAGTTACACTCAGGTAACTAATCGTTCTATATCGTGGAGCTCCGCCCCATAGGGGAGCTCTGCTCCTATTGGTTTAAGGCGGAGCGTAGCACTCCAGAATATACTCCCTCCCGAGCCCAACACTTCCCATCAAAATGAAAAGGTCAGGCCTAGCAATGGCTGCAACCAATTCCCGCAGTACTGTAACCACTGTCACCCTACAAGTGTCACAATATACTGCGTCATCGGTTAAAAACCCGCCCCACCTAGTCCAATGGCAACACCAATGACTAGTGGGCAGATCACCAGAATACAGGCCATAATAATCTGTACTAGCAGATAGATGGTACCTCAATATCCTGTTACAATACTACCGACCACTAATGGAATGACACAAAGTGTCACTCTACATTGTGTACACGGTAGGCCGCCTCACTCAATCAATGGAATCCCAGAGATTAGTGGGCAGATCCCAGAACATGATTCATACTAATCTGAACAAGCAGATAGATGACGTCACATTCAGTCAAATTGTCATGACCGGTCTAATAGTATCGTAACCAAGTTACTACTATTATCCCCCATCATTCCGCCTCACTCCAGTGAATCACTGGTGGGCAGATCAATACATACCCTCTACTGTACTGAACCTGTCAGTCAGGAGTCATGCAAAAAATATGTCCTTCTATCAGAAGCGGACCTGATAGAGACCCTGTCTCCACAGTCCTGCATTCCTCTCCTCCTAGCTCAAAGTCTCCCTTCAGCCACGCTGAGTACAGACTGAGCCAAAGAGTTAGAAGACATATCCAAGAGATAGAAACGGATAAATGGAGACGGTGTTGACCATGACGCCGCTCTACATATATCCTCTACCCCTGTTCCTCTGAAAAGGGCAGTAGAAGCTGCTACTCCACGAGTGGAGTGAGCTCTGATACCCTGAGGCAATTGTCGCCCGCTGCCTCATAAGCTGTCTCAATGCCCTCACAGAGCCAATGAGACAGACGCTGTTTCGAAAGTGGTCTACCTAGTGCAGCAGCACCATGACACACAAACAGCTGAGGCGAATACCTGGCCAAGGCGCGTACTGGGCACAGGCGATGGAGCCTTTCCTCACTCCTCTCTCTATGAGGAGGAGGAGAAAAAGCCCACAGCTCCACGGTCTGTGATGTATATGAATTCCTAATAACCTTCGGCACAAATGCCGGGTTAGGACGTAACACCGCTCTGCTCAGATCGCCATTAATGGCCAGGCAGTCGGGTCTCGTCGAAAGAGCACACAAATCACTAACACGCTTAGCCGTAGTCAAAGCGAGCAACAGTGCTGTCTTCAAAGACAGCATCTTGAGGGGTATTTGATTCAATGGCTCGAACGGCGACTTACATAGCGCTTCGAGTACCAAAGCCAAATCCCACTGAGGAAGCGTGGCTCTAGGTGTTGGCCTAAGCCGCCGCGTTCCTAATAGGAAACGTTTCACTAGAGGGTGGCTAAAGACATTGTCTCTGCCAAACCCCTCGTGACAAGCTGAAATCGCCGCTGCAAACACCTTAATGGTGGCGGGCGATCACTGCTTGTCAAACATAAGCTGTAGGAAAGAGAGAATACTCTCAACCTGACAGCTCATGGGGTCTACACCTTGTGTGACACACCATTGTGAAAACACGTTCCATCTACTGGCATACATCTTAGAAGTGGAACTGGCACGTGAACCCTGTATGGTCCTGATCACCGCATCAGATAACCCACGGCGCTCTAGCCTGTCCCTCTCAGCAGCCAGGCCTTCAGTGGTTGGCCGATTATGGGCAACTGCCCTATCGTGCCCCCCGCCTGAGACAACGCGTCCCGTCGATGTGGAATTGGCCAAGGTGGCGCAATCAACATCTGACTCATCTCCGCAAACCAAGGAGCCCCTGGGCGATCGGGGGCTACCAGTATCACTGACAGCCCTCCTGACCTCATCCTGGCTAACAGTGGGAGAATGCAGGACAGCGGAGGGAATGCATACAGAAGAACTCTCGGCCACGGGTGGTGCGCAAAGGCGTCTCTTCCTAGTGGCGGTTCTTCCTGTTCCCTCAGAGAGAACCATAGGGGACATTGCGCGTTCACACGTGACGCGAATAGATCCACTTCGGCTCTCCCGAACTGTTCCCAAATTTGGAGAACAATGTCCGGATGCAGACACCACTCGTCGCCTCAACATGAGGTCTGCTCCTACGTTCAAGTAGCCCGGAATGTGTGCTGCTCTCAATGAGCGAAGGTGCTCGTGAGCCCACAGCCACAATTCCTCTGCCGTCCGATGGAGAGCAGGAGACCTGACTCCTCCCTGGCGATTTATGTGGGCTACTGTGGTCTGGTTGTCTGACCAGACCAGCACATCGCGACCCCGAAGGGTAGACGCTAAGTGGGTCAAAACCAGTCGAACCGTTTTCAACTCCAAGAGGTTGATGTGGCGACTCGAAAGAGGCCACACACCTCCTATCGCTTGGGTCTGACATGTCCCTCCCCATCCCGTCAGAGACGCATCTGTGAACACTGGGATGTAAGAGGACACTTTGCCTATCGGGACTCCGGGCGTGAGAACGCGCGGGTTTCTCCAATAGTTCAGATCTGCACTGAGCGAGAGGGGAACCACCACCAACCGATGACGTTGACGCAATGGGTCTAGTCTTAGTTGGGCGAACCATCGCTGCATCCTGCGCATGTGCAGGAGTCCCAGCGGAACCACAGAGTGGGCTGACGACATGAGACCCAAAAGTGACATGATCGACAGCGCCGTCACCGTGTGATTCGGACGACACTTCCTCAGGGCTAGCAACAAGGCTACCCTTCGGGGGTCTGAAATTCGAGCCCTCATCATTACAGTGTCTAGCTGTATCCCCAGGTAGACAATCTGATGACTGGGCCAGGGCGCGCTCTTTTTCCAATTCACAGCGAACCCCAGACGTGTGAGATGAATCACTGTCTGTGTTGTGTGAGTGATCGACGGGGCGAGAACTAGTAGGTCGTCTAGGTAGGCTAGTAGCCGTATTCCCTGACGACGCAACGGTTCCAATGCCGCCTCCACACACTTGGAAAACGTGCGAGGTGCCAGGGCGTACCCAAATGGCATCCTCGTGTATTCGTACGCCACCCCTTGAAAGGCGAATCGCAGAAACTTCCTGTGACGCGGCTGTACCGGCACATGAAAGTACGCGTCCTTTAGGTCTATGCTCGTACAAAAGTCTCCTTTCTGGACACATTCCAGCAGACGTTTTGTCGTTAGCATTCGAAAGGGCCGTTTGGTTACGCTCTCGTTGAGAATGCGTAAATCCAATATTGGCCTCATTCCCCCTGTCTTTTTGGGCACCAGGAAGTAGGGCGAATATAACCCCTTGTTCCTTTGCTCCTGGGGAACCACTGTGACCGCCTCCTTTGCCAAAAGTTCCATAATCTCTGAAACCAGAGCGGCCACTTTTTCGGGCGTTTTCATCACCGTCTCCACCACTCCCCTGAATGGGGGTGGGGTCCGATGGAATTGGAGAGCATAACCCTTCTGCAACGTCTGTTCTAGCCAGCGTGAGAGGGTGCAGCTTCGCTGCCACTGCCAGCAATACAGAGAAAGCGGCCGAGCGCGAAGCTGTGGTACATTCAGTAGGAAGGACCTGTATTCCTCTATGGCCCTTGCTGCCGCTGTTCCCCAACACTGAGGTGGTGGAACAGCCCAAGGCGGGCCTCCCATGAAAGGGAGAGGAAACGTTAGTGCGTTCTGAACCAGAAGGAGGGGCAGAGACGTCAGTTAAACCCGTAACCGTCGTATTCCTGCCCTCCGTGAACGCAGCGCGGGTCTGAATTGCACTGCCTGCGACAGGGCACCATCCCCAGCAAGCGATTGTGTCATCGTAGGTGACTGCAATTCGCTACTAGAGCCCCTCACTACAATACTCCTAGGAGTCTGTAATATGAGGTCTCTATGAGGTAACACAAGGCGGCGCCTTGATACCTTCTTAACCTTCACCTTCTGTGTGTGTTCAACTCTGCACCTCTGGTGGGTTGAGTCACGCTCAGTGTGGTGAGTATTAGCGCATTCTGTGAGATGTGGGGGCGCCGATACGTTGGTTATTCCCGTAACCTTAGTAATCCGGCCCTCCGTGAACGCAGCATGGGTCTGAATCGCACTAACCGAGACCTTAGTCTGCGATAGTGCGCCATCCCCAAATAGCGGCTGCGTCATCATGTCTCCTGACTGAGACTGCAGCCTGCTATGAGAGGCACTCACTACAGTACTCCTTGGAGTCTGTAATGTGAGGTCTCTTTGAGATAAACCAAGACAGCGTCTTGGTATCTTTCTTCCTTTCACCTCCTGTGTGCGTTCAGCTCTGCACCTCTGGTGGGCTGAACTACACTCAGTGTGGTGAGCATTGGCGTGTTCAGAAAGAAGTGGGGGCGCCGATACACTGGGCACCTTCGTGACCGTGGTAATTGGGCCCTCCGTGAACGCAGCATGGGTCTGAAACGCACTAACCAAGACCTTAGTCTGCGATAGTGCGCCATCTCCAAATAGCGACTGCGTCATCATGTCAGAGTTTGACAGAGACTGCTGTCTGCTATGTGAAGCACTTCTTATACTTGAAGTGTTATGTGTACCTACTCTGAATGCCTGTTCAGCAACGCACCCTTGGTGGGCTGAATGGCGCTTAGAGTGGTAGGGTAGAGAGGGTGAGATTTGAACGCTCTCGGACGTATTATGGGAAAGGGGCTCTTTTTTGACAAAGTCAGGTGGAGCCAAATCTTTATTCAACACATCAACAAAAGCAATAACATCATCACCCATCCCTTCAACCGAAGGGTGGGGGGGAACAGTGGTCACGGTCGAGGATGACGTGTCCTCCATTCGCTCCCCCGCGTCCCGTCATGTGCGCCTCCTCTTGTGGCCTCCCTTAGGGGCCCAAGTCGGCGTCCTCACCACCTCCCTCGCCAGCTGCAACGGGGCCACCGTGGCTGCTGGAGGGGCTGGGCCCGCTCTCCTGCCTCCTGCGGCCGCCGACTGGCGCCGGATATGCCACCTCGCCGTAGATCCTTGTCTACTCTGGGGGGCGGAAGTGGATGGTGACGGTGCAGGGCCTAACCTCCTTGCCAGTGGCAGGTGTCTGGCCAACATCTTCTTTTCTTCGTCCAGCTTCGAAAACCTCTCAGTCGCCTATTTGACGGCGACTCCAAAGAGCCCGTCGTCAGAAAGGGGGGCGTTCAAAAGGGACGTCCTGTCTGCTTCCTTCATGGTTGTCAGGGACAACCAGAAGTGTCGCTCCGCGACCACCGAGGTGGCCATGGACCTCCCTGAGCAGACGGCCGATGCCTGTGTTAGGTGTAGGATGGCGCCAGAAATCCTGGACGCCTCCTCCACCTCCTCTGGCTCCAGCTCTGTCTTACCCGTGGCTAAACGGGACAGAGCGGCTGCCAAGAGGGCAATGTTGTTAGCTGCTGCTACAGCTTGGGCTCCCAAATTGATGGACTTCTCTAACAGCTGTGCTGTTCTTCTGAGATGGCAACATGGCTTTTCTGGAAGAGGGCCAGGGACTCGAACCCGGTACGAGATACGCCGCCATGGCGCTCTCTAACCTGGGGATTCCCTTGGCTTGGCCCTGGAACCTTCCCTCCACTCTAGTGAATGGGAGGTACGATTTAGCCGGCGAACGCGCCGCTAAAGGTGCCTCCCATGAGCCCTCGACGTATTTTGCCAATGAAGGCATGGCAGGAGCCAGTGGCTCTGCCACTCTTCTTGGCCTGGAATAAGGGCCACCCTCCATTAAATCAACCTCCGGTGCGGAGGGAACAGGGGGCAGCGGTATCTCCAGCCGTCTGGCAGCTCTCTCAATGAGACCCGGAAAGTCCGTCCTCAGAGACGCTGCGGCGAAGGACAGGGCTTCTGATTTCTCAGAGCCTGTGTCGTCATCACCATAGGAACTACAAGCCCTCTCACTAACCAAAGGAAAGGGGGGCTTAAATGTATGAGGGACGGGGTCTGACTGTTCCATAGGAATGTCAGCCTCTTCCTCATAGTCCCTATCATCCCCTGAGTCTGCGCCATCAGATGACGCCTCTGAAGCAGAGGCTAGTATTGACAACACGTCCTCTAGGGGGATATCCTCCCTAAAAAACGCCCAGCGCTGCTTCCTCTCCTTTGTAGAAAGGAGGGCGCAGGAGGCGCAGTTAGGGGGACTGCAGACGCCCTCTTTGGCATGCTGGGAGCCTAGACACACGAAACATAAGTCGTGGGAGTCGCCGGCCGCCATGGAGGAGCATCTGCATTGAGCTCTGAAAATATCTTTTGGGGGTGGAAAATCTCCTGGTGTGCTCATTTTAGGACGACGTCGATGACTGGATATTCGACGGCGTTCTCGTCCTGAGTCTTCTCTTCTTCTCTTCGTCTCTTCTTGGCTTCTTCAGTCTAGTCCAGTCGCTGAAGATAAAGGGAGGCTGATTGAGGGGAGGCATCCCCTCTTATAGGGACACCTGTACTCCTATTGGCTGCAGGTGTGTGCATAATTTTGTCTCAGGCTGATGCTGCCTTAGGGCAGTGGGTAAACCAATAGGGGCAGAACTCCCCTATGGGGCGGAGCTCCACGATATAGAACCTGACAGTGTGTCTCACACACACACATTTTAAAAACAATGATAGTTAACAAAAAAAAATGTCACAAAATAATGTCTATGACTGCTTTTGTAATTAATTCCCAACATTCACAACAGTCACTTGTTTTGATAGCTCCACAACGTCACTTTGGGTAACTTGTTAGCTACTAGCGAACATTACCTCAGCTAAGTTAGCTAGCTAGCCTAAATGGCATGATGGAGTGACAAGTTGTGAAGCTTGCAATGCTAACATTAGCTAGTTAACTTCCCACTCCTATCTAGATACAGACAAAAATGTAATGATCAAGAACAGATATTAGCTAGCTGCAAACCTACTAACTAGTTATATATCTGTAGCTAGCAAAAGCATCATAATTCTTAACTGGTCCACTAGCCCGCCTATTTTTGTGTTGGAGTGACCTCAGGTGCTCCACCGCAGTTTGACGCCGTATGTAGTCGATTGAATTCTGACAGTTGTCAAAGTTGCGTCAATTCAAATCTGGCATTAGGAACAAAAAAGGTCAACACGACTTCTAAGATATACTAGTTATTTTAATTAATGCAAAAACCTTCAATGGTAAATATGATGTTTCATATATACGGGCTCTTTGAAATACCTCGCAGGGCACTTCAGAGAACTAATCCATTGTTCTAGGTTCTTGCTCAAATACTCTGACAGAGAGAGTTTCCCACCTCTCTGCTGACCAATTAGAGTAGAGACTTGAGCGTGGTTTAGACTTACTCAGCCTATCCGTTGGCGCACAGGCTAGTCCCCCGCCTCTTAGCGCATCCCTGTTTCCAGGCATACGTTCATCATAACAACCTGTCATAGTGAGAAGAGCCAGCTCCCTTAGACACCATTCCTACGTCCAAGGAAGGTTCACAGATCACAAAGAACCAGTATATTCCAGTATCTGGAGACACAAATCCTTATCTCATTTTACCCCCTAAAACAGCTCTTCACATCAATCACAGCTTGCCAGGTGTCACAACCTACATTAGCACAGTCCAGAATGCATTCTTTCTAAGTTAGTCATCCCATCAATTATGAAAACAATAAATCCCCAATAATCCCCCTTTTCACACCTACTAGGGTGTGATTCAAAAAATAAGAAAACACAGGGTGTCATTCATTATAATACAATACAAACAAAAAGAATCACACTTTTATTAATAGGCCATAATGATCCTAAAAAATTTAAACCCTCAGTCCATCTACACCCAACTTGCAAATAGTTACCAGTCATCAAAGAACATCAAACCATAAAACACAGGATTAATAGAACACAAAACATAAGACTATTAAAACATAAAACACAAACAGAGAAGTACATTTTGACTCCCTTTTGACACCCTCTAGGGTGTGATTCCAAAAATGTGAAAGGGAAAATTTAAGATTCCCTCTGTTGACACCATTTATGGTGTCACTCCAAATAACAGTTTGAACAGAATATAAACAACCCTGAGTATAACAGGATATGGAAATTAAATCACATCAAAAAATGTTAATAAACGAAAAATAATAATTTTAACCCTCTATTTCTCCCCTACACCTAACATGTACTGAGTTGGCTACCAGCCACCCAGGAATCCTTTACCTTCACCTCAGGAGGAATAAACAATCACAGTGGTTAGTAAAAACACAAGGTAATAAATGAGCAAAAACTGAAAATAAATGCGTGTATATATTTTACTAGGCAAACCATGGATCATCCAACTTGGTCTCAGAGTCAGTGGCAGAGTCACCCGCAACATCCTGGGCCGGCAACAACGGCATCACTCCTGACACCCGCACCACTCCTACCACTGACTTCCTGAGAGAGGGAATGATACAAGCAGCACAACACATCAACAATAAAAACACAATTACTAGGGTCAGAAATCCAGTAACCACCATAGAAGAATACTTACCGAACCAGTCACTTAACCAGGAGAACAGCCCACCACTCCCCACTCCAGCCATGCTCTTCATTTCTGCTGACAACTTATCCAGGCCAACTAGGGCCTTTGTGATGCTCCCGTCCGGGCTAGTATTGTTAGGAATAAACGTACAGCATTGTTCCCCAAACATCTTACACACACCCCCTTGGTTAGCAAGCAACATGTCAAGTGCTAGTCTATTTTGACTAGCCACCCTAGAGGTGGCCTCTAGTTGTTCCGACTTTCCAGTCAGGGCAGTGCGTGTGTAGTTAACAAATCGCTGTTGGTTATAATAGATGTAATTTATCCAAGATCGCTGTTTAGCAGCATCTATGGCAGGTCCTATGATTGGCAACAAATGCCACAACCCATCATTCCTGTTGAGTGCCTGGAACTGTAATGGTACTCCCACAGGCACCCCCAACAGGTTAGAGTGGATCTCCTCTCCTGCTGACCATGGGGCACTACGTTTCCCCCGCCTCATTCTCTCTCTGTCTGGGGCTAGCTGGGCGATGCCCAAAAGTTGGTCTGAGGAAACATCAATGATGGTCAGAGGTACAATCAAACTGGCTAATGCACACGTGCCCTGCCAGTCCCCCTTTAGAATCGGGGTTAGTTTTCTATTTGGCCCACAGATCCACCACACATCAGCCACCCCCTTTGTCTGGGTTTTACCCTCTACTGGCCAAGTGCTGTTCATAGTTACATTCACAGCACAGTCCCCTGGTGGTAGCCTACCATAGTTAACACCCTTACCTGTTCCAGTAATGCAACTGTAATTACCTCCATAAGCCTGAACTCCTTCAGGTGCCTTTTGTGGGGGAACCTCAGGGAAAATCAAACTTAGGGCTTTGCACAGGGTGGTGTTTGGCAGTGAATGGTAGAACTCTTCCAATATGCACTGCCATCCTTCCCCTTCTCCTAAAGCGAATGGGTGGGTTGCCAACCCAGGTCTTGCATGCCCACAGATAACACAATTCTGCCTGACCAGTGTCCTAGCCGTATACCTCATGTATGCCAACCACATATTTTCTTTCCCTTCATAACCAGTTTCTGTCCCCAATTGGTCGCTGTCCGTTATATCCCTAACATTAATCACCCGAACGGGGTTTGGTACCTTAGTGGATTGAAGCTGAGCTGGTCCTGGAGTGGTGATGTGGTTCAACTGGGTCTGTCTCTCCCCAGCTGCAGGTTTGGGTGTGACCACGATGGTGAACACACCCATGGTGTCTGGTCCGGATCGTACTGCTGCTAAGGTGTACACACCTGCGTCTGTAAGTTTAATGTCTTGGATGGTTAGTAGGATTTCATCGCCTTTACATGCACCCCCTTTTGACCCCTGCACACCCCTTATCATTGAAAACCTAGCTGCTTTAGAAGCATCTCCTAATACATATGGATAGCCTCTACGCCATTCCCAGAAGGTGCCAACATTTGTAATCATAAAATCCCAATATGGACACCACTTTCCCTCACACAGATAAGTACCTCTCTTTAACACATGGGGATACATTTTGTTACAGTTTTCCTTCTGGTTCCAATTGCAACCAGTGTCCCAAATTCCACTAGCCCTATTCCTCCATGACCAGATCTTACATGGTTCTAGGGACATCACTTGAGATTCCCCTTCCTGTAAGGTAATGACTATATTATGATACTGACTGGATGTCACTGTTCCCCATAGGGCCAGCCCCGCTAGTAACCATAACATCCTCCCCTTCTGCAGCCAAGTCCTGTTGTACTTGATCTAGAGTTCTTCCTGGAACTATATCTTTGGCACAATGTGTTCTGTGGTACCACATGTCCTTCTTACTCGTGTTTACCCTCAGCGAGTGACTTGATACCTCTTTCACCTGAAAAGGCCCTTCCCACCTTGGCTCCGTCCACTTCCTGGAATGCACCTTCACTCTCACCCAATCTCCCACCAGGATGTCTCTGTTCTCGTCCGTGGTTTCAACAGCAGGAGTGCGCACTTCCACCACCTGTTTAGACAATCTTTCAACAAGAGAAATTAGTGCCTGCATGTAGTCTGTATATCTGATTTTTGCAATATCTAGCCTAGGCATACTAAGATTGTCTGCTGGTGGCCCTGGCATTCTGCGTCCTGTCATAAGCTCATGTGGAGTCAAGTGGGTATCAGACCCAGGTGAATTTCTCATTGACATTAGAGCAAGGGGTAGGGCATCTACCCATTTCAGTTTAGTTCCGGCCATGATTTTGGCAATTTTTCGTTTCATCGATTGGTTAGCTCTTTCTACGAGTCCTTGCGATTGGGGGTGGTATACTGACCCAAACTTCTGGGTGATTCCTAGGGCCTGCTCTACCTCCCTTAGGTGTTTATTCTTGAAATGGGTACCGTTGTCAGAACGGACCATTCGCTGGACCCCGAACCTTGGAATGAGGTCTCGCCTCAGCCACTTAATCACGGCCTTTGCGTCTTCTCTTGCTGTGGGGATGGCTTCCACCCATCTGGTGAATCTGTCCACCATTACTAACAGGTACCTTTTTCCTTCCACTTTGTTGTCCTATCCCATGTCCGTGAAATCTATGCAAATGTCTTGAAATGGTGCATCAGGTATTGGGAAGCTGCCTATCACTGCTCCAAGTGACACTTTGTTGTTGTATTGTTTGCACACTTCACAGCTCTCTGATGTCTCTCTTGCCATGTCCAACATGTGTGGATGCCACCATGCTTTCTCAACTGATTTTGCGACACTTTTCCATCCTCCATGAGCCTTCTCATGCTCTCCCCTTAAGATTGATCTGAGGAGTTTTGCAGGTCCCACTGTTTTTCCTGTGTGAGATCTCCAAATCCCATGATGGTCTTGCCTTGCTCCCTGTCTGCTCCATACGTTCTGTTCGTAGGCGCCTGCTGCTTCTTGCAACTGTCTTACTGTGTCTGTCGTCAACTCCTCCTGTCCTTGAGTGGCTCGTTGCACCATCTGCTGGGCATTGTATCCTCCTGCATCTTTTGCTGCTTGATCAGCCCGATCATTTCCTTCACGCACTCTGGTGCTTTCTCTGCTGTGACCTTTGCACTTCATTATTGCCACTCGTTTGGGAAGCTGGATTGCATCAATTAACTTCTGTACTTCAATCTTGTGTTTGATGGGCTCATTTGAGCTGGTCACAAATCCTCTCCTCATCCACTGTGGTCCATCAATGTGTGCAATCCCATGTGCATAGGCAGAGTCTGTGTAGATGTCCACATTCTTTCCTTCACTTAGTTGTAGAGCTCTCCTCAACGCCCTAAGTTCAGCTAGCTGTGCTGAAGCTTCATTGGGACCAAGTTTCTCTGCTTCCATTACTTCATGTCCTCCTTCTGTGTCTTGTTTCACCACTGCATAGGCAGCAGTGTTTCCTTCCTTTGGGTCATTTGACCTGTAGCAGCATCCATCAGTGAACAGGGTGATTTTGTTCCCCTCCAAGGGTGAGTTTTGCAGGTCCATTCGGACTTTGATCTGTTTGGCTGCTCTATCCTCACAGACATGTGGTTCTCCAAGACCCATACCATCGGTCATATTGGTTGCTGTTGTCACATATGTAATGTGCTTTCCAGTGATGGCCTTTGTTATGCTGGATTTTCTTTTACTGGACAGTGTGAAAAGTTTGGAGCCTATAAAAGCGGTCACCCCATGATCTGTATTGATTTCAAGTGGATGTCTCATCACAATGTGGGCTGTTTTACCTATAGCTTTTGCAATGGCAGCCATGTGTCTGGCACAGTCAGTCTGTCCTGTTTCAATGTTGTCCAGTTTCGCGCTATAGTAGTGTAACACTCTTCTTTCCCCCTTTTGTTTCTGATACAGGATGGAATGTACATAACCATCCTGCTCAGAAACATCCAAACAGAATGGCGTGGTGTAATCGGGTAAGGACAGTGCTTCAGCCTGTGCCAGCGTCTGTTTGAGTTGGATTAAAGCTGCCTCTGCTTCCGGAGTCCACTTAAGGACTGCTGTGAGGTTTCTGTTTCCTGCTTCTCTCAAGATTGCCCGCAGTGGTTCCACTTTAAGGCAGTATTCTGGCACGTGCGTTCTGCTATATCCAGTAAGGCCAAGAAATGACAAAAGGTGTTGTACAGTAGTAGGTTTGGGATGTTCCAAGATGGAGGTCCTCTGAGCCACAGACACAGCTTGTCCCTTCCCTGACAGCACTCTTCCCAGGAACTGGACACTTCTCCGACAGCACTGCACTTTCTCTTTCTTTACCTTGTATCCCTTTTTGGCCACCAACAGGAGAAGGGACTTGGTGGCCTGCAAACAAGACTCAGCAGTGGGTGCTGCCAACAGAAGATCATCAACGTATTGGAGTAGTGTCACCCCCTCAGGTAATGTTAGTTCTTCCAAGTGGCTCTTCAGGATAGCGTTGAAGATTCCCGGGGAATCACGGTAGCCTTGTGGAAGTCGGGAATACGTAAATTGCTGCCCTCTATAGGTAAATGCAAAAAGTGGCTGGGACTCTGGATGTAATGGGATGCAGAAAAATGCATTGGCGAGATCCACTACTGTAAACCAATCTTGGGTGGGTGAAATGTTCTGTAAGGCCAGATATGGGTCTGGTACAGGTCGAACATCTGGTACAGTTACTTCGTTGATTGGTCTGAAGTCCTGCACCATCCTCCATTTCCCAGTGTCACCTTTCTTTACTGGAAGGATGGGTGTATTCCACACAGAACATGTTGGATATATAACCTGTCCTTTTTGGAGTCCTGATATCGTAGGCGCAATTCCCCTCGTCTTCTCTTCACTGAGAGGGTATTGAGATTTGTGAACTGGGATAGTGAGTTCACTTTCTTTTCGAATGGAGACATGGAGACAACCACTGGTTCTACATCAACCAGCCCCACATCTTCAGCACTTGTTGTCCACAGTTCCTCTGGTAGTTGATTGAAAATGTTAGGAGTATCCGGATGATCAGTCATCTCCCTGCCATGGTAACGTGACCTCCTCACAACCTCTGGTTTTGACACATCATCCACATTGAGTTTAATACTCCATACTTGATTTCCCTCAAGGAATGCGCTTTCCACGTTGTAACAAGAGGTTTTGTTCCACCGTAGGCAACTTGCTGCCTTTACCGCTGGTCCCAGAGATCTTGCCTCATATCCAAATCCCACGAGAAGGGTAACATGCGGCACAGAATCACTAGGAAGAGCAAACCATTTGTCTGTGAGTACCACGTCTCCATCCATGACCATGCAGCTGGTAGCCACTCCTTCTTTGAGTATGTACATATAATTGCTGGTCACAATCGGGCGCCTATCGTCCATTTCCTCCTCCCAGGCTTCATCATATGCTTCATCCAAGTCCCTGGTATAGTTCATTGTCATGTGCGGAGGGTCCTCAGGTGGATAGTATGCATTTAAGGTCTGTATCCAGACCTTCCATAGTTGGAACTCTCTGCATACTCGGGGAGCATCAGGGTCAGTATCCATGAGCTTCAGCCAGTAAACATATGCTTCCTCCTCATCTTCCTCGTTTAGGTGTGTTCCCACATATAGCATGTGAGGGGGGTCGGATAGTTTTTTCATGATTACTGGCATGAGATCATCTATGGGCGTGATGGATGCATGTAGACCCTCCTGGTTACAATAGATACTACATCCCAGTTTGGAAAGCAGGTCCCTCCCCATGAGCCCCATTGAGCATTCCGGGTTGTATAGAAACTGATGTGTAACCTGTTGGTCATCCCATACAACCTCCAATGGAACTGTGTATAGCTTTCTCATAATAGCCCCAGAAACCCCAGAGAAAGCTTGTGTTTTGGTAGTGAGTTGATATGTTGCTTGTACAGAAGACCATGTACATCCTGTATCAATCAGCATATTATGTTGTCTTCCTCCAATCAAACATGTCACTATCGGCTCTGAACCTGGTGGGAAAGTGTAAATGTTGGTGGTGGGATCCTTATGGGTTTCTGGGCAGCTTCATTGGTAATTGTGTTCATCACCCAGCCATGACATGCTGGGCAGGAAGGCAGCGTTAGGCACTGCTGGGTCTTGTTTTCGGTTCTGCTGTTGTGGTGGTTGGTGCTGCTGGACTGGCATTCCTCCTCCTTGCCAGTTTCCCCATCCTTGCTGGTATCTCGGTGCTTGTCTTCTGGACTGTCCCATGTAACCCCTCCCTCTTTGTTGTCCCTGTCTTGGGAGATAACAGTGTCTTGCCAGGTGGCCATGCATCCCACAGTTAAAACACCCTTGGTCAGCGTATCTAGGGGTGTATCCCTGTTGTCGTGGTGGTATATAGGGTTGCTGGTATGCGGGTGCACCATATCCAGGAGGACCAGAAGGTGCCATCATTCCCGTCATTGCCTGTATTACAGCAGTAACTGCAGCAGTAGTATCATTTCCGGGTGCAGGAGTGGTAGGATTAGATGTTGGGGTACTGGTTACCACCATTTGTTTTCCCGGCTTGTCCTCTGTCAGTTGCTTCTTCAGAACCTTTTTCTGAAGTTGTTTGAGTTCATCCTCTTCCTTTCGCTTAGCCTCTCTCCATCGTTCCACATGGTGTTGTGCTATCTCGGTAAATTCCGGAATTGATTTTGCGGTGATTGCCACAACTTTTTCACATTCAGCTCGAGCCTGATCCTGGAGTCCCCCCAAGCAGTTTGTCAGGAAGAGGTGCTTCATGGTGTCTTTTCCTGGTTCTTCATTCCATGCTTGCCTCCAGAGGCACTTAGCCCTCTTCATGTATGCTGGTATGGTTTCATCGTCATTCAATATCAGAGTTCTCATCAGTTCGGGTCTGGCCTGGGTAGGATACTTCCTCCTTATGACATCCCATATGTCACTGCGGTGAGGGTCAAATCTTGTAGCCGACCCCACTTGCCCTCTCAGTCCCCCAGAGGTCATTATCTCTCTGCATTCCTGGTCTCCCATACACCTGTTCATTACAGTAACCATATCACCTATGGTGAGTTCATCCGCTGCTGTGAGACTCTCAAAAGACTTCACCCATCTGTGTCCAGATTCTTCAGGTTGGGGGAGACAGTCCACCAGGGTCTGTATGTCTCTGTGGGACCATGGCTTGTAAACTGAGGCCCCCCCTGGGGTCTCCCTCAACGGGTACTGCCCCCCTTTGTGTCCTTCTCTGGACTGGGCCCTGGCTCGGGTATGGTATGCGGGTCCATCATTGTTGTCCCATATATGTCTCCATCAAAAGCTCCACATATGAGTTTTTGTTGTTTCCCTCTTTCCTCCTCACTCTCTTCCCCGTCTCTGAGGTCAATACAGTGTCCCCTTACTGGTGAGCATTCACTTTCACTTCCGTTTTTGTTCGCTTTGAGCTCCATTTTTAACTTGTGCAATTGTGCTTCCTGGTGTCGTACTTCCTCTTTTATCATCTTCAACTCTTCCAGTCGTTCTTCATCTCTCTGTCTCTCAAGTCTCTCCCTCAATTCCCCTTCTTCAGCATCCTTGTTTCGTTGCCACTCCCCCTGGGCTAGACCACCCCTTACGTTTCCTCCAGTTAGGCTCATTCTCTCTTCCTTCTCACTCTCACCGTCACCGTCAACACTCCCTCCTCCTTCTGTTCCGCATCTGTTCCCCGTCTCTCCCTCAATTCTACTCAGTTCAAACACTCCTTTTTCTAGCGCTCTTGCAGCTTTTAAAAGTACGTCAATTTCTCCCCTTCTGTCAGTCCTATATCGCTCTTTCTGACCCACATTCCTTCTTCCCCCTCATCTGTCCTTTGTTGATAGTGGACTTTTCCCACTATATCCAGAACCGGAGCCATTGTTTTTGGGTGGTCGTCATATGGTGGTGGCGCTGTTGGTAAGGGTGGGTATAAACGGGTCCTTTCCTTTTGTCCTGTTTTCTCCGCACACAGTTTCTTCAATTTTCCAAGCATTGCTAGGCCAATCCTCTCCTTTAGCTTTGCTTTCTCCTTTGCGTCTTTAATTTTGCCACTGCGGGGCTCTCCTTCATTTTTTCATTCGCCTTCTGCTTTCTGGGTTTTCCGTTTCAACGTCTCCAGTATTCTCCCTGGTTCGCCTTCTACAGGCACTCCATCGGGGGACAGTATACAACCATCGTCTATCCATTCCCTATAGAGTTTTTCTCCTCGCCTGCTCCATTCCTTTCCATCTTTTCCTCCGTTTGTTTCAAGTGTGGATTTTAGAGCCTTCAATATTCTTTCCGCTTCTCCGCTGGTAGTCATGTTTTTTTTGTTTTAATTTGTAATATTTGTCCGTTATTTAGTTATTTAAAGTACATCTATCTATTATTCCCACCTAATTAGTTAAACTCTGCGCCAGGTTATTTCAGCCTTAATTATTTGAAAGCAGTATTCTTACAGTGCCACACGTCAAATGGTAAATTGAACGAATAAACCCAAGTGTTTCAATTATTTAACCAATGGTTGATACATCA
Organism: Coregonus lavaretus; assembly: GCF_964263955.1. Classification (NCBI taxonomy): domain Eukaryota; kingdom Metazoa; phylum Chordata; class Actinopteri; order Salmoniformes; family Salmonidae; genus Coregonus; species Coregonus lavaretus. Next base: position 29,699,895 of record NC_140025.1, on the reverse strand, counting down.
AATTAAACGCCACACATCAAATGGTAAACTGAACGAATAAACCCAAGTGTTTCGATTATTTAACCAATGGTTGATACATCAAATTAAACGCCACACATCAAATGGTAAACTGAACGAATAAACCCAAGTGTTTCGATTATTTAACCAATGGTTGATACATCAAATCAAACGCCACACATCAAATGGTAAACTGAACGAATAAACCCAAGTGTTTCGATTATTTAACCAATGGTTGATACATCAAATCAAACGCCACACATCAAATGGTAAACTGAACGAATAAACCCAAGTGTTTCAATTATTTAACCAATGGTTGATACATCAAATTAAACGCCACACATCAAATGGTAAACTGAACGAATAAACCCAAGTGTTTCGATTATTTAACCAATGGTTGATACATCAAATCAAGCGCCACACCATATCACTTCAATTTACTTATTTAAAACCAGTATTATGCTATGTCAAACATCAAATGTTATATTTCAAATATATCAGTTCAAACGTTTTAGTTCAGTCACACTCATTCATCACTTTTCATTTCATGTTTTCGATTGTCACTGACGGGTTATATGGTTTGAGTAACCACAAATCTAACATTTATTCCCAAATTATACCGTTTGGACAGCCACAAACGTCTTTTGATTCCCAACTTGTTTTCTATCAAGGTATACAGGTTTATCATTCACACTTTCATGCATACGACAACACTCGCACTGTCTAACTTTTTATAGTACCTCCTATGGGTGTCTTTTGTTAACGTTTGCACAATTTAAACCTTATTTCCTAATTGTAATTCTCATTATTTACTGTTTTAAAATATTCTTTGTATTCACAGCCAAAAATGGTACACAGTTAAACGTAGTATACAGTTATCACACAGCAAAAATAGTACACAGTTATCGCACTCACTCACAATACAGTCAGAATCCTATCACACAGTCAAATATGTCACACAGTCATAAATGACACACTTATATTCCACACACAATCTATTTGGGCACACAGCCGCGTCTATTTTATTCAAAACACTGTGCTGAACCTAGCCGCAACCCTTAGTTACGGACCTTGCCAGTCACCAGTATTATCTAAAATTTACCGAACCCAGCCATATCCTTAAAGTTATGGACCTTGCCGGTGTAATTCTTCGAACCTAGCCGTACTGTCGTAGTTACGAACCTTGCCGATAGCAATTACTTAAATCAATGATTCCCTATATCTCCGAACCTTAGCCGTATTGTCGCAATTACGGACCTTGCCGGTAGATGTCAGTATTGTCTCCTGAACCTAGCCGTCTCCCAGTTACGGACCTTGCCAGTCACCAGTATTATCTAAAATTTACCGAACCCAGCCATATCCTTAAAGTTATGGACCTTGCCGGTGTAATTCTTCGAACCTAGCCGTACTGTCGTAGTTACGAACCTTGCCGATAGCAATTACTTAAATCAATTATTCCCTATATCTCCGAACCTTAGCCGTATTGTCGCAATTACGGACCTTGCCGGTAGATGTCAGTATTGTCTCCTGAACCTAGCCGTCTCCCAGTTACGGACCTTGCCGGTAGAATCAATACTCTCTGGTACCATGGTTTAACATCACATTTCACCAAAGGTTTATTTGTCACAATTTTGTGCTTATCTACTCATTATAGTTTCATAATTTAGTTCACTTACATCAGACAGTTGTTTCACAAAATTAATTTGAATAAAGCCAATTTGCAGATCTTTAGTTATTTAACAATAGGTATCTGCTTACCTTCTTTAAGATGTCCGGACTTTTTGTGAAACACAGTCCAATGAAAGAGATGACCAATGGGCCGGACAGTACCCAGCGAAGTCCCTTCTACCAGATCACGTCGAGGTCACCAAATGTCAAAGTTGCGTCAATTCAAATCTGGCATTAGGAACAAAAGAGGTCAACACGACTTCTAAGATATACTAGTTATTTTAATTAATGCAAAAACCTTCAATGGTAAATATGATGTTTTGTATATACGGGCTCTTTGAAATACCTCGCAGGGCACTTCAGAGAACTAATCCATTGTTCTAGGTTCTTGCTCAAATACTCTGACAGAGAGAGTTTCCCACCTCTCTGCTGACCAATTAGAGTAGAGACTTGAGCGTGGTTTAGACTTACTCAGCCTATCCGTTGGCGCACAGGCTAGTCCCCCGCCTCTTAGCGCATCCCTGTTTCCAGGCATACGTTCATCATAACAACCTGTCATAGTGAGAAGAGCCAGCTCCCTTAGACACCATTCCTACGTCCAAGGAAGGTTCACAGATCACAAAGAACCAGTATATTCCAGTATCTGGAGACACAAATCCTAATCTCATTTTACCCCCTAAAACAGCTCTTCACATCAATCACAGCTTGCCAGGTGTCACAACCTACATTAGCACAGTCCAGAATGCATTCTTTCTAAGTTAGTCATCCCATCAATTATGAAAATAATAAATCCCCAATACAGTCTTTGCTGAAAAGTACTCCTCCATCCTCGTACAGTTCAGCTGGAAACTCCCTGGCTGTTATTCTGGTCACCAAGTGTTTACTCCTCAGCTCCTCTGCTGTAAATCCGGGCATTTTTAGCTAGATAACATTACTTAAGTCCTCAGACTGATGCCATTCCTCACTGAGTTGTCTGCACCACTCACACAAGGGATCAGTGGTGGAAAAAGTACCCAATTCACTCAAGTAAAAGTGAAAGTCACCCAGTAAAATACTACTTGAGTAAAAGTCTAAAAGTATTTGGTTTTAAATATACTTAAGTATCAAAAATAAAAGTACAATTGTGAATCATTTTGAAATTCCTTATATTAAGCAAACCATACGGCACCATTTTCTTGTTTTTTAAATTTACGGATAGCCAGGGGCACGGTTTACAAAGTAATTTAGTGAGTCCGCCAGATCAGAGGCAGTAGGGATGACCAGGGATGTTCTCTTCATAAGTGTGTGAATTAGGGTTCGAAACAGCAGGTCAGGGAAAAGGTAGCACGTCCAGTGAAAACAGGACACCGCTTACCAGCATGTTTGACAAGCTTTATACATTTGTATCACAAACACTTTTTTTGAAAGTCAAGTTGAAAGTGGCATTTTTGGCAATTTGTAGACCAATACAATAAATTAATGTGAAAATGTGTATTTCAGAATCTAGACATATTCCATATGTTAGAGCACACTATAAGGAGTATAATAAGGAGTATAATGACACCAAGATGTTGTCTGTATTATGTACGGTTCACGGATCATAAGGTCTTACAGGAGGCATGTATATTATAGGTCTAAAAAGGGCCTAATATTCCCACTTTCATCATAATTTTCTAAAATGTTTTTTATTTTATTTATTTTTTATTATTTTTTTTAATTTTTATTTTTTTAGTCATTTAGCAGACGCTCTTATCCAGAGCGACTTACAGTTAGTGAATACATATATATTTTTTTTATACTGGCCCCCCGTGGGAATCGAACCCACAACCCTGGCGTTGCAAACGCCATGCTCTATCAACTGAGCTACATCCCTGCCGGCCATTCCCTCCCCTACCCTGGACGACGCTGGGCCAATTGTGCGCCGCCCATGAGTCTCCCGGTCGCGGCCGGCGGCGACAGAGCCTGGATTCGAACCAGGATCTCTAGTGGCACAGTTAGGAGTGCATCGCAGTGCCTTAGACCACTGCGCCACTTGAAGTTTCTATGTGAGAATTGCCACCCAAAATAATCTGATAATCTGATACCCAAAATATTTCCCGCTTCCTCTGGCGTGGAATCGCCCCAAAGGGATGAGGGTGAAGTCCACCTCTAGTTAGTGTGTGTTTTTGTCGTGTTGAGAAGAGTACGCAAACCATTTTCTCAAGGACCACTCCGTAAAGAGACAACTCTCCATAAAGGTACAAAGACAGAAATGTGTGTGTCCTCTTCCTCTTGGACCAGAAAAAATACACGTTTTGCTGTATCCGCATTTGAACTCCTACTTTTTGACAAGCAAACTCACTCTCTCATTCTCTCGCTCCCTCTTTTCACCTTTTCCTCCTTGCCTTCCCTCCTTTCCAGGGTTATTCATAACTATGGAGACACTGAACTAAATGGGATACTGCCAGTCGTCTGGCTTCGGTAGACCCTGGCCCAGACATGGCCTTCATCTCCTTCACTTGTTCTCCCACAACTACACTGAACAAAAATATAAACGCAACTGGAAAATGTTGGTACCATACTTCATGAGCTGAAATAAAAGAGCCCAGAAATGTTCCAATACACACAAAATGCTTATTTCTCAAAAATGTTGTGCACAAATATGTTTACATCCCTGTTAGTGAGCATTTTTCCTTTGCCAAAATAATCCATCCACTTTACAGATTTGGCATATCAAGAAGCTGACAAAACAGCATGATCATTACACAGGTGCACCTTGTGCTGGGGACAATAAAAGGCCACTCTAAAATGTGCAGTTTTGTCACACAACACAATGCCACAGATGTCTCAAGTTTTGTGGGAGCGTGCAATTGGCATGCTGACCGCAGGAATGTCCACCAGAGCTGTTGCCAGAGAATTGAATACTAATTTCTCTACCATAAACTGCCTCCAATGTCGTTTTAGAGAATTTGTCAGTACGTCCTACCGTCCTTACAACCAAAGACCATGTGTATGGCGTCGTGTTGGTGAGCGGTTTGCTGATGTCAATGTTGTGAACAGAGTGCCCCATGGTGGATTTGGGGTTATGGTATGGGCAGGCATAAGCAATTGCATTTTATTGATGGAAATTTGAATGCACAGAGATACCGTGACGAGATCCTGAAGCCCATTGTTGTGCCATTCATCTGCAGCCATCACCTCATGTTTCAGCATGATAATGCACGGCCCCATGTCACAAAGATCTGCACACAATTCCTGGAAGCTGAAAATATCCCAGTTCTTCCAGGGCCTGCATACTCACCAGACATGTCACCCATTGAGCATGTTTAGGATGCTCTGGATCGACGTGTAGACAGCGTGTTCCAATTCCCGCCAATATACAGCAACTTCGCACAGCCATTAAAGAGGAGTGGGACAACATTCCACAGGACACAATCAACAGCCTGATCAACTCTATTCGAAAGGAGATGTGTCGTGCTGCATGAGGCAAATGGTGGTCACACCAGATACTGACTGGTTTTCTTATCCACACCCCTACCTTTTTTTTAAGGTATCTGTGACCAACAGATGTATATCTGTATTCCCAGTCATGTGAAATCCATAGATTATGGTCTCATTTATTTATTTCAATTGTCTGATTTCCTTATATGAACTGTAACTAAGTAAAATCTTTGAAATTGTTGCATGTTGTGTTTATATTTTTGTTCATACATCAAATTCACTGAAAACTGTGAAATGGTGACAGCGCGAAACCTCAAAAGGCGTTTGGCTTCCACAGCTTCTTCGACAACATAGAGGATGGTGATGGCCAATGTTACCAACTGCTCCCAGACCAGGTTTTACCGTACTAAGAGGTGGGCAATCTGAATGAACAAGGGTCTGAGAACCTGCCGGATTAGGTCAACGAAAACCACACAAGACACAATGAAGACAGCAACATAGACCAGATCATCATCAGCAGGCCCGCATGGAATATGCGCACGCCGAATTCTGATGAATATCTGCGGAATTTCAAATAGACCAGCTGATAGAGAAGTTAACAAAAATGTACTTGTTGCTGAATTTGCCCAAAAGTGTCCCACTCTCCCAACCATAGCCCATCGCCTGCAGTGGTGTAAAGTACTTAAGTAAAAATACTTTAAAGTACTACTTACGTTTTTTGGGGGGTATCTGAACCTTACTTTACTATTTATATTTTTGACAACTTTTACTTTTACTTCACTACATTCCTAAAGAAGATAATGTACTTTTTACTCCATAAATTTTTCCTGACACCCAAAAGTACTCGTTACATTTTTTATGCTTAGCAGGACAGGAAAATGGTCCATTCACACACGTATCAAGAGAACATCCCTGGTCATCCCTACTGCCTCCAATTTAGCCGACTAACTACATTTACATTTTACATTTACGTCATTTAGCAGACGCTCTTATCCAGAGCGACTTAACTAAACACAAATGCTTCGTTTGTAAATTAAACTATCTGTAAATTTAAAAATGTAAAAATCGTGCTGTCTGGTTTGCTTAATATAAGGATTTTTAAAAATGATTTACACTTTACTATTAAGTTATCTTTACTTTTTCTCAATTATGACAATTGGGTACTTTTTCCACAACTGGATATTTCCCTTAAGGACCAATGGAATGGTCTACAATGTGCACACCCCGCCCACGTAAAACGAACTCGCCCATTGATACAAGGTAGGTTGACAGATTTGTAAAAAAAAATGTAAACAAACAACTGGGAAATCAATTGTGTTCGTGACATTTAATGCTAAGGCGAAGACAACTTTGATTGGGAAAGGTTGTAGCTTGATAGCTACGTTTGTCATTTTACTTTAATTGTTTATGCAAAACATAAATGGCCAGTCTGATAGTCGGATGTAGTTGTCAAGGTAGCCCAAGGAAATTGCGTCAGTTTTTCCTCGACATACTGATTAAGGTTGGTTGGTTGTATGGATCATTAATTAGCTAGCTATACGAGCATAATATAAGTGTCTGTTTATGGCAAAACTTGAGTTGATTAGCTGCTCAACTGCATCGACGCTCGGTCGACGGTTGCTAGCGCGGAGGTGGATCCGCCTGTCATTGTCGTGAGTGCGGTGTGTGATGCTGCACTTCAGCGCCAGGCTGTGCTGTGTTGTTAGGCCGCTAGCGAGTTTGTGTTGATTTTGCACTGACAGTGCTAAATGTGTAAAGTGTATAGTCATTGCAAATTGTGTAGCAGTAACTAGTATCCCTCTAGCGTTATGCCAAAGTTTGGATGGAAACGTTATTACTGTTATGGTCTTGCTCTCGACAAGACTGGCTATGCAGTTAGCTAGCTACTGTAACTAGCTTAGCCTATCTAGCACGACGTTTGCAGGCTAACTAGCAAGCTAAGTGTTGTTAACATCACTAGCAGCAGTTGGTCTACAACAACTTATGCAGCTTAGCTAGCTAAGTTGCTGATATCACTTGCTATATCAATTTACGCAATATGATAAACGGTTAACCAAAGCCAGGCAGTTGACAGGTAAGCTAGTGTGACGGGCATCGGGTGTTGACTGCTGATTGTAGCCCAAAGGCCGGTAGATGGCGCTTTCGAAACGACTCAATATCGCCATCTGCCGGCCTTTGGGTTATGCTGATTGTAGTGACTGTCGAAACTGTTCTGACTTGACACTGACAGTTTACGTGGTCTACTACTAGACCTCTACGTATCCCAAGTAGGTTTGGATTAGTTAGCTAGTAAATAGTCTGTAGGTTTTCCACTGCTATTTTCAGGTTGTCTGACTGCATTTCATCTCCCTAGGCCCCAATCTAATAGCCTACAGTGAAGGCTCAGGCTGTCGTAATGTCGGAGCCCAAGGCACCCACCCCGACTCCGGCTGGAGACACATACAAAGGATGGCTATTCAAATGGACGAATTACATCAAGGGCTACCAGCGACGATGGTTCGTCTTGAGCAACGGTTTACTATCTTACTACAGGTAAGAATGGGGCGAGATGGGGTGACATGACATAGTACCTCTTTGCATCCTCTGTAACAGATAAGACTAACAGTTACCAGAAAAATTTCCAGCAGTTCTGTTAACAACAGTAAGGGCAGGTGGGAGCGAAGGACACTGTGCTAGCTAGCTTGTTAGCTAGGAGGACTCTGGTACACAGCAGGCGGGGGCAACACCTGTAGCTAGGTCCTAGGATACCGGTAGACAGTGTCCTTAGCCCCTGAAAAACTCTGATAATACTTTTATTTCCCCTTTGACCCACATTTTAATCGCCTAGACAATCAAGGGAAATCCCAAAATATCAAAAGTGTCACACAAGCATGAAGATGGTGTGCTTGAGGGGGGGGCGTTCCTACAGATGCCGGAATGCCACCATGCAGGAACGCCCTGAATTGCGGGCTGCAATCACACGCTATTGGAAAAATCTAGAAGAATGCCATTGTTATCCAGGGATATGGCTACGGTCATTTTGTCACTGTCAATATATAAACGGTTACATTATAGCTGTGATTTGCTCTGTGTTGCGTTGACATTTCCCCTGCACTACAAGGTGAATACAACTTGCTCTCCTTTATCATGAGTTTTGACTATGGCGCACAGTATCATAAAGAAATTGAAGCTAGAGGTCATCATGGATTCCCTGTGTAACTCTTTGCGATTTAATGGTGTCACAATATTGCATGACTCATCTCCGTTTTGCTTGCCACAGAGGTGTGTCTGAATACTTAGTGTGTTTTCAGCTCTGTGGGGGGAGTCATCATGTCTTCACAGGGCTGTGTAATATGACTCGTGTTTGTTTAATGAGTTTTGGAGACAGACGTAGCTGTGTACCATTCACCTCCCACTCCAAGCACGCTGTGTGTGTGTTGTGTGAACAGTACTGTTTGCCTAACAATTTAGAGTCTGGTGATAAGCACATCCAACAATTCACACACTTTTCATGTTCCTATCTCTGAGTCTTTTTCCAATGAGGTTGTTTTCTCTCGAGTAACTTGCCAAGAGTGCATTTAGCAAGACATTTGCTCAAAGGTTTTTGCAATCATGCAAAATTGCCAAACCAGAAATGGTGCAATGAAATGTTTTTCCAACACTAGGCTAGATTGCGCCTGAGATAACATAGCTGTATTGGACAGATTCCTTTGTTCCATATGAACAAATTAGTTAGGTAACAATAGCCAATAGTCCACACTGAACCATCAGTCAGCTGGTTTCTATTGCCACGCTTCCCTGTAGTCTGAGTATTGGGTCCCCCCCTCCTCTTTGCTGGTGTAATCTTAATGGTTCCTGGTTAAACTGGCTGTAATCAGATACCTTTACTTAATGGAATGTCAAAGAAAACATTAATGTGGAACAGAGAGCATTGTTGTCCAAAATTAGGTTACTCAATTTTGCTCGAACTAGCCTAAGGCTGCCTCAGTCTGAACATATTCCCTAGTCTCTATCCCTATTTCTGGTGTTTGCAGAAGAAAAGAAACCGGGTAGGTGAAATTGTCTTCCAGTAGGCTTAGAGAAGCTTCTGCCATATTGCTTCCTATATGGTTCCTTGATGAGCAAACACTGAAGGGGACCAGGTTAGGGGTCTAGGGAATGTTTTTGGACCAGCCGTACAAGCAAGAGTTGACTGGATAAGGAGCTGGTTCAGGAGTTGACTGGTTACGGAATTGACTGGTTACAGAGTTGACTTTTTCAGGAGTTGACACTAGTTAAACCCACCCCTCTCTCTCTCTGTTTCTCCCCAGGACCCAGGCGGAGATGGGCCACACGTGCCGGGGCACCATCAACCTGGCCACAGCCAACATCGCGGTGGAGGACTCGTGCAACTTTGTCATCTCCAACGGCGGGGCGCAGACCTACCACCTGAAGGCCAGCTCTGAGGTGGAGCGGCAGCGCTGGATCACCGCCCTAGAGCTGGCCAAGGCCAAGGCGGTCCGCAATCAGGCTGAGTCTGGTGAGGGAGGGAGAGGAGGAGGAAGGGATTTGTCTGTGATGGGTACAGAGAGAGGGTACGGGAAGGAGGGTTGAGGGGGGCTGTCTGAGTGGAGTGTATACTGTATGTGTTTCTTCATGTTCCTTTGAGAAAGAGGAGGTTATTTTACAGTTTACTGTATAACCCCCAGTAAAAGTGATGGGGTGGGGCTATCATTCTGATAGAATGTAAAAAAATCAATAATGTTTTGTCATCTTTCAGCCAATCAACATTCAGGTCTCGACCCACCCAGTGTGTGTGTGTGTGTGTATGTGTATATATATATATATATATATACTACCGGTCAAAAGTTTTAGAACACCTACTCATTCAAGGGTTTTTCTTTATTTGTACTATTTTCTACATTCTACACTTTTTTGGTTACTACATGATTCCATATGTGTTATTTCATAGTTTTGATGTCTTCACTAGTAAAAATTAAGAAGAACCCTTGAATGAGTAGGTGTGTCCAAACTTGTAACTGGTACTATCTGTGTGTGTGTGTGTGTGTGTTCAATCCTTTCCTTTCTCTCTTCTCCAGACGACTCTGGTGATGAGTGTCCCACGTCACCCCCTACCTCGGGACAGGCCGGAGGGGCACGTAACTCTAACTCAGAGGTCCAGTCCACACTACGCACGCTGGGCAGCAAGGTGGAAGACCTGAGCACCTGCAATGACCTCATTGCCAAGCACGGCTCCGCCCTCCAAAGGTCAGAGGTCAACCCATCACTCTCACACAAACCTTACAATAAACAACTGGTTGAATCCCCATGTATAGACAACGATAGTAATGGAAGATAACTTTGACCACACAGAACACATCAATGGATGCAAAAAGCTATTGCTCTGTTCTATCCTTACAAGCACATAGTAACTGGTTGGCCAGATAAGGGCTAAGATTTTGTTATGGACCAGATATTTGTCTTGGTTGCAGAGTAATCTTGAGTGAATAAACAAATGAGATGTACTACATATGAAAGGGATGCGCTGAGGGGATGGGTTGAAGGGACTGGCTTACGCTCCTTGGCTGTGCCTCTGTCCTAGGTCCCTGTCAGAGCTGGAGGGGGTGCGGCTGGGAGGCGACACGGATGGCAAGATCCGGCAGGTGACGGAGAGAGCCACGTTGTTCCGCATCACCTCCAACGCTATGATCAACGTACGTGTTGATGTTATAGTTTTTATAGTATGCAAAGGCTAAACTGGTTTACAAAGCATTGTACATAGAATACAGTGTAGGTCTAATAATATAGTAAAGACAGCTGTACCTTGACTGTTACACAAACATTTACAAGGCTTTGTGGTGTTGTATGAATGTTCTTAAAGCGTTTCTGTGACGTTTCCCTGACATTCCTCTAACGTTCCTCCCCCCAGGCGTGCAGAGACTTCCTGGCCCTGGCCCAGGCCCACAGTAAGCGGTGGCAGAAAGCCTTGCATTCGGAGCGGGACCAGAGGATAAGGCTGGAGGAAACATTGGAGCAGCTAGCTAAGCAACACAACCACCTGGAGAGGGCCTTCAGAGGGGCCACCGTACTGCCCCCTTCCCAGAGCAACCCCACCCTGGACAGCAAGAGTAAGGCATCACCTCAGACCCCGAACAAACTGTTACATTAACTCTGTGACCCCTTACCTTTAACTCCCAAACTGACTGTTAGCATGCTAGTTAAGTCAACCAGTGAATCTACAACCCCACTCTCGTTCATAATATTTAGTTTTCTTCCTCTCTCTCAGGTTCGGGCTCAGTAAAGGGCGACGCGAGCGACGAGGATGATGAGAATGAGTTCTTTGACGCCATGGAGGACCCAGCGTTCATCACTGTACCGGCCGACCCCAAGTATCATAGGTCAGCACACCTTTACCTCTTTCTTTTTACTCGATCTGATCTGTCCTGTTTCTCGCTCTCTTCCTTCTCTCTCAACCTCTTTTTATCAATACAAATGGCATGGTATTTTATGAGTGATAAACTGAGCTTTTAAAAGGCAAACTGTAATTGGTCAAATGCAATTCTTTCTTTCTCTCTATATATCTCTGTTTCTTTCTCTTCCACTCAGAAGGTCAGGAAGTAACGTCAGTGGTCTCAGCACTGAGACTGGAATCGATGACCAGTCGGTGAGTCTGTCACTGTGTTTTGAAGTTAAATATTTTTTTAGTTACTTGCTTTACTTGTCCCTTGAAATATTTTTTTTTGTTTGTTCTGCCTTCTTCTTTGGCCGCCCACAGCTTTGTGACGAGCAGTCGTTGGGGTCCAATTCGGAGTCGCCCCAGTCCCTGGAGGTGGAGCCAGTGAGGAAGAGGCGGACCAAAATCCCAGACAAGCCCAACTATTCGCTGAACCTCTGGAGCATCATGAAGAACTGCATCGGCAAGGAGCTCTCCAAGATCCCCATGCCTGTAAGAAACACGTGTGTGGTTGTGTGTGACTGTAGACTATTGTAGCACACCCTAACCGTTGCTTTCAGCTCTGTATTGTATTGAACAAGTGCAGAAGGCAGGGAACGACTTTCTGGAGTGAAATGCATCTACAGGTAACTGCCATGGAAATACTTGATTAAATGAGGGATACAAAGTATATTGAAAGCAGGTGCTTCCACACAGGATGGTTCCTGTGTATATTAAGCAATTAACATCCCATCATGCTTAGGGTCATGTATAAAAATGCCCAGTTGCCTAACTATTTTGGCTACCATGGCTAGAAGAAGAGATCTGTGATGTTGAAAGAGGGGTCTTAAAGGAGCATAGGGGGTTTAAAGGGTGTGTGTGTGTGTGTGTGTGTGTGTGTGTGTGTGTGTGTGTCTCAGTCACAAGATCTCAACCCAATTGAACATTTATGGCAAATTCTGGAGCGGTGCCTGAGACAGCGTTTTCCACCGCCATCAACAAAACACCAAATGATGGAATTTATCGTGGAACAATTACATTTTACATTTGACATTTTAGTCATTTAGCAGACGCTCTTATCCAGAGCGACTTACAGTTAGCACATCAATCAATCAATCAATTTTATTTTATATAGCCCTTCTTACATCAGCTAATATCTCGAAGTGCTGTACAGAAACCCAGCCTAAAACCCCAAACAGCTAGTAATGCAGGTGTAGAAGCACGGTGGCTAGGAAAAACTCCCTAGAAAGGCAAAACCTAGGAAGAAACCTAGAGAGGAACCAGGCTATGAGGGGTGGCCAGTCCTCTTCTGGCTGTGCCGGGTGGAGATTATAACAGAACCATGCCAAGATGTTCAAAAATGTTCATAAGTGACAAGCATGGTCAAATAATAATCAGGAATAAATCTCAGTTGGCTTTTCATAGCCGATCATTAAGAGTTGAAAACAGCAGGTCTGGGACAGGTAGGGGTTCCATAACCGCAGGCAGAACAGTTGAAACTGGAATAGCAGCAAGGCCAGGCGGACTGGGGACAGCAAGGAGTCACCACGGCCGGTAGTCCCGACGTATGGTCCTAGGGCTCAGGTCTCTCAGTTGGCTTTTCATAGCCGATCATTAAGAGTTGAAAACAGCAGGTCTGGGACAGGTAGGGGTTTCGTAGCCGCAGGCAGAACAGTTGAAACTGGAATAGCAGCAAGGCCAGGCGGACTGGGGACAGCAAGGTGTCATCATGCCCGGTAGTCCTGACGTATGGTCCTAGGGCTCAGGTTCTCAGAGAGAAAGAGAGAACGAGAGAATTAGAGAGAGCATACTTAAATTCACACAGGACACTGGATAAGACAGGAGAAGTACTCCAGGTATAACCAACTAACCCCAGCCCCCCGACACATAAACTACTGCAGCATAAATACTGGAGGCTGAGACAGGAGCGGTCCGGAGACACTGTGGCCCCATCCGAAGAAACCCCCGGACAGGGCCAAACAGGAAGGATATAACCCCACCCACTCCGCCAAAGCACAGCCCCCGCACCACTAGAGGGATATCCCCAACCACCAACTTACAATCCTGAGACAAGGCCGAGTATAGCCCACAGAGGTCTCCACCACAGCACAAACCAAGGGGGGGGCGCCAACCCAGCACATACATTATTTTATCGAACCCACAACCCTGGCGTGTTGCATCCCTCCAATAGAGTTCCAGACACTTGTAGAATCAATCCAAAGGCGCATTGACACTTTATGTCAGTGTTCCTTTATTTTGGCAGTTACCTGTATTTTTCCCCTTCCATTCAAAGTTTCCTTTCTTCCTCTCCCCCTTTTCTCCCCTTCTCAGGTGAACTTCAACGAACCAATCTCCATGCTCCAGCGTCTGTCCGAGGACTTAGAATACTACGAGCTCCTAGATAAGGCAGCTAAATGCCAGAGCTCTCTGGAGCAGCTGTGCTACGTGGCTGCCTTCACCGTATCGTCCTACTCTACTACGGTCCACCGCACAGGGAAACCCTTCAACCCCCTACTGGGGGAGACCTACGAACTGGACCGGCTGAGGGAGAGCGGCTACCGCTCACTGTGCGAACAGGTAAAGGAGGGAGGGGGGGGACACGGGAAGACTGGTAGGAAAGAGAGGGAGGGTGGGCAATGGGGGAATGACTGGTTGGGAAAGAGAGGAATTGAAAAAACAGAAGGGGGGGAGAGAGGGCTACAGGTTCAAATGGGTGAGGGGCTAAGAGAGGGAGGGGGCAGAGAGAGAGTAGGAGAGAAGAAGCTTTGCATCTACAGTGCTCCTTTACTGTCGATGATGTACAGAAATGGCTATATGTTTTTAAAACCAATACACATTCAATAAACCACGAATTGACATCACAACAATTTGATCATATCAATCCGGTTTATTACAAGTTGCAACAAGGAGACCCCTACCAGAACAAAAGCAGAGCAGGCCCTTAAATATTAATCACACAGCATCAAATGTTCTGTAAACACCAGCCCGAGAGGCTTGCAGGAAGTCGCAGCATTAGCTGCGAAAGTGTCACAGATCCATTATCACTGTCCTCGAATCCAGTCTGGCGTCAAACATTAACCATAACATTCAACACTGGCAGACATTTGATACTGGCAGTTAAACAGGTCAAAGGTAAGAACATCAGTACTTGGTTACAACAGATAATTATATACTACTTATTTAAATATATTACTTAAACATACATGGTTAACTCCTGTTTCCCTTCCCCAAGGGAATGCATCTGTCTGCGTCTCCCCGCACATACAATCATGTTTATTACATATCAATCCATATCAACAGTAAATCAAATACAGGAAAATAATTACTCATTTACAATTCCCACAGTACATTTACAGAGAGGGCATCTATGGGTACAAACAGCCAGTTAGTCAGAGAACTGTCAAGAGTCACAGCGTTGTCAATAACCTGTGGTGCTGAAACGTCCTGTTCTGCTGTAGCATATTCCAATAGTCCGCCTTATAATACCCATAAAAACACGGAAATGGTTCCAGTGGTCTTTCCGCCATTCATTTTTCACATCGGGAATTTTACAAAAAAATCGAATGAATTGTGTGTTTGGTGTATGCTTACCTTGGCGTGATGTTTTGATAGCCGTGAGTTTTATCAATATATTTGCCTCAATTGCCTCAATAAAATGTGCTATGCTAATTATTCATAAAGTTACCTTGTCCGAGAGAGATTTGCACGGTTATCAAAACGTCACGCCAGGGTAAGCCTACACGAAACCCAGACCTTATATGAAGTAGTTCTAAAATCCCAGATGGAAAAATGAATGGTGAAAAAACGATTGGAACCATTTCTGGGTTTAATGACTCATGCTGTGGTACTCCATTCCCTGGGGGAATTACTGAGAGGAAAACACCTCCTAGTGGCAGCTGTGGGAAACAACTGCACTCTACTCCCACATTCACACTCTTATGAAACTAATTTACATAAATTGTTTAAATATGTTGTTTTAGCCCAGCACAGCCACATCTGACTCAAGTAATCGGCTAATCATCAAGCCATTGATTAGTCGAATCAGGTGTTTTAGTGCACAGTTAGAAAGAAAAATGGTACCTTGTGGGTCCCCAGGACTGCAGTTGCGAAACACTGTGCTAAGTGACTCTATTGTAATATAGCCCTACCCAATCCTCCTCTATCCCTTCCTCCAGGTGAGTCACCACCCGCCTGCAGCGGCTCATCATGCCATCTCAGAGAGAGGCTGGACCCTCCGACAGGAGATCTCCCTCGCCAGCAAGTTCAGGGGAAAATACCTCTCCATCATGCCTCTGGGTAAGGCAGTGTGTGAGGACTGGTAGCTGCCAGCAAATGTCTCCATCATACTCTTTTTTTTTTGTTTGTTTAGTTGGCATTTTACATCTTTGCTGTGGTGTAATCATCTTCCACAGGTTCTATCCAATGTATGTTTGAGAAGAGCAACAATCACTACTCGTGGAAGAAAGTCACTACAACAGTACACAACATCATTGTGGGCAAATTGTGGATCGACCAGGTAAGAAAAATGTCACACTCAATCTTTGGCATAGACGCATCCAGATCCTACAATGGGCGTTAGGAGATTTTAGACCAATTCCAAGTATAAAAAAAACATTCAAGATTTATTTTGGTGAACTACACATTCCATTCTCTCTCTGGTTTTCTCAGTCGGGAGAGATAGACGTGGTGAACCACCGGACCGGCGACCGCTGCCATCTCAAATTCGCGCCCTACAGCTACTTCTCCAGAGACGTGGCCAGGAAGGTGACTGGCGTGGTGACAGACAAGGAGGGTAAGGCCCACTATGTGCTGTCAGGGACGTGGGATGAGAAGATGGAGTTCTCCAGGGTGATGCAGAGCAATAAGGGAGAGAACGGCGCCGAGGGCAAACAGAAGACCGTCTACCAGACGCTCAAAGCCAAGGAGCTCTGGAAAAAGAACCCACTACCGTGAGTAGAGTGTGGGGGTGGGTGAGGTTGTGTGGGTGTGTTTTTGCTGAAGAGGTGCAGCAACCGAAAAATACATTTGGTGTGTCAAAGAACATGGCTTTTTCAATCATCTCATCTTTGGTCTTTCTCTCTCTTTCCTATCTGTCCCTTCCACTTCCTCCTCCTTTCTCTCTCTCTCTGTCTCTGTCTCGGTCTCGCTCTCTCTCTCTCTCTCTCTCTCTCCTCATTCCCCTCTTTATTTCCCATCCTCTCTCTTCCTCCCATCTGCAGTGAGGGAGCGGAGACCATGTACTACTTCTCGTCGCTGGCGCTGACGCTCAACGAGCCCGAGGAGGGCGTGGCGCCCACCGACAGCCGGCGGCGGCCCGACCAGCAGCTGATGGAGGCGGGCCGGTGGGACGAGGCCAACGCCGAGAAGCAACGGCTGGAGGAGAAGCAGAGGGGCGTCCGCCGCGAGAGGGAGAGAGAGGCCCAGCGCGCAGCCAACCTGCCCGAGGAGGGGGCAGAGGGGGTGGAGGTAGCAGAGGACGGTAAGAAAGAGGGAGGGGGCGAGGGAAGGAGGTGCAAGAAGGGCTACGTCCCAATTATCTCTCCTTCCTTAGTGTTCACTTGTTGACTTTCCTATACTTATTTGAAAGGAAATGACTGGTATAAGAAACATGGTGGAGATGCCCACTAACCAATGCCTCACCAATCCAATGTGTGAAGTAGTAAACAAGTGCAGGATATTATTGGGACGTGCGCAAGATGGGAGCAAGATTCATTTCTTGTGCTTGTGAGTAAGCAAGTACTCCCCATTAACTTGAATGAGGAGTCTGTGCTCTTTGGCTTCTATTGTAGCTAGAGAGAGGGAAATGAGATGGAGGCAGGTTTGAGGGAAGAAAAAGTGAGTGTCGTCCTAGAGCTGTCTGTGTTCATATTCTGTCTACCAGTCTGTCCCTTTCTCCTCTTGTACAGTTGAAATCGGAAGTTTACATACACCTTAGCCAAATACATTTAAACTCAGTTTTTCACGATTCCTGACATTTAATCCTAGTAGAAATTCCCTGTCTTAGGTCAGTTAGGATCACCACTTTGTGAAAGAATGTGAAATGTCAGAATAATAAGAGAGAATGATTTATTGCAGCTTTTATTTCTTTCATCACATTCCCAGTGGGTCAGAAGTTTACATACACTCAATTAGTATTTGGTAGCTTTGCCTTTAAATTGTTTAACTTGGGTCAAACGTTTCGGGTAGCCTTCCACAAGCTTCCCACAATAAGTTTGGTGAATTTTGGCCAGTTCCTCCTGACAGAGCTGGTGTAACTGAGTCAGGTTTGTAATCCTCCTTGCTCGCACACGCTTTTTCAGTTCTGCCCACAAATGTTCTATAGGATTGAGGTCAGGGCTTTGTGATGGCCACTCCAATACCTTGACTTTGTTGTCCTTAATCAATTTTGCCACAACTTTGGAAGTATGCTTGGGGTCATTGTCCATTTGGAAGACCCATTTGCGACCAAGCTTTAACTTCCTGACTGATGTCTTGAAATGTTGCTTCAATATATCCACATAATTTTCCTTCCTCATGATGCCATCTATTTTGTGAAGTGCACCAGTCCCTCCTGCAGCAAAGCACCCCCATAGAATGATGCTGCCACCCCCGTGCTTCACGGTTGGGATGGTGTTCTTTGGCTTGCAAGCCACCCCCTTTTTCCTCCAAACATAACGATGGTCATTATGGCCAAACAGTTCTATTTTTGTTTCATCAGACCAGAGGAAATTTCTCCAAAAAGTACGATCTTTGTCCCCATGTGCAGTTGCAAACCATAGTCTGGCTTTTTTATGGCGGTTTTGGAGCAGTGACTTCTTCCTTGCTGAGCGGCCTTTCAGGTTATGTCGATATAGGACTCGTTTTACTATGGATATAGATACTTTTGTACCTGTTTCCTCCAGCATCTTCACAAGGTCCTTTGCTGCTGTTCTGGGATTGATTGCACTTTTCGCACCAAAGTATGTTAATCTCTAGGAGACAACGCGTCTCCTTCCTGAGCGGTATGACGGCTGCGTGGTCCCATGGTGTTTATACTTGCGTACTATTGTTTGTACAGATGAACGTGGTACCTTCAGGCGTTTGGAAATTGCTCCCAAGGATGAACCAGACTTGTGGAGGTCTACAATTTTTTTTCAGAGGTCTTGGCTGATTTTGTTTTGATTTTCCCATGAGGCACTGAGTTTGAAGGTAGGCCTTGAAATACATTCACAGGTACACCTCCAATTGACGTCAATTAGCCTATCAGAAGATTCTAAAGCCATGACATCATTTTCTGGAATTTTCCAAGCTGTTTAAAGGCACAGTCAACTTAGTGTATGTAAATTTCTGACCCACTGGAAATGTGATACAATGAAATAATCTGTCTGTAAACAATTGTTGGAAAAAGTACTTGTGTTATGCACAGAGTTAGATGTCCTAACCGACTTGCCAAAACGATAGTTTGTTAACAAGAAATGTGTGGAGTGGTTGAAAAACGTTTTAATGACTCCAACCTAAGTGTATGTAAACTTCTGACTTCAACTGTATATGTCTGTCTGTCTGTCTTTCACACGTTTGTCTGTCTCTCTGTCCCCCAAGCTGTCATTGAGGACTCTTTCATCACTGACTCGCCTTTGAAAAGCAAGTACTCCTCTCTTCCTCGTCTTTTCTCCCTATTGTCTCACTCTACCTTTACTCTCTCTCTCTCACACAAACGATCCAATCCACTTTTCACAAGGTAGGTGGATTTAATACCTCTGACTATCCATCACCTCATCTCATAATTTCCCGCTTTCTTTGTTCATCCATCCTTGGTTTGTGCTGTGTTCAGCCGATGCAGTGGAGATTGGTACGGAAGCGAGCCATGCTTCAGATGAAAGCAAGTACCACTAACTCCTCCCTTTCCTCCGTCCATCTTCCTCGCTTTCTCCACCCTTTCGCTCTCTTATTCCCTCCCTTTCTGACACTTGATCCGTCTATCACTTTCCGTTTAGATTGTGTGTGTGTATATATAGACAAAGGTAGTTAGACAAATACTAGCTAGCTAGCTTTCTTGTGATGCAAATATGCTAGTCAATCAAAACCAGGGTCGTATTCATTAGTGCACACTGTAGCAAAATGTTTAGCAACAAAAACAAGAGTTTCTTATTGGACAAGTTCAGGAAGTCCCCTCCCTGTTTCGGGACGTTTTTCTACCTACGCTGTCTATTGAATACAACCCAGATTTCCAGGCTATGCCTAGAAACGACTTGTTCTTGTGCTGTGAAATGCACATTTGAATTCTAATACTCAATAGAGGAATGTTTAAAGTATGTTTTGAAGAAAACTATTTTTGATATGCAGCAATGTCCAGTGGTGGCAAACAGCTCAGTAGCGTAGTAAAAGTAGGCTAGCTTTAATTTTGCACATCACACCAGTAAGGATCATCGTATATTAAATATATTTATTTGGTTAGGTTGTAGGTTCTTTTTTTATGGACAGTCTTCTTTCCCCTCTTCTTTTCATCATTTTATTCCTTTCTTGTCAATTTTTCATGTTCCTCTCTCCCCCTTCAGCGGACCCAGACGATTCTCCACCTCACACTCCAAGCAAGTAGCCCTCTACTCTCTTCCTCTCTATACCACTGTCTCTTTCTATCCACACACACATACTCATCTGTCAGTCTTCCCTTTTGCAGCCCCACGTGGTCCGCCCCTCTCAGAGTATCAAAGCAAGTATTAATAGTTCGGGACACACACACATCATGATTTCATTCTCACACCTATTTAGATGCATTTTCCACATCAACCATCATATCTTTACATCTTGTTCCCCCCCCCCCCCAGTGGATGACATGGAAGGTCATTATGGAGCTGCGGTCAAAAGCAAGTAACGCCAGTGTTGTTCTTTCTCTCAGTCTCCTCCTCTGTTGTTATTTGTCTGTAGTTTGTGTCTCCTTCCTATTAGAAGCTCTAGTAGTTGCAGTATCACTTGTTTGAGAAATACTAGTTCCCAAAGTCTCACGGCGTTCGTATGTGTGAAATCTTGTAGCACTAGAAATGAACTCTGGGAACTATTGTAGCTAGACACCACCATACTGCAGCAATGTTGTCCTTGTCACCGTATTGTTCTAATGTTCCGGTTCTCCAGGATCATACCAAAGAGGGATGAGCCAATACTGTCATAATCATTGCTCAAGCAGTGACAGAAAACCCCTGATCTCATCCTTCTTTTATATGGTCTTGATGCAGAAGTTCCTTTCCCAAAGCTTCCATGGCTGGTCCTCAACATCTATTCTTTCAATAGATTAACTCATTCTTTTTCTTGTTATTTCCGTCAGGCGTCCACCAGGACAACTATGAGGCGATGTGGTTCGAGCGGACCGAGGACGCCGTCACGGGAGAGTCCATGCACGTCTACAAGGGGGGCTACTGGGAGGCGAAGGACCTCGGCAACTGGGACATGTGCCCCGATATATATTGATCCCCCCCCCATCAGCAAATTGTACTAACCCAGGCATTTGGAACATGGAAGGCCAAGCCACCCTTTTTCCCCAATTGAAGAAGGGGCAAACTGGGTATCGACACTGTTTAACCCCAACCCTCCCTCTTTCAGGATAGATTTTGGGTTGTAATGGTACCTCTCCCCTATCACTCTCTGTGAGGATGGTGTGCATAGGGGCTGTGAGACCCTGCAGGACAGTAGGAAAGTGCAACCGGACAGGGGGACAGACCTGCTTTCTTCTGCCTTCATCTTCCGTGTAGGGTCAAGTTGCCCCTAGATGCTGATCTGGGATCAGTTTTGCATTTCCCCCCACTAATGTTTAAGGTTAGGATTGGAGGAGCCAAAGCTGATCCTAGATCTGTAGCTAGGGAAAGCTTCATCTTCACTTCGATGATTTGATATCTCCCTTTAGAGCCACTTTCTGTTTCTTCCTTTGCCCCTCTCTTTCTCTCACCCTCTCTTTATCTCACCCTCTCACCCTTGCTATGTTAGCCGTAGAAAAGACTGGGGGCAGAAAGGTGTAGTCTGGTTGTTAGATTCTAGCGATTTAACACTATCAAACAGAGACCCTTCAAATGTCAAACACTAACTCTACCTTGCTCCTCTTCCAAAGGACATGGACTAACTGCATATGAACATGGCATAAACGCATATCGACGTGAACAGTTTGTGTGAGAGAATATGTCTGTGTGTGGGGGGGGGTGTTATTATAACAATGGGTTGGTGCTTATGTCCGCTTTGGGTCTGCCAGATTTTCAAAGCTTCACAAATGCTGTATAAGAGGTGTGTTTGAGAGAAAGGGGGTGAGCAACAAATGCATGAGCCCGCGTGTGTGCGCTTGCGTGTGAGAGTGAGAAAATGAATGCGTGTGTTTGAGAATGAGTGTCCTTCTCTAGAACTTGGTGACATCACATTAGCTTCTCTGCTGTGGCTGTTTTGCACAAGGATAGTTTGGGCTTGGAGCCTGTTATCCCTCTCGAAGCAGCGGAATCGGCTAAATGAAGGATGTATCGTCATAAAATACTATTTAAACAGTTCCTACAACTCCCTACATCCCAAATATGGCTTCCACCACCTCTTCAACAGCAAAACAATCTAGCGTAGCCTTATAGTTTTTATTAGGGTTAAGTTTGTGAGGCAGACTCGACCAAAACACATTGGAATAGTGGCCTAGTAATTTAGTGGGTGTGTGGATGCTTCCTAAATGGCACACTATTCCCTATATAGTACACTTCTTTTGACCAGACCCCTATTGGCCCTGGTCAAAAGTAGTGCACTATAAAATAATAGGGATGCAGGGGAGATTACTCTTAATCTACATGAACTAAAGTGTTTGTGTGTGTGTGCACTTGTACAGAATGTGAGCTTGAGTGCGAGGTTTGTGAGTTCCAAAAATAAGATAAATCCCATTTTATTTTCAAGTGTACTTAAAAAATGTGTTTGAGATCGAGGAAAAAAGGAATACAAAGCGAAACAGAACATTGCTAATATTTGTGTATATATCAAATGAAGTAATAATTAGTGCTATTAATAATATTGATAATTATAGTTAGATCTAAGTATGGTGATTGTGTTTAAGGTCAGAGAGAACTCCCAGTTTTTCTGAAATAGAACATTACTGTTTTTCTCCTAGAACTGGATTGTCCATTAATTGTAAGTCAACTGTAACTTGTTTGATCACTTCTGCATTGTCTCCTACTCCCTGGCCCTGTACAACTGATGTACAATACATTTGACTGAACAGTTGTGATCCAACAGTTTGTTTGCACAACAAAAGTTACTGCTGTGAAGACGCCACACAATGGTTGTGCTTTTTTTCTTCAAATACAAACGGTTGCTTCACAATATCAGTACATCAGTTGTCAAACCAGAGTTTGTACCCGTCTAAGAGTTGAATGTTCATTATTATTGTACCGCCATATTGTTTATATGGTCTGTGAGTTTAGTTTCTTTCACTGTCTTTTTTATTAATCTGTTTTTATTCATTTTTTCAATAATTACATCTTGTTTCTCCATTCGTCGTAGTGTCCTATCTTTTTATGCCCATTCATTCTCTCTGTTATGGATCTTGGTCAGTGCGCTGAGTATAACAGCTTTGCAGGGTGATGTAATAAAGCCTGACTGGAGAAGAAGTGCACACTTGCTGTATAACGTCATTATTCCTCTAATGCAACACACTAAAGGGGGCAAAAAGCTTGCAATGGTGATGTAGTGGACCACAAAGAAAAAGGTTGGGAGACCCACTTGTATAAATGTATAGAACAATTGTTTGTTTAATGGAATATTGCATTACGCTCCAGTAAAACATAGTACAAGTTGAAAAGTTCAAGTAAAGATAAGAATTCTTCCAGCCCACGTTTGGATTTCCGCAGAATAGAGGTAGGAGGCACTTTTTGCATCTGCAATGCTCCACAGGTGGTAATTTGTTTTGAAAGGGTTTGCTGCCCATGCGCTCCAGTCCCAACAGCCTCACACACAGTGAGCATAGATAGCCATATCGGCCTTACCTAGGCACTGTGTAGATCTGAAAGGATTGGATAGATTTGAAGCAATGGTGAAAATTCCACCTAGCCTTATCGATGGAAAGCTCGATCGCCTTTTTATCCTGGGGGAACTGCAATACCGGGTCAATGTGTGGAGCAAGCTCCGTTTCTGACTGGTTCTTTCATATCTACATGAAGTGCCTAGGGGGTGCTTCTCAATAGGGCTCTAGATCTGAACGTCCCATCAGTCAACCTGTGCACTCCCTCTACTTGTCCCCTTTGCCACCTTTCCGTGCAGCTTTTGGGTTCCTGGGCTGTGATTTCTGCAGCATGGCGAGTGTGTCCCTCTTCTCGATCTTCCTCAGCTGTTTCTTCTTCATCCTCTTGATCTTCGTTGTGTTCCGGATCTGGGATGGAAAATTCAGACAGGGAAAGATACAAAATTATGTAGCGCTTAGCCTGGGACCATATGTATCAAGCGTCAGAGTAGGAGAGCTGATTTAGTATCAGTATTGCCTTTTAGATCACAAATGAACAAGATAACATGGACATGGGGGAACCTGATAGAACTGCACTTCTACTCTGAGACAATTGATACATACGGCCCCTGAAGTCAGCAATAGAGATCTGCCTGGCTCATGTAGGTTACAGTGAGAAACAAAGACTCCATCTCATTTGGGATCACGTGGGGCTGTGTGTTGCCTTACCACTTGCACAACCTCCGCCTTCCTCTCGTTCTCAGCTCGCCTTTTTAAGTTCTCCTCATGCCGCTTCCTCTTTTCCTGTAAGGGATGAAAGATACCCGCAAACAATTACATCATGAGGGGACACCTAAACAATCACAGTTGCACTGCCAACCTCTAATGATGTGCGTTCAATAACACTGGGAACTCTGAAAAATACGAGGTCAAATCACGACGTCAGTGAGCTTCAGGTCGGAGCTCTAGAAAGAGGCCTGAGTTCAAAACGATTTCCCCCAGTCAGAGCTCGTTTCTTTCCGCCAGAGTTCCCAGTTGTCTTGAACGCACTGGTCTGAGATTTCAGAGTTTCCAGTTGTTTTGAACGCAGTCTAAGCACTACTTTTTAAGATGTTAGAGCACTAATGTGAACAGGTGACGACACAGACCTCTTTCTCCCTGGCCTTGTCCTCCTTCAGTTGCACTGAATATTTCTTCACCAGCTCCTTCTCTCGCTTGGCCTCCATCTTCTTCTCCCAGGAGGAGCACAGTGGCTTATCTCTTACAAGAGCCGAGAACCTGAAAAACAAAGTCATTCTATAGAGGTACATTTCATAAACAATTTCTGGACACCATAGGCACAGTGTTTGCATGGGCTGAGCTGACTAGTAATAGTTTGCATATGCATGCAGTTAATACATTGTAGGCTATTGCAACTTGCCCCTATATGACCCATTATGCCACTACTGACCTTTGCTTGTTGCGGTCTTTCCATACCCGTCCGGATTTCGGTTTCCCCAAAGGTATCAGCGTAATTTTCTCATTTGACTCTGAACGAGTCCTCTTTTTGGCCGATTTATTTGGGCGGTCCGGAAAGGTCTCCATTGTTACGGGACCAGCCTTGTTTTCCTTCTCGTTACAATGATGTGACACGGCTGGAATAACTGTACCTAATGATTTCTCTACATGCGTGTCTGATTTTACTGGTTCTGGACATGCCTCAGCTGTTGCCAATACATTTGATTTGGACTCGCTGCTTGGAAGTTTTTTCTCACGAGCCTTGTCGGCAACGGGTACCACGACTACAACCTCTGGTTCGGGTTCCGTCTGGTTCTCTGCATTCTCATTCGGTAACTCTTGAATGACAGATTTCCTTGTTCGGCGTGTTGGAGTCTTCGGTACTTCAGAGTCAAGATACACAGCTGGGGTCCGTACTCTGCGCCCGCTACGAGTTCGAGTCACAACCGGAGGAGGCAACTCGTCCTCTTCGGCCTCCAGTCCTTCGTTAGGTGTTATTTTCTCACTTGTCGACATGTTGTCCAAATGATATGACGTTGTGACCACCAATAATCAATACATATGTTGTTATTTACAGACCTTCAGAAGCGACAAACTGAGCAGAGTTCAGAAGCCCACGTGTGTGTTTATGATGCGAACCACCACCGAGGGAGAAGAGATGACAGGAAGTACGACAATACAGTTTGTGCCTTGGGCATTCCGTGAGACTGCCGCCTACTGGTAAGGCATCCGTACTGTCACAACAGACATCGTCACATGACAATATGACAAAACTTCCGCATCTCATCTCTTTACGTTCAGTTATTCAGTCAGTGGATCACGAAATTCAAACATGGTTTGCTCAAGAGTTGGAGTTGTGCTACTGTATTCCCTCTTTGCAAGTACAGTAAGTACTCTTACATAGATAATATCGTAATAGCTTAGACTGAATTAGTGGGAAAAGAAAACAGACAGATGGCAAGCTACCTAGTCAGAATTCAAGCCTCCTTTTGGAATGCACTTAAAATTTGAATGATGTTTAGATTAGCCTATAACTTGAACTAATCGCAGGTTCCTTGAACCATTTACACGCTGGTGCACTGACTTAGCATGTCTGGGTTGATTGCTTTCAAAGTAGCTAACTAGCAACATTTCAAACTCTGTTTAGCTGACATTAACTATCACAGTTGATCTACTGCAAGCCATAGAAATTAATAACGTAAATGTACATTAGAATGACCTCTTTTCCCCTCTGTATTCATTTTAATCGAGAAGTAGACCTTTTCAACTTTGGCAAAGCGTCAAGTCTATTAAACATAGTGCACTGTGTTCGTAACAGATTCTAGTTTTGTGAACAGAAAAGAAAAACGCTGAATGTCGGCCCAGTTTCACCTAGTTTCATCCTCTCACACGACCCCTGACTGGACTTCCTCTCACTACCATATATTTGGTGGTGAGAACGTTCTAAACGGATGCTTCAGCTTTATAGTGTCAGGGTTACCCCTTCTGTCTGTGGTTGATCTAGCCATATAAATTAATAAATTAAGCCATATAAATTATACAAATTAAGCCATATAAATGAATAACATAAATGTGCATTAGAGTGTCCTCTTTTGCTCTCTGTTAATTTTCATCGCGATGTAGGCCTTTTCATTTTATACCCCCAGCAACATCACTTGACTAGAGGACAAAGATTGGCAGTCACGTTGTTGCCAACCTTGTGCCATCACCTGATAAATCACCCCTTCACCATAAAAAGCTGAAACTGTAACAGAACAGTTACATGACTGCAATGAAATTATACCAATTGCTCTCAAGATGCGTTCCCTCAGACAACTATCTCTCTAAAGTCAGTTTGTAGCCATAAAAAAAACAGCACACTGACTGCATGGCTCCCCGGGATTTAAAACTACTATATGTGACCCTTACTTTGTTTAAATCTCTGTCAGCTTGGAGTGCCGCAGACCTTCAGTGTGGACTACAAGAACGACTGCTTCCGTAAGGATGGGGAAGAGTTCCGCTACATCTCCGGTAGCATCCACTACAACAGGATCCCCAGGGCCTACTGGAAAGACAGGCTACTCAAGATGTATATGGCCGGACTGAACGCCATTCAGACGTATGTAGACTTAGCCTGACGACTCACACTAAGTTATTTCGCTGCTCTGTCGTTCGCTACATACTTTAGTCTGAGACTGTCATAATTGAAGTTGTTTGTGGTGAAGAGGGGCGTTGTGCAAAACAATGTCATCAGCGATTGGATCGTCTCTAACCAATCAGAGTATCAATCCGCCTCTTTACTCACGTGTGTTCTGGCTCTGGCCCAACCCATTGGTTTCTGGACCAATCAGACGGCCCAGAATGTGTTCTCATTCGGTGAACAGTCGGGAGGTATACTCAGATCCAGACTCATTGTGGAGAAGAAACTTACGTCCGTAGGCTTGGAGTAGCGTTTAGCTGGAGCAAGGAGTCTGGGTAGCCAGACAAATGTAGACTGGCCACTATGTCATAAATACACTGAATGCCAACCAGTTAGATGAGTGTCTTAAATGTTCCTTCTAGTTTTCAGTTAGTCATTTCAGTGGCCAATTGGTACATAGAATTGATGTTGATCAAGTAATTCAAAGACAGAGCCATTTAGTCACATCACCTCCAAATGTTGATAACCCAACAGAATTCCTTTGGTGGGCCGTAAACCTCAGACAGAGCTATGATTTACTATCCGGTGATATGGACTTAAATAGTACTTCATTATCCATTTTGGTTGAAAAATTACATTTGACATTCCAGGTACGTCCCCTGGAATTTCCACGAGCCCTCCTCGGATCAGTACAACTTCAGTGGGGACAGGGATCTAGAACACTTCCTGCAGTTGGCCCAAGACATTGGTCTGCTGGTTGTACTGAGGCCTGGGCCCTACATCTGTGGAGAGTGGGATATGGTGAGAGAATGACTGTAAACAATTGTTTTATGATTAATATACAAGTTGATGATATGATGTGTAATAATGTTGGCAAATTGTGCCTGTATTTCAAGTTGTTTACGGAAGACGATCAGTCACAATGTAGTAACGGCACTTCTACATCAGCCGTGTATTTCTTGACGGACTGTGTGATAATTTGCCAATTTCATGACCTGGTCTTTAGGGGGGCTTGCCTGCCTGGCTGCTCCACAAGAAAGACATTGTCCTGCGTTCCTCAGACCCAGGTGTGTATTGACTGTCAGATGAGAATGCAATGCATTCTATTAGTATTACAATATAAGAATTGTGTTTTTATGTAATTTAAATCCGTTTGTTTCAGATTACATTGCGGCTGTTGATAAGTGGATGGGCAAGCTACTGCCAATGATAAAACCGTTCCTTTATCAGAACGGTGGACCCATCATCACTGTTCAGGTGAGTCATGTTGATATTCAATGATTAATACAAAATTAATTGGGGAATCAATAGCAAAAGTTCAGATAACTTCATATTGTGCCTTAAAGCTGTACAATTCAATAGAAGACTGTTTGTCAAACATTGCCTCTCATCTCCTCAACAAGAGCCCATCTCTCTCTCTCTCCTCTCCCTCCCCCTCCTCCCCTTCTCTCTCTCAGGTGGAGAATGAGTACGGCAGCTACTTTGCCTGTGACTACAACTACCTGCGTCACCTGACCAGTCTGTTCCGCTCCCATTTGGGGAATGACGTGGTGCTGTTCACCACAGATGGGGCTGGGGTCGGGTACCTCAAGTGTGGCTCTCTGCAGGGCCTCTACGCCACTGTGGATTTTGGCCCAGGTAGGCTTCTGAGGCAAATATCTAGGATCAGATTATATTTCCCAAATCACTACCATACTGATAATAGGGGAAATGGCAAGACAGGCCTTAGATCAGTGTCAAGGGGGAACTGATGCAAGTCAAAATATACACAACAAAGATCAATGGTGATAATTTTTCAGTGAAATGCCTGGGATACTTGGTTAATGGAACAGGTATGATTTGAAGAAGCATAGGGGTGTTCAGTTGGTATGGTATCTATCTGTCTTAGATCTGACTGTGCTGTTGGGTGGTTGTTGATCATGTGACGTCTAACCTAGCCTATTTCCTTTGTTTGCCAAAACAGACGTGTTGACTCATTGCGCCTTAGAAATCTATGACTCATGTGTTATACCATCTCATCCAGCATTGTTCAATAACTGTCTCTGTCTGTCTGTATACGTCTGTATTTGTTTAACAGGTGGGAATGTGTCTGCTGCATTTGATGCCCAGAGACAGGCAGAGCCCCATGGACCCTTGGTAAGCGTCTCTGTCATTAGATGTTTATTTTTTATATTATTTTGTATAATTTTTTTCTCCACTCCAGATACAAACTTATACGAACAACAACTTACAGACGCACACAAACAATAACTACATGTCGTTAGATGTTAGTGGTAAAAGTCCAACACACTTCTGTCCTCTCTAGCATGGCCAGATAGTGCTGACTGTATCCTGTGTTGCAGGTGAACTCTGAGTTCTACACCGGCTGGCTGGACCACTGGGGAGAGCATCACTCTACAGTGTCCACCGCCATCGTGGCCAAGTCCCTCAACGAGATCCTCGCCATCGGAGCCAGCGTTAATCTGTGAGTCATGGTGGATGGATAGATGGATGGATATTGGGTATAGACAGCGAGATGGATTGATTGATTTGATAGATTCGAATGACAGACCTTTAAATTTACATTTTAGTCATTTAGCAGACGCTCTTATCCAGAGCGACTTACAGGAGCAATTAGGGTTAAGTGCCTTGCTTAAGGGCACATCGACAGATTTTTCACCTAGTCGGCTCGGGGCAACGCTCTAGTCGGTTACTGGAACAACGCTCTTACCCACTAAGCTACCTGCCGCCCCGCCTAAATGGTAGATCAAGTAATAATTAGTTCACCAACCAACAATGATTGATAGGAATATGTGTTGACATCATCACACATAAAACATTTAACATCAAAAAGGCACAGAGGATTTTTCAGCTGTTGACAACTAGTTATAAACCTCTCTCTCTGCAGATACATGTTTATTGGAGGAAGCAATTTTGGATACTGGAATGGTGAGTCAAATTGTTCAATGATCCCATATTCTCTAGCGCTCTATTGCAGAACCCAATCTATTTCACTTTATTTGTGTTTGGCCATGATGTGAAGATTAGTTTCTTTAAGTGAAATTGCCCAAGAAGCCGGTGTTTGGAGGATATATTGGCACGGGTGTTGTTAGGCCCGAGATGTTAGTCCAGTCAGATGGAACAGAGTAAATAGGCATTTTAACGTCATAGATTTAGCCGGTGGTAACTTGTGGAATAGACACCGGCTGGAATGCGGTTTTAACTAATTCAGGATTAGACCCACCCGTTGTATAAAATCACGTTTGTCTCTTCATACTCTCAGGTGCCAATAGCCCCTATGCCCCCCAGCCTACTAGTTATGACTATGACGCTCCGCTCACTGAGGCAGGAGACCTCACTGACAAATATTTTGCCATCCAGGATGTCATCAAAATGGTTGGTAACAGAGATATCACACTACATGTCATACATACAATATGTTTGATTAGAGTATGCTTTCTCGTGACTTTTATAGCAAAAGTTTATATGGTCAGCATTTTAGTACCCTGACTTCTTATAAGCTTGAAATGGGTAGTAATTAAAGGTAAATCAGTCAGTTTTACAAATGATTACCTAATGATGTCATATCCACCTGTATTTTCCCTCAACAGTATCGGAAGATACCAGAGGGACCCGTGCCTCCATCAACACCTAAATATGCCTACGGAGCTGTGCCAATGAAGAAGGTAGATCATCTTCAGACATTAAACATTTGAGTTAACATTTTTATCAACGTTTATTTGTCATATGCACGGATTAAAGAGAAGTGTACACAGTGCAATGAAATGCAAGAAAAGGCACTGCTGAGATTCGAACTCAGGATCTCCTGTTTACTAGACAGGCGCTTTAACCAACTAAGCCACAGCGCCGGATAGAAATGTCTTTACCTTTACCTGACTTTGTTGACACATTGCACACAGTGTGGAGAAGTGTTGCAATATTTACATTTTAACATTTAGTCATTTAGCAGACACTCTTATCCAGAGCAACTTACAGTTAGTACATTCATCTTAAGACAGCTAGGTGGGACAACTACATATCACAGGCATAGAAAGTACATTTTTCCTCAATAACGAAGCTATCAGTAGAGTCAGAGCTAGAAGGGTGGGGGGTGGGGAGGGTTAAGTGCAAGTTCTGGTTAAGTAATTTTATTATTAAAAAATACATTGTATCATAGGCATATCATAATACACTAAAAGAAAATTGATATTTTCTCTTTTTCCTCTTGTGTTGATTGAGCATGGAGTGTACACCGTGTAGAATATAATCCAGTATATTCCAACAGAATGTGTTTCTTTCTGCCTCCTCAGCTTCACACAGTAGTCGATGCTCTAGACATACTGTCCTTCTCCGGTCCGGTGAAAAGCCTCTACCCGTTGACCTTCATTGAGATGAACCAAGTACGTCCACAAGCTCAATGTCGGTCTGTCCTTTTCTACACTAAGTGTAAGCGGCTATGGTTGTTATGATCCAAAATGGCTGAGGCTTTGCTCGCTTTATTTGTTTTCTCTCCAAAAGCCGTTTGGGTTCGTCCTCTATCGGACCAAGCTGCCTGTGGACTGCAGTAAGCCCACCCCTCTCTCCTCACCACTGAATGGAGTCCATGATCGGGCATATGTATCAGTCGACGGGGTGAGTTAGTCATCAAAACTTCCCCTGCAATTCATTTGGTTTGCTGCAAGTTAACATGTTGGTGCTCAATAATGGTCAATGGTCACACATTCTTGTCCAAGGAGGACGGGTTCTTGTCCCGGGCTCAGCACTAGAACACCCAATTTAGACCTTGATTAGTGAAATCTGTGTTGTAGTGCTGGACTGGAACCAAGACCTGCACAGCATGTAGGTCTCAAGAACCAGTTGGTGATCACTGTCATTCATACGATGTCAGACTGAGGCACTGATTATTATCTCAAAAGAGGAAGAGAGAAAAGTCTTCAGGTTCTTCAAAAAAAGGAAAATGTCTGTCGTAATTCAATATGGTCTGTCATCAGGTTGCTGCTGGGATCCTAGAGAGGGACAAGGCCCTGACCATTAATGTGACTGGGAAGGCTGGGAGTCAGGTGGACATACTGGTGGAGAATATGGGCCGAGTCAACTATGGGAAAGACATCAATGACTTTAAGGCAAGATGTTCTTTTCAACAGTTATTTAAAGCTGGCTCTCCTGAGTAACCACCATTAATACAGCACCCTTCCATTAGCTACTTAATTCTACAGAACCTTATTCGGTCCCACTGAACATTATGAGCTGGTTGCTTGGAAATAGATTAAGCAAAGTTCTGGACTAAGAAGCACTTTGTAGAATTTGAATTGAACCTGCTTTTTAGCCCACCATTAGTATTATTTTGAGTCTGGGAATCCAACCCTAAGTGTCCTATGCACACATACATGACTATGATGTTTTGACTCCCTCCTTCCCTCTCTCTGTCTCTCTCTCTCTCTTTCTCTTTCTCTCTCTACAGGGCCTGGTGTCTAACCTGACATTGGGGGCCGACATCCTCACCGGCTGGGCCGTCTACAGCCTCAGCATCGACCAGGCTGTTAGCCAGGGTCTTCTCTGGGAGATGGGCTCTAGGGAGGCTGGTCCTCCACCACCCTCACCCCTCTCCGTCCCCTCCTTCTATGGGGGCACTTTCGTCATCCCCGGTGGCATCCCAGATCTGCCCCAGGACACCTACATCCAGTTCCCTGACTGGAGAAAGGTGGGGTTTTACCTTTTTAAGTAGATTTTAATTGTTTGTTGAATGGCTCTATTGTATGTTGTTCCTGAGCAGGGACCACAACTGCAAATGACCTTATAGATAATGTGACTGACTAGTCAACTGCAAATGGCCTTATAGCTAATGTAACTGACCTGTGTCATCTGTGCGCTGACAAGACTGTTGTGTTAGCCCTCTGAGCTAAAGCCTAGGCATTAGCCTTAGACACACCTCTTCATATCTCAGGCAAGGTTACTCATCACGTAAGCGTGGTTTGCTGAACCACGTTAGTTTCACATACCCTGGTGCAATATACAACTTGTTCATGGTCCCTGACACTACTGAATCCCGAACACGTACATTATTTCTAGTATTTTTTTTTATGCTATTCCTTTATGTTTTGTTTTTATCACTAGGGCCAGGTGTGGATCAACGGTTTCAACCTGGGCCGCTACTGGCCCGCTCGCGGCCCACAAATCACCTTGTACGTGCCCGCTAGCATCCTGAGCACGGCCGCGCCCAACAACGTGACCGTCCTGGAGCTGGAGGGGGACCCATGCACCCCCGGGCCCTGTACCGTGGAGTTCGCCAACACCCCGGTCCTGAACGCCACCGTTAAGTCTGACCACAAACACCAGAGGGCGCTGTTCCATAAAGAGGATCTCTTATGATGAGCACTGATCAAAAATGCACTTACTGTATGTATCTGGAAGTGATCTATTTTGCACTGATCATTTTAAATGTTTGTAATTTAATCACGGGTGGCTGTACCTCTAATATTACCTCTATTTGACAATTCAGTGTCTTAAAACCCTACATGACTTTGTTTACACTAGCATCTGTATTCAAAGGGAATTAAGTATGCCTCATTTGAACAGTATGTTTGTCTGGAAATGTACTCAAGTTCACTAAGGAAAATGAGTCATTTAGAAGTGCTATGAACTTGAGTAGTACTCTAAATGTAAGTTGAGATCAGTGGTGCTCAAATCATGAGCCTGGAGGTCCCTAGTACTGCTGGTTTTCTTTTTATGTCAGTGCACTATGCAGCTGACAATACGCCTTTTAAAGGCATGTTCACAGAGATCACATTCATGGTAAACGCTGGCATGTCTGCTCAAGTGTAAATTACCTTTAAAAGTCTCTTATAGTGCACTGTGCTATAGCGCACCTTGAATTAAATCCTGCCCTATGTTGTGAATTGGGGAATCATGGTTGGGAAGGACGTGTGCCAAATGATCTGTGCCTTATTGTGTGCCACCTAACTGCAGGGATATTATGTTTTCATTGATTTCTGTAATGAACCATTGGGTGCGTCTTGTAAATGAAGTTATTGTGTTCAGCTGGAACCCTGGTATGCTTCTTTTGCACAATTTGATGATTTCAAATACTTTGGGATTTCCTTGTATTTTGGTTGTTATCATTTTTGTTAATTTGAATGTGTTTAATGTCCAGGCACAAACCATGCTGTACTTTTTGATTTATAAATGTTTTAATAAAATGTGGTGAATGCAATAATGATTACACACAAATGGCATAGTACCGCACAGATCTCAAGTTAGGATTTGAAATACAACCCTATATTAAAACAATCCAAATCTTAAACCCAACTATAGAACAATGAAAAGATGAACACAGGAGAGGAGTATATACAGCAGCAACACTATACACTCATTATTCATTCCAGAAGCCTCTGTTGTGGCCGACTGCTTCTATAAGCCTGCTCTGTAGTGTTTCTTTTGAGGGGTATATGGGCAGCTGCAACAGAGAGTGACATGTCAGCGCCTCTGGGAAATGCTTTTCGGAGGAGTTGAGAAGGATTTGGACCCTCATCCTGATCTGGTTCATACCCAGGATGGGCACACGGTCACAGCCAGTCAGGAACACTGAAGGGGCAAAGGTGGGAGGGGAGGGAGGGCAGTGAATGACAGAATATAACTTTATTCTCAGTAGCCTACGTTATTTGTTCATCTGTTACAATGAAAACGTTCCATACTTACGCAGGAAAGCTTTCTTTTGATCCTCTGTCAGTTCCTCAAACACCTCCCAGAATGTGACGATGTTGGGATGTCCAGTATGGTACTCTCCTTCATACACAGTGTTCTAGTTTGGGGGACAATGTCCTCAATGAATATGGTGAGGCAATAGAGACTTGACACCATTCAAACCATTTGTCAAATCAATGTATCAAAACAACATTTTAGCTAGGTTCCAGAACATGTTACATACAGTGGGGAAAAAAAGTATTTAGTCAGCCACCAATTGTGCAAGTTCTCCCACTTAAAAAGATGAGAGAGGCCTGTAATTTTCATCATAGGTACATGTCAACTATGACAGACAAAATGAGATTTTTTCTCTCCAGAAAATCACATTGTAGGATTTTTTATGAATTTATTTGCAAATTATGGTGGAAAATAAGTATTTGGTCAATAACAAAAGTTTCTCAATACTTTGTTATATACCCTTTGTTGGCAATGACACAGGTCAAACGTTTTCTGTAAGTCTTCACAAGGTTTTCACACACTGTTGCTGGTATTTTGGCCCATTCCTCCATGCAGATCTCCTCTAGAGCAGTGATGTTTTGGGGCTGTCGCTGGGCAACACGGACTTTCAACTCCCTCCAAAGATTTTCTATGGGGTTGAGATCTGGAGACTGGCTAGGCCACTCCAGGACCTTGAAATGCTTCTTACGAAGCCACTCCTTCGTTGCCCGGGCGGTGTGTTTGGGATCATTGTCATGCTGAAAGACCCAGCCACGTTTCATCTTCAATGCCCTTGCTGATGGAAGGAGGTTTTCAGTCAAAATCTCACGATACATGGCCCCATTCATTCTTTCCTTTACACGGATCAGTCGTCCTGGTCCCTTTGCAGAAAAACAGCCCCAAAGCATGATGTTTCCACCCCCATGCTTCACAGTAGGTATGGTGTTCTTTGGATGCAACTCAGCATTCTTTGTCCTCCAAACACGACGAGTTGAGTTTTTACCAAAAAGTTATATTTTGGTTTCATCTGACCATATGACATTCTCCCAATTCTCTTCTGGATCATCCAAATGCACTCTAGCAAACTTCAGACGGGCCTGGACATGTACTGGCTTAAGCAGGGGGACACGTCTGGCACTGCAGGATTTGAGTCCCTGGCGGCGTAGTGTGTTACTGATGGTAGGCTTTGTTACTTTGGTCCCAGCTCTCTGCAGGTCATTCACTAGGTCCCCCCGTGTAGTTCTGGGATTTTTGCTCACCGTTCATAGCCATAGTGGAGTTTGGAGTGTGACTGTTGGAGGTTGTGGACAGGTGTCTTTTATACTGATAACAAGTTCAAACAGGTGCCATTAATACAGGTAACGAGTGGAGGACAGAGGAGCCTCTTAAAGAAGAAGTTACAGGTCTGTGAGAGCCAGAAATCTTGCTTGTTTGTAGGTGACCAAATACTTATTTTCCACCATAATTTGCAAATAAATTCATTAACAATCCTACAATGTGATTTTCTGGAATTTTTTTCCTCAA
The DNA here is from genome assembly GCF_964263955.1 of Coregonus lavaretus. Taxonomy (NCBI): domain Eukaryota; kingdom Metazoa; phylum Chordata; class Actinopteri; order Salmoniformes; family Salmonidae; genus Coregonus; species Coregonus lavaretus. The sequence goes on along the minus strand of NC_140025.1, from coordinate 29,663,742 downwards.
TTTGTCTGTCATAGTTGACGTGTACCTATGATGAAAATTACAGGCCTCTCTCATCTTTTTAAGTGGGAGAACTTGCACAATTGGTGGCTGACTAAATACTTTTTTCCCCCACTGTACCATCAATCCCAAATCAACCCCTAGAACACTTGTTTTTTGCCCTCTGATAGGCTAGGTGAAATCTTCGTCATATATTATATGTTTTTACTTGTCTAATGCTCTCAGATGTAGACAATTAGCTAGGGGTAGATTTAGGATTGAGCTTCAGTCATGTAGTAACAAAACATGGTTCTGACCTGTTTCAGCGTTTCCCAGTCGAAGTTCTCCTTCCCCACCATCACCCCCCTCAGTTCCTCTGGCTGGAAGAACTCCACCACGTCCATGTCACACACTTTGAAGAAGCCTTTCCTGAACTCTTCAAACACCTTCTGTACTGACTGGTTGAAGATGTAGTTCACATAGGTGTCAACAAACTCCTTCCTGTCAAAAGAATGACATACAGAGTCAGATATCCATTGAGTTGAAGCTAGTATAGGTTGGTGTCGATTCCAGTTGGTGTCAATTCAAGGAATGAGAAGCGCCATTTACTTTCAATTATGATTTTTCCATTCATACAATTACATTTCAGTATGAGATGATATTGCCGAAATGGAATTGACCCCAACCCTGGTAGCTGTAGCAATGGGAAAATGTGTCATACTGTACACCTTGTATTTTGTCAGTTGTAAATATTGCAATAATCTTACTTGTTAGCACTTGTGACGAGTTTTCCAATTTCTTTGGGATCAAGTTCCACCGCTACGTCATCCCATACCACCTATTATAGTGAGTAATGAAAATAGTGAGGTAAATGAACAATGACAACACTGCAGACTGAGGGTATAGACAAATAGATGGGAGTGATCTGGGAGAGACATACACACTGATATAATATAATGTATCTTATGTTAAGTCATTCATACAGCTTCACTTCAATTAACTAGTAGGATCTTAATTTGAGCCAATTTAATACAGCAGGAAATGTGAATTATTATGTGTATTACAATTATTGGACATTTTTTGTAGGGGTTGATACATTTTTCGTAAGGGCAAATCAAATCTGTCATTTTAAAGTGGAAATTACTAACTTTAGAAGCTTTTTAAAACCTTGAATACACTACAACTTTGCATTTCCTGCTGTGCGGGAAAATTGTCAGCAACAAAAGAGTGATAAAATTAAGATCCTACATCTGTATTAGGTTACATTTGATTTGTTCATCGATCAAACTGTTTGAAAGCAATACATACTGAGAAAGTAATGTCCATGTTTTCGACATCATCATCAGGGTAATCCAAGATGTACTGCAAACTCCTTCAAAAGCATTGAAAATAATATGTGACAATAGATGTGACAATTATAAATTGGCAATCAATAAATCATGATGCATTAATCAATAAATAACTATTTATCCAAATAATTCATAATTGCTTATCCACACAGAGCAAGTGCCCTGCTCCGGAGATGCAATTAAATGCCTTGAGATGCAATTTCTTAATATGTCCTTGGTGTCCTTATAACAAACACAACAGCCTGTACCATAATACATTACTGACAAAGGGATAACAATATATTACGGTATGAATTTACCCTGCTTCAATGGGGCTAAACTCTCTCAGGTCCTCTAAAGAGGGATTGATGTTCACCAGCTTCTTGAAGAAGGCCATGGGGAAGGGGAGGTGCACCATGTTGTTGTTGTACAGGGCCATCCCACACAGAACCCCAAACAGGAAATAACGCTTCTCCTCCACTCTAGGCTGTTAGTGAGGATGGGTTGGACAAGAGACAAGAAATACACCGTGAGTGAAAGTATAGGACATGCTGTTGATAACCTGTGAAAAATGATAGATTAATATACAGTAAAGGGAAGGTACTGCGGTTTCTAGAATACAGTAGTAGGCTAGTAATATAGTAGTAATACTGTAGTAGTTCCTCTCTAGGAACATATCATTAGTGTTTCACTACCAGCACATTTGAAGCCATTTGAAAATATAATGATTATCGATGTAGAAATAAAGAAATATGGTGAGGTGGTGGAAAACCTCATAATCCATGTGTGATTTCCCTAAACGTACCTTACCTTTGCAGGGAACCAGGCTAGCGTCTTGTTGTCGTTGTACATGAACATCCCAGATTAGGGTACAAACAGCTTATCAAACAAATGGATGAAGAAGTCCCTTTTGTAGACGTCTGTTAGCTTCGCATCCTCGTCGAAATACACCTGAGAGAGGTAAGCACTACATTTTGGCATAGCCCTTCTCTGTTCAAAACATTGTCTCGTCATTGGAAAGCTATCATTCCTAAATGTAAAAATATGGATTTACCACAAGGGGCCTCTTGAAGGTACTGGGTCTTTCTACACTCAGTTGTTGGAAAGTGTCTTCGATGAGTGATGCTCGCTTCAGCCTCAGCTCAAAGAACACAGCAGGGGCCGCCACGGGTAACATGTTAAAAGGCCACATGCCAGTCCTTTGGCGATTGTTAGGGGGATTCTGCAATGCATACAGTACAATATTAAGTCTTCAGTTAGTGCTTTTCTAGTACAAAACAAGTATTTATTTCAACCAGTTTTTCCCATCAAAAAGGTTCATAAATATGGTTGGTTTCTTCAGTAGTGATGGTCAACATTCTAGAGCTACTTGGAATGCAGGCTTTTGCTCCAGCCCTGTTCTAACACACCTGATTTAGCTAATCAAGGTCCTGGTGAGCAGCTGATTAGTAGAACCAGGTGTGTTAGAGCAGGGCAAGAGCAAAATATTGCATACACAGTCAGTTAGTCTAGTAGGGAGTTTACCCACCCCTGATTTATAGTATCTGCTGTATATTATAATACTATATATTGAGACGAAAGTGTCATTACCTGTGTGAGTGCGGCGTTGATGTTAAAAACAATTATCTTGCTCTGCAGATTCATCAAGAATGGGTAATGACAAAAGATGGCAGGTGTCTGATCCACATCCTGAAAGTGGTGTAAAAATAAAAATATTTACAATGCATCTCAATTAAGGAGCTCCTTTGTCTAATTATGTTATTCTGCACTGATAAGAATTAACTTAAGAAGGTGAGAAAGATTCTCTAGTAGGAAAACAAAATGTTTCCTTACTCTCTCTTTCCAGATAATTTCAGGTAGAGGAAATCTAAAGCCTCTATTGAGATGCAGCCTATGACACTATCTAAGACCCAAACAACAAACATCAAAACACCTCAAGACTGACAGCAACTAGCATGTTTAGCAATCAGTGACTGAGACAAAATAACGTTTCTTACCTGCTTTGACCATAAACGCCAAAGCTTTACATCCTCCGCTAGAAATATGGGATTGAAGTGAACCTCCTCCATACAAAAGGTACTGTCTGGAACTGTCTGGGTCTCTCCAGATTTTTGGTTTGCCTTTGAAATAATATAGAAAAGTAAAATACATTTTGACAATATTTATTTATTAGCAAGTATTAGCTAAATATTTTCCATGTGTGTCAGAAAAATATTATTTAATCAAATCTCAGTTATGGTCTCATCGATTCTAAATAGGTTGCATTGAAATAACTGGCACCCTGGCACCAGATTGGTCCCAGAAGATGACTGGTCAAAATGGGAAAACAGCTTTATAAATGGATTGACAGTACAAGCAGAGAAGCATGGACACTGACTCTGTGGAGATGGCCGAGGACATGGAGCAGGTGTTTGACCCCATGGTCACGGGTGCGTAGAATATGTTCACTTGTCAGAATCACCGATAGGGCCTTCTTCCACATCCCAATGTGCTTGGTCATGACAGAGGGCTTCAATGAGGACCAGCAGTCACCTACAGGACATGATAACACAAAGATTACATGATCAAACCATTTTGTGGGGGCATAGAATTTGCTCTACTTCACAATCATTCCAGGGGTACCCCCAAAGTGCACACATTTTGTTTTAGCCCAGCACTACCACACTCGATTCAAATAATCACTGGTTTTGTACATTTTTCCTAGTCTAAATCTGCCAGACAGCGAATGAACAAGGACAAAATAAGTTGGTTACAGCACAAACAGATTTACGACCATGTTATTGTTGATTAGTTTAATTTGGGGTGAAACATTTTAAATGGACGGCAACATTACCAAGGACCTGCAGCTTGTCGGGGTGCAGTCTGAGGATAGCAGCAGCAAGGGCTTCAGTGAGATCTGTCCTTCTGTGCCGTTTGTGAAGGACCCTCAGGAGCTCAGGGAGAACCAGGTAGACCCTCAAGCTCTCCACTCCAATCGGCTCCTCATACAGGGAGGGAAGTAGTGTGTGCTGGACAACAGCTTCAACCTAGTGCAATGAAAGAGGTGTGTGAATCGCCCCTCATTCAAATGATAATAACAACAATTTAGAAGTATTTCAGCAATTCAATGTGCAATCAAAGACACATGTCAGAATACATAGGAATAGGAATACGATTACATATCAATTCATAAATGTATTCACAAAATACCTCAGTCAAAACTTTGTCCTTTTTTGCCAGCTTCCGGAATGCGCCTTGGACGAGTGACAAATCCAGGCCAGACTGTTTTGGTGAGGTTTGGTAATGTTTGTCACAACTAATAAAACCAATAAATAATTGTCAATATCTATGCCATATTTAAACCAGTATTCTTCGATAATGTAATATTTCAAACATAAGTCAATCATGTATTTGAACCAATATTAAAAACTGTTACCTTTTATCAAGAAAGCTCCCATTTAAACATGACGCAGAAGAAAACGTTTTTGTGATTTCCCTGCAAATACAAGTTTGAGTAATTATTCAGTTCAGTATGTGACCGTACATAAACAAAATAAGGAAACAGCAACAACGGTAAATGATAGTTACTTATATCAAATGAAAAATGTATGCACTCACTAACTGTAAGTCGCTCTGGATAAGAGCGTCAGCTAAATGACTAAAATGTCAAAATGTCATCATACTTACTTCTGTACTTTTTTCCATGATTTTGAATCACATTCTGAGATCCATTTGTCAATGATTTCTTCATCTAATGCTTGTTGTGTCACTTTGCCCACACTTGACCTGAGATTGTTTGACCTTTCTTCAGACTCCTGTGAAGATGACAATGTGATACAATGTATCACAGCAATGTTAAGTACAAAGGACAAACTATGTTCTGTTTTGCTAACTAAATGTTTCAAACCGAATTGTGTCCATACCTGACCAAGAGTGCACAATGCAAAGGAATGGTTTCCTCCAGCAAAAATGTGTTCAATTTTCTGGTCATCAATCTGGTCTGAAATGTTGACAAAAATAGTTCATGATCGAGTTAATGTTATTTCATGTTTACTTCATGTTATTTTAGTTGAGTATTGAAATAAATGAATGTTTTACCTGGCAGTTGTACTGGGAGGGGCACAGACTGATCAATCTTTACTCCATTTCCCAGCTGCCCTTGCTCTCCGCGCCCAAATGAGTAGATCTCATTAGATGGCCCCACAAATGCTAATGTGTGGTGTCTAATGTGGCAAACGGACAGAGAAAACATTTCTCAAATCAACAATGAATTCTAAAAAGGTATTATGCTAAGATGAACATAACCAAACAGATCCTACATCACAATTTGTGTACTGTCAAAATATTTGGTCAAATCCAGATCATGTCTAGTAAGTGTAGCCTACCTTCCACAGGCTATCTGGGTCACCTTTAACCCCCAGAGTTGCCCCACCACTCTAGGTCGTAGTTCATCTCGGAGAGAGTTGTGTCCAAGCTGTCCATAGCGGCCTGAGCCAAATGTGAACACCACACCTCCCTAGAACAAAATCCACCCAGACAGTTATCATACAGTGTTTTCCTCTCGTTAATGAGGACGTTTCAATACGAATTTCCAGGGAACTAAAAACTACAACATTGAGACATCCATATAAATAAATATACATAACATGTAGACATATTGTATGGTCCAAACAACATTTAGTTCAAATAATAGGGAAAAGTGTTATTGTGTCAGACAGATATACAACCTTTGTCAGAACGGCAGTATGTTCTCCTCCACATGAAATTAAAACAGTCTTCTTCAGATTCAGGCAATCAACAGGAGCTGGAGCATGTCTGTCTACAGAAAATTGGGTTCATTTTATTGTTATTATTATATATTATTTTTTACAGTCATTTATTTACAACACAACACATACAACATATCACCCTCAAACACGATGCAATATTGTTCCATCTCATCCTGGTCAAAATAGTTTTTAGACAGATAAAGGCACATTTCTATACTTTTCTTTATTTTTTCAACATAATTTCAACCACAACAAAATGTGGTTCATATTAGATATATCAGGGGTCTCCAGCTACAGCCTGAGAGAGCTACTGGGTGTGCAGGCTTTTGTTTAAGCCCAACACTAACACCTGCTTCAAATAATGTACTGCTCATGGACCTTGATTATTTAAATATATTTAACAACAGACAACATACACATATATTGTGTAATGTATACTGTACTTGTTGTGTCCCCTAGTCCCAGTTGCCCGGCGGTGTTCTTGCCCCAGCCGAACACAGCTCCAGAAAGGGACAGAGCGAAGCTGTGGTCTCCCCCCGCAGTGATCTGAACCAGGGGGATCCCTGATAGAGACTTCAGGGGCTTGGGGGACATGGCGCTTGGCTCGCCCCATCCTAAACCCAGCTGACCGCTGGTGTTCTGACCCCACGTGAACACCTGACCGTCTGAACAGAAATCATAAGTTAGCAACCATACGATGAGAACATTGTACAGGATTACAGTTTTGAAAGTTTAGACTGTTTTGGTTAAGATGTATTGTGAAACTGTGCTATTAGTGGTGTGTTAATGGTCATTTACCCTGTGTTAGTGAAATTGAATGCTGGTCTCCACATGCAACCTGAGTTACCTGTCGGTTACATAGGTTATCCAATGGTCTGATAGAAAAATAAAAAAACAAACAGATGAATAAGATTAGAGTTGGCTCATTTGAATTAAATGACAAACAACAAATTGTTTTTATACTTTAGCTATTTGAATGTGGGGGTGACTAAAACGTCAATCAAAACACTGACACTGAATTACTATAAGGCATTGCTTACATTTTTTGAGGGTAAGCTACATATACATTTATCATTATGGAATGGAACCCACCTGGGAATATTGTCTTTGTCCAAGCAGAGAACCCGGCCCTCTTCAGACAGTAAAACCGCATGAGAATCTCCACAACTCACAGCCCGAATATTCTCCTTACAGTTCACAATCTCTAAAGCACATAAAACATATGATTCCGCAACTCAGGAATATATATTATAAATATTGATTCGAAAAAAGATTAGACCTACTCAGTTTCCCTGTGATTCTTCTCCCATCTTGGTCCTCTTGAATCCGTGCGACTGACACTTGTCTCACATTATTTCTGATAAAGGCGACCACACTGTTACCTGCGGACAGGTCCTGAATTTTAGATTTCAGGTGTATAAAATTAACGCAATTTATATCCGTTTTTGTCGTATCTAAACCATTCGCCTTCACTAAACCAAAGCCATTACGACTATCCTCTCCCCATGAAAACATTGTTGTGTTATATTCCTGAACTAGTCCATACAGAGAACACTTGAAGGAGAGCACCTGCCGATGCTCCGACTCAATGATGGGTTTATATGACCGCAACCGACCCTATGACATACAGAAAGCCTCATCATCAACAAAGCATGAAACGAAAATGAATCTTGAATGAGTCGCCCGAACAGAAACTTAGGCCATCGTATGGATGTTTATAAAGTAGCCCTGTGGGCCCAATACATAATCTGCATGGGTATTTCTTGAGGGCATAAAAGAAAACACGCCTACAAACAAACATAATTTATAGTTTGGATTAGGCTACTTGTTGACTCAAGGCCGAAAACGAAAGTGAACATCTACTGACAATAGCAGCCCAGCTTTCTGGGAAGTAGCCTACAATATACTGACGCATTTTAACACACATGATAATTCTTTAAACGTTACCACCCAGTCGACACCTACGTAGACGCATTTCAGTGGAACTGGCTGCTACGTCTACTTTATGCTGTGTCATCCATGACAGCTAACGTTAAATGCTGAAGTGAAAATTGTTTCAGAGTTTGAAAAGACCCATGCTTCAGTCGCATCCCTCAGATTTGCCCTGTTTTTTTTTAGATGTGCTAAACTCCTAAGGCATAAAAGTTATTAAAGAATCAATGTGCATCATTAATTAAAATGACAATTGAACAGGTAAAGAGGTGCAGTTGAAGTCAGAAGTTTACATACACTTAGGTTGGAGTCACTAAAACTAGTTCAAGCACTCCACAAATTTCTATTTAACAAACTGTACTTTTGGCAAGTCGGTTAAAACATACTGGGTGATCTGAAAAGTCATAGTCAATCTATCAATAACATAATAATACTATTAGCAAAAATGTTTATTTTCAATTCACAATCTGTAGAAACAATGAGAATAGAAAGGTTCAGAACATCACAGTACAGTTGAAATATATATGGCAAATAGAAATCCTATATGGATGGTGTTAAAAGATAGATGGGAGGTGTTGAATGGAATTGAAGGATGGGACTAATAACAACTAACAACAAACAATAACAAGATAACTAATAATGTAGGCACGCTGTGTCCATAATAAGTGTATGGGTTGTAGGTCGGATATTCAAATAACCAAGCACATCCCTAACAGAAAAATGTATACATTTTTTACATAGAATTAGGCATAATGATTAAGGCTCTAGATTGCAGGAAAAGGTGTGTGTGTGCGCGTGTGTGAGCGCGTGTGTGTGTGTGTGAGAGATTACAGTATATAATAACGAGTAAGAGGAAGTGTTTACTCTGAAGCTACAGACCTCTGAGGGATTGAAACAATTCAACGGACTGTTAAACAAGTTCAGAAGGTGAGATTGAAAATCTAACAAATAATTATTTGGATATTCAATTTGTTATGGTTATTTCCAAATCGATGCAATAGTGCAAAGTTCTCTGTATCGAGCATAGCAACAGCTATCTCAAACATGGAAATGAAAAAGGCTAGTGGAAACTTAAGTAACAATACTCATGTCATGCAATCAAGGTATGCACTTAAGGAAATATACCTCTAAAGTATCTGCTGACAAATTAACAATATGTTTGCAGTGTAAATTATTATAGCATAATTAATCGCACAGCAACATGATCATTAAGAAACCTTTGACCAGAAATAAGAAGCAGGAAGTCAACCTCTAGATGGGGGGAGACTACAGTAAAGACGAACTATAATGTTTCAGGAACTTGGGTGGTTTTCATAACCTGATTTGAGTTGATTCTAGTGACTTCCTGCTTCTTATACCTTCCCAAGTTCTCTCACGTCACCCCGCTCCTCCGCACTCTCCACTGGCTTCCAGTTAAAAACTAACAAAAAGAAATACAAAAAAGAAATAAATAAAAAAGAAATAAAATAAACAAAACAAATTAATATTTGTAAAGTGGTTAGCCCACTGGCTATAGGGTGATGGCACCAATTTGTAAGTCACTCTTTTTTTATTTTTTTTATTTCACCTTTATTTAACCAGGTAAGCCAGTTGAGAACAGGTTCTCATTTACAACTGCGACCTGGCCAAGATAAAGCAAAGTAGTGCAATAAAAACAACACAGAGTTACATATGGGGTAAAAAAAAAAACATAAAGTCAGAAATACAACAGAAAATATATATACAGTGTGTGCAAATGTAGCAAGTTATGGAGGTAAGGCAATAAATAGGCTATAGTGCAGAATAATTACAATAGTATTAACACTGGAATGCTAGATGTGCAAGAGATTATGTGCAAATAGAGATACTGGGGTGCAAAATAGCAAATTAAATAACAATATAGGGATGAGGTAGTTGGGTGGGCTAATTTCAGATGGGCTGTGTACAGGTGCAGTGATCGGTAAGGTGCTCTGACAACTGATGCTTAAAGTTATTGAGGGAGATAAGAGTCTCCAGCTTCAGAGATTTGTGCAATTCGTTCCAGTCATTGGCAGCAGAGAACTGGAAGGAATGGCGGCCAAAGGAGGTGTTGGCTTTGGGAATGACCAGTGAGATATACCTGCTGGAGCGCAGACTACGGGTGGGTGCTGCTATGGTGACCAATGAGCTAAGATAAGGCGTGGATTTGCCTAGCAGTGATTTATAGATGGCCTGGAGCCAGTGGGTTTGACGACGAACATGTAGTGAGGACCAGCCAACAAGAGCGTACAGGTCACAGTGGTGGGTAGTGTATGGGGCTTTGGAGACAAAACGGATGGCACTGTGATAGACTACATCCAATTTGCTGAGTAGAGTGTTGGAGGCTATTTTGTGAATGACATCGCCGAAGTCAAGGATCGGTAGGATAGTCAGTTTTACGAGGGCATGTTTGGCAGCATGAGTGAAGGAGGCTTTGTTGCGAAATAGGAAGCCGATTCTAGATTTAACTTTGGATTGGAGATTCTTTATGTGAGTCTGGAAGTTGAGTTTACAGTCTAACCAGACACCTAGATATTTGTAGTTGTCCACATACTCTAGGTCAGACCCGTCGAGAGTGGTGATTCTAGTCGGGTGGGCGGGTGCTAGCAGCGTTCGATTGAAAAGCATGCATTTAGTTTTACTAGTGTTTAAGAGCAGTTGAAGGCTACTGAAGGATTGTTGTATGGCATTGAAGCTCGTTTGGAGGTTTGTTAACACAGTGTCCAATGAAGGGCCAGATGTATACAAAATGGTGTCGTCTGCGTAGAGGTGGATCTGAGAGTCACCAGCAGCAAGAGCGACATCATTGATATACACGGAGAAAAGTGTCGGCCCAAAAATTGAACCCTGTGGCACCCCATAGCAGACGCTCTGGATAAGAGCGTCTGCTAAATGACGTAAATGTAAATGTAAATGTAAATTATTACCTTATACAGTCATAATGTAAAGGTATCATTGCAATATATGTTCATCTGTGATGTTTTTCTCCACAGGGGCACATCATGGTGACTGTCCCTCTTGTCCCTCTCTCTGCTCTCCTTGTTGGGCGTCAGAGGGGAAGTGGCTTCAAATTTCGACAACTGCAAAGGTTCTTTCTTCAAAAATACACCAGTGTCGGGTCTGAATATAGCTCTCCCCACTCCGCTCGAACCAAACACACAGGGGTTAGAGAATCCTGCGCAATGTCTCTCTGCTTACAATGCTGCCTCTCCTGCATACATCTGTCAGAGAAACGGTAACCACTATTACTTTGCCACTCTGTATGACCGAGCCAGGAGGATCCCTCTGTACTCTGCCTATGAAATGGATATCAATGGGGTCCCCAAAAGAGAGGGGTCCATAGTTTATTATGAACCACAGGTTTGCATTTTAAATATGTATTATCACCATTTCAATGTCCTGTAAATTCAGTGCAGAAGCCATTTCATGTGATTTGCACAACTACAGAATGATGCAACACCTCAGTGTAATATTTGCAGTAGAACAGGACATTAGCTGTAGAGCAGGTTTGAAAACGATTGTATTTATGCAATAAGCACTAGAAGGTACAATTTCGTACATTGTAATTTCAGACTAACTACCAGTAGCCTAGAATAAAAGTAATATAATAATGAGTTGTATAAAGCTTGAAGTGGAGTGGCTAATTTATAAATATTTGTATTTTTCAGCTTGTGCATCCTGACCTAATATCGCAGCAAATGGATAAGAAAGGATCCTTGAGTGAGATCAAGAAATACAACCAAAACAATGGCTGCAATGAACGCTCTCCACAATACCGACAGAACTACAAGCTGGGCTGGAGTCAGGCTCTCGATGACAACTTTGGCTCGTACGACCGCGGGCACCTCAACCCCGCAGGACACCATGGTAATCAAGATGCCGCCAAAGCCACCATGACCCATACCAACGTAGCTCCGCAAGACAGGACGATGAACAACGGGCCATGGAACCAGTACGAGACGAAGCTGAAGAATGTTTTGAGTGAAGGCTGTAGTAAGATGTATGTGGTGACAGGGGTGGTCCCAAGCGGCACGTGGGTAGACCAGAACCAGCGAGTCAATGTTCCGAGTCACTACTGGAATGCCTACTGCTGCACCAACAACAACGGCAACCCTCTCAAGTCTGGAGGTGCCTTGGGTCCTAACACAGCTCAGGATGTTGTTACAGAGTATAACTCTGTTACAAACCTTGAGACTGTGCTTAGAGGGCTACTGAGTGTTGGCAACAATTTCAACATTTTTAATGGCTGTTAGTCTAACAGATGTGGAAGTGTCTAATATATCTGGTATGATTGTTTTTGGATTTAGAATTCATGCTTAGGCTATTACGTTTGTTGTTACTATTTAGTATAGGCCAACTGTATAATGATTATATAATTATGTTTGTGAACCTATAAATGATATTGATGTAGGCCAGTGGCTCTCAAACCTCTCCTTGGGGACCCCCAGATGTTTCACCATTTTGCTCACCTGATTCACCCATTCAAGGGCTTGATTATTAGTTGAATCAGGTGTGCTAACTGTGGAATAGTTCAAATACAAGAAATGGATGGGGGTCCCTGAGGAGAGGTTTGAAAACCCCTGATTTAGGCTACATCAATATTCTAAACAAATCCCTGACCATAAATATTATCCTATTGATTAAATATGTGGATAATATGTATTACAATTTCAAAATGTATCCTTTGTAGTAATTATTCATAAAGCGTATGTTTGCTTGTTTGGTCACACACAGAGTTGTGCAATCACCTCTTTGTCAATGCTTGTTGCAATGAATCTGTAACCCAATAAAGCTTGTTTTGCTAAGTAAATTGTGTAAGGAGGAAATGTATCCATCGACATGAATACAGAACTATTTTTCACATACTGTTCGTGAACCTGTTGGTACTTCATGTCAAAAAACATCGGATGAAGGCTGCATTACTGTGGGTGGAGATTTGGTCACTGTACCCTCTAGTGGTCGATAAAGTGCAAAACTGGGAAGGAGTATAACAGGGTTTCCTATACTCGGTCCTGGGGCCACCCCTAGGACTACCCAGCACTACCCAGCTGATTAAAAACATCAAAGCTTAATGATTCATTGGTTATTTGAACCAGCTGTGTTGTGCTAGGGCAAAACCAAAATGTGCACCCAGGGGGGACCCCAGGTCCGAGTTTTGGAAACCCTGGAGTATAAAAGTGCTAAATACTATATATATTATTATTATTATTATTATAAATACCACTCAAAACACTAAAACCACAAATCAACCATTGCACGGCTTGGTAAAACTGCACTTGGCCCATTGCCAACCCAAACTATGGTATGAGGGGAAAAAAGGATGCGAAAAAATATGTTATTTCCTCCTATGGTCAGGAGGAAGGAAAAGGAGTTGCTCTGAAAAGATAAGTGCCTCGGTTTCTTTCCATTTTTGGTAATCAGGGAGTGAGTGGAAAATATGTGCAAACGCCCCGGAAGAGAGGCACACTGATATTATCTCATTCTGTGATTTATCCTACCCAAGGAGAGCACCCCACTACTCTGAAGGTATATTTCCAATTCTTATCGTTCATGTATTCTTTTGATTGTCCCATGTTATGCTTAGGTTTTAGGGCCTTTTATAAAAGTGAATTGTAGGCCTATAGTTTGAGTGATTAATAGTAGAACTTACTTAATTAAAACAGCTGTAGGCTACTTACACTTGTCACGGTTTCGGCCGAGGCTGCTCCTCCTCCTTGCTCGGGCAGGCTTCGGCGGTCGTCGTCCCCAGAGTACTAGCTGCCACCGTTGTATGTTTCATGTTCGTTTGGTTTTGTCTTGATGTTGTACACCTGTTTCCAGTTAGTGTTCATTAGTGTCCTATTTAGTTCTCGTTGTGTGTGTCAGGTGTTGTGTGTGATTGCGCTTCTGTTTGGTGTTCTGTGCTACGTGTTTCCCTCCGTTGTTTTGGAGAGGGTTTTTCGCACATGTTAGTGCGCCTTTTGTTTGACGCCTTTGTGCGCCTTTATTTCGCCTCCGGGCTTGTTGAGCTCGTGTACTACGTGAATATTTCACTAAAGTCTTTTGGACTTAGTTTCTGCGTCCTGCGCTTGATTCCTGCACCACACCCACCTTCAGCACCCTTGACAACACTTGAGTCTACGAACATACCACACTGAAAATATCTGTGTAGTAGATACTTAAACTTTCAGAATAATACCTGTGAGCAGGGGCAGTAGTTGTGTAGTTAAACATTACTTGGACATTTTCTGATGAAAGACAAACAGTAAATGTGTGTCTGTGTGTATGTTTAAGATTATTTTCTATTCTATGTAATTTACTCTTGATTGCATTTCATTTCTCATCTCTGATCTGTCTGATCTCCTCTCAATCCCTCATTCATTGACCACCAGAACAGACGAGGGAGCCATTGCTGGGAAAATGCAGGGCCAGAGAGAGAAGATATTCATATTGATCCTCGTTGCTGCGCTCTCTCACATGGTAAGAGTTTTGACCAAACACATTAAAAGATGTATACATTTGCCATAATATTTAATTGATTGAACAATCATACTGTGTAGATAGACTTCTGGGCCAGTTTCCCAGAACTAGAGCGAGCCTTTTCCTGGACTCTCCATTGAGCATGTTTTTAGTGAAGGAGTAAGCTTACTCTGGGTCTGGGAAACTGGCCTTAATGTCCTAAATTTGGGTCAGAGTTGGCTAATTTGGCCAATGCTTGAATTTGAACTTGGCTAATTGGAATGTTACTGTCATAACTTGTTGAGTGCCTATACAGTGGGGGAAAAAAGTATTTATTCAGCCACCAATTGTGCAAGTTCTCCCACTTAAAAAGATGAGAGAGGCCTGTAATTTTCATCATAGGTACACGTCAACTATGACAGACAAATTGAGAAAAATAAATCCAGAAAATGACATTGTAGGATGTTTTATGAATTTATTTGCAAATTATGGTGGAAAATAAGTATTTGGTCACCTACAAACAAGCAAGATTTCTGGCTCTCACAGACCTGTAACTTTTTCTTTAAGAGGCTCCTCTGTCCTCCACTCGTTACCTGTATTAATGGCACCTGTTTGAACTTGTTATCAGCATAAAAGACACCTGTCCACAACCTCAAACAGTCACACTCCAAACTCCACTATGGCCAAGACCAAAGAGCTGTCAAAGGACACCAGAAACAAAATTGTAGACCTGCACCAGGCTGGGAAGACTGAATCTGCAATAGGTAAGCAGCTTGGTTTGAAGAAATCAACTGTGGGAGCAATTATTAGGAAATGGAAGACATACAAGATCACTGATAATCTCCCTCGATCTGGGGCTCCACGCAAGATCTCACCCCGTGGGGTCAAAATGATCACAAGAACGGTGAGCAAAAATCCCAGAACCACACGGGGGGACCTAGTGAATGACCTGCAGAGAGCTGGGACCAAAGTAACAAAGCCTACCATCAGTAACACACTACGCCGCCAGGGACTCAAATCCTGCAGTGCCAGACGTGTCCCCCCTGCTTAAGCCAGTACATGTACAGGCCCGTCTGAAGTTTGCTAGAGTGCATTTGGATGATCCAGAAGAGGATTGGGAGAATGTCATATGGTCAGATGAAACCAAAATATAACTTTTTGGTAAAAACTCAACTCGTCGTGTTTGGAGGACAAAGAATGCTGAGTTGCATCTAAAGAACACCATACCTACTGTGAAGCATGGGGGTGGAAACATCATGCTTTGGGGCTGTTTTTCTGCAAAGGGACCAGGACGACTGATCCGTGTAAAGGAAAGAATGAATGGGGCCATGTATCGTGAGATTTTGAGTGAAAACCTCCTTCCATCAGCAAGGGCATTGTATATGAAACGTGGCTGGGTCTTTCAGCATGACAATGATCCCAAACACACCGCCCGGGCAACCAAGGAGTGGCTTCGTAAGAAGCATTTCAAGGTCCTGGAGTGGCCTAGCCAGTCTCCAGATCTCAACCCCATAGAAAATCTTTGGAGGGAGTTGAAAGTCTGTGTTGCCCAGCGACAGCCCCAAAACATCACTGCTCTAGAGGAGATCTGCATGGAGGAATGGGCCAAAATACCAGCAACAGTGTGTGAAAACCTTGTGAATACTTACAGAAAACGTTTGACCTGTGTCATTGCCAACAAAGGGTATATAACAAAGTATTGAGAAACTTTTGTTATTGACCAAATACTTATTTTCCACCATTATTTGCAAATAAATTCATTTAAAAATCCTACAATGTGATTTTCTGGAGAAAAAAATTCTCATTTTGTCTGTCATAGTTGACGTTTACCTATGATGAAAATTACAGGCCTCTCTCATATTTTTAAGTGGGAGAACTTGCACAATTGGTACCCTTATGTAAACAGCGCCGGAGAAGATGGCTGCCATTTTACAGCCCTCTAACCATTTGTACTATTATGTGTGTTTTTCCGCGTTATTTGTAATTTATTTTGTACATAATGTTTCTGCCATCGTCTCTTATAACCAAAAAGAGCTTCTGGATATCAGGACAGCGATTACTCACCTCGTATTGGACAAAGATTTTTTCTTCAACGAGGCGGCCGCGAAGGATATCATGCAGACACCCGACAAGGCCCAAATCCCCGTCATTCGCGTGAGGAAGAGACGGAGATATCGTGGACGTAGATCGGGGTGCCTTGTAAGGCGAGCGAGTAAACTGCCTCTTCCATCAATCCTATTAGCCAATCTTCAATCACTGGATAACAAATTGGATGACCTAAGATTATGGTTATCCTACCAACGGGACATTAAAAACTGTAATATCCTATGTTTCACCAAGTCGTGGCTGAACGACGACAATGATAACATACAGCTAGCGGGCTATACCTTACATCGGCAGGATAGAACGGCTGACTCCGGTAAGACAAGGGGTGGCGGTCTGTGTATATTTGTAAACAACAGCTGGTGCACAAAATCAAATACTAAGGAAGTCTCGAGGTTTTGCTCGCCTGAGGTAGAGTATCTTATGATAAGCTGTAGACCACACTATTTACCAAGAGAGTTTATCTATATTTTTCATAGCTGTCTATTTACCACCACAAACCAATGCTGGCATTAAGATTGCACTGAATGAGTTGTACAAGGCCATAAATCAACAGGAAAAAGCTCATCCAGATGCAGCGCTCCTAGTGGCCGGGGACTTTAATACAGGGAAACTTAAATCCGTTCTACCTAATTTCTACCAGCATGTTAAATGTGCAACCAGAGGAAAAAAAACTCTAGACCACCTTTACTCCACACACAGAGACGCATACAAAGCTCTCCCTCACCCTCCATTTGGCAAATCTGACCATAACTCTATCCTCCTGATTCCTGCTTATAAGCAAAAACTAAAGCAGGAAGCACCAGTGACTCGGTTAATAAAAAAGTGGTCAGATGACGCAGATGCTAAGCTACAGGACTGTTTTGCTAGCACAGACTGGAACATGTTCCGGGATTCTTCAGACAGCATTGAGGAGTACACCACATCAGTCACTGGCTTCATCAATAAGTGCATCGATGATGTCGTCCCCACAGTGACCGTACGTACATACCCCAACCAGAAGCCATGGATTACAGGAAACATCCGCACTGAGCTAAAGGGTAGAGCTGCCGCCTTCAAGGAACGGTACTCTAACCCGGACGCTTATAAGAAATCCCGCTATGCCCTCCGACGAACCATCAAACAGGCAAAGAGTCAATACAGGGCTAAGATTGAATCGTACTACACTGGCACTGACGCTCGTCGGATGTGGCAGGGCTTGAAAACTATTACAGACTACAAAGGGAAGCACAGCCGCGAGCTGCCCAGTGACACAAGCCTACCAGATGAGCTAAACCACTTCTATGCTCGCTTCGAGGCAAGCAACACTGAAGCATGCATGAGAGCACCAGCTGTTCCGGATGACTATGTGATCACGCTCTCCGTAGCCGATGTGAGTAAGACTTTTAAGCAGGTCAACATTCACAAGGCCGCAGGGCCAGACGGATTACCAGGACGGGTACTCCGAGCATGTGCTGACCAACTGGCAAGTGTCTTCACTGACATTTTCAACATGTCCCTGACTGAGTCTGTAATACCAACATGTTTCAAGCAGACCACCATAGTCCCCGTGCCCAAGGACTCTAAGATAACCTGCCTAAATGACTACCGACCCGTAGCACTGACGTCTGTAGCCATGAAGTGCTTTGAAAGCGTGGTCATGTCTCACATCAACAGCATTATCCCAGAAACCCTAGACCCACTCCAATTTGCATACCGCCCCAACAGATTCACAGATGATGCAATCTCTATTGCACTCCACACTGCCCTTTCCCACCTGGACAAGAGGAACACCTATGTGAGAATGCTATTCATTGACTACAGCTCAGCATTCAACACCATAGTGCCCTCTAGCTCATCACTAAGCTAAGGATCCTGGGACTAAACACCTCCCTCTGCAACTGGATCCTGGACTTCCTGACGGGCCGCCCCCAGGTGGTAAGGGTAGGTAACAACACATCTGCCACACTGATCCTCAACACGGGGGCCCCTCAGGGGTGCGTGCTCAGTCCCCTCCTGTACTCTCTGTTCACCCATGACTGCATGGCCAGGCACGACTCCAACACCATCATTAAGTTTGCAGACGACACAACAGTGGTAGGCCTGATCACCGACAACGATGAGACAGCCTATAGGGAGGAGGTCAGAGACCTGGCCGTGTGGTGCCAGGACAACAACCTCTCCCTCAACGTGACCAAGACAAAGGAGATGATTGTGGACTACAGGAAAAAAAAGAGGACTGAGCACGCCCCAATTCTCATCGACGGGGCTGTAGTGGAACAGGTTGAGAGCTTCAAGTTCCTTGGTGTCCACATCACCAACGAACTATCATGGTCCAAACACACCAAGACAGTCGTGAAGAGGGCACGACAAAGCCTATTCCCCCTCAGGAGATTGAAAAGATTTGGCATGGGTCCTCAGATCCTCAAAAAATTCTACAGCTGCACCATTGAGAGCATCCTGACTGGTTGCATCACCGCCTGGTATGGCAACTGCTTGGCCTCCGACCGCAAGGCACTACAGAGGGTAGTGCGTACGGCCCAGTACATCACTGGGGCCAAGCTTCCTGCCATCCAGGACCTCTATACCAGGCGGTGTCAGAGGAAGGCCCTCAACATTGTCAAAGACTCCAGCCACCCTAGTCATAGACTGTTCTCCCTGCTACCGCACGGCAAGCGGTACCGGAGTGCCAAGTCTAGGTCCAAAAGACTTCTCAACAGCTTTTACCCCCAAGCCATAAGACTCCTGAACAGCTAATCATCGCTACCCGGACTATTTGCACTGCCCCCCCACCCCATCCTTTTTACGCTGCTGCTACTCTGTTAATTATTTATGCATAGTCACTTTAACTCTACCCACATGTACATATTACTTCAACTACCTCAACTAGCCGGTGCCCCCGCACATTGACTCTGCACCGGTACCCCCCTGTATATATAGCCTCCCTACTGTTATTTTATTTTACTTCTGCTCTTTTTTTCTCAACACTTTTTTTGTTGTTGTTTTATTTTTACTTTTTTGTTAAAATAAATGCACTGTTGGTTAAGGGCTGTAAGTAAGCATTTCGCTGTAATGTCTGCACCTGTTGTATTCGGCGCATGTGACCAATAAAATTTGATTTGATTTGACTAAATAATTTTTTTCCCCACTGTATGTAAGATACATTGTTACACTGTGATATTACCTGTATTGCAAAAGGTAACAATTCTCTGTACTATTACAGGTGACTCCTCTGCCAAAGCAATTGGACATGGCTCCTAATGCCGTGGATGAGCAGTACACTCACTGTCGGGAGCAGATGCTGGAGAAGGTTTTGGAAGGGGGTCTGCTGAAAGAAGAACTGAACAGCAGTCCAGAGTATAGTGCTGCCTGGGGGGTAAAGCAGTGTACAAAGTTAATCCCGGGAGGCGTCAAGGAACACACGACTGCATTGGTGGCTTACGGACATGGGGGAAATGCGTTCAGAAAGAATTTCAACAATGCAGTGGAGAATCAAGGTGGGAATGTCAATGTCTATAATGGCAACTTCCAGTTCAAATCCCTTCACTTCCTGCTGATGGATGCCATGAGGCTTTTGAAGCCAAATAACTGCCAAACTGTGTTTCGTGGCTCAAGCAAAATGTATGAGGCACAAGTAGGGTCAGAAGTGCGATTTGGGAGGTTTACCTCAACCAAGGCCAAACGTTCCGACTCGGAGGAAGTTGCTACAGACAATGGGAGCCTTTTCAACATCACTTCTTGCACTGTAGTCAACGTGGAGGACTACACTTGCTTCTCAGAAAGCATTGATCAGCTGATATCCCCAGCAGAGGTCTTTAGGGTGGCTGAAGTAAAGAATGTAATCAATAAAGATCACGAGTACAGAGAGATCGTTTTGACAAGTTCAAGGACTCACAGCATTGACAGCGTCCGCGACTGTTACCTCTTCCCCAGGTGAGGCCAGGCTATGTAACCGTTCGAAAAGATATAACAACATTAGACTACCAAATAGGTGTAGACGACACAAGAGTCAAGTGGTTTTAAAATGTCTACCTTATTCTTTGGAGAATTAAAGTCTGTCTTTGTCTGTTTGTCTCACCAGATCTCCTACAAGTATGAGTCCTCCATCAATCATCCCCACAGGCTCCTCTACTCAATGGCTTGGCAGTAGTCTGTCTGTTCTTGTGGCTGTATCTCTCTCTATCTCCCTGATCACCAGGACTGATCATCTCTGATACACAAGTTTTGAATGCTAATAGATGCGGTAAAGAAGTCAATGGAACGGAGACCGTGGGGGATAGAAGAAGGACGGCAGATTAGCGCACATTGAACAAATCGGATTTAACAAAATAGATATTTGTCAAATTGTAATTTGTTATTTATTATAACATGCCCACAATGTGGTTACTAAGTCTGATTTGGATATATTTTTCTGTTTTCGCTGCATAACATTTAGAAGTAGTCCCTTTTCAGGTTTAGAAGAAGTGACTGCTAAAGGCTAACTCACATTCGTATGAACTGGTACCATAGATAGCATAGAGAAATCGATGGTGGTAGTCAAAGTCGTTTTTAACTGTAATGCAGTTTCTTGGTGATGACGACATGAACATGTATTGGGGTTGACATCAATACTAGCATTATACTCTGATTTTTACCTCAACATAGTGTGATATAAACAATAACCTAAATGTAGGCTGATTTTGCTGGTGGGCAATGAGGAGATTCTGGATCTTTCCCCAACAGCATCTTTCCCCCCATGCGTTTCGATGGCATTTCCATTGTTTTGGTCGAGTTTCATTGACCTCTTTACCACGTCTATTGAAAAGGACAAACACACTCACACACACCAACATGTACACTACCAGTCAAAAGTTTGGACACACCTACTCATTCAAGGGTTTTTCTTCATTTTAACAATTTTTTACAGTGTAGAATAATAGTGAAGACATCAAAACTATGAAATACAGACACATATGGAATGTGTCATGTAGTAACCAAAAAAGTGTTAAACACATATTTTATATTTGAGCATCTTCAAATATCCACCCTTTGCCTTGATGACAGCTTTGCACACTCTTGGCATTCTCTCAACCAGCTTCATGAGGTAGTCACCTGGAATGCATTTCAATTAACAGGTGTGCCTTCTTAAAAGTTAATTTGTGGAATTTTTTTCCTTCTTAATGTGTTTGAGCCAATCAGTTGTGTCGTGACAAGGTATACAGAAGAAAGCCCTATTTGGTAAAAGACCAAGTCCATATTATGGCAAGAACAGCTCAAATAAGCAAAGGGAAATGACAGTCCATGAAGGTCAGTCAATACGGAAAATGTCCAGAACTTTGAAAATTTCTTCAAGCGCAGTTGCAAAAACCATCAAGCGCTATGATGAAACGGGCTCTCACGAGGACCGCCACAGGAATGGAAGACCCAGGTTTACCTCTGCTGCAGAGGATAAGTTCATTAGAGTTACAAGCGTCAGAAATTGCAGCCCAAAAAAATGCTTCACAGAGTTCAAGTCACAGACACATCTCAACATCAACTGTTCAGAGGAGACAGTGTGAATCAGGCCTTCATGGTCGAATTGCTGCAAATAAACCACTACTAAAGGACACCAATAATAAGAAGAGACATGCTTGGGCCAAGAAACACGAGCAATGGACATTAGACCGGTGGGAATCTGTCCTTTGGTCTGGAGTCCAAATTTGAGATTTTTCCAACCGCCGTGTCTTTGTGAGACGCGGTGTGGGTTAAAGGATGATCTCCACATGTGTAGTTCCCACCGTAAAGCATGGAGGAGGAGGTGTTATGGTGTGGGGGTGCTTTGCTGGTGACACTGTGATTTATTTAGAATTCAAGGCACACTTAACCAGCATGGCTACCACAGCATTCTGCAGCGATACGCCATCCCATCTGGTTTGGGCTTAGTGGGACTATCATTTGTTTTTCAACAGGACAATGACCCAACACACCTCCAGGCTATTTTACCAAGAAGGAGAGTGATGGAGTGCTGCATCAGATGACCTGGTCTCCACAATCCACCGACCTCAACCCAATTGAGATGGTTTGGGATGAGTCGGACCGCAGAGTGAAGGAAAAGCAGCCAACAAGTGCTCAGCATATGTGGGAACTCCTTCAAGACTGTTGAAAAAGCATTCAAGGTGAAGCTGGTTGAGAGAATGTCAAGAGTGTGCAAAGCTGTCATCAAGGCAAAGGGTGGCTATTTGAAGAATCTCAAATATAAAATATATGTTGTTTTGTTGAACACTTTTTTGGTTACTACATGATTCCATATGTGTTATTTCATAGTTTTGATATCTTCACTATTATTGTACAATGTAGAAAATAGTAAAAATAAAGAAAAATCCTTGAACGAGTAGTTGTGTCCAAACTTTTGACTGGCAATGTATGCAATATCATTGCACACAGACACATAGATATTCATCAAAGGTGACAAAGCACAAACTTGTCAAACCCCTCTTAGCATAATGATATTCTCTTTTATTGTTCTTGTAAAAAAAGATCATGGTGATTAGATAAGACCTTTAAAACAATGTCGTATACGTTTGCCAACAATTTGGGTATCACAACAATTGAGTGTGAGTGGTGTCCAGTTTTCATAGATGTCATTTATCTTTAAAATGACCATTTGCCTCTTGTTTTTATATCAAATAAAGCAATACATTTAGTATTTTTGAGTGTTGGACAGGCCACCTTTGGCATATATGCATTGAGATGGGGTGGGAAGGATTGTTTGATTGATTGATTAAATGTATTAGATAATTCTAAGTAGTAAGCTTCTCCAGCTGGAGACAACTTTACATACATTGGGGTGATAAGCATTTACATTTAATGAATGATGTAAGGCTCATAACCTGAATGTCCAGACATACAGTATGTATGACCTCTTTAATATTTGGCTTGTGTAATATGTGTGAGGGGAAATTACTGTCATCCCTATGAGGGATGTGGACAGAGAGTGCCCTTTCTCCAAGCTCAAGCCATCCTCAAAATCCCAGTAGCACTAGCCTGTAGGTCTTAGATACAACGTTTTTGCACTGACTCAATCACAGCTGGAGCCACACATGTTTTGGCTAATATTTCATCCTTATCCCGGAAACATGCATGGTGTTTAGGCTTTTGTTCCAGCCCAACACTGGGCTCACTGGATACAACTAATCAACCGATCATTAAGCCCTTGATTAGTTTAATCAGATGTTTTAGGACTACTGGACTGGAACTAAAACCTGCACACACTGTGTGTCCCCTGGACCAGAATTGAAGAACAAAGACTTTTGAGTGTTGCCTCATTGAAGCACATGGGGGTTTCTGTAATGAGGAGTTGAGGTCAAGCTTGCCTTACAACTGTGGTGCTAATATCAATATGCACAGGTCCTGGTATAACTGACGTGGTTTAAACTTGTTCACTTATTTTTTCTAATAAATATGCCAGCCACTTGCTGGTTGTAACTATGCTACTCTGTATTATCTGTCATCAATACTCTCCTCTATGCCACACCCTGCTGCCTGCTACATAAGATTAACACAGAATGATCTACAAGCCATATTACTATATACTGAGTGTACACAATATTAGGAACACCTTCCTAATAATATTGAGTTGCACCCCCCTTTGCCCTCAGAACAGCCTCAATTCATCAGGGCCTGGACTACATGGTGTCGAAAGCGTTCTACAGGGATGCTGGCCCACAGTTGTGTCAAGTTGGATGTCCTTTGGGTAGTGGACCATTATTGATATACATGGGAAACTGCTGAGCGTGAAAAAACAAGCACCATTGCAGTTCTTGACACACTCAAACTGGTGTGCCTGGCACCTACTACCATACCCCGTTCAAAGGCACTTCAATCTTTTGTCTTGCCCATTCACCTTCTGAATGGCACACATACACAATCCATCTTTCATCAGTAAAATGTCTGGATTCTGTATTGTGTCAGGTGGACTGTTGTGTCCTCACCTTTGTTCTGACCATTTCCTCATCATCTCCAAAGTGTTCCCTTTCAGTTTTACCATGGTCATGCATAGGCGTCTCATATTTGTTCAGTTACAAACATTTCAATTTGGCCCTGTCCATATAGGCCAATTCCCTTGAGTGTAAAGGGTCAAATTCATTGAGAGAAAAAATGTGATACGAGGCTAAGAAGTGATATTTTCCCAAAATCAAAGGGTCGTGGAAAATATTGATAAAAGGTCAGATGGCACAAAATTGCGAAATTAGAACGTTGTCATGAAAAGTTGAGTCCCACATGAGTAGTTTGCCAATTTCTCTGGGTTTAAATAATATTTTTAACTGCTCTCTATTCTTTAGGTTACTGCTATGGTAAAGCAAGTGGATATGGCTACTAATGCAGTGGATGACCAATATATTCAATGTCGAGAGCAGATTCTAAAGAAGGGGGTCTATTGAAAGTGTAGCTGAATGCCTGTATGGAATATCATGCTGCATGGGAGGCAAAGCATTGTACAAAGTTAATCCCAGGAAGTTTCAAGGAATTTACGGCTGCATTGGTGGTTTACGGGCATGGGGGAAAGGATTTCCGAAAGCCTTCAACAATGTAGTGGAGACTCAGGGTGGGAATGTCAATGTCTGTAACGGTGACTTCCGTTTCAAATCCCTCCACTTCCTGCTGATGGATGCTATGAGGCTTTTGAAGGCAAATAACTGCCAAACTGTGTTTTGTGGGTCAAGCAAAAAGTATAAGGCACAAGTAGGGTCAGAAGTGCGATTTGGGAGGTTCACCTCAACGAAGGCGAATCGTGCCGACTCGGAGGATGCTGCTTTAGACGATGGGACCCTTTTCAACATCACTTCCTGCACTGTAGTCAATGTAGATGCCCACACTTGTGACTCAGAAAGCATTTAGCAGCTGTTATCTCCAACAGGGGTCTTTAGAGTGGCTGAAGTATATGAAGTAGTGAACAATGATGATGAGGAGAAGTACAGAGAGATTGTTCTGACAACCTCAAGGACTCACAGCAATCACGACTGTTACCTCTTTTCCAGATAAGGCCCGGCTTAGATTCTAGTGTGTGAAATGTTCAGACTCAACTCTGTTCAGCATGAACAGCAATCTTGCTGATTGGAAATTAATTAAACCCCTTCCACCCCCTGCTCTCTCTCTCTCTCTCTCTCTCTCTCTCTCTCTCTCTCTCTCTCTCTCTCTCTCTCTCTCTCTCTCTTTTTATCTCTCACACCAGGTCTTCTTTAACCTCTGAAGGCTCCTCTAATAGGTTGCTGAGCAAAGGCTGCATTTCTCTGTTTTCCTGACCATCGGGACTGATCTCTAACAAAATGAAGGTGTACATGCACACACACACACACACACACACACACACACACACACACACACACACACACACACACACACACACACACACACACACACACACACACACACACACACACACACACACACACACACACACACACACACACTCACACAATTGCATGTATGTAGCTTAGCTACTAATGCACAGACATTTGCATTTGTAGTTATTCCGGATCCCCATTTGTTGTTGCCAAGGCAGCAGCTACTCTTCCTGGGGTCCAATCACAATAACATACAATAAAACTATATTACACGCTACTCTACCATAACATATCTATAGTACAAAATCAATAATACAGCAAAATAAAAATATTAAAATGTATGTGTGTACAGTGTTCAGTCATCATCATACAAAGACACACAGGCTTTACTCAGAGCCAGTGGCAGGTGTGTTAGCATGTGTTTGAGAATGCTGTATGTGTGCCTATGTGTGTTTCATCACACTCCGCGCTGTTCGATAAATTGTTGTTTTATCTGTTTTTTAAAATCTGATTTTACTGCTTGACTGAGTTACATGATGTGGAATAGAGTTCCATGTAGTCATGGCTCTTTGTAGTACTGTGTGTTTCCCATAGTCTGTTCTGGATTTGGGGACTGTGAAGAGACCTCTGGTGGCATGTCTTGTGGGGCATGTATTGGAGTCTGAGCTGTGCTCTAGTCGCTTAAACGGACAGCTCGAGCATTTCAATAGCCCCTATGCCCCCCAGCCTACTAGTTATGACTATGACGCTCCGCTCACTGAGGCAGGAGACCTCACTGACAAATATTTTGCCATCCAGGATGTCATCAAAATGGTTGGTAACAGAGATATCACACTACATGTCATACATACAATATGTTTGATTAGAGTATGCTTTCTCGTGACTTTTATAGCAAAAGTTTCTATGGTCAGCATTTTGTAGTCAATGTAGATGCCCACACTTGTGACTCAGAAAGCATTTAGCAGCTGTTATCTCCAACAGGGGTCTTTAGAGTGGCTGAAGTATATGAAGTAGTGAACAATGATGATGAGGAGAAGTACAGAGAGATTGTTCTGACAACCTCAAGGACTCACAGCAATCACGACTGTTACCTCTTTTCCAGATAAGGCCCGGCTTAGATTCTAGTGTGTGAAATGTTCAGACTCAACTCTGTTCAGCATGAACAGCAATCTTGCTGATTGGAAATTAATTAAACCCCTTCCACCCCCTGCTCTCTCTCTCTCTCTCTCTCTCTCTCTCTCTCTCTCTCTCTCTCTCTCTCTCTCTCTCTCTCTCTCTCTCTTTTATCTCTCACACCAGGTCTTCTTTAACCTCTGAAGGCTCCTCTAATAGGTTGCTGAGCAAAGGCTGCATTTCTCTGTTTTCCTGACCATCGGGACTGATCTCTAACAAAATGAAGGTGTACATGCACACACACACACACACACACACACACACACACACACACACACACACACACACACACACACACACACACACACACACACACACACACACACACACACACACACACACACACACACACACACACACACTCACACAATTGCATGTATGTAGCTTAGCTACTAATGCACAGACATTTGCATTTGTAGTTATTCCGGATCCCCATTTGTTGTTGCCAAGGCAGCAGCTACTCTTCCTGGGGTCCAATCACAATAACATACAATAAAACTATATTACACGCTACTCTACCATAACATATCTATAGTACAAAATCAATAATACAGCAAAATAAAAATATTAAAATGTATGTGTGTACAGTGTTCAGTCATCATCATACAAAGACACACAGGCTTTACTCAGAGCCAGTGGCAGGTGTGTTAGCATGTGTTTGAGAATGCTGTATGTGTGCCTATGTGTGTTTCATCACACTCCGCGCTGTTCGATAAATTGTTGTTTTATCTGTTTTTTAAAATCTGATTTTACTGCTTGACTGAGTTACATGATGTGGAATAGAGTTCCATGTAGTCATGGCTCTTTGTAGTACTGTGTGTTTCCCATAGTCTGTTCTGGATTTGGGGACTGTGAAGAGACCTCTGGTGGCATGTCTTGTGGGGCATGTATTGGAGTCTGAGCTGTGCTCTAGTCGCTTAAACGGACAGCTCGAGCATTTCAATAGCCCCTATGCCCCCCAGCCTACTAGTTATGACTATGACGCTCCGCTCACTGAGGCAGGAGACCTCACTGACAAATATTTTGCCATCCAGGATGTCATCAAAATGGTTGGTAACAGAGATATCACACTACATGTCATACATACAATATGTTTGATTAGAGTATGCTTTCTCGTGACTTTTATAGCAAAAGTTTCTATGGTCAGCATTTTAGTACCCTGACTTCTTATAAGCTTGAAATGGGTAGTAATTAAAGGTAAATCGGTCAGTTTTACAAATGATTACCTAATGATGTCATATCCACCTGTATTTTCCCTCAACAGTATCGGAAGATACCAGAGGGACCCGTGCCTCCATCAACACCTAAATATGCCTACGGAGCTGTGCCAATGAAGAAGGTAGATCATCTTCAGACATTAAACATTTGAGTTAACATTTTTATCAACGTTTATTTGTCATATGCACGGATTAAAGAGAAGTGTACACAGTACAATGAAATGCAAGAAAAGGCACTGTTGAGATTCAAACTCAGGATCTCATGTTTACTAGACAGGCGCTTTAACCAACTAAGCCACAGCACCAGATAGAAATGTCTTTACCATTACCTTTACCTGACTTTGTTGACACATTGCACACAGTGTGGAGAAGTGTTGCAATATTTACATTTACATTTTTTTGTCATTTAGCAGACACTCTTATCCAGAGCAACTTACAGTTAGTGCATTGATATTAAGACAGCTAGGTGGGACAACCACATATCAAAGGCATAGAAAGTACATTTTCCCTCAATAACGAAGCTATCAGTAGAGTCAGAGCTAGAAGGGTGGGGGGTGGGGAGGGTTAAGTGCAAGTTCTGGTTAAGTAATTTTATTATAAAAAAATACATTGTATCATAGGCATATCATAATACTCTAAAAGCAAATGGATCTTTTCTCTTTTTCCTCTTGTGTTGATTGAGCATGGAGTGTAGACAATGTAGAATAGAATCCAGTAGATTCCAACAGAATGTGTTTCTTTCTGCCTCCTCAGCTTCACACAGTAGTCGATGCTCTAGACATACTGTCCTTCTCCGGTCCGGTGAAAAGCCTCTACCCGTTGACCTTCATTGAGATGAACCAAGTACGTCCACAAGCTCAATGTCGGTCTGTCCTTTTCTACACTAAGTGTAAGCAGCTATGGTTGTTATGATCCAAAATGGCTGAGAGGCTTTGCTCGCTTTATTTGTTTTCTCTCCAAAAGCCGTTTGGGTTCGTCCTCTATCGGACCAAGCTGCCTGTGGACTGCAGTAAGCACACCCCTCTCTCCTCACCACTGAATGGAGTCCATGATCGGGCATATGTATCAGTCGACGGGGTGAGTTAGTCATCAAAACTTCCCCTGCAATTCATTTGGTTTGCTGCAAGTTAACATGTTGGTGCTCAATAATGGTCAATGGTCACAAATTCTTGTCCAAGGAGGACAGGTTCTTGTCCCGGGCTCAGCACTAGAACACCCAATTTAGACCTTGATTAGTGAAATCTGTGTTGTAGTGCTGGACTGGAACCAAGACCTGCACAGCATGTAGGTCTCAAGACCCAGTTGGTGATCACTGTCATTCATACAAAGTCAGACTGAGGCACTGATTATTATCTCAAAAGAGGAAGAGAGAAAAGTCTTCAGGTTCTTCAAAAAAAGGAAAATGTCTGTTGTAATTCAATATGGTCTGTCATCAGGTTGCTGCTGGGATCCTAGCGAGGGACAAGGCCCTGACCATTAATGTGACTGGGAAGGCTGGGAGTCAGGTGGACCTACTGGTGGAGAACAGTGGCGGCTCCTGAAAAAATTCTCAGGGGGGGCAATTTTTCTGATGATTTAGGTGACCTACACACATTTTTAAAAAGATATGTCCAGCAACAACATGAAGACAGGGGCAGCATATAAGTCAATACCAGAAGCATTTATTGACTGATCTCAAAAGTGTTGGCTTACAAAATCAAAATAAGTTATCACAGTAAAAATAATCAAGGGTGTTCTTTCACATTCCTCAACACTGCATAAACAATATGCATTTCCATAAACAAATGAAATATCAGCTGAAAATACAGCATCTTGGTATTTGTTCAGATTGCAGGATCAACAAGAGCTTTTACCACATTTTTTGCCTCATGGTTGAATTGGAAATATGTGCACCTGAGCATAATTCACAACAAGCAAGCAGGAGCTTTTGATAGAGGCTACTGAAAACATTGATGCAAGTTATTGGTAATAAGACATTTTTATAGACTTCCATATTCTGCCCTCTTGTATAGATTTGTGAAAATGAACAGTGATAGACATTTTGCCTGAAAACTGAATTTGAAAGTAATTTCTAGAAAAGGTAAACACAGCTATCTGTATGGCTTTGTAAAAATGAACAACCATATTCTGGCCAATTGTATAGATTTGTAAATATGAACAACCATATTCTGGCCAATTGTATAGATTTGTAAAAATGAACATGAACAGATTATTTTTTTTAAAAACTTTTTTTTAAATGAAAAATAACTATTTTAAACAACATCAACTGTGAACTGATTTGGGCGTGTGTGTGTTAAAGAGACAGACAGGGAGGGACAAAGAGAGAGAGAGGCTACATTACTTGTACTGAAACTGTTCTCTTCTCTGTTTCAATACAGCAAAGCGTTCAATGACTTTCTCATTGAAATCAGGCATGCTGAGGACTAGTTCCCTCTCCATGGAAAGCATGGCCAGTGCATTCAGACGTTCCTGGCCCATTGAATTTCGCAGGAATGTCTTAACTCGTGTCAAAGTTGAGAAACATCTCTCAGCTTCAGCTGTTGTCATGGGAGTAGTTATGAGGATGTTCAACAGAGTCACAGTCTCAGAGAACGTCTCCTGGAGGTTGTAGCTCATGAGAACCTGGTACAGTGCCAGTGCACCACAGAGCCCTTGAATTCAGGATTCTCATAGATCAGAGATAGTTCTGTCTTGAGCTTTGCCTTGCTCAGCATGGGGTATGCATTCACAGTGGCATTCAGAGCCTCATCAGGAAATGAATGGCAGTACCTTTCAAACATGTCTGCTTGCAGTAAGGTAGCACTCACAAGGTGGCCAGAGAAAGAGAACCTTTCTTTGGTGTGATCCAGGATGGTGTTGCAGACCTCTTCAGACAGCCTCTGCTTCTCCTCTTCTCTCAAAGCTGTTCTGGGTCTTTTGGCTCCTGTTGCTTCTTGCAGCTGCTGTTGAGAGGAGTCCCTGAAGGCAAACAGACCAATGTGTTTGTTGGCTTTGTACAGTATTGTTGTCTATGTGATGCACAGGTATGTGCAATGTATCCATGTATAGTACAAATACTTCAGTTCCACTTAAAATGGGCAGGGATGCATAAAGTCTTTAGTGTTTAAGTTAGCCTTTGTGTCTCACATAGCCTGGATGTTCAGCACAGTATACAGTGGTGCTCATAAGTTTATGATCCCATGCTAAAGTTGACTAAAAAGAGGAATAAAAAAGAAAAGAAAATTGGTGTCCTTAAAGGTTGGTGTCACGCTCTGGCTCCGGGACTCTGTTTATTGAGCCAGGGTGTGTTCATTCATTGGGTATATTTCTATGTTGGTATTTCTGTTGGGTTCATTTCTATGTTTGAGATAATGACTCCCAATCAGGGGCAACGAGTGTCAGCTGTGGGCTGGTTGTCTCTGATTGGGAGCCATATTTAATCTGTATGTTTTCCTTTGGGTGTTGTGGGTTTTTGTTCCGTGTTCGGTCAGTGTAACCGTTTGGACTTCACGAGTCGTGTTTTGTTTTGTTCGTTACTTTAATTAAAATAAAGTCATGTTTGTATCACACGCTGCGCCTTGGTCCGCTTCCTGTAACGACGTTCGTGACAGAAAAACCCACCATACAACGACCAAGCAGCGTGTCCAGGAACACACGCAGGAGGTGACTCTGGTGGATGTCCTCCTCGGTTGGGGGCAGATTACCGAGGAGGAGGCCGTCCGGTACCGGAGGGCTATGAAGGGGGAGACCCAGGCAGGAGAGGAGCAGCGGCGTCAGCAGTGCCATCGTCGGAAGGACGAGAGGCACCCCCAATAATTTTTTAGGGGGGGGCACACGGCATGGGCGACTGGGCAGCAGGAGGCTGCCACAGGGCGAAATAGGAGAAGAGGAGAGAAGGCCACCGGGTTTTGGGGGCCAGAAGGCAGGTTGGCGGAGCCTGGATGGAGAGCAGAGCCAACTCCCCGTACTCAGGCATGGCAGCATGAGACTGGGCAGGTTCCGCGGAGTGCGGAGCTGCGCACTGTGCCACGAGTGGTCCGGCATAGTCCGGTACGTCCTGTGCGAGCACCCCGCACGTGTTGTGCGAAGGTGGGCATGCAGCCAGGACGGAGTGTGCCGGCTCAGCGCTCGGGGCCTCCAGTGCCTCTCCTCGGTCCCGGATATCCTGCGCCAGTGTCACGTGCTGTTATGCCAGTACGGGTACACAGCCCTGTACGTCCTGTGCTGATGCCTCACACAGAGTGTGTGAAGGTAGGCATTCAGCCAGGACAGGTTGTGGCAGCTCTTCACTCCAGGTCTCCTATCCGTCTCCATAGCCCGGTCCGGCCTGTCCCTGCTCCACGCACAAAGTCTACGGTGTGCGTCGCCAGCCCAGCCCGGCCTGTCCCTGCTCCACGCACAAAGCCTACGGTGTGCGTCGCCAGCCCAGCCCGGCCTGTTCCTGCTCCACGCACAAAGCCTACGGTGTGCGTCGCCAGCCCAGCCCGGCCTGTTCCTGCTCCACGCACAAAGCCTAAGATGTGCGTCGCCAGCCCAGCCCGGCCTGTTCCTGCTCCACGCACAAAGCCTACGGTGTGCGTCGCCAGCCCAGCCCGGCCTGTTCCTGCTCCACGCACCAAGTCTACGGTGTGCGTCGACAGCCCTGCCCGGCCTGTTCCTGCTCCACGCACCAAGGTGCCTGTCCCTGCTCCACGCACCAAGCCTACGGGGTGCGTCGCCAGCCCAGCCCGGCCTGTCCCTGCTCCACGCACAAAGCCTACGGTGTGCGTCGCCAGCCCGACCCGGCCTGTTCCTGCCACTCGCACCAAACCAGGGGTGCGAGTCGCCAGCCTGGTCCAACCCGTTCCTGCTACTCGCACCAAGCCAGGGAATGGAGTCGTCAGTCCGGTGAGGCCCGTTCCTGTTCCACGCACCAAGCCAGGGGCGCGTGTCGTCAGTCCGGCTCCGACCAGCGGGGCTAGACAGGACCAGGGGTACTTTGGGGGGTTGGAGAGGAGGTGGGGATCAAGGCCGGAGCCAGAACCACCGCCGAGGAGGTATGCCCACCCAGCCCTCCCTTGTTTAGCCCTTATTGAGGCGCGGTCGCAGTCCGCGCCTTTAGGGGGGGGTACTGTCACGCTCTGGCTCCGGGACTCTGTTTATTGAGCCAGGGTGTGTTCATTCATTGGGTGTATTTCTATGTTGGTATTTCTGTTGGGTTCATTTCTATGTTTGAGATAATGACTCCCAATCAGGGGCAACGAGTGTCAGCTGTGGGCTGGTTGTCTCTGATTGGGAGCCATATTTAATCTGTATGTTTTCCTTTGGGTGTTGTGGGTTTTTGTTCTGTGTTCGGTCAGTGTAACCGTTTGGACTTCACGAGTCGTGTTTTGTTTTGTTCGTTACTTTAATTAAAATAAAGTCATGTTTGTATCACACGCTGCGCCTTGGTCCGCTTCCTGTAACGACGTTCGTGACAGTTGGATTTTCCAACTTTTTTAATTAAGTCATTAAGATCAATTTCCAAAAGATGATTTTTTTATTTTTTTATTCCTCTTTTTAGTCAACTTTAGAATGTGTTCATACACTTATGAGCACCACTGTACAGTACACATAGTATATAAAATAAGCTAGATTACACCACTGGCCATATATAATGAACACAAATGCAGTCTCCTTTCATGCATACATTTTCAAATTAAGCTCTGCTTTGAGAAAGATCGAATGATATTGTTTAATCTTACCTTATGGCCTGCACACTGCTTGTGAAGCTGTCGAGGGCACGTTTGATAAAGACAGCATCGATGTCCTTCTTCTGTAGCTTCTGGTACAGAATGTCGACGTGGGGCATGATTTTGTGAAAAAGCCGCAGGAAAAAAATAAAATCTTCATCATGTAGCATCCTCACGTAGCCAGATGCCTCTCTCACGGTGGGCTGGTCAAATGAACCCAATGAACCCGTTCGAATGGCTTCAAAACATTCTATGAGGTCGTCTCGATTCTCGTAGACAGTGTTCACGACTCTGCTTAGTAGAAACCTGTTGAATTATTAAATTTGGTCTGGGAGGTCCTAATTGTTTCGTTGCCAATTTATCTTGATTTGTTCGCCGACAAAAAGGAACTTCTTTCAAAGAGACAATCGAGTTGCACTGAAGGCTAGCCATTTTGACAGTAGTAGTGAATTGATTGATGAGGCTACCCGCTCTTTTCTTAGTTACGTTCATGGTTATGTTACGTATGACGAAAGCGCGTAAGTGCAAGCCCTCAGAAACCCATAGAGATTGTATTGAAAGCTCTGATATTTGAAAAAAATTGATTTTACATTAGAGGCTATGAGAGACTTCTGGGCGATTTTCAACCTGACTGAAATCGCCCCAAAACGGGCGGGGACATTTGAAGCACGACTTTAGCCTGATTGGACATTTAGTGGCAGATCAGACATCTAGATTAGAACACTGATAACTACTGTTGCCGTGATATAATTGATTAGAAAAAAAATCCCTTCCTTTTCCCATTTGGCAGTGCGTCGCCCATATCGCCCTAATGAACACACCGCCCCTGGTATTATCATTAATGGACATTTTTTGTAGGGGTTGATAAATTTTTCGTAAGGGCAAATCAATTTTGTCATTTTAAAGTGGAAATTACTAACTTTAGAAGCCTTTTAAAACCTTGAATACACTACAACTTTGCATTTCCTGCTGTGCGGGAAAATTGTCAGCAACAAAAGAGTGATCAAATTAAGATCCTACATCTGTATTATGTTACATTTTATTTGTTCATCGATCAAACTGTTTGAAAGCAATACATACTGAGAAAGTAATGTCCATGTTTTCGACATCATCATCAGGGTAATCCAAGATGTACTGCAAACTCCTTCAAAAGCATTGAAAATAATATGTGACAATAGATGTGACAATTATAAATCGGCAATCAATAAATCATGATGCATTAATCAATAAAAAACAATTTATCCAAATAATTAATAATTGCTTATCCACACAGAGCAAGTGCCCTGCCCCTGAGATGCAATTTCTTAGTCTGTCCTTGGTGTCCTTATAACAAACACAACTGCCTGTACCGTAATACATTACTGACAAAGGGATAACAATATATTATGGTATGAACTTACCCTGCTTCAATGGGGCTAAACTCTCTCAGGTCCTCTAAAGAGGGCTTGATGTTCACCAGCTTCTTGAAGAAGGCCATGGGGAAGGGGAGGTGCACCATGTTGTTGTTGTACAGGGCCATCCCACACAGAACCCCAAACAGGAAATAACGCTTCTCCTCTACTCTAGGCTGTTAGTGAGGATGGGTTGGACAAGAGACAAGAAATACAGTGGGGGAAAAAAGTATTTAGTCAGCCACCAATTGTGCAAGTTCTCCCACTTAAAAAGATGAGAGAGGCCTGTAATTTTCATCATAGGTACACGTCAACTATGACAGACAAAATGAGAATTATTTTCCAGAAAATCACATTGTAGGATTTCTTATGAATTTATTTGCAAATTATGGTGGAAAATAAGTATTTGGTCAATAACAAAAGTTTCTCAATACTTTGTTATATACCCTTTGTTGGCAATGACACAGGTCAAACGTTTTCTGTAAGTCTTCAGAAGGTTTTCACACATTCCTCCATGCAGATCTCCTCTAGAGCAGTGATGTTTTGGGGCTGTCGCTGGGCAACACAGACTTTCAACTCCCTCCAAAGATTTTCTATGGGGTTGAGATCTGGAGACTGGCTAGGCCACTCCAGGACCTTGAAATGCTTCTTACGAAGCCACTCCTTTGTTGCCCGGGCGGTGTGTTTGGGATCATTGTCATGCTGAAAGATCCAGCCACGTTTCATCTTCAATGCCCTTGCTGATGGAAGGAGGTTTTCACTCAAAATCTCACGATACATGGCCCCATTCATTCTTTCCTTTACACGGATCAGTCGTCCTGGTCCCTTTGCAGAAAAACAGCCCCAAAGCATGATGTTTCCACCCCCATGCTTCACAGTAGGTATGGTGTTCTTTGGATGCAACTCAGCATTCTTTGTCCTCCAAACACGACGAGTTGAGTTTTTACCAAAAAGTTCTATTTTGGTTTCATCTGACCATATGACATTCTCCCAATCCTCTTCTGGATCATCCAAATGCACTCTACCAAACTTCAGACGGGCCTGGAAATGTACTGGCTTAAGCAGGGGGACACGTCTGGAACTGCAGGATTTGAGTCCCTGGCAGCGTAGTGTGTTACTGATGGTAGGCTTTGTTACTTTGGTCCCAGCTCTCTGCAGGTCATTCACTAGGTCCCCCCGTGTGGTTCTGGGATTTTTGCTCACCGTTCTTGTGATCATTTTGACCCCACGGGGTGAGATCTTGCGTGGAGCCCCAGATCGAGGGAGATTATCAGTGGTCTTGTATGTCTTCCATTTCCTAATAATTGCTCCCACAGTTGATTTCTTCAAACCAAGCTGTTTACCTATTGCAGATTCAGTCTTCCCAGCCTGGTGCAGGTCTACAATTTTGTTTCTGGTGTCCTTTGACAGCTCTTTGGTCTTGGCCATAGTGGAGTTTGGAGTGTGACTGTTTGAGGTTGTGGAGAGGTGTCTTTTATACTGATAACAAGTTCAAACAGGTGCCATTAATACAGGTAACGAGTGGAGGACAGAGGAGCCTCTTAAAGAAGAAGTTACAGGTCTGTGAGAGCCAGAAATCTTGCTTGTTTGTAGGTGACCAAATACTTATTTTCCACCATAATTTGCAAATAAATTCATTAAAAATCCTACAATATGATTTTCTGGAATTTTTTTCCTCAATTTGTCTGTCATAGTTGACGTGTACCTATGATGAAAATTACAGGCCTCTCTCATCTTTTTAAGTGGGAGAACTTGCACAATTGGTGGCTGACTAAATACTTTTTTCCCCCACTGCACGCCATTGATAACCTGATAGCTTAAAATACATTAAAGAGAAGGTACTGTGGTTTCTAGAATACAGTAGTAGGCTAGTAATACAGTAGTAATACTGTAGTAGTTCCTCTCTAGGAACATATCATTAGTGTTTCACTACCAGCACATTTGAAGCTATTTGAAAATACAATGATTATCGATGTAGAAATAAAATAATGTGGTGAGGTGCGGAAAACCTCATAATCCATGTGTGATTTCCCTAAACGTACCTTACCTTTGCAAGGAACCAGGCTAGCGTCTTGTTGTCGTTGTACATGAACATCCCAGACATCCCAGGTACCAACAGCTTTTTAAACAAATGGAGGAAGAAGTCCCTTTTGTAGACGTCTGTTAACTTCGCATCCTCGTCGAAATACACCTGAGAGAGGTAAGCACTACATTTTGGCATAGCCCTTCTCTGTTCAAAACATTGTCTCGTCATTGGAAAGCTATCATTCCTAAATGTAACAATATGGATTTACCACAAGGGGCCTCTTGAAGGTACTGGGACATGCTACACTTAGTTGTTGGAAAGTGTCTTCGATGAGTGATGCTCGCTTCAGCCTCAGCTCAAAGGACGCAGCAGGGGCCGCCACGGGGAACATGTTAAAAGGCCACATGCCAGTCCTTTGGCGATTGTTAGGGGGACTCTGCAATGCATACAGTACAATATTAAGTCTTCAGTTAGTGCTTTTCTAGTACAAAAAAGGTATTCATTTCAACCAGTTTCTCCCATCAAAAAGGTTCAGAAATATGGTTGGTTTCTTCAGTAGTGATGGTCAACATTCTAGAGCTACTTGGAATGCAGGCTTTTGCCCCAGCCCTGTTCTAACACACCTGATTCAGCTAATCAAGGTCCTGGTGAGCAGCTGATTAGTAGAACCAGGTGTGTTAGAGCAGGGCAAGAGCAAAATATTGCATACACAGTCAGTTAGTCTCTAGTAGGGAGTTTACCCACCCCTGATTTATAGTATCTGCTGTATATTATAATACTATATATTGAGACGCAAGTGTCATTACCTGTGTGAGTACGGCTTTGATGTTAAAAACGTTTATCTTGCTCTGCAGATTCATCAACAATGGGTAATGACAAAAGATGGCAGGTGTCTGATCCACATCCTGAAAGTGGTGTAAAAATATAAATATTTACAATGCATCTCAATTAAGGAGCTCCTGTGTCTAATTGTGTTAATCTGCACTGCAACTTAAGAAGGTGAGAAAGATTCTCTAGTAGGAAAACAAAATGTTTCCTTTACTCTCTCTTTCCAGATCATTTCAGGTAGAGGAAATCTTAAAGCCTCTATTGAGATGCAGCCTATGACACTTTCTAAGACCCAAACAACAAACATCAAAACACCTCAAGACTGACAGCAACTAGCATGTTTAGCAATCAGTGACTGAGACAAAATAACTTTTCTTACCTGCTTTGACCATAAACGCCAAAGCTTTACATCCTCCGCTAGAAATATGGGATTGAAGTGAACCTCCTCCATACAAAAGGTACTGTCTGGAACTGTCTGGGTCTCTCCAGATTTTTGGTTTGCCTTTGAAATAATATAGAAAAGTAAAATACATTTTGTTAGAGCCGATTTGGGCATATTTTGTATAAAAGACTGAACATACTGAGCTCCATGTACATTTGTGTAAATATATTAAATATTAATGTATATGATGAAATATTAGGTACGTACCTTTATGATTTATTTACCGGATTGAGATATATTCATTTGTTATTAGTGTAACTCAGTTTTTGGCCCCCCCTCTTGCCCATTCATTGTACTGTGTTAATTGTGTTAGTATAAAGGCAGGAAGTTGGGCCTTCGGGGGGAGGAGTCCTTGCTAGATGCGGGAGCGGTATAGTTTTTTGACCATATAGACATACAGAAATACAGACAGACAGGTCATATTATATTATGTATTTGCATTTCAAGTAATCTCTGCTTTAAGTTGATTGGAGAATACCTTTTTGTTAGATAAGAAGAATAAACATTTTCTGTTGCACTATATCCCTGGATCTCATTGAATGTTTGGCCGTTTGGAAACGTTGAGTGTGGACTGTATGCGTCCGAAACAACCCCGCTTCAGGCTAGGGCAGTGGCTATGGTAAAGAGGAAAGGAAGCCACTACATTCAAGTCAAAAAACTCCGTGAAGGATTACTACCGGAAGGAAATCTCCGGTTCGGACACACGCTGGATTTTGTTCTATTTGTAATTGCATTCGGACCATAAGGACAGCTCGCTTGGAAGGATTTGAACTCCTAGATTTCGCCAGCCGTGAGTAACCACTGCGAATGAATGAGCTGCCCTGTTCAAGGCGATCGTTTGATCATGCATATTATGGAAGCGCAAATGTGCTTATAATTGGAATGTTTGATAAACTTGGGAATGGAATTCAAAATACAGCGCTGTGAAAACAATTAAGAAGTTTAAGTTTGGGAAACACAGATCCTATGCACAATGTAGCCTAATCATATATCTAATATTTGGCCTAACGTGGAAATGCAATCCATCAACGCAACGAATGCAACTTAAGGATCTAAAGATACTGCGTGTTAAAACTTCATTAAAGGGACAAAACCTCAACGGGATGAAATGTTTAAAACGCATCTAAAATGCCAAACTTGCACATGTGCAATTCAAAATGGGTCAATATGCTGAAATGGATGACTGTGTTTTTAAAGATTAAAGGAGGTCTAAAGGGGCATTACGTTTAACAATCAAACCAACAACCGTGTCATTGTAAATTGAGTGAACTAAAAGTGAATGATGGAGGAGGAAATCCCAAATAAGACTCCACTGGAGAGGGCAGAGGAGCATCTAAATTCACTCTATGCAGCCCGGAGAGGCAAACTTGGAGTGTGTACACGCAAAATGAATGAAATAAAAGTCCTTCTTGTTGATGGAGGAAACATTGCAACTGTGAATGAGAGTCTTGAAGCATTTGATGCTGTGCTCAATGACTTTAAGAAGGCTCATGAATCTGTGCTAGAGCTGGTCACAGATGAGGAACAGGAACAGGAGAGCATTAACTACTATCAACCAAGAATGAGAACTTATGAACATTTCCTGAAAGAGGTGGAAATATGGAAAAAGGCTGAAGTTGAGCCACAAATGCTCATTGAACCACATGACAGCATTTCCAATGTGTCAAAAATATCAAGTAAAACTAAGTATTCTAAGACTGCTTCCTCAGTGTCCTCTGAACGCCTTAAAGCCGAGGCAGAACGAGTAGCTCTACTAGCTCGCCAAGCATCATTACAAGACAAGCATGCATTGGAACTGGAGAAAGCTCAACTGAATGTTAGGATGGAAAAAATGGCACTGGAAACGGACATAGCAGCATATAATGCCAAACTGAAGGTCCTGGAGAGTACCGAGTCAACTTCTCAATCCCATTCTGTGGCAGCCCATTTACTAAGCCAAGAAGATGGAATGAACTCTTATTTTGAGAAACAGGAACCAGAGGTCTATGTGGAACCTGAACCATCACCTGTTGAGTTTGCTGCATTAGGTGCAGTTCCAAAGACCCCACTACAAAGAGTTTTACAACAACCGACCACAAAGCCATCAAACCCTATTCCGAAAACAGTCGTAAACCACACTCTTCAGCAGCCAACAGCAAGGTCTAGCAATCGACACAGAATCAACACTGCGGGTATCAGCCATGATACCAGCCATGATAACCTCTCTACTGTCATGCAAAGGCAGAATGAAATTGCTGACCTCCTTGTACTACAGCACAAACAAGCCACACTCCCTGTTAGGGAGATACCTATGTTTGACGGTGATCCTCTAAACTTTAGGCCATTCATGCGTGCATTTGAGCATGGTATAGAAGATAAGACAAGCAGTCACCAGGATAGGCTCTATTACCTGGAACAATACACCTCTGGTCAGCCCAAGGATCTGGTCCGTAGTTGTCTGCATATGGAAGCCAGAAGAGGCTATGCAGTAGCTAAGAGGTTGTTAAAGGAACACTTTGGCAATGAAATCAAAGTCACCACTGCTTACATGGAAAAGGCTTGGAACTGGACAAACATCAAACCCGATGATGGAAAGGGACTGGGTGGTTATGCACTCTATCTAAGAGGTTGCTGTAACGCTATGCAAGACCTACAGAACATGGAAGAGCTTAATCTTCCCTCCAACATAAAGCTGATCATGTCAAAACTTCCCTATAAACTAAGGGAAAAATGGAGGTCTATGGCATGTGATATTTTAGAGAGAAGTCACCTGAGGGCCCAGTTCAGTGACCTGGTAACGTTCATGGAAAAACAGGCCAAAATACTGCAGGATCCGTTGTATGGAGATATTCAAGATCCCCTGTACAACAAAAGGTTTTTAAAACCCAAAACAGAAGCTGACTTTAAACAGCAGTTCAAGTCCAAGAGTAGGGGAAGCAGCTTTGCCACTACAGTAGCTGTAGTGGCAGATTGTGACTCTGAAAAACCTTTAAAAGAACAAACATTCAAAGTAAAAAGACCAGGCACCTACCCTTCTGATGCTCCCAGTATCTCATGTATATTTTGTGCTGGTGCGCATTTATTGGTCGACTGCCAACAGGTGAAGGCACAGCCACATGAATTCAAGGTTGAGTTTCTGAGATCAAAAGGCCTTTGTTTTGGCTGTTTGATGAGAGGACACTTAAGCAGAGAATGTAAAAGAAGGATGACCTGTCAGAGCTGTCAAAGAAAGCACCCCACTATCCTGCACATTGAAGGAAGAGAGAGATTTAGATCTCAAAAGGCAGATATGAGTGATGTAGCAGTAAAGCGGGAGGAGACTGTCAGCAGTGCTCTTGTTTCACTGGAAGCTGGTGAAGATACCGGGGCCGGTACAGATTGTGCACTTGCAATTGTGCCAGTTCAAGTAAAGGTGGCAAATGGAAGCAAGTCTGTGTTAACCTATGCGTTTCTCGATTCTGGTAGCTCAGCAACATTTTGTACGGAGAGACTCATGAGGCAGTTGCAAGCTAAAGGCAGTGCGACTGAAATTCTGCTACGCACAATGGGGCAGGAGAGTCCTACCAAGAGCTTTGAGATATCTGGATTAGAGATTGGCAATGTGGAAGGCGACACATTTCTTGCATTACCAAAGGTCTACACCCAACATAAGATCCCAGTGACAAGAGAGAACATTCCCACTCAGAAAGAGCTCAAAAGGTGGCCATACCTGAAAGAGGTTCAGTTGAAGGAGATTGATGCTGACGTCGAACTTCTGATTGGCGTAAATGCTCCAAAGGCAATGGAACCCTGGCAAATCATAAATAGCCAAGGCAACGGACCGTATGCAGTGAAAACCCTCTTTGGATGGGTGATGAATGGTCCTCTCAACAGTTGTACCATGGCAGAAGAATCCGGGCGTCCTACGGTGATGGCCAATCGTATCTCAATGGCCGACCTGGGGGTTCTTCTTGTAAATCAGTACAACCATGACTTCCCTGAGAGAGAGTATGAAGAGAAAAGTGAGATGTCAGCTGAGGATCGTAGGTTTATGGAGATAGTATCAAGCTCCATAACCCTCAAAGACCATCACTACTACTTACCGTTGCCCTTTCGCAACAAAGATGTAGTCCTGCCAAACAACCGCGACATGGCAAAGCAGCGGGCTCTAAATATTATCAGGAAGTTCAAGAAGGACAAAGGTTACGCTGCAGAGTACAAAGGCTTCATGGAAGAGATGATAACAAAAGGTTACGCCGAGAAGGTACCACAAGAACAGCTCCTCAGAGAGAAAGGCAAGGTATGGTACATACCACACCATGGCGTTCACCATAAGCGCAAAGGAACGATACGAGTGGTGTTTGACTGTTCATCATCCTATAAAGGTACATCTCTTAACAGTGAACTCCTTCAAGGCCCTGACCTGGCAAACACGCTTATAGGAGTCTTGCTAAGATTTCGGCAAGAGCACATTGCCATGATGGCAGACATCGAAGGAATGTTCCATCAAGTACGTGTCCATGAAGATGACTTAGACTTCCTGCGATTCCTATGGTGGCCGGATGGTGATACTAACAAAAGATTGGAGGAGTACAGAATGACAGTACATCTTTTCGGTGCTATATCCTCTCCAAGTTGTGCAAACTTTGCACTGCGAAAGACTGCAGAAGACAACTGTGAGGGGTACGATGAAGAGGTAATTCAAACAGTCAAGTCCAACTTCTATGTTGATGACTGCCTCAAGTCAGTGGCCACAGAAGAACAAGCCGTAGCTCTCACAAGAAACCTCAGGGATGTGTGCTCTCAAGGTGGGTTCAAATTGACCAAGTGGGTCAGCAACAGCCGCACTGTACTAGCTTCTATCCCTGATGAACACAAAGCCAAGCAGATAAAAGAACTGGACCTGGACAGAGAAAAGCTGCCTGTTGAAAGAGCACTTGGAATCCGATGGAACATTGAAAGGGATGTGTTTACCTTCCAGGTCACTGTCAAGAACAGACCCCTTACAAGAAGAGGTATTCTCTCAACTGTCAGCTCTATTTAGGATCCATTAGGTTTCCTCGCCCCATTCGTATTAAAGGCAAAGCAAATTCTTCAAGTGCTCTGCAAGCTAAAGTGTGGATGGGACGAAGTCATCCCTGAAGAACACTCTATTTCATGGAAGAGATGGCTCTCAGAGCTGGACCAGCTCTCCAGATTCCAGATCAACAGGTGTATGATGCCGGAGAACTTTGGTCAAATCATGACCGCACAGCTGCATCACTTCGGTGATGCAAGTGAACAAGGTTATGGCACGGCAAGCTACCTTAGGTTCACAAACGTTATGGAAAAGGTCCACATCGCATTCATACTGGGGAAATCAAGGGTGACTCCACTCAAGCAGATGACGATCCCCAGACTGGAACTTGCTGCGGCAACATTGGCAGTGCGAGTGGACAGGATGTTAAGGTTGGAGCTCCAGATTGAACTTGAGGAGTCAACTTTCTGGACGGACAGCCAGTCGGTGCTAAAATACATCCGCAACGATACCAAGAGATTCCATACTTTTGTGGCTAATAGGGTTGCTATGATCCGTGACCTATCGAAAGCAAAACAGTGGAGGTATTTGAACTCCAAACACAACCCAGCCGATGATGCCTCAAGAGGATTACATGTTGAAACTTTCCTGAACTCAAAGAGATGGCGCAAAGGACCAGAATTCCTGGAGAAAACAGAAACACAATGGCCGAAAGTCCCCGAGGAGCTTGGCTCCATCCCTCCAGATGATCCAGAGGTGAGAAAAGACGTCATCGTAAACAGTACATGTGTGGAAGAAAAGAGTCCGACCAGCAAACTGATTGAGTACTATTCAACATGGAACAGCTTGAAGAAAGCAGTTGCCTGGATGCTGAAACTGAAGAGACTTCTACTACAGTTAAGCCAGAAAAGGAAAGTTCTCACCCAAACTGATCCAGGATCAGATCAGAGTCTGACAAACTCACTGAAGGAACAAATTGACAAGCTCAAACTGACGTTTGGAAAAGAAAGTCTGTCTGTAGATGACCTAGATGAAGCAGAAAAGGTCATCATTCTATTTGAGCAACGACAGCACTTTAAACAAGAAATTGCACTAGTTGTAAAAGGAAAACAATGTGCCAAGAGAAGCGGCTCAATCTGTAAGCTTGATCCAGTAGTTGACAATGGCATTCTGAGAGTAGGAGGAAAGTTAAGCAAAGCTGCTATGCCTACGGAACTAAAGAATCCTATGATCCTGCCCAAAGACTCCTACATCTCCAGACTGATCTTACTCCACATCCATGAGCAGGTTGGCCACTCTGGGAGAGGTCACATGCTTTCTAGACTTCGCCAGCGATATTGGATA
Organism: Coregonus lavaretus; assembly: GCF_964263955.1. Classification (NCBI taxonomy): domain Eukaryota; kingdom Metazoa; phylum Chordata; class Actinopteri; order Salmoniformes; family Salmonidae; genus Coregonus; species Coregonus lavaretus. The sequence continues at coordinate 29,618,853 of NC_140025.1, read as the reverse complement.
CCCTGTGCCAACTCCTTAGCAAGGAAGATCCTTAAGAGCTGTGTCTTCTGCAGGCGGATGCAAGCTAGAGCTGGGGAACAGAAGATGGCTGACCTTCCACAAGATCGGGTAGCACCTGATTTGCCGCCTTTCACCCACGTGGGCATAGATTACTTTGGCCCCATAGAGGTGAAGCGAGGCCGCGTTCATGTGAAGCGGTATGGTGTGATCTTTACTTGCCTTGTGAGTCGAGCTGTCCATCTAGAAGTTGCTAGTTATCTGGATACTGATTCCTGCATCAATGCCCTGCGCAGGTTCATCTGTCGAAGGGGCCCAGTAACAAGTATCAGAACAGACAATGGCACCAACTTTGTCGGAACACACAGAGAGCTAGGAGAAGCTCTGAAAGAGCTGGATCACAACAATATTCAAAATAAATTACTGAAGGAAGGAGTGACATGGTCATTCAACCCTCCCTCTGGAGCCCACCATGGGGGGGTATGGGAGAGGTTGATCCGACTGGTGAAAAAGATCCTCTATTCAGTCCTTAAAGAGCAAGTACTGGATGATGAGGCTTTGCAGACAGCCTTGTGTGAAGTTGAGGCGATTATGAACGACAGACCAATCACTACTGTAACAAATGACCCTAACGATCTAGAACCCCTGACTCCGAACCATCTGCTTCATCTGAAAGCAAAGCCAGTCCTGCCACCAGGACTATTCCAGAGAAGTGACCTATACTCACGAAGGAGATGGAAGCAAGTACAATATATCACTGACCTCTTCTGGAAGAGATGGATCAGGGAGTATCTTCCACTTATGCAGGAGCGGAACAAGTGGAACAAAACTAAGAGAAACTTCAGTCCTGGTGACCTTGTGGTCATCGTCGATGACACCGCCCCAAGGAACTCTTGGCTAATGGGGCGTGTGGTGAAGGCTTTGCCAGGGGCCAAAGGTCTTGTCCGGAGCGTCATGGTTAAGACTAAGACCAATATCCTACAGAGACCTATCAATAAACTCTGTCTGCTCCTTGAGGCGACGAAGTGAGACACACACACACACACACACACACACACAGTGCTCCATCTTTGAATCACGTGCACCTCTGATTCGTTGATGTCGTACTCTTACATTCTTTGATGTCATACATTTTGTGGACGTCAAACTCTTGACATTTTTTGGAAGTTGAACACCTTTACACTTCAACTCAGACTGAGATCTATGGACTATTTTCCTATATGGCACCTTGTATATTTGTATATAGCTATGAACTGTAATGGTGCTCTGGTATAGAATGTTTTTGTATTGGCTCTACGTTTGAATATTAAGTAATTGTTGTGCATTCAGTGCAGTCAACAATTAGGGGCCGGTATGTTAGAGCCGATTTGGGCATATTTTGTATAAAAGACTGAACATACTGAGCTCCATGTACATTTGTGTAAATATATTAAATATTAATGTATATGATGAAATATTAGGTACGTACCTTTATGATTTATTTACCGGATTGAGATATATTCATTTGTTATTAGTGTAACTCAGTTTTTGGCCCCCCCTCTTGCCCATTCATTGTACTGTGTTAATTGTGTTAGTATAAAGGCAGGAAGTTGGGCCTTCGGGGGGAGGAGTCCTTGCTAGATGCGGGAGCGGTATAGTTTTTTGACTATATAGACATACAGAAATACAGACAGACAGGTCATATTATATTATGTATTTGCATTTCAAGTAATCTCTGCTTTAAGTTGATTGGAGAATACCTTTTTGTTAGATAAGAAGAATAAACATTTTCTGTTGCACTATATCCCTGGATCTCATTGAATGTTTGGCCGTTTGGAAACGTTGAGTGTGGACTGTATGCGTCCGAAACAACCCCGCTTCAGGCTAGGGCAGTGGCTATGGTAAAGAGGAAAGGAAGCCACTACACATTTTGACAATATTTATTTATTAGCAAGTATTAGCTAAATATTTTCCATATGTGTCAGCAAAATATTATTTAATCAAATCTCAGTTATGGTCTCATCGATTCTAAATAGGTTGCATTGAAATAACTGGCACCCTGGCACCAGATTGGTCCCAGAAGATGACTGGTCAAAATGGGAAAACAGCTTTATAAATGGATTGACAGTACGAGCAGAGAAGCATGGACACTGACTCTGTGGAGATGGCCGAGGACATGGAGCAGGTGTTTGACCCCATGGTCACGGGTGTGTAGAATATGTTCACTTGTCAGAATCACCGACAGGGCCTTCTTCCACATCCCAATGTGCTTGGTCATGACAGAGGGCTTCAATGAGGACCAGCAGTCACCTACAGGACATGATAACACACAGATTACATGATCAAACCATTTTGTGGGGGCATAGAATTTGCTCTACTTCACAATCATTCCAGGGGTACCCCCAAAGTGCACACATTTTGTTTTAGCCCAGCACTACCACACTCGATTCAAATAATCACTGGTTTTGTAAATTTTGCCTAGTCTAAATCTGCCAGACAGCGAATGAACAAGGACAAAATAAGTTGGTTACAGCACAAACAGATTTACGACCATGTTATTGTTGATTAGTTTAATTTGGGGTGAAACATTTTAAATGGACGGCAACATTACCAAGGACCTGCAGCTTGTCGGGGTGCAGTCTGAGGATAGCAGCAGCAAGGGCTTCAGTGAGATCTGTCCTTCTGTGCCGTTTGTGAAGGACCCTCAGGAGCTCAGGGAGAACCAGGTAGACCCTCAAGCTCTCCACTCCAATCGGCTCCTCATACAGGGAGGGAAGTAGTGCGTGCTGGACAACAGCTTCAACCTAGTGCAATGAAAGAGGTGTGTGAATCGCCCCTCATTCAAATGATAATAACAACAATTTAGAAGTATTTCAGCAATTCAATGTGCAATCAAAGACACATGTCAGAATACATAGGAATAGGAATACGATTACATATCAATTCATAAATGTATTCACAAAATACCTCAGTCAAAACTTTGTCCTTTTTTGCCAGCTTCCGGAATGCGCCTTGGACGAGTGACAAATCCAGGCCAGACTGTTTTGGTGAGGTTTGGTAATGTTTGTCACAACTAATAAAACCAATAAATAATTGTCAATATCTATGCCATATTTAAACCAGTATTCTTTGATAATGTAATATTTCAAACATAAGTCAATCATGTATTTGAACCAATATTAAAAACTGTTACCTTTTATCAAGAAAGCTCCCATTTAAACATGACGCAGAAGAAAACATTTTTTTGATTTCCCTGCAAATACAAGTTTGAGTAATTATTCAGTTCAGTATGTGACCGTACATAAACAAAACAAGGAAACAGCAACAACAATAAATGATAGTTACTTATATCAAATGAAAAATGTATGCACTCACTAACTGTAAGTCGCTCTGGATAAGAGCGTCAGCTAAATGACTAAAATGTAAAAATGTAATCATACTTACTTCTGTACTTTTTTCCATGATTTTGAATCACATTCTGAGATCCATTTGTCAATGATTTCTTCATCTAATGCTTGTTGTGTCACTTTGCCCACACTTGACCTGAGATTGTTTGACCTATCTTCAGACTCCTGTGAAGATGACAATGTGATGCAATGTATCACAGCAATGTTAAGTACAAAGGACAAACTATGTTCTGTTTTGTTAACTAAATGTTTCAAACCAAATTGTGTCCATACCTGACCAAGAGTGCACAATGCAAAGGAATGGTTTCCTCCAGCAAAAATGTGTTACATTTTCTGGTCATCAATCTGGTCTGAAATGTTGACAAAAATAGTTAATGATCGAGTTAATGTTATTTCATGTTTACTTCATGTTATTTTAGTTGAGTATTGAAATAAATGAATGTTTTACCTGGCAGTTGTACTGGGAGGGGCACAGACTGATCAATCTTTACTCCATCTCCCAGCTGCCCTTGCTCTCCGCGCCCAAATGAGTAGATCTCATTAGATGGCCCCACAAATTCTAATGTGTGGTGTCTAATGTGGCAAACGGACAGAGAAAACATTTCTCAAATCAACAATGAATTCTAAAAAGGTCTTATGCTAAGATGAACATAACCAAACAGATCCTACATCACAATTTGTGTACTGTCAAAATATTTGGTCAAATCCAGATCATGTCTAGTAAGTGTAGCCTACCTTCCACAGGCTATCTGGGTCACCTTTAACCCCCAGAGTTGCCCCACCACTCTAGGTCGTAGTTTATCTCGGAGAGAGTTGTGTCCAAGCTGTCCATAGCGGCCTGAGCCAAATGTGAACACCACACCTCCCTAGAACAAAATCCACCCAGACAGTTATCATACAGTGTTTTCCTCTCGTTAATGAGGACGTTTCAATACGAATTTCCAGGGAACTAAAAACTACAACATTGAGACATCCATATAAATAAATACACATAACATGTAGACATATTGTATGGTCCAAACAACATTTAGTTCAAATAATAGGGAAAAGTGTTATTGTGTCAGACAGATATACAACCTTTGTCAGAACGGCAGTATGTTCTCCTCCACATAAAATTAAATCAGTCTTCTTCAGATTCAGGCAATCAACAGGAGCTGGAGCATGTCTGCCTACAGAAAATTGGGTTCATTTTATTGTTATTATTATATATTATTTTTTACAATCATTTATTTACAACACAACACATACAACATATCAACCTCAAACATGACACAACATCTCATCCTGGTCAAAATAGTTTTTAGACAGATAAAGGCACATTTCTATACTTTTGTTTATTTTTTCAACATAATTTCAACCACAACAAAAGTGGTTCATATTAGATATATCAGTGGTCTCCAGCTACAGCCTGAGAGAGCTACTGGGTGTGCAGGCTTTTGTTTAAGCCCAACACTAACACCTGCTTCAAATAATGTACTGCTGGACCTTGATTATTTAAATATATTTAACAACAGACAACATACACATATATTGTGTAATGTATACTGTACTTTTTGTGTCCCCTAGTCCCAGTTGCCCGGCGGTGTTCTTGCCCCAGCCGACAGAAAGGGACAGAGCGAAGCTGTGGTCTCCCCCCGCAGTGATCTGAACCAGGGGGATCCCTGATAGAGACTTCAGGGGCTTGGGGGACATGGCGCTTGGCTCGCCCCATCCTAAACCCAGCTGACCGCTGGTGTTCTGACCCCACGTGAACACCTGACCGTCTGAACAGAAATCATAAGTTAGCAACCATACAGTGAGAACATTGTACAGGATTACAGTTTTGAACTTTTAGACTGTTTTGGTTAAGATGTATTGTGAAACTGTGCTATTAGTGGTGTGTTAATGGTCATTTACCCTGTGTTAGTGAAATTGAATGCTGGTCTCCTCATGCAACCTGAGTTACCTGTCGGTTACATAGGTTATCCAATGGTCTGATAGAAAAATTAAAAAACAAACAGATGAATAAGATTAGAGTTGGCTCATTTGAATTAAATGACAAACAACAAATAGTTTTTATACTTTAGCTATTTGAATGTGGGGGTGACTAAAACGTCAATCAAAACACTGACACTGAGGCATTGCTTACATTTTTTGAGGGTAAGCTACATGAATGTATCATTATGGAATGGAACCCACCTGGGAATATTGTCTTTGTCCAAGCAGAGAACCCGGCCCTCTTCAGACAGTAAAACCGCATGAGAATCTCCACAACTCAGAGCCCGAATCTTCTCCTTACAGTTCACAATCTCTAAAGCACATAAAACATATGATTCCGCAACTCAGGAAAATATATTATAAATATTGATTCGAAAAAAGATTAGACCTACTCAGTTTCCCTGTGATTCTTCTCCCATCTTGGTCCACTTGAATCCGTGCGACTGACACTTGTCTCACATTATTTCTGATAAAGGCGACCACACTGTTACCTGCGGACAGGTCCTGAATTTTAGATTTCAGGTGTATAAAATTAACGCAATTTATATCAGTTCTTGTCGTATCTAAAACATTCGCCTTCACTAAACCAAAGCCATTACGACTATCCTCTCCCCATGAAAACATTGTTGTGTTATATTCCTAAACTAGTCCATACAGATTCTAACACTTAAAGGAGAGCACCTGCCGATGCTCCGACTCAATGATGGGTTTATATGACCGCAACCGACCCTATGACATACAGAAAGCCTCATCATCAACAAAGCACGAAACGAAAATTAATCTTGAATGAATCGCCCGAACAGAAACTTAGGCCATCGTATGGATATTTATAAAGTAGCCCTGTGGGCCCAATACAAAATCTGCATGGGTATTTATTGAGGGCATAAAAGAATACATGCCTTCAAACAAACATAATGTAGCGACCCGCACAGACAGCTGTGTGTTATGTGTTAGGCTAGTAGATGGTTGTGTTGTACCTACCAGTACCCAGTGTTCGCGGGGTCCGACATGTCAATCAACCTGCTATCTGCCAATCACGGGAATGCCTGGAATGTTCTGATGCCGGGCATCCTGGCGGTTGGCGGAGTGGCGTGGAGGGGGGTTGGGCAGGGGGATGGAGCATTGGAAGTTAAGACCAGGTTTAGCCTTTGTTCTCTCTCTTTTACGTCTGGGCTTCACAAGAGAAGGTCACGATTGGCTTGTGGGTTATCTTTCATTTATTTGGCGTGGGCTACGGCCAAACAGTAGCCTGTGTAAAGTTGGTTTAATAAACCGTCCATTCGTAAACTCAATCCTCTGTCTGGACAGTTGTTCTTTTATGATCTAGTCAGGTCATTACATTGGTGTCAGAAGTAAAAACGTTGATAAAAGTTAGCCAGCTAGCTAGCTGACTTCTGTGGCTAGCTACCGTAGGTGAGAACGGGGGTTGAAGATGCTTCGAGGGAATCCGAAAGTGAAGGTGGAGGTAGGGGACGATTATGGCCAAGGAGGTGCGTGTGCATGGACGTCGGGGGTTCTGGCTGAGGAGATCGCCAGGGCCTCGGAGCCCAGAGGCCGCTTGAGGGAGGACGTTAGAGTGATGGCGGCTGAAGCGGGCATGAGTGCTTCGTCGACTGTGTTTCGCGCGGATTCTGGTGGGCGGACCGAAGGGGTGACGTCGACGCGGCGGGACGAGGAATCTGGGGCTCAGGATGTAAACAAACATGGCGGCGCCCAGTTCCCGGCTGCATCCGTATCCGTTAAGACCCCGAAGTACTCCGGTAAGGCGGATTGGGAAGCTTTTCATGCTCAGTTTGAACTGTTAGCTCATTTTAGGGGGTGGTCAGATGAAGATAGGGCACTGCAGTTGGCTTTATGCCTCACGGATGAAGCTCTGGCCTGTTTGATATTGATTAGCCCCGAGGACAGACGTGATTATGGTGCTTTAGTGGGAGCACTGAGGAGGCGCTATGGACAGTGTGTACAGCCCGGGCTACTGCGCTCCGAACTGAGTAATAGACGCAGGCAGCCTGGAGAGCCTCTACGGGTGCTAGCTAATGACATTGAGAGCCTCTCTCGGTGGGCATATGCTCACATGCCCCCCTCCGTGCAGAGCGAGCTAGCACGGGACCAGTTCATACAGGCGCTCTCTCCTACGGAGCTGCGCATACAGACCCAGCTGGCTCATCCTGAGTCATTGCAGGTAGCCTTGGAGATGGCTTTGGAGAGGGAGCTGGTGTGGGCTGGGGCTTCAGCTGGGGCTTTGGTGGGGGTGCAGGGAGACAGACCCTCTGTGCGAGCTGGGGGGCAGAGCAGCCCGGAGCCGGAAAAGCCTGCATGGGTGGCTGAAATGACAGAACTAATTTGTGCTGTGTTGCTACAGGCGGCACGAAACACACGTCCTGGTCCCAGGGTCTGCTGGGGTTGTGGCCAGCCAGGCCATCTGCGCCGAGATTGCCCCATGTCCCCCAGAGCTCAGGGAAACGGCTCGGGGTCCGCATAGACCGGGTAGTGCGGACCCCTGGCTTTCTATCCCAACCACCATCTTCTTCAGGAGGAGCCCACCGGCACAGACGGGGAAGCAAGGCTCCACTTCCCCCAGAAGCAGACGAGGGCAAGCGGATGGAGCCTGTTGTTGTGGTGGGCCGGACCTGTGTTGGGGACATTTGTCATGTCCCTGTCACTGTGGAGGGGGTGCCCTGCTCCGCCCTGGTGGACACTGGGTCCACAGTAACCCTGGTGAGGCCAGATATTGTGCCAGGTTGGACTCAGTGTGAGCCTACAACTGTGCAGCTCCGCACAGTCACAGGTGAGCTGGCACCCATGAAAGGGAAGGGAATAATGACTCTGACAGTAGGGGGCAGGACTGTGCGTCATCCTGTGTGGGTGGTGGCTGTGCAGGACCCTTGTATCCTGGGGTTGGACTTTCTTAGGAGCACAGGCTGCCAGTTAGACCTAAATAGGGGCACACTGAGCTTCCAGGGAGGGCCGGAGGTCACCATGGCCCCTAATGTCACATTCACTCAACCCAACAAACCCTTTACTCCAACAGTTAAAGCAGCAGAGACTCATGGCTGCCCCCCCTCCCCCACATCTGGGTGTGACTTTTCCCCAGCTCCCCTGTCACCTACGGCGTTGTGTTACATTCCCCCAGCTACCTCCACGACACAGCCCTCTGTGAGCCCGGGCCGCGCCCCCCCAGCCCAGCTACCCCAGATGGGAGGGGAGAGGACACTGTCTGCAGTGAGGGAGATATGGGGGAGGAACTGTGTTGGTCTTGACCCCGAGCAGCAGGAACGGTTGAGGCAGTTGCTGTTTGAATTCAGAGACAGCTTTGCGCTGAGTGAGGAAGAGGTGGGTCAGACTCATCTGGTGCAGCATGAGATCGACACAGGTGATGCTCGACCTATCAAGATGCGTCCCCGCCGTATCCCGCTGGCACGCCAGGAGGCGGCAGACAAGGCTGTGTTGGAGATGCAGCGGGCAGACTTCATTGAGCCCTCAGACAGCCCCTGGGCGGCGCCAGTCGTCATGGTTCTGAAGAAGGGGGGCAAGCTGAGGTTCTGTGCGGACTACAGGTGGCTGAATGAGGTAACCAGGAAGGACTCATACCCCATACCACGTATCGATGAGTCGCTGGACCTGGTTAGGGGGTCCTCCTGGTTCTCCTCACTAGACCTCCGCAGTGGCTACTGGCAGGTGCCCCTCTCCCCAGAGGCCAGAGCCAAAACTGCGTTCTCCACTAACAGAGGACACTGGCAGTTCAAGGTCCTGTGCTTTGGCCTGTGCAACGCTCCGGCTACTTTTGAGCGTTTGATGGACAGGGTGCTGGATGGCATCCCCCGACAGCAGTGTCTGGTATACCTCGATGACATCCTGGCCCATGGCAGCTCCTTCCAGTCAGCCCTGGGGGCGCTACGGTGTGTGCTGGAGAGGGTGGCTGCCGCAGGTCTGAAGCTCCACCCCGAGAAGTGCCACTTCATGAGGAGAGAGGTGTCCTTCTTGGGCCACCGAGTGGGGAAGGAGGGGATCAGCACCATGGAGGACAAGGTAGCGGCTGTCAGAGACTGGCCCACCCCCACCGACCAGCGTCAGCTGAAGAGCTTCCTGGGCCTGGCCTCGTACTACAGGAGGTTTGTACGGGGCTTCTCAAGCGTTGCTGCTCCACTGAACCGCCTGCTGCCAAAGGACAAGGCTTTCACTTGGACAGTGGAGTGTGAGGAGGCGTTCAACACCCTCAAACGTGCACTGATCGAGGCCCCCGTGCTCGCCCCCCCTGACCTCACATTGCCCTTTATCCTGGACACAGACGCGAGCAATGTGGGCATGGGTGGGGTGCTGGCCCAGGTGGGGCCAGAGGGGGAGAGAGCGGTGGCGTACTTCAGCAAAACATTTGACAAACATGAGCGCCGCTACTGTGTCACCCGGCGGGAGCTCTTGGCTGTTGTGGCTTCCGTCAAACACTTCAAGTACTACCTGGGTGGTCTGCCCTTTACTGTAAGGACTGACCACTCTGCTCTCCAGTGGCTCATGTCTTTCAGAGAGCCAGAGGGGCAGGTGGCACGCTGGTTGGAGGAGCTTCAGCCGTATGACTTCACGGTGGTGCACAGGGCAGGGGCACGCCACTCCAACGCCGACGCCATGTCCCGTCGGCCCTGTACTGCAGACGGCTGCCGCCACTGTGAACGGAGAGAGGGACGGGAGAGAGAGCTGTGTGCAGAGGAGGGGGTCTGTGCCACAGTGTGTCGGGCGAGCGGGCCTGTCTGCTGTGATCTGCAGACTGTCGACGTGGCTGAATGGGGGCAGCAGCAGGGACGGGACACAGACCTACAGCCAGTGCTACAGTGGGTAGAGGCGCAGGTGAGGCCACCATGGGAAGAGGTGACAGCGCTCTCACTCGCGACCAAAGGGTTGTGGTCAAAGTTTGAGCGACTGCGGCTGGCTGATGGCGTGTTACAGCGGGCATGGAAGGAGTCAGCTACGGGGGAGGAGAGGTGGCAGGTGGTGGTCCCAAAAGCATTGCGGGAGGCTGTGCTCCAGAGTACTCATGGGGGGTGGGGACTGGACACTTTGGGGTCACAAAAACACTGCGCCGCCTCCGTCAGGGCTTTTACTGGGGGCAGCACAAGAGGGATGTGGAAGACTTTTGCCGCCGCTGTGACAACTGCACAGCGAGAAAGGGCCCCCCAGGCCGCTCTCATGCTCAGCTCCAACAGTTCCCAGTGGGGGCTCCCATGGAGAGGGTGGGAGTGGATGTAGTTGGGCCGTTCCCCACCACAGACAGTGGAAACCGCTGGGTGCTCACGGCCATGGACTATTTCACAAAATGGCCCGAGGCCTATGCTCTGCCTGACCAGGAGGCAGAGACCATCGTCGACGCCCTGACAGCGGGGATGTTCAGCAGGTTTGGAGCTGCAGAGTCCATCCACAGCGACCAAGGCAGAAACTTTGAGTCCCGTGTGTTCGCCACCATGTGTGAGAGGCTGGGTATGCACAAGACCCGCACTACTCCTCTCCATCCTCAAAGTGATGGCCTTGTGGAGCGCTTCAACAAAACGCTTGGACAGCAGCTGGCCATCGTCTCTTCCAAACACCAGCGTGACTGGGACAAGCACCTGCCTATGGTCCTCATGGCATGCCGCTCCGCTGTCCAAGACTCCACCTCCTGCACGCCTGCCCTCCTCATGCTGGGGAGAGAGATCCGTACCCCTGCGGAGATGGCGTTTGGTCGGCCCCTGGATAGCCCTCATGTTTCCCCGGGGCCGGAGTATGCCCGGAGACTCCAGGACCGCCTGGAGACAGCCCACACCTTCGCCAGAGAGCAGCTGCTGAATGCAGGTGTGAGGCAGAAGAGGAACTATGACGTGCACACCCGGGGAATGCACTTTGTGGCTGGGGAGCTGGTCTGGGTCTACAGCCCGCTAAGGAAAAAAGGCAGATGCCCCAAGTTGGACAGCCACTGGGTGGGACCCTGCAGTGTCCTGGAGAGGGTAGGGGAGGTTGTTTACCGGGTGCAGCTTCCTCCCAGGGGGAGAAAGGTGACACTGCACCGGGACAGGTTAGCCCCATATAGAGGGGCCTCTTCTCCCCAAACCCCAGGAACCCCCACAATTCCCCTCTCTGGCAATTACATTCTCCAGGCACCCACCCCCAGGTGCCGCAGACAAGGCTCCAGACAGCCCACTCCCCCTGTGTCACCGCGTGGTTCCCCAGAGCCACGGACTGTATTACCCGTTCCCGCTTCCTTGTCCCCCATGCCCTTGCCTTCATCCCCTGGTTCCCAGAGGGGCACTCTGCGGCCATCACAGCCATGCAGGCAAAGGAGACCTCCGGTTCGCTTCAGAGACTTTGTTTGTTCCCTCGGGGACGAGGGACTTTGTGGTGGGGGGGCTGTGTAGCGACCCGCACAGACAGCTGTGTGTTATGTGTTAGGCTAGTAGATGGTTGTGTTGTACCTACCAGTACCCAGTGTTCGCGGGGTCCGACATGTCAATCAACCTGCTATCTGCCAATCACGGGAATGCCTGGAATGTTCTGATGCCGGGCATCCTGGCGGTTGGCGGAGTGGCGTGGAGGGGGGTTGGGCAGGGGGATGGAGCATTGGAAGTTAAGACCAGGTTTAGCCTTTGTTCTCTCTCTTTTACGTCTGGGCTTCACAAGAGAAGGTCACGATTGGCTTGTGGGTTATCTTTCATTTATTTGGCGTGGGCTACGGCCAAACAGTAGCCTGTGTAAAGTTGGTTTAATAAACCGTCCATTCGTAAACTCAATCCTCTGTCCCGACAGTTGTTCTTTTATGATCTAGTCAGGTCATTACAATAATTTATAGTTTGGATTAGGCTACTTGTTGACTCAAGGCCGAAAACGAAAGTGAACATCTACTGACAATAGCAGCCCAGCTTTCTGGGAAGTAGCCTACAATATACTGACGCATTTTAACACACATGAAAATTCTTTAAACGTTACCACCCAGTCGACACCTACCTAGACGCATTTCAGTGGAACTGGCTGCTACGTCTACTTTATGCTGTGTCACGCTCGACAGCTAACGTTAAATGCTGAAGTGAAAATTGTTTCGGAGTTTGAAAAGACCCATGCTTCAGTCGCATCCCTCAGATTTGCCCTGTTTCTTTTTTTTTTTTTTTTTTTGATGTGCTAAACTCCTAAGGCATAAAAGTTATTAAAGAATCAATGTGCCTCATTAATTAAAATGACAATTGAACAGGTAAAGAGGTGCAGTTGAAGTCAGAAGTTTACATACTGTCACGCTCTGGCTCCGGGACTTTGTATGTTGAGCCAGGGTGTGTTCGTTTCGTTGTGTTCTGTTTGGTTGGGTTGTTCTATGTGGTTGTATTTCTTTGTTTGGATGAGTGACTCCCAATCAGAGGTAACGAGTGTCAGCTGTTTGGCTCGTTGTCTCTGATTGGGAGCCATATTTATACTGTCTGTTTTCACCTTGTGTTGGTGGGTTTTTGTTCCTTGTCAGTCATTGTCTGAGGATGTTACGTATCGTTTATTGTTTTGTATTCGTGTGTGCACTTTACTATTAAAGTATGTTCGCTCAACACGTTGCGCCTTGGTCCTCTCTAACCAACGATCGAGACAGAAAAACCCACCTTAACCAGATCAAGCAGCGTGACGAGGAGAGAGGATGGACGTGGGAGGAGATGATTGCGAGTCTGGCAAGAGGGAGAGAGGCCTGGGCCACGGGGAGGAGAGACCCCCAGGAATTTTTTTTGGGGGGGCTCACGACGTCGGGGCAGCAGGTGTACGGGTTAGAGCGGTGCAAAGCGTTGGCAGAGAAGGCCGCCAGGTTAGGGGGGCCACTGGGCACAGAGGAGAGGGAAAGTGTGGAGGCACGGCGAGAGGTACTGGGGTGTGTTACCAGTCCGGTCCGGCCCGTTCCTGATCCCTGCGTGGGGCCAGTGGTGTGTGTCCCCAGTACGGTCCGGCCTGTTCCTGCCATTCCCACCAAGGCAGTGGTGCGCGTCGTCAGCCCAGCCCGGCCTGTTCCTGCCATTCCCACCAAGTCTGTGGTGTGCGTCGACAGCCCGGCCCGGCCTGTTCCTGCCATTCCCACCAAGTCAGTGGTGCGCGTCGTCAGCCCAGCCCGGCCTGTTCCTGCCATTCCCACCAAGTCAGTGGTGCACGTCGTCAGCCCAGCCCGGCCGGTTCCTGCCATTCCCACCAAGTCAGTGGAGTGCGTCGACAGCCCAGCCCGGCCTGTCCCTGCTCCACGCACCAAGCCTACGAGGTGCGTCGCCAGTCCAGCCCGGCCTGTCCCTGCTCCACGCACAAAGCCTACGGTGTGCGTTGCCAGTCCAGCCCGGCCTGTTCCTGCTCCACGCACAAAGCCTACGGTGTGCGTCGCCAGCCCAGCCCGGCCTGTTCCTGCTCCACGCACAAAGCCTACGGTGTGCGTCGCCAGCCCAGCCCGGCCTGTCCCTGCTCCACGCACAAAGCCTACGGTGTGCGTCGCCAGCCCGACCCGGCCTGTTCCTGCCACTCGCACCAAACCAGGGGTGCGAGTCGCCAGCCTGGTCCAACCCGTTCCTGCTACTCGCACCAAACCAGGGAATGGAGTCGTCAGTCCGGTGAGGCCCGTTCCTGTTCCACGCACCAAGCCAGGGGCGCGTGTCGTCAGTCCGGCTCCGACCAGCGGGGCTAGACAGGACCAGGGGTACTTTGGGGGGTTGGAGAGGAGGTGGGGATCAGGGCCGGAGCCAGAACCGCCGCGGAGGAGGTATGCCCACCCAGCCCTCCCTTGTTTAGCCCTTATTGAGGCGCGGTCGCAGTCCGCGCCTTTAGGGGGGGGTACTGTCACGCTCTGGCTCCGGGACTTTGTATGTTGAGCCAGGGTGTGTTCGTGTCGTGTTGTTGCGCTACCCGTGTCGGTACGCTATTTTCATAGCTTCCTCCTTGTGTTTAGGAGAGTATTTTCGCACCTGTGTGTGCGCTCGCTTATTTACGCCTGTGTGCGTCCTTTTGCCTCCGGGCTGTTTGGATTATTTTTGTGTGCTCTAGTAAAGTCTATTTGGACTTATCCTCTGCTTCCTGCGCCTGATTCTACACCACACCAATCCACAGCAACGTGACACATACACTTAGGTTGGAGTCATTAAAACTAGTTTTTCAACCACTCCACAAATTTCTATTCAACAAACTGTACTTTTGGCAAGTCGGTTAAAACATACTGGGTGATCTGAAAAGTCATAGTCAATATATCAATAACATAATAATACTATTAGCAAAAATGTTTATTTTCAATTCACAATCTGTAGAAACAATGAGAATAGAAAGGTTCAGAACATCACAGTACAGTTGAAATATATATGGCAAATAGAAATCCTATATGGATGGTGTTAAAAGATAGATGGAAGGTGTTGAATGGAATTGAAGGATGGGACTAATAACAACTAACAACAAACAATAACAAGATAACTAATAATGTAGGCACGCTGTGTCCATAATAAGTGTATGGGTTGTAGGTCGGATATTCAAATAACCATGCACATCCCTAACAGGAACATTTATACATTTTTTACATAGAATTAGGCATAATGATTATGGCTCTAGATTGCAGGAAAAGGTGTGTGTGTGTGTGTGTGTGAGAGAGAGAGAGTACAGTATATAATAGAGAGTAAGAGGAAGTGTTTACTCTCAAGCTACAGACCTCTGAGGGATTGAAACAAATCAACGGACTGTTAAACAAGTTCAGAAGGTGAGATTGAAAATCTAACAAATAATTATTTGGATATTCAATTTGTTATGGTTATTTCCAAATCGATGCAATAGTGCAAAGTTCTCTGTATCGAGCACAGCAACAGCTATCTCAAACATGGAAATGAAAAAGGCTAGTGGAAACTTAAGTAACAATACTCATGTCATGCAATCAATGTCACGATCGTCGTTACAGGAAGCGGACCAAGGCGCAGCGTGTGAAACAAACATGACTTTATTAAATTAAAGTTTCTAAATACAAACAAAACACGATTCGTGAAGTCCACGGTTAAACATACCGACAAGGAACAACTTAGAATACCCAACATAGAAAATGAACACATAGAATGCACACACCCTGGCTCAACATATAGAGTCCCAGAGCCAGGGTGTGACAGTACCCCCCCCTAAAGGCGCGGACTGCGACCGCGTCTTAACAAAACCCCAAACAGGGGAGGGCTGGGTGGGCATTCCTCCTAGGAGGCGGCTCCGGCTCCGGCCTTGACCACCACCCTTCCATAATACCCCCGTAGCGCCCCTGGTCCGGTCTGACCCCGCTGGCTGGATCTGGACTGGACATTGACGGAGCGGATTGCTTACACTCCGTTGTGGAGCAGCTGACCGGTCTTACCTGGCTGAATACTCGCACCCCGGGCTTGGTGCGAGTAGCAGGAACGGGCTGAACCAGGCTGACGACTCGCACCCCTGGCTTGGTGCGAGTGGCAGGAACGGGCTGGACCAGGCTGACGACTCGCACCCCTGGCTTGGTGCGAGTGGCAGGAACAGGCTGGACCAGGCTGACGACTCGCACCCCTTGCTTGGTGCGAGTGGCAGGAACAGGCCGGGCCGGGCTGGCGACTCGCACCGTAGGTTTGGTGCGAGTGGCAGGAACAGGCCGGGCTGGGCTGGCGACGCACACCGTAGGCTTTGTGCGTGGAGTAGGGACAGGCCGGGCTGGGCTGGCGACGCACACCGTAGGCTTTGTGCGTGGAGCAGGGACAGGCCGGGCTGGGCTGGCGACGCACCCCGTAGGTTTGGTGCGTGGAGCAGGAACAGGCCGGACAGGGCTGGCGACGCACACCGTAGGTTTGGTGCGTGGAGCAGGGACAGGCCGGGCTGGGCTGGCGACGCACACCGTAGGTTTAGTGCGAGGAGCAGGGACAGGCCGGGCAGGGCTGGCGACGCACACCGTAGGCTTGGTGCGTGGAGCAGGAACAGGCCGGGCTGGGCTGGCGACGCACCCCGTAGGCTTGGTGCGTGGAGCAGGGACAGGCCGGGCTGGGCTGGCGACGCACACCGTAGGCTTAGTGCGAGGAGCAGGAACAGGCCGGGCAGGGCTGGCGACGCACACCGTAGGTTTGGTGCGTGGAGCAGGAACAGGCCGGGCTGGGCTGGCAATGCGCACTGTACACTTAGTGCGGGAAGCAGGAACGAGCCGGGCCGGGCTGGCGACGTGCACCATACACTTAGTGCGGGAAGCAGGAACGGGCCGGATCGGACTGGTGACGCACACCACTTGCTTGGTGTGAGAAGCGGGACTGGGTTTCATCATAACCCTCCGCTCCCTCAGCTGCCTACCGAGTTCCTCTCGCCGTGCCTCATTTCTCACCCTTTCCCTAATCGCCTCTAATAGCTCCATCCTCTGCAACATTAACTCCTGCTCCCTCTTCGCCAGTAGCCCCCTTAACCTGGTGGCCTCCTCTCCAAATCGCCCAATACGCCCTGTGGCAGCCTCCTGCTGCCCAGTCGCCCATGACGTGTGCCCCCCCCTAAAAAATTATTGGGGGTGCCTCTCGTCCGTCCGACGATGGCACTGCTGACGCCGCTGCTCCTCTGTTGTCCAGTCTGCCTGCTCCTGGACACGCTGCTTGGTCCTTTTACGGTGGGTTTTTCTGTCACGATCGTCGTTACAGGAAGCGGACCAAGGCGCAGCGTGTGAAACAAACATGACTTTATTAAATTAAAGTTTCTAAATACAAACAAAACACGATTCGTGAAGTCCACGGTTAAACATACCGACAAGGAACAACTTAGAATACCCAACATAGAAAATGAACACATAGAATGCACACACCCTGGCTCAACATATAGAGTCCCAGAGCCAGGGTGTGACAATCAAGGTATGCACTTAAGGAAATATACCTCTAAAGTATCTGCTGACAAATTAACAATATGTTTGCAGTGTACGTTATTATAGCATAATTAATCGCACAGCAACATGATCATTAAGAAACCTTTGACCAGAAATAAGAAGCAAGAAGTCAACCTCTAGATGGGGGGAGACTACAGTAAAGACGAACTATAATGTTTCAGGAACTTGGGTGGTTTTCATAACCTGATTTGAGTTGATTCTAGTGACAAATTATTACCTTATACAGTCATAATGTAAAGGTATCATTGCAATATATTCCAAGATGGCGTAGCAGTGCGGTCGCTTTATTTCATCGTCCTGTGTAAATATCCCGTTTCCTTTTTTTCTTTTTCTTTTTTTGTCTATTTTGTATATATCTCTTAATTTTTACTTTTCATTCTTTAGCTAAATATACTTTCCTGCAACCCGCCTCACCCAACGTGGAAAGGATTCTATTATTTCTTTATAACTTTCATCAAGAACCGTAAGCTGATAGCTACTAGTGTAGCCGCAACTAAATGGCTACCTGTTATTAGTCACCGTTAGCGTCTTCCCCACTGTCCGTGGCCTACACTATCCACCAGCCAGCTCTAGCTCTAGCCTGGACAATTCGTCGGCCAGTCTGCACAGCGTGCTATCGACCCAGCGTGCTATCGACCCAGAGCTTATTGGACTTTCTGCCGGAATCACTGGACCCTAGTGCCGGATCATCACAACCAGCTAGCTAGCTGCAACCTGTTGTGGCTGATTTACCATTGCCCTATAGCAAGCACCAGTTAGCCCTGAGCTAGCCTCAGGCCCATCTCCTGGCAATCTACCTCTCTGTCAACCGGACGGGACCTCCTAGTGTTAACACTGAGCCCCGCCGATCCAACACGACTGGTTTGCCGACGAAATAGTCTGATGTGGTTTCATCAGGCTTCCAGTTGCGACGACCACGAAGATCCATCTGCCAGCCCCGACCCGCTAGCACACGCAAACTACAACTGTGCTCCCTGCTAGCTGTGCTGAAGCACCAATTTGAACTGCTCTCGGACTCACATATTGCTGTTCACTGGACCTTACGATCACTCAGCTGCACAGCTGATGCCTGCTGGACTGTTCCTTTACACGGTACCCTGTCCTGTTTATTCTGTTTAGTCTTAGCCCAAACGTTATCGCTATTTCCAGTTGTTGTCTTAGCTCTCTCTAATAACACCTGTGACTGCTTTATGCCTCTCTCCCATGTCAATTATGCCTTGCCTATTGCTGTTTGGGTTAGTTCTTATTATACAATTTCACTGTAGAACCCCTAGTCCCTCTCAAACTGCCTCATATAGTTCCTTTGTTCCACCCCCTATACACGCCGAGACCGGCTCAATCGGTGCCTCCAATGACGCTATCTCTTTCATTGTTACCCAACGCTTAGGGTTACCTGAACTGTACTCATATCCTTCCATATCCTTTTCTGTACATAATGCCCTGAATCTTTTCTACAACGCCCGGAGACCTGCCCCCTTTATTCTATGTACCCAACGCACTAGAAGACCAGTTCTTAAAGCCTTTAGTCGTATCCTTATTCTAGTCCTCCTCTGTTCCTCTGGTGATGTAGAGACTAACCCAGGCCCTGCAGCCCCCAGTATCACTCCTACTCCCCAGGAGCTATCATTTGTTGACTTCTGTAACCGTAAAAGTCTTGGTTTTCTGCACATAAATATCAGAAGCCTCCTTCCTAAGTTTGAGTTATTCACTGCGTTAGCACACTCCGCCAACCCTGATGTTCTAGCAGTGTCTGAATCCTGGCTTAGGAAGGCCACCAAAAATTCTGAAATTTCCATCCCCAACTATAACATTTTCCGTCTAGATAGAACTGCCAAAGGGGGTGGAGTTGCAATCTACTGTAGAGATAGCCTGCAGAGCTCTATCATACTATCCAGGTCTGTGCCCAAACAGTTTGAGCTTCTACTTCTAAAAATCCACCTTTCCAGAAATAAATCTCTCACTGTTGCCGCTTGCTACAGACCCCCCTCAGCCCCCAGCTGTGCCCTGGACACCATATGTGAATTGATTGCCCCCCATCTATCCTCAGAGTTCGTACTGCTTGGTGACCTAAATTGGGATATGCTTAACACCCCGGCCATCCTACAATCTAAACTAGATGCCCTCAATCTCACACAAATTATCAACGAACCTACCAGGTACAACCCTAAATCCGTAAACATGGGTACCCTCATAGATATCATCCTGACTAACTTACCCTCTAAATACACCTCCGCTGTCTTCAACCAGGATCTCAGCGATCACTGCCTTATTGCCTGCATCCGTAACGGGTCCGCGGTCAAACGACCACCCCTCATCACTGTCAAACGCTCCCAAAAACACTTCAGCGAGCAGGCCTTCCTAATTGACCTGGCCCAGGTATCCTGGATGGATATAGATCTCATTCCGTCAGTAGAGGATGCCTGGTTGTTCTTTAAAAGTAATTTCCTCTCAATCTTAAATAGACATGCCCCATTCAAAAAATACAGAACTAAGAACAGATATAGCCCCTGGTTCTCCTCAGACTTGACTGCCCTTGACCAGCACAAAAACATCCTGTGGCGTACTGCATTAGCATCAAATAGCCCCCGCGATATGCAACTTTTCAGGGAAGTTAGGAACCAATATACACAAGCAGTTAGGAAAGCAAAGGCTAACTTTTTCAAACAGAAATTTGCATCCTGTAGCACTAACTCCAAAAAGTTTTGGGACACTGTAAAGTCCATGGAAAATAAGAGTACTTCCTCCCAGCTGCCCACTGCACTGAGGCTAGGAAACACTATCACCACCGATAAATCTACAATAATCGAGAATTTCAACAAGCATTTTGCTACGGCTGGCCATGCTTTCCACCTGGCTACCACTACCCCGGCCACCAGCTCTGCACCCTCCGCTGCAACTTGCCCATGCCCCCCCCCGCTTCTCCTTCACACAAATCCAGACAGCTGATGTTCTGAAAGAGCTGCAAAATCTGGACCCCTACAAATCATCTGGGCTAGACAATCTGGACCCTTTCTTTCTAAAACTAGCCGCCGAAATTGTCGCAACCCCTATTACTAGCCTGTTCAACCTCTCTTTCGTAACGTCTGAGATCCCCAGAGATTGGAAAGCTGCCGCGGTCATCCCCCTCTTCAAAGGGGGTGACAGTCTAGATCCAAACTGTTACAGACCCATATCCATCCTGCCCTGCCTTTCAAAAGTTTTTGAAAGCCAAGTCAACAAACAGATCACCGACCATTTCGAATCCCACCGTACCTTCTCCGCTATGCAATCCGGTTTCCGAGCTGGTCATGGGTGCACTTCAGCCACGCTCAAGGTCCTAAACGATATTATAACCGCGATCGATAATAGACAGTACTGTGCAGCCGTTTTCATTGACCTGGCCAAGGCTTTCGACTCTGTCAACCACCGCATTCTTATTGGCAGACTAAATAGCCTTGGTTTCTCAAATGACTGCCTCTCCTGGTTCACCAACTACTTCTCAGATAGAGTTCAATGTGTCAAATCGGAGGGCCTGTTGTCTGGACCTATGGCAGACTCTATGGGGGTGCCACAGGGTTCAATTCTTGGGCCGACTCTTTTCTCTGTGTATATCAATGACGTCGCTCTTTGCACCCGCCCACCCGACTAGAATCACTACACTCGACGGGTCTGACCTAGAGTATGTGGACAACTACAAATATCTAGGTGTCTGGTTAGACTGTAAACTCTCCTTCCAGACTCACATTAAGAATCTCCAATCCAAAGTTAAATCTAGAATCGGTTTCCTATTTCGCAACAAAGCCTCCTTCACTCATGCTGCCAAACATGCCCTCGTAAAACTGACTATCCTACCGATCCTTGACTTCGGCGATGTCATTTACAAAATAGCCTCCAACACTCTACTCAGCAAATTGGATGTAGTCTATCACAGTGCCATCCGTTTTGTCTCCAAAGCCCCATATAATACCCACCACTGTGACCTGTACGCTCTTGTTGGCTGGTCCTCACTACATATTCGTCGCCAAACCCACTGGCTCCAGGCCATCTATAAATCACTGCTAGGCAAATCCCCGCCTTATCTTAGCTCATTGGTCACCATAGCAACACCCACCCGTAGTCTGCGCTCCAGAGGTTATATCTCACTGGTCATCCCCAAAGCCAACACCTCCTTTGGCCGCAATTCCTTCCAGTTCTCTGCTGCCAATGACTGGAACAAATTGCAAAAATCTCTGAAGCTGGGTACACTTATCTCCCTCACTAACTTTAAGCATCAGTTGTCAGAGCACCTTACCGATCACTGCACCTGTACAACAGCCCATCTGAAATTAGCCCGCCCAACTACCTCATCCCTATATTGTTATTTATTTTGCTAATTTGTACCCCAGTATATCTATTTGCACATCATCTCTTGCACATCTATCATTCCAGTGTTAATACTAATTGTAATTATTTTGCACTATAGCCTATTTTATTGCCTTACCTCCATAACTTGCTAAATTTGCACACACTGTATATATATGTATTTCTGTTGTATTTTTTTGACTTTGTTTTGTTTTACCCCATATGTAACTCTGTGTTGTTGTTTTTATCGCACTGCTTTGCTTTATCTTGGCCAGGTCGCAGTTGTAAATGAGAACTTGTTCTCAACTGGTTTACCTGGTTAAATAAAGGTGAAATAAAAATAAAAATAAATAAAAATATGTTCATCTGTGATGTTTTTCTCCACAGGGGCACAGCATGGTGACTCTGTCCCTCTTATCCCTCTCTCTGCTCTCCTTGTTGGGGGTCAGAGGGGAAGTGGCTTCAAATTTCGACAACTGCAAAGGTTCTTTCTTCAAAAATACACCAGTGTCGGGTCTGAATATAGCTCTCCCCACTCCGCTCGAACCAAACACACAGACGTTAGAGAATCCTGCGCAATGTCTCTCTGCTTACAATGCTGCCTCTCCTGCATACATCTGTCAGAGAAACGGTAACCACTATTACTTTGCCACTCTGTATGACCGAGCCAGGAGGATCCCTCTGTACTCTGCCTATGAAATGGATATCAATGGGGTCCCCAAAAGAGAGGGGTCCATAGTTTATTATGAACCACAGGTTTGCATTTTAAATATGTATTATCACCATTTCAATGTCCTGTAAATTCAGTGCAGAAGCCATTTAATGTGACTTGCACAACTACAGAATGATGCAACACCTTAGTGTAATATTTGCAGTAGAACAGGACATTAGCTGTAGAGCAGGTTTGTAAACGATTGTATTTATGCAATAAGCACTAGAAGGTACAATTTCGTACATTGTAATTTCAGACTAACTACCAGTAGCCTAGAATACCAGTAATATAATAATGAGTTGTATAAAGCTTGAAGTGGAGTGGCTAATTTATAAATATTTGTATTTTTCAGCTTGTGCATCCTGACCTAATATCGCAGCAAATGGATAAGAAAAGATCCTTGAGTGAGATCAAGAAATACAACCAAAACAATGGCTGCAATGAACGCTCTCCACAATACCGACAGAACTACAAGCTGGGCTGGAGTCAGGCTCTCGATGACAACTTTGGCTCGTACGACCGCGGGCACGTCAACCCCGCAGGACACCATGCTAATCAAGATGCCGCCAAAGCCACCATGACCCATACCAACGTAGCTCCGCAAGACGGGACGATGAACAAGGGGCCATGGAACCAGTACGAGACGAAGCTGAAGGATGTTTTGAGTGTAGGCTGTAGTAAGATGTATGTGGTGACAGGGGTGGTCCCAAGCGGCACGTGGGTAGACCAGAACCAGCGAGTCAATGTTCCGAGTCACTACTGGAATGCCTACTGCTGCACCGACATCAACGGCAACCCTCTCAAGTCTGGAGGTGCCTTGGGTCCTAACACAGCTCAGGATGTTATTACAGAGTATAACTCTGTTACAGACCTTGAGAATGATCTTAGAGGGCCACTGAGAGTTGACAACAATTTCAACATTTTTAATGGCTGTTAGTCCATTATAATCTGGTATGATTTTGTTTGGGATTTAGAATTCATGCTTAGTTAAAATACATGGAATGTTTGCTTGTTTGGTCACACACAGAGTTGTGCAACCACCTCTTTGTGAATGCTTGTTGCTATGAATCTATAACTCAATAAAACTTGTTTTGCAAAGCAACTTGTGGAAGTAGGAAATGTGTACAACGACATATTACATAACTATTTTTTACATATAGTTGGTGAACCTGTTGGTATTTTATGTGAAAAGAGATCGAATGAAGGCAGCAATACTGTCGGTGGAGATTTCTTTGGTCGCGTTACCCTCTAGTGGTCTATAAAGTTCATAAACTGGGAAGGAGATAAAAGGGCTAAATACCAGGCCACGATCAGTTGCAGACAGAAATGTCATAGATAGAGAGTGATTCATGACTCAGTCGAACAACTCAGTCGATTCTTTTTAATTCCCATCTACTCTGATAAAAACCGAAACTGATTAGTAAAATGTGTTTTGAATATTGTAGCCCTATGCAGTGCCATTGTTACACAACTCTTATCTTTCCAACTTCCAGAGTCTGGCTGTGTCTTTGTTCATTACATTTAGGTTTATTGTACCATGGTAAAACCCCAAAACCATTGCAAGGCTTGGTAAATCTGCACTAGGCCCAATGCCAACCCAAACTTTTATTGTATTCGTATTTTATTTTTGTACCTTTATTTTAACAGGGAATACATATTGAGACCTAGGTATCTTTTACAAATGTGTCCTCTATATACACACAACATAAATATATACATTATACCCAATAATATATATACAGTTATTCGGAAAGTATTCAGACCCCTTGACATTTTTCACATTTTGTTACGTTACACCCTTATTCTAAAATTGATTTAACATTTTTTTATTTCCCCTCATCAATCTACACACAATACCCCATAATGACAAAGCATGAACAGGTTTTTAGAAATGTGTGCAAATACAGTGGGGAAAAAAAGTATTTAGTCAGCCACCAATTGTGCAAGTTCTCCCACTTAAAAAGATGAGAGAGGCCTGTAATTTTCATCATAGGTACACGTCAACTATGACAGACAAAATGAGATTTTTTTTTCCAGAAAATCACATTGTAGGATTTTTAATGCATTTATTTGCAAATTATGGTGGAAAATAAGTATTTGGTCAATAACAAAAGTTTCTCAATACTTTGTTATATACCCTTTGTTGGCAATGACACAGGTCAAACGTTTTCTGTAAGTCTTCACAAGGTTTTCACACACTGTTGCTGGTATTTTGGCCCATTCCTCCATGCAGATCTCCTCTAGAGCAGTGATGTTTTGGGGCTGTCGCTGGGCAACACGGACTTTCAACTCCCTCCAAAGATTTTCTATGGGGTTGAGATCTGGAGACTGGCTAGGCCACTCCAGGACCTTGAAATGCTTCTTACGAAGCCACTCCTTCCTTGCCCGGGCGGTGTGTTTGGGATCATTGTCATGCTGAAAGACCCAGCCACGTTTCATCTTCAATGCCCTTGCTGATGGAAGGAGGTTTTCACTCAAAATCTCACGATACATGGCCCCATTCATTCTTTCCTTTACACGGATCAGTCATCCTGGTCCCTTTGCAGAAAAACAGCCCCAAAGCATGATGTTTCCACCCCCATGCTTCACAGTAGGTATGGTGTTCTTTGGATGCAACTTTGTCCTCCAAACACGACGAGTTGAGTTTTTACCAAAAAGTTATATTTTGGTTTCATCTGACCATATGACATTCTCCCAATCCTCTTCTGGATCATCCAAATGCACTCTAGCAAACTTCAGACGGGCCTGGACATGTACTGGCTTAAGCAGGGGGACACGTCTGCCACTGCAGGATTTGAGTCCCTGGCGGCGTAGTGTGTTACTGATGGTAGGCTTTGTTACTTTGGTCCCAGCTCTCTGCAGGTCATTCACTAGGTCCCCCCGTGTGGTTCTGGGATTTTTGCTCACCGTTCTTGTGATCATTTTGACCCCACGGGGTGAGATCTTGCGTGGAGCCCCAGATCGAGGGAGATTATCAGTGGTCTTGTATGTCTTCCATTTCCTAATAATTGCTCCCACAGTTGATTTCTTCAAACCAAGCTGCTTACCTATTGCAGATTCAGTCTTCCCAGCCTGGTGCAGGTCTACAATTTTGTTTCTGGTGTCCTTTGACAGCTCTTTGGTCTTGGCCATAGTGGAGTTTGGAGTGTGACTGTTTGAGGTTGTGGACAGGTGTCTTTTATACTGATAACAAGTTCAAACAGGTGCCATTAATACAGGTAACGAGTGGAGGACAGAGGAGACTCTAAAAGAAGAAGTTACAGGTCTATGAGAGCCAGAAATCTTGCTTGTTTGTAGGTGACCAAATACTTATTTTCCACCATAATTTGCAAATAAATTCATTAAAAATCCTACAATGTGATTTTCTGGATTTTTCTTTTCTCAATTTGTCTGTCATAGTTGACGTGTACCTATGATGAAAATTACAGGCCTCTCTCATCTTTTTAAGTGGGAGAACTTGCACAGTTGGTGGCTGACTAAATACTTTTTTTCCCCACTGTATATTACCATTTTTTTTGGGAAATATTACATTTGCATAAGTATTCAGACCCTTTACTCAGTACTTTGTTGAAGCACCTTTGGCAGCGACTACAGCATCGAGTCTTCTTGGGTATGACGCTACAAGCTTGGCACACCTGTATTTGGGGAGTTTCTCCCATTCTTCTCAGCAGGTCCTCTCAAGCTCTGTCAGGTTGGACAGAGAGTTTTGCTGCACAGCTATTTTCAGGTCTCTCCAGAGATGTTCGATCGGGTTCAAGTCCGGGCTCTGGCTGGGCCACTCAAGCACATTCAGAGACTTGTCCCGAAGCCACTCCTGCGTTGTCTTGGCTGTGTACTTAGGGTCGTTGTCCTGTTGGAAGGTGAACCTTCGCCCCAGTCTGAGGTCCTGAGCGCTCTGGAGCAGGTTTTCATCAAGGATCTCTCTGTACTTTGGTCCGTTCATCTTTCCCTCGATCCTGACTGTTCTCCCAGTCCCTGCCGCTGAAAAACATCCCCACAGCATGGTGTTGCCACCACCATGCTTCACCGTAGGGATGGTGCCAGGTTTCCTCCAGATGTGACTCTTGGCATTCAGGCCAAAGAGTTCAATCTTGGTTTCATCAGACCAGAGAATCTTGTTTCTCATGGTCTGAGAGTCTTTAGGTGCCTTTTGGCAAGCTCCAAACAGGCTGTCATGTGCCTTTTACTGAGGAATGGCTTCTATCTGGCCACTCTACCATAAAGGCCTGATTGATGGAGTGCTACAGAGATGGTTGTCCTTCTGGAGGAACTCTGTCAGAGTTACCATCAGGTTCTTGGTCACCTCCCTGACCAAGGCCCTTCTCCCCCGATTGCTCAGTTTGGCCGGGCGGCCAGCTCTAGGAAGAGTCTTGGTGGTTCTAAACTTATTCCATTTAATGATGGAGGCCACTGTGTTCTTTGGGATCTTCAATCCTGCAGACACTTTTTGGTACCCTTCCCCAGATCTGTGCCTCGACACAATCCTGTCTCGAAGCTCTAGAGACAATTCTTGGTTTTTCCTCTGACATGCACTGTCAACTGTGTGCCTTACCAAATAATGTCCAATCAATTGAATTTACCACCGGTGGACTCCAATCAAGTTGTAGAAACATCTCAAGGATGATCAATGGAAACAGCATGCACCTGAGCTCAATTTCGAGTCTCATAGCAAAGTGTCTGAATACTTACACTACCAGTCAAAAGTTTGGACACACCTACTTATTCAAGGGTTTTTCTTTATTTTTACTATTTTTTACATTGTAGAATAATAGTGAAGACATAACTATGAAATAACACATAAGGAATCATGTGGTAACCAAAAAGGTGTTAAACAAATCAAAATATATTTTATATAAGACCTTCATGTCTTAAAGTAATGATGGACTGTTGTTTCTCATTGCTTATTTGAGCTGTTCTTGCCATAATGTGGACTTGTTCTTTTACCAAATAGGGCTATCTTCTGTATACCCCCCTATCATATCAAGAAGGATTGAAATTCCACAAATTAACTTTTAAGAAGGCACACCTGTTAATTGAAATGCATTCCAGGTGACTACCTCATGAAGCTGGTTGAGAGAATGCCAAGAATGTGCAAAGCTGTCATCAAGGCAAATGGTGGCTATTTGAAGAATCTGTTTACATTTACATTTTAGCAGACGCTCTTATCCAGAGCGACTTACAGTTAGTGAATACATATTTTTTTTATACTGGCCCCCCGTGGGAATCAAACCCACAACCCTGGCGTTGCAAATGCCATGCTCTATCAACTGAGCTACATCCCTGCTGGCCATTCCCTCCCCTACCCTGGACGACGCTGGGCCAATTGTGCGCCACCCCATGGGTCTCCCGTTCGCGGCCGGCTGCGACAGAGCCTGGATTCGAACCAGGATCTCTAATGGCACAGTTAGCACTGTGATGCAGTGCCTTAGACCACTGCGCCACTCAGGAGTCTAATTTGTTTAACACTTTTTTGGTTACTACATGATTCCATATGTGTTATTTAATAGTTTTGATATCTTCACTATTATTCTACAATGTAGAAAATAGTAAGAAATAAAGAAAAACCCTTGAATGAGTAGGTGTGTCCAAACTTTTGACTGGTACTGTATGTAAATAAGGTATTTCTGATTTGTATTATTAATAAATGTGTAAAAATGTCTTACAACCTTGTTTTCGCTTTGTCTTCATGGGGAATTGTGTGTAGATTGCTGAGGATTTTTATTTATTTAATCCATTTTAGAATAAGGCTGTAACGTAACAAAATGTGGAAAAAGTCAAGGGGCCTGAATACTTTCCGAAGGCACTGTGTATATATACACATTAATAACCTTTTGATACAGGATGTAGTGATGAGTATCAAAACTGTCATCTGTAACAAACCGAAGGGCACTATGGTAGATGGCATCCAAAGGTTTAAGAGTCATAGCAGCTGATAAATATCACCATAATCAAGAACAGATAAAAAGGTTGACTGAATAATCTGCTTCCTACTGCTTAGAGAAAGGCCCGAACTGTTTCTGTAGAAAAACCCAAGTTTAAATCTTAGCTTCTTAACCAGCTCATCTATTACTGAAAACAAATATTTATGCAACATGCAAAGTGTTGGTCCCATGTTTCATGAGCTGAAATAAAATATCCCAGAAATGTTCCATAAGCACAAAAAGCTTATTTCTCTCAGATTTTGTGCACAAAGTTAGTGAGCATTTCGCCTTTGCCAAGAATCCATCCACCTGACAGGTGTGGCATATCAAGAAGCTTATTAAACAGCATGATCATTACACAGCTGCACACACCTGTGCTGGGGACAATAAAAGGTCACTCTAAAATATGCAGTTTTGTCACACAACACAATGCCACAGATGTCTCAAATTTTGAGGGAGCGTGCAATTGGCATGCTGACTGCAGGAATGTCCACCAGAGCTGTTGCCAGATAATTGAATGTTAATTTCTCTACCATAAGCCGCCTCCAACGTCGTTTTAGAGAATTTGGCAGTATGTCCAACCTGCCTCACAACTGCAGATCACATGAATGGCATCGTGTGGGCGAGCGGTTTGCTGATGTTAAAGTTGTGTTCAGAGTGCCCCATGGTGGCGCTGGGTTATAGAATGGGCAGGCATAAGCTACGGACAACGAACACAATAGCATTTTATCAATGCCAATTTGAATGCGCAGAGATATTGTGACGAGATCCTGAGGCCCATTGACGCTCCATTCATCCACTGCCATCACCTCATGTTTCACCTTGATAATGCACAGCCCCATATCGCAAGGATCTGTACACAATTCCTTGAAGGTTAAAATGTCCGAGTTATTCCATGGCCTGCATACTCACCAGACATCTCACCCATTGAGCATGTTTGGGATACTCTTGATCGACGTGTACGACAACTTGTTCCAGTTCCCGCCAATATCCAGCAACTTCGCACAGTCATTGAAAAGGAGTGAGACAACATTCCACAGGCCACAATCAACAGCCTGATCAACTCTATGCGAAGGATATGTCTCACACTGCATGAGGCAAATGGTGGTCACACCAGACACTGACTGATTTTCTGATCCACGCCCATACTCTGTGTCTGTGACCAACAGATGCATACCCGTATTCCCAGTCATGTGAAATCCATAGATTAGGGCCTAATTAATTTAATTCAATTAACTGATTTACTTATATGAACTGTATCTCAGTAAAATCGAAATTGTTGCATTTATCGTTTTGGTCAGTATAACCGACCTGTGTCTTCTGTGCAATGACAATATTGGTGTGTTAGCCCTCTGAGCTAAAGACTAGGCATTAGCCTTAGACACACCTCTTCAGATCTCAGGCAAGGTTACTAATCACATAAGTGTGGTTTACTGAACCACGTTAGTTACATATACCCTGTTGCAACATACTTGTTCATGGTCCCTGACACTACTGAATCACGAACACGTACATTATTTATATTTTTCCCAATGCTTTTCCTTTATTTTGTTTTTATAGCTAGGGCCAGGTGTGGATCAACGGTTTCAACCTGGGCCGCTACTGGCCCACTTCGGCCCACAGTTCACCTTGTACGTGCCCGTTAGCATCCTGAGCACGACCGCACCCAACAACGTGACCGTCCTGAAGCTGGAGGGGGACCCATGCACCCCCTGGCCTTGTACGGTCACGGTCACCTTTTGGAATGCACTTAACATTTGAATGACGTTTAGATTAGCCTATAATTTCAACTAATCGCAGGTTCCTTGAACCATTTACCCGCTAGTGCACTGACTTTGCATATCTGGGTTGATTGCTTTCAAAGTAGCTGGCAAGCAACATTTCAAACTCTGCTTAGCTGACATTAACTATCACAGTTGATCTACTGCATGCCATAGAAATTAAAAACGTAAATGTATATTAGAATGACCTCTTTTCCCCTGTGTATTCATTTTAATCGAGAAGTAGACCTTTTCAACTTTGGCAAAGCGTCAAATCAATGCACTGTGTTCGTAACATATTCTAGTTTTGTGAACAGAAAAAGAAAAGCTGAATGTCGGCACAGTTTCACATAGTTTCATCCCCTTACGCTACCCCAGACTGGACTTCCTCTCACTACCATATATTTTGTGGTGAGAACATTCTAAAGGGATGCTTCAGCGTTATAGCCCCTGTGAAGTGTCAGGGTTACCCCTTCTGTCTGTGGTTGATCTAGCCATATAAATTAATCAATTAAGCCATATAAATTATGCAAATTAAGCCATATAAATGAATAACATAAATGTGCATTAGAATGTCCTCTTATGCTCTCTGTATTCATTTTCATCGCGATGTAGGCCTTTTCATTTTATACACCCAGCAACATCACTTGACTAGAGGACAAAGATTGGCAGTCACGTTGTTGCCAACCTTGTGCCATCACCTGATAAATCACCCCTTCACCATAAAAAGCTGAAACTGTAACAGAACAGTTACATGACTGCAATGAAATTATACCAATTGCTCTCAAGATGCGTTCCCTCAGACAACTATCTCTCTAAAGTCACTTTGATGTAGCCATAAAAAAACAGCACACTGACTGCATGGCTCCCCCGGATTTAAAACTACTATATGTGACCCTTACTTTGTTTAAATCTCTGTCAGCTTGGAGTGCCGCAGACCTTCAGTGTGGACTACAAGAACGACTGCTTCCGTAAGGATGGGGAAGAGCTCCGCTACATCTCCGGTAGCATCCACTACAACAGGATCCCCAGGGCCTACTGGAAAGACAGGCTACTCAAGATGTATATGGCCGGACTGAACGCCATTCAGACGTATGTAGACTTAGCCTGACGACTCACACTAAGTTATTTAGCTGCTCTGTCGTTCGCTACATACTTTAGTCTGAGACTGCCATCATTGAAGTTGTTTGTGGTGAAGAGGGGCGTTGTACAAAACAATGTCATCAGCGATTGGATCGTCTCTAACCAATCAGAGTATCAATCTGCCTCTTTACCCACGTGTTCTGGCTCTGGCCCAACCCATTGGTTTCTGGACCAATCAAACGGCCCAGAATGTGTTCACATTCGGTGAACGGTTGGGAGGTATACTCAGATCCAGACTCATTGTGGAGAAGAAACTTACGTCCGTAGGCTTGGAGTAGCGTTTAGCCGGAGCAAGGAGTCTGGGTAGCCAGGCAGACTGGCCACTATGTCATAAATACACTGAATGCCAACCAGTTAGATCAGTGTCTTAAATGTTCCTTCTAGTTTTCAGTTAGTCATTTCAGTGGCCAATTGGTACATAGAATTGATGTTGATCAAGTAATTCAAAGATAGAGCCATTTAGTCACATCACCTCCAAATGTTGATAACCCAACAGAATTCCTTTGTTGGGCCGTAAACCTCAGACAGAGCTATGATTTACCATCCGGTGGTATGGACTTAAATAGTACTTCATTTTCCATTTTGGTTGAAAAATGACATTTGACATTCCAGGTACGTCCCCTGGAATTTCCACGAGCCCTCCTCGGATCAGTACAACTTCAGTGGGGACAGGGATCTGTAAACAATTGTTTTATGATTAATATACAAGTTGATGATATGATGTGTAATAATGTTGGCAAATTGTGCCTGTATTTCAAGTTGTTTACGGAAGACGATCAGTCAGAATGTAGTAACGGCACTTCTACATCAGCCGTGTATTTCTTGAC
Source organism: Coregonus lavaretus (assembly GCF_964263955.1). Lineage (NCBI taxonomy): Eukaryota > Metazoa > Chordata > Actinopteri > Salmoniformes > Salmonidae > Coregonus > Coregonus lavaretus. Next base: position 29,586,959 of record NC_140025.1, on the reverse strand, counting down.
GGACTGTGTGATAATTTGCCAATTTCATGACCTGGTCTTTAGGGGGGCTTGCCTGCCTGGCTGCTCCACAAGAAAGACATTGTCCTGCGTTCCTCAGACTCATGTCACGTTCGTCGACTGAAGACACGGACCAAGGCGCAGCGTGGTAAGCGTACATTCTTTATTTCGTACACAACACACGAACAAAATAACAAAAGGAACGATACGTGAAGTCCTAGGTTAACACCAAAACAAACCTATACGGATCAAGATCCCACAATGACTAGTGAAAACAGGCTGCCTAAGTATGTCCCCAATCAGAGACAACGAGCTACAGCTGCCTCTGATTGGGAACCACCCTGGCCAACATAGATCTAACTGATCTAGAACGAAAACATAGAAAAACTAAACATAGAAAAATCCACACCCTGGCTCAACATTTAAGAGTCCCCAGAGCCAGGGCGTGACAGTACCCCCCCCAAAGGCGCGGACTGCGACCGCGCCACACAAACACAAGAGGGTAGGGGCCGGGTGGGCATTCCGCCTCGGAGGCGGATCCGGCTCCGGGCGTGACCACCACCTTTTCTCCACCTCCCCGTTGCGCCCCTGGTCTGGTCCCGCTGACTGGAGCTGGACTGGACACCGGTGGAGCGGATTGCTCTGGCTCCGGAGTGGAGCAGCTGACCGGTGCCGGACCAGGCATCGGTGGAACAGGCACGGGCCGTGCTGGACTGGACACAAACACCACTGGCTTGGTGCGGGGATCAGGAACGGGCTGACGACGCGCATCACTGGCTTGGTGCGGGGAGCAGGAACGGGCCGGACAGGGCTGACGACGCGCACCACTGGCTTGGTGCGGGGAGCAGGAACGGGCCGGACTGGGCTGACGACGCGCACCACTGGCTTGGTGCGGGGAGCAGGAACAGGCCGGACCGGGCTGACGACGCGCACCACTGGCTTGGTGCGGGGAGCAGGAACAGGCCGGACCGGGCTGACGACGCGCACCACTGGCTTGGTGTGGGGAGCAGGAACGGGCCAGACCGGGCTGGCGATGTGCACCACTGGCTTGGTGCGAGGGGCAGGAACGGGCCGACGACGCGCACCACTGGCTTGGTGCGGGGAGCAGGAACGGGCCGGACCGGGCTGGCGACGCGCACCACTGGCTTGGTGCGAGGGACAGGAACAGGCCAGACCGGGCTGGCGAGGCGCACCACTGGCTTGGTGCGAGGAACAGGAACAGGCCGGACCGGGCTGGCGACGCGCACCACTGCCTTGCTGTGAGGGACAGGAACAGGCCGGACCGGGTTTGGCGACGCGCACCACTGGCTTGGTGTGGGGAGCAGGAACGGGCCGAACCGGGCTGGCGACGCGCACCACTGGCTTGGTGCGAGGGGAAGGAACGGGCCGGACTGGGCTGGCGAGGCGCACCACTGGCTTGGTGCGAGGGGAAGGAACGGGCCGGACCGGGCTGGCGAGGTGCACCACTGGATTGGTGCGGGGAGCAGGAACAGGCCGGACCGGGCTGGCGACGCGCACCACTGGCTTGGTGCGAGGGACAGGAACAGGCCGGACCGGGCTGGCGACACGCACCACAGGCTGGGTGCGAGGGACAGGAACAGGTCGGGCCGTACTGGGAACATGCAACACTAACTTAGTGCGGGGAGCCGGAACGGGCCGGACCGTACTGGGAACACACACCACTGGCCTTGTGCGGGAATCAGTAACGGGCCGGACAGGACTGGTGACACACACCACTTGCTTGGTGCGAGGAGCGGGACTGGGTTTCCTTATAAACCTCCGCTCCCTCTGCTGCCTAACCAGTTCCTCTTGCCTTGACTCTACACTCTCCTTCTCCCTCATGACCAATAGCCCCCGTAACCTGGTCGCCTCCTCTCCTAGTCCGCAGATTCGCCCTGTAGCAGCCTCCTGCTGCCCCGCCGTCCATGCCGTGTGCCCCCCAATTTTTTTTTATTGGGGTTGCCTCTCGTCGGCGCGGTTTCTCCTCTCCTGCCTGGACATTTACCTTTGCCCATGGCCCTCTGCCCGCGAATATCTCCTCCCAAGACCACCATTTGCCCAATTGGGACATCGCCATCTTCTCCTCCTGGGCACGCTGCTTGGTCCTCTGATGGTGGGATCTTCTGTCTCGGTCGTTACAGGATGAAGACACGGACCAAGGCGCAGCGTGGTAAGCGTACATTCTTTATTTCGTACACAACACACGAACAAAATAACAAAAGGAACGATACGTGAAGTCCTAGGTTAACACCAAAACAAACCTATACGGATCAAGATCCCACAATGACTAGTGAAAACAGGCTGCCTAAGTATGTCCCCAATCAGAGACAACGAGCTACAGCTGCCTCTGATTGGGAACCACCCTGGCCAACATAAATCTAACCAATCTAGAACGAAAACATCGAAAAATTAAACGTAGAAAAATCCACACCCTGGTTCAACATTTAAGAGTCCCCAGAGCCAGGGCGTGACAACCCAGGTGTGTATTGACCGTCAGATGAGAATGCAATGCATTCTATTAGTATTACAATATAAGAATTGTGTTTTTATGACACCTAAATCCATTTGTTTCAGATTACATTGCGGCTGTTAATAAGTGGATGGGCAAGCTCCTGCCAATGATAAAACCCTTCCTTTATCAGAACGGTGGACCCATCATCACTGTTCAGGTGAGTCATGTTGATATTCAATGATTAATACAAAATTAATTGGGGAATCAATAGCAAAAGTTCAGATAACTTCATATTGTGCCTTAAAGCTCTACAATTCAATAGAAGACTGTTTGTCAAACATTGCCTCTCATCTCCTCAACAAGAGCCCATCTCTCTCTCTCTCCTCTCCCTCCCCCTCCTCCCCTTCTCTCTCTCAGGTGGAGAATGAGTTCGGCAGCTACTTTGCCTGTGACTACAACTACCTTAATTTTGGAATGAACTTAACATTTGAATGACGTTTAGATTAGCCTATAATTTCAACTAATCGCAGGTTCCTTTAACCATTTACCCGCTAGTGCACTGACTTTGCATATCTGGGTTGATTGCTTTCAAAGTAGCTGGCAAGCATCATTTCAAACTCTACTTAGCTGACATTAACTATCACAGTTGATCTACTGCATGCCATAGAAATTAAAAACGTAAATGTACATTAGAATGACCTCTTTTCCCCTGTGTATTCATTTTAATCGAGAAGTAGACCTTTTCAACTTTGGCAAAGCGTCAAATCAATGCACTGTGTTCGTAACATATTCTAGTTTTGTGAACAGAAAAAGAAAAGCTGAATGTCGGCCCAGTTTCACCTAGTTTCATCCTCTCACACTACCCCAGACTGGACTTCCTCTCACTACCATATATTTTGTGGTGAGAACGTTCTAAAGGGATGCTTCAGCGTTATAGCCCCTGTGAAGTGTCAGGGTTACCCCTTCTGTCTGTGGTTGATCTAGCCATATAAATTAATCAATTAAGCCATATAAATTATACAAATTAAGCCATTTAAATTAATAACGTAAATGTGCATTAGAATGTCCTCTTCTGCTCTCTGTATTCATTTTCATCGCGATGTAGGCCTTTTCATTTTATACACCCAGCAACATCACTTGACTAGAGGACAAAGATTGGCAGTCACGTTGTTGCCAACCTTGTGCCATCACCTGATAAATCACCCCTTCACCATAAAAAGCTGAAACTGTAACAGAACAGTTACATGACTGCAATGAAATTATACCAATTGCTCTCAAGATGCGTTCCCTCAGACAACTATCTCTCTAAAGTCACTTTGATGTAGCCATAAAAAAACAGCACATTGACTGCATGGCTCCCCGGGATTTAAAACTACTATATGTGACCCTTACTTTGTTTAAATCTCTGTCAGCTTGGAGTGCCGCAGACCTTCAGTGTGGACTACAAGAACGACTGCTTCCTTAAGGATGGGGAAGAGTTCCGCTACATCTCCGGGAGCATCCACTACAACAGGATCCCCAGGGCCTACTGGAAAGACAGGCTACTCAAGATGTATATGGCCGGACTGAACGCCATTCAGACGTATGTAGACTTAGCCTGACGACTCACACTAAGTTATTTCGCTGCTCTGTCGTTCGCTACATACTTTAGTCTGAGACTGTCATCATTGAAGTTGTTTGTGGTGAAGAGGGGCGTTGTACAAAACAATGTCATCAGCGATTGGATCGTCTCTAACCAATCAGAGTATCAATCCGCCTCTTTACTCACGTGTGTTCTGGCTCTGGCCCAACCCATTGGTTTCTGGACCAATCAGACGGCCCAGAATGTGTTCTCATTCGGTGAACGGTCGGGAGGTATACTCAGATCCAGACTCATTGTGGAGAAGAAACTTACGTCCGTAGGCTTGGAGTAGCGTTTAGCCGGAGCAAGGAGTCTGGGTAGCCAGACAAATGTAGACTGGCCACTATGTCATAAATACACTGAATGCCAACCAGTTAGATGAGTGTCTTAAATGTTCCTTCTAGTTTTCAGTTAGTCATTTCAGTGGCCAATTGGTACATAGAATTGATGTTGATCAAGTAATTCAAAGACAGAGCCATTTAGTCACATCACCTCCAAATGTTGATAACCCAACAGAATTCCTTTGTTGGCCGTAAACCTCAGACAGAGCTATGATTTACCATCCGGTGGTATGGACTTAAATAGTACTTCATTATCCATTTTGGTTGAAAAATGACATTTGACATTCCAGGTACGTCCCCTGGAATTTCCACGAGCCCTCCTCGGATCAGTACAACTTCAGTGGGGACAGGGATCTAGAACACTTCCTGCAGTTGGCCCAAGACATTGGTCTGCTGGTTGTACTGAGGCCTGGGCCCTACATCTGTGGAGAGTGGGATATGGTGAGAGAATGACTGTAAACAATTGTTTTATGATTAATATACAAGTTGATGATATGATGTGTAATAATGTTGGCAAATTGTGCCTGTATTTCAAGTTGTTTACGGAAGATGATCAGTCACAATGTAGTAACGGCACTTCTACATCAGCCGTGTATTTCTTGACGGACTGTGTGATAATTTGCCAATTTCATGACCTGGTCTTTAGGGGGGCTTGCCTGCCTGGCTGCTCCACAAGAAAGACATTGTCCTACGTTCCTCAGACCCAGGTGTGTATTGACCGTCAGATGAGAATGCAATGCATTCTATTAGTATTACAATATAAGAATTGTGTTTTTATGTAATTTAAATCCGTTTGTTTCAGATTACATTGCGGCTGTTGATAAGTGGTTGGGCAAGCTACTGCCAATGATAAAACCGTTCCTTTATCAGAACGGTGGACCCATCATCACTGTTCAGGTGAGTCATGTTGATATTCAATGATTAATACAAAATTAATTGGGGAATCAATAGCAAAAGTTCAGATAACTTCATATTGTGCCTTAAAGCTGTACAATTCAATAGAAGACTGTTTGTCAAACATTGCCTCTCATCTCCTCAACAAGAGCCCATCTCTCTCTCTCCCTCTTTCTCCTCTCCCTCCCCCTCCTCCCCTTCTCTCTCTCAGGTGGAGAATGAGTACGGCAGCTACTTTGCCTGTGACTACAACTACCTGCGTCACCTGACCAGTCTGTTCCGCTCCCATTTGGGGAATGACGTGGTGCTGTTCACCACAGATGGGGCTGGGGTCGGGTACCTCAAGTGTGGCTCTCTGCAGGGCCTCTACGCCACTGTGGATTTTGGCCCAGGTAGGCTTCTGAGGCAAATATCTAGGATCAGATTATATTTCCCAAATCACTACCATACTGATAATAGGGGAAATGGCAAGACAGACCTTAGATCAGTGTCGAGGGGGAACTGATGCAAGTCAAAATATACACAACAAAGATCAATGGTGATAATTTTTCTGTGAAATGCCTGGGATACTTGGTTAATGGAACAGGTATGATTTGAAGAAGCATAGGGGTGTTCAGTTGGTATGGTATCTATCTGTCTTAGATCTGACCGTGCTGTTGGGTGGTTGTTGATCATGTGACGTCTAACCTAGCCTATTTCCTTTGTTTGCCAAAACAGACGTGTTGACTCATTGCGCCTTAGAAATCTATGACTCATGTGTTATACCATCTCATCCAGCATTATTCAATAACTGTCTCTGTCTGTCTGTATACGTCTGTATTTGTTTAACAGGTGGGAATGTGTCTGCTGCATTTGATGCCCAGAGACAGGCAGAGCCCCATGGACCCTTGGTAAGCGTCTCTGTCATTATTTTCTTTTGTATAATTTTTTCCTCCACTCCAGATACAAACAACAACTTACAGACGCACACAAACAATAACTAGATGTTAGTGGTAAAAGTCCAACACACTTCTGTCCTCTCTAGCATGGCCAGATAGTGCTGACTGAATCCTGTGTTGCAGGTGAACTCTGAGTTCTACACCGGCTGGCTGGACCACTGGGGAGAGCATCACTCGACAGTGTCCACCGCCATCGTGGCCAAGTCCCTCAACGAGATCCTCGCCATCGGAGCCAGCGTTAATCTGTGAGTCATGGGTATAGACAGCGAGATGGATTGATTGATTTGAATGACAGACCTTTAAATTTAAAGTTTAGTCATTTAGCAGACGCTACATTTACATTTTAGTCATTTAGCAGACGCTCTTATCCAGAGCGACTTACAGGAGCAATTAGGGTTAAGTGCCTTGCTTAAGGGCACATCGACAGATTTTTCACCTAGTCAGCTCGGGGATTAGAACCAGCAACCTTTCGGTTACTGGCACAACGCTCTTACCCACTAAGCTACCTGCCGCCCCGCCTAAATGGTAGATAAAGTAATAATTAGATCACCAACCAACAATGATTGATAGGAATATGTGTTGACATCATCACACATGAAACATTTAACATCAAAAAGGCACAGAGGATTTTTCAGCTGTTGACAACTAGTTATAAACCTCTCTCTCTGCAGATACATGTTTATTGGAGGAACCAATTTTGGATACTGGAATGGTGAGTCAAATTGTTCAATGATCCCATATTCTCTAGCGCTCTATTGCAGAACCCAATCTATTTCACTTTATTTGTGTTTGGCCATGATGTGAAGATTAGTTTATTTAAGTGAAATTGCCCAAGAAGCCGGTGTTTGGAGGATATATTGGCACGGGTGTTGTTAGGCCCGAGACGTTAGTCCAGTCAGATGGAACAGAGTAAATAGGCATTTTAACGTCATAGATTTAGCCGGTGGTAACTTGTGGAATAGACACCGGCTGGAATGCGGTTTTAACTAATTCAGGATTAGACCCACCCGTTGTATAAAATCACGTTTGTCTCTTCATACTCTCAGGTGCCAATAGCCCCTATGCCCCCCAGCCTACTAGTTATGACTATGACGCTCCGCTCACTGAGGCAGGAGACCTCACTGACAAATATTTTGCCATCCAGGATGTCATCAAAATGGTTGGTAACAGAGATATCACACTACATGTCATACATACAATATGTTTGATTAGATTATGCTTTCTCGTGATTTTTATAGCAAAAGTTTCTATGGTCAGCATTTTAGTACCCTGACTTCTTATAAGCTTGACATGGGTAGTAATTAAAGGTAAATCGGTCAGTTTTACAAATGATTACCTAATGATGTCATATCCATCTGTATTTTCCCTCAACAGTATCGGAAGATACCAGAGGGACCCGTGCCTCCATCAACACCTAAATATGCCTACGGAGCTGTGCCAATGAAGAAGGTAGATCATCTTCAGACATTAAACATTTGAGTTAACATTTTTATCAACGTTTATTTGTCATATGCACGGATTAAAGAGAAGTGTACACAGTACAATGGAATGCAAGAAAAGGCACTGCTGAGATTTGAACTCAGGATCTCCTGTTTACTAGACAGGCGCTTTAACCAACTAAGCCACAGCACCGGATAGAAATGTCTTGACTTTGACCTTACTTTGTTGACACATTGCACACAGTGTGGAGAAGTGTTGCAATATTTACATTTTAACATTTTAGTCATTTAGCAGACACTCTTATCCAGAGCAACTTACAGTTAGTGCATTCATCTTAAGACAGCTAGGTGGGACAACCACATATCAAAGGCATAGAAAGTACATTTTCCCTCAATAACGAAGCTATCAGTAGAGTCAGAGCTAGAAGGGTGGGTGGTGGGGAGGGTTAAGTGCAAGTTCTGGTTAAGTAATTGTATTATTAAAAAATACATTGTATCATAGGCATATCATAATACACTAAAAGAAAATTTATATTTTCTCTTTTTCCTCTTGTGTTGATTGAGCATGGAGTGTACACCGTGTAGAATATAATCCAGTATATTCCAACAGAATGTGTTTCTTTCTGCCTCCTCAGCTTCACACAGTAGTCGATGCTCTAGACATACTTTCCTTCTCCGGTCCGGTGAAAAGCCTCTACCCGTTGACCTTCATTGAGATGAACCAAGTACGTCCACAAGCTCAATGTCGGTCTGTCCTTTTCTACACTAAGTGTAAGCAGCTATGGTTGTTATGATCCAAAATGGCTGAGAGGCTTTGCTCGCTTGATTTGTTTTCTCTCCAAAAGCCGTTTGGGTTCGTCCTCTATCGGACCAAGCTGCCTGTGGACTGCAGTAAGCCCACCCCTCTCTCCTCACCACTGAATGGAGTCCATGATCGGGCATATGTATCAGTCGACGGGGTGAGTTAGTCATCAAAACTTCCCCTGCAATTCATTTGGTTTGCTGCAAGTTAACATGTTGGTGCTCAATAATGGTCAATGGTCACAAATTCTTGTCCAAGGAGGACGGGTTCTTGTCCCGGGCTCAGCACTAGAACACCCAATTTAGACCTTGATTAGTGAAATCTGTGTTGTAGTGCTGGACTGGAACCAAGACCTGCACAGCATGTAGGTCTCAAGACCCAGTTGGTGATCACTGTCATTCATACGATGTCAGACTGAGGCACTGATTATTATCTCAAAAGAGGAAGAGAGAAAAGTCTTCAGGTTCTTCAAAAAAAGGAAAATGTCTGTTGTAATTCAATATGGTCTGTCATCAGGTTGCTGCTGGGATCCTAGCGAGGGACAAGGCCCTGACCATTAATGTGACTGGGAAGGCTGGGAGTCAGGTGGACATACTGGTGGAGAATATGGGCCGAGTCAACTATGGGAAAGACATCAATGACTTTAAGGCAAGATGTTCTTTTCAACAGTTATTTAAAGCTGGCTCTCCTGAGTAACCACCATTAATACAGCACCCTTCCATTAGCTACTTAATTCTACAGAACCTTATTCGGTCCCACTGAACATTATGGGCTGGTTGCCTGGAAATAGATTAAGCAAAGTTCTGGACTAAGAAGCACTTTGTAGAATTTGAATTGAACCTGCTTTTTAGCCCACCATTAGTATTATTTTGAGTCTGGGAATCCAACCCTAAGTGTCCTATGCACACATACATGACTATGATGTTTTGACTCCCTCCTTCCCTCTCGCTCTCTCTCTCTCTGTCTCTCTCTCTGTCTCTCTCTGTCTCTCTCTCTCTCTCTCTCTCTCTCTCTCTCTCTCTCTCTCTCTCTGTCTCTCTCTCTGTCTGTCTCTCTCTCTCTCTCTCTCTCTCTCTCTGTCTCTCTCTCTGTCTCTCTCTCTCTCTTTCTCTCTCTCTGTCTCTCTCTCTGTCTCTCTCTCTGTCTCTGTCTCTCTGTCTCTCTCTCTGTCTCTCTCTCTCTCTCTCTGTCTCTCTCTCTCTCTCTCTCTCTCTCTCTCTCTCTCTCTCTCTCTCTCTCTCTCTCTCTCTCTCTCTCTCTGTCTCTGTCTCTGTCTCTGTCTCTCTCTCTCCCTGTCTCTGTCTCTGTCTCTCTCTCTCTCTGTCTCTCTCTCTCTCTCTCTCTCTCTCTCTCTCTCTCTCTCTCTCTCTCTCTCTCTCTCTCTCTCTCTCTCTCTCTCTCTCTCTGTCTCTCTCTCTGTCTCTCTCTCTCTCTCTCTCTCTCTCTACAGGGCCTGGTGTCTAACCTGACATTGGGGGCCGACATCCTCACCGGCTGGGCCGTCTACAGCCTTAGCATCGACCAGGCTGTTAGCCAGGGTCTTCTCTGGGAGATGGCCTCTAGGGAGGCTGGTCCTCCACCACCCTCATCCCTCTCCGTCCCCTCCTTCTATGGGGGTACCTTCGTCATCCCCGGTGGCATCCCAGATCTGCCCCAGGACACCTACATCCAGTTCCCAGACTGGAGAAAGGTGGGGTTTTACCTTTTAAGTAGATTTTAATTGTTTGTTGAATGGCTCTATTGTATGTTGTTCCCGAGCAGGGACCACAACTGCAAATGACCTTATAGATAATGTGACTGACTAGTCAACTGCAAATGGCCTTATAGCTAATGTAACTGACCTGTGTCATCTGTGCGCTGACAAGACTGTTGTGTTAGCCCTCTGAGCTAAAGCCTAGGCATTAGCCTTAGACACACCTCTTCATATCTCAGGCAAGGTTACTCATCACGTAAGCGTGGTTTGCTGAACTCGTTAGTTTCACATACCCTGGTGCAACATACAACTTGTTCATGGTCCCTGACACTACTGAATCCCGAACACGTACATTATTTCTAGTCTTTTTTTAAATGCTTTTCCTTTATGTTTTGTTTTTATCACTAGGGCCAGGTGTGGATCAACGGTTTCAACCTGGGCCGCTACTGGCCCGCTCGCGGCCCACAAATCACCTTGTACGTGCCCGCTAGCATCCTGAGCACGGCCGCGCCCAACAACGTGACCGTCCTGGAGCTGGAGGGGGACCCATGCACCCCCGGGCCCTGTACCGTGGAGTTCGCCAACACCCCGGTCCTGAACGCCACCGTTAAGTCTGACCACAAACACCAGAGGGCGCTGTTCCATAAAGAGGATCTCTTATGATGAGCACTGATCAAAAATGCACTTTACTGTATGTATCTGGAAGTGATCTATTTTGCACTGATCATTTTAAATGTTTGTAATTTAATCACGGGTGGCTGTACCTCTAATATTACCTCTGACTATTCAGTGTCTTAAAACCCTACATGACTTTGTTTACACTAGCATCTGTATTCAAAGGGAATTAAGTATGCCTCATTTGAACAGTATGTTTGTCTGGAAATGTACTCAAGTTCACTAAGGAAAATGAGTCATTTAGAAGTGCTATGAACTTGAGTAGTACTCTAAATGTAAGTTGAGGTCAGTGGTGCTCAAATCATGAGCCTGGAGGTCCCTAGTACTGCTGGTTTTCTTTTTATGTCAGGGCACTATGCAGCCGACAATACGCCTTTTAAAGGCATGTTCACAGAGATCACATTCATGGTAAACGCTGGCATGTCTGCTCAAGTGTAAATTACCTTTAAAAGTCTCTTATAGTGCACTGTGCTATAGCGCACCTTGAATTAAATCCTGCCCTATGTTGTGAATTGGGGAATCATGGTTGGGAAGGACGTGTGCCAAATGATCTGTGCCTTATTGTGTGCCACCTAACTGCAGGGATATTATGTTTTCATTGATTTCTGTAATGAACCATTGGGTGCGTCTTGTAAATGAATAGTTATTGTGTTCAGCTGGAACCCTGATATGCTTCTTTTGTACAATTTGATGATTTCAAATACTTTGGGATTTCCTTGTATTTTGGTTGTTATCATTTTTGTTAATTTGAATGTGTTTAATGTCCAGGCACAAACCATGCTGTACTTTTTGATTTATAAATGTTTTAATAAAATGTGGTGAATGCAATAATGATTACACACAAATGTCATAGTACCGCACAGATCTCAAGTTAGGATTTGAAATACAACCCTATATTAAAACAATCCAAATCTTAAACCCAACTATAGAACAATGAAAAGATGAACACAGGAGAGGAGTATATACAGCAGCAACACTATACACCCATTATTCATTCCATAAGCCTCTGTTGGGGCCGACAGCTTCTATAAGCCTGCTCTGTAGTGTTTCTTTGGAGAGGTATATGGGCAGCTGCAACAGAGAGTGACAGGTCAGCGCCTCTGGGAAATGCTTTTCGGAGGAGTTGAGAAGGATTTGGACCCTCATCCTGATCTGGTTCATACCCAGGATAGGCACACGGCCACAGCCAGTCAGGAACACTGAAGGGGCAAAGGTGGGAGGGGAGGGAGGGCAGTGAATGACAGAATATAACTTTATTCTCAGTAGCCTACGTTATTTGTTCATCTGTTACAATGAAAACGTTCCATACTTACGCAGGAAAGCTTTCTTTTGATCCTCTATCAGTTCCTCAAACACCTCCCAGAATGTGACGATGTTGGGATGTCCAGCATGGTACTCTCCTTCATACACAGTGTTCTAGTTTGGGGGACAATGCCCTCAATTAATATGGTGAAGAAATAGACACTTGACACCATTCAAACCATTTGGCAAATCAATGTATCAAAACAACATTTTAGCTAGGTTCCAGAACATGTTACATACCATGAATCCCAAATCAACCCCTAGAACACTTGTTTTTTGCCCTCTGATAGGCTAGGTGAAATCTTCGTCATATATTATATGTTTTTACTTGTCTAATGCTCTCAGATGTAGACAATTGGCTAGGGGTAGATTTGGGATTTAGCTTCAGTCATGTAGTAACAAAACATGGTTCTGACCTGTTTCAGCGTTTCCCAGTCGAAGTTCTCCTTCCCCACCATCACCCCCCTCAGTTCCTCTGGCTGGAAGAACTCCACCACGTCCATGTCACACACCTTGAAGAAGCCTTTCCTGAACTCTTCAAACACCTTCTCTACTGACTGGTTGAAGATGTAGTTCACATAGGTGTCAACAAACTCCTTCCTGTCAAAAGAATGACATACAGAGTCAGATATCCATTGAGTTGAAGCTAGTATAGGTTGGTGTCAATTCCAGTTGGTGTCAATTCAAGGAATGAGAAGCGCCATTTACTTTCAATGATGATTTTTCCATTCATACAATTACATTTCAGTGTGAGATGATATTGCCGAAATGGAATTGACCCCAACCCTGGTAGCTGTAGCAATGGGAAAATGTGTCATACGGTAAACCTTGTATTTTGTCAGTTGTAAATATTGCTATAATCTTACTTGTTAGCACTTGTGACGAGTTTTCCAGTTTCTTTGGGATCAAGTTCCACCGCTACGTTATCCCATACCACCTATTATAGTGAGTAATGAAAATAGTGAGGTAAATGAACAATGACAACACTGCAGACTGAGGGTATAGACAAATAGATGGGAGTGATCTGGGAGAGACATACACACTGATATAATATAATTTATCTTATGTTAAGTAATTCATACAGCTTCACTTCAATTAACTACAGATGTAGGATCTTAATTTGAGCCAATTTGATACAGCAGGAAATGTGAATTATTCTGTGTATTATCATTAATGGAATTTTTTTGTAGGGGTTGATACATTTTTCGTAAGGGCAAATCAATTCTGTCATTTTAAAGTGGAAATTACTAACTTTAGAAGCCTTTTAAAAACTTGAATACACTACAACTTTGCATTTCCTGCTGTGCGGGAAAATTGTCAGCAAAAAAAGAGTGATCAAATTAAGATCCTACATCTGTATTATGTTACATTTTACTTGTTCATCGATCAAACTGTTTGAAAGCAATACATACTGAGAAAGTAATGTCCATGTTTTCGACATCATCATCAGGGTAATCCAAGATGTACTGCAAACTCCTTCAAAAGCATTGAAAAAAAGATGTGACAATTATAAATCGGCAATCAATAAATCATGATGCATTAATCAATAAAAAACGATTTATCCAAATAATTAATAATTGCTTATCCACACAGAGCAAGTGCCCTGCCCCTGAGATGCAATAATATGCCTTGAGATGCAATTTCTTAGTCTGTCCTTGGTGTCCTTATAACAAACACAACTGCTTGTACCATAATATATTACTGACAAAGGGATAACAATATATTATGGTATGAACTTACCCTGCTTCAATGGGGCTAAACTCTCTCAGGTCCTCTAAAGAAGGCTTGATGTTCACCAGCTTCTTGAAGAAGGCCATGGGGAAGGGGAGGTGCACCATGTTGTTGTTGTTGTACAGGGCCAACCCACACAGAACCCCAAACAGGAAATAACGCTTCTCCTCCACTCTAGGCTGTTAGTGAGGATGGGTTGGACAAGAGACAAGAAATATACCATGAGTGAAAGTATAGGACATGCTGTTAATAACCTGTGAAAAATGATAGCTTAATATACAGTAAAGGGAAGGTACTGTGGTTTCTAGAATACAGTAGTAGGCTAGTAATACAGTAGTAATACTGTAGTAGTTCCTCTCTAGGAACATATCATTAGTGTTTCACTACCAGCACATTTGAAGCTATTTGAAAATACAATGATTATCGATGTAGAAATAGAATAATGTGGTGAGGTGGTGGAAAACCTCATAATCCATGTGTGATTTCCCTAAACGTACCTTACCTTTGCAGGGAACCAGGCTAGCGTCTTGTTGTCGTTGTACATGAACATCCCAGACTCGGGTACCAACAGCTTATCAAACAAATGGAGGAAGAAGTCCCTTTTGTAGACGTCTGTTAGCTTCGCATCCTCGTCGAAATACACCTGAGAGAGGTAAGCACTATATTTTGGCATATCCCTTCTCTGTTCAAAACATTGTCTCGTCATTGGAAAGCTATCATTCCTAAATGTAAAAATATGGACTTACCACAAGGGGCCTCTTGAAGGTACTGGGTCTTGCTACATTCAGTTGTTGGAAAGTGTCTTCGATGAGTGATGCTCGCTTCAGCCTCAGCTCAAAGAAAGCAGCAGGGGCCGCCACGGGGAACATGTTAAAAGGCCACATGCCAGTCCTTTGGTGATTGTTAGGGGGATTCTGCAATGCATACAGTACAATATTAAGTCTTCAGTTAGTGCTTTTCTAGTACAAAACAGGTATACATTTCAACCAGTTTCTCCCATCAAAAAGGTTCAGAAATATGGTTGGTTTCTTCAGTAGTGATGGTCAACATTCTAGAGCTACTTGGAATGCAGGCTTTTGCTCCAGCCCTGTTCTAACACACCTGATTCAGCTAATCAAGGTCCTGGTGAGCAGCTGATTAGTAGAACCAGGTGTGTTAGAGCAGGGCAAGAGCAAAAGATTGCATACACAGTCAGTTAGTCTCTAGTAGGGAGTTTACCCACCCCTGATTTATAGTATCTGCTGTATATTATAATACTATATATTGAGACGCAAGTGTCATTACCTGTGTGAGTACGGCGTTGATGTTAAAAACGTTTATCTTGCTCTGCAGATTCATCAAGAATGGGTAATGACAAAAGATGGCAGGTGTCTGATCCACATCCTGAAAGTGGTGTAAAAAAATACATATTTACAATGCATCTCAATTACGGAGCTCCTGTGTCTAATTATGTTAATCTGCACTGCAACTTAAGAAGGTGAGAAAGATTCTCTAGTAGGAAAACAAAATGTTTCCTTTACTCTCTCTTTCCAGATAATTTCAGGTAGAGGAAATCTAAAGCCTCTATTGAGATGCAGCCTATGACACTTTCTAAGACCCAAACAACAAACATCAAAACACCTCAAGACTGACAGCAACTAGCATGTTTAGCAATCAGTGACTGAGACAAAATAACTTTTCTTACCTGCTTTGACCATAAACGCCAAAGCTTTACATCCTCCGCTAGAAATATGGGATAGAAGTGAACCTCCTCCATACAAAAGGTACTGTATGGAACTGTCTGGGTCTCTCCAGATTTTTGGTTTGCCTTTGAAATAATATAGAAAAGTAAAATACATTTTGACAATATTTATTTATTAGCAAGTATTAGCTAAATATTTTCCATGTGTGTCAGCAAAATATTATTTAATCAAATCTCAGTTATTGTCTCATCGATTCTAAATAGGTTGCATTGAAATAACTGGCACCCTGGCACCAGATTGGTCCCAGAAGATGACTGGTCAAAATGGGAAAACAGCTTTATAAATGGATTGACAGTACGAGCAGAGAAGCATGGACACTGACTCTGTGGAGATGGCCGAGGACATGGAGCAGGTGTTTGACCCCATGGTCACGGGTGGGTAGAATATGTTCACTTGTCAGAATCACCGACAGGGCCTTCTTCCACATCCCAATGTGCTTGGTCATGACAGAGGGCTTCAATGAGGACCAGCAGTCACCTACAGGACATGATAACACACAGATTACATTATTAAACCATTTTGTGGGGGCATAGAATTTGCTCTACTTCACAATCATTCCAGGGGTACCCCCAAAGTGCACACATTTTGTTTTAGCCCAGCACTACCACACTCGATTCAAATAATCACTGGTTTTGTAAATGTTGCCTAGTCTAAATCTGCCAGACAGCGAATTGTTGATTAGTTTAATTTTGGGTGAAACATTTTAAATGGACGGCAACATTACCAAGGACCTGCAGCTTGTCGGGGTGCAGTCTGAGGATAGCAGCAGCAAGGGCTTCAGTGAGATCTGTCCTTCTGTGCCGTTTGTGAAGGACCCTCAGGAGCTCAGGGAGAACCAGGTAGACCCTCAAGCTCTCCACTCCAATCGGCTCCTCATACAGGGAGGGAAGTAGTGTGTGCTGGACAACAGCTTCAACCTAGTGCAATGAAAGAGGTGTGTGAATCGCCCCTCATTCAAATGATAATAACAACAATTTAGAAGTATTTCAGCAATTCAATGTGCAATCAAAGACACATGTCAGAATACATAGGAATAGGAATACGATTACATATCAATTCATAAATGTATTCACAAAATACCTCAGTCAAAACTTTGTCCTTTTTTGCCAGCTTCCGGAATGCGCCTTGGACGAGTGACAAATCCAGGCCAGACTGTTTTGGTGAGGTTTGGTAATCTTTGTCACAACTAATAAAACCAATAAATAATTGTCAATATCTATGCCATATTTAAACCAGCATTCTTCGATAATGCAATATTTCAAACATAAGTCAGTCATGTATTTGAACCAATATTAAAAACTGTTACCTTTTATCAAGAAAGCTCCCATTTAAACATGACGCAGAGGAAAACATTTTTTTGATTTCCCTGCAAATACAAGTTTGAGTAATTATTCAGTTCAGTATGTGACCGTACATAAACAAAACAAGGAAACAGCAACAACAGTAAATGATAGTTACTTATATCAAAAGAAAAATGTATGCACTCACTAACTGTAAGTCGCTCTGGATAAGAGCATCAGCTAAATGACTAAAATGTAAAAATGTAATCATACTTACTTCTGTACTTTTTTCCATGATTTTGAATCACATTCTGAGATCCATTTGTCAATGATTTCTTCATCTAATGCTTGTTGTGTCACTTTGCCCACACTTGACCTGAGATTGTTTGACCTTTCTTCAGACTCCTGTGAAGATGACAATGTGATGCAATGTATCACAGCAATGTTAAGTACAAAGGACAAACTATGTTCTGTTTTGTTAACTAAATGTTCCAAACCGAATTGTGTCCATACCTGACCAAGAGTGCACAATGCAAAGGAATGGTTTCCTCCAGCAAAAATGTGTTCAATTTTCTTGTCATCAATCTGGTCTGAAATGTTGACAAAAATAGTTCATGATCGAGTTAATGTTATTTCATGTTTACTTCATGTTATTTTAGTTGCGTATTGAAATAAATGAATGTTTTACCTGGCAGTTGTACTGGGAGGGGCACAGACTGATCAATCTTTACTCCATTTCCCAGCTGCCCTTGCTCTCCGCGCCCAAATGAGTAGATCTCATTAGATGGCCCCACACATGCTAATGTGTGGTGTCTAATGTGGCAAACGGACAGAGAAAACATTTCTCAAATCAACAATGAATTCTAAGATGAACATAACCAAACAGATCCTATATCACAATTTGTGTACTGTCAAAATATTTGGTCAAATCCAGATCATGTCTAGCAGTGGCGGTTTTACACGGAGGCCGGGGGAGGCCCGTGCCTCCCTGGAAATGTCCCTGGCCACCCCTGTGGCCCCCGTGCTGACCAAAAAAAAAATTATGAATTTATAACTATTTTACACGCGAGCGCCAAAAGCGGAACTAATGCAACGCTCTACACGGCAACGTTCTACACGGGTAAATTAGAGTGGCGCACCCAAAAACTATCCTGCCATCTGCCTGCCTGCCACGTGTGGTGCTGCTTCGGTGAATGAAAGCTCAGCAACTACTATTTGCAGGAGTCGAAGGTAAGCAAAACGATTTAATATCATAAGTGACTTGTTGTTCTTGCACATAGCCTACATGTTCCTTTTGTTCCTCACACATAAATCAAATCAAGTTTTTAAATGTCTGGTCTCGATTTGTTTAGAAATGTAATCATATCTAAGCAAACTCATCGAAGCAGAAGCAAATATCCAAATGTTAGTAGGCTATCCTTGCTAGGTCTACACAATGTTGTGATGTTAACCACGTAACTTCATCCGTCTTGGCTGTTGCATCGCGATAACAAATACATTTTTAGTAAAGTAATCAACAGGTTATCTGCCAGTGTTAAGTAGGGAGGGATGGTTAGGTAACAAAATGTAATGCATGCCCCTACGTTTTTTCTTCTTCTAATAGTTATCATGAAACGAGGAAGGGACATAAAGTCATTTTTTGCCCCAGCAAACAAAAAAGTGAGAGAAACAAATCAAGGTTTTGAGAAAGTTGAGGAAGAGGGAGATTACAGGATGCATGTGATGAAAGTGAGGGGTCTGACAAAGAGAGGGAAATTCCAGAGGGTGAGGAGGATGAAGAAGAGGGTGAGGAGGATGAAGAAGAGGGTGAGGAGGATGAAGAAGAGGGTGAGGAGAATGAAGAAGAGGGTGAGAAGCATGAAGAAGAAAGCATACAGGGACAGAGAGATGAACAGCCAGAGGGACAGCAAGTGGATCCATGTGGATCAAGTACTGCACCATCAGGTTTGTGATGAGGAAGGTTCTTACTATTTGCAAAGCAATGCAATTACAATGTAATGGTAGGCCTGCTGGGTGTCCTTAAAATGCTGCTTTCTGCTGTTAATTCTTTTTTGTGTCAATATGGCTCTGTTTTTTTAAAAAAGTAAATACTTTGCCTACATTTTGAAATACATGCAGATATACAGTAAATAAATGTTGTAGTTGTGCCCTATGTTTACTGTCCATCTTCTTCAGATATCAGCAAGTCTAAGTATGACGTACCAGTACAGCCGAACTTGAAGATATTCCCAACCACACTGATGGGGGACAGAAGACGAAGCTTCAGACCAAACTGGTACACTACTCATCCATGGCTTGAGTATTCTGTAATGACGGACTCTACATGTTGCTATGCATGTAGACATTTTAGCACACCAAATGCCCCAGACACCGTTTTTGTTTCAACACCTGGTTTTACAAACTGGAAAAAGGCAACTATGAGAAATGCAGGGTTTTCACTACATGGAAAGTCTGAACGACACAAGTGTGCAATGATCGCATGGAGGGATTATCAAAGAGCTGTTAGAACTGATGCAACACTAACAGATCTCCTTGACAAAGAACACACTAAACAAGTACAAGAAAATCAGGCATACATTAAAACAGTTGGGGAAGTGCTGTTGCTTACAGCTACACAAAACATAGCACAAAGAGGACATGATGAATCTGAAGGGTCCACTAACAAAGGAAACTTTAGGGAAATTCTTAACACAGTTGCTAACCACGACCAACTTGTTAAGAGAAGATTAACTTCCATTCACAATGCAAAGTACACAAGCAAGATCATCCAGAATGAGGTTTTGGGTTGTTTGGCAGAAATGGTTCGGTCTGAAATCATAGAAGAAGTGAAGAAAAGTGAGGTTTTTAGCGTCATGGCAGATGAAACAAAGGATATTTCAAAAAAAGAACAGATGTCCTTCACACTCAGGTACTATTACAATGGGGCCATTAAGGAGAGTTTTCTCCATTTTGAATCTGCAGAGAGGTTAGATGCAGCAGGGCTTACTGGAAAAATAGTACACTTACTGGAACGTTATGGCCTGGACTACAAAAATAACCTCGTAGGCCAAGCGTACGATGGCGCTGCCGTTATGAGCGGTAAGCATTCAGGGGTTCAGGCAAGGATCAAAGAACAGGCTAAATTTGCCTTCTACGTCCATTGTAGTGCTCATTGTCTGAATTTAGTGTTAGTTGATGTAGTCAAAAGTGTCCCAGAAACGGAGGAGTTTTTTTCTTTGTTACAGAGTCTTTATATGTTTACTTCTTCCTCATATGTGCACCCAAAATAGCTGTCTCTCCAAAGAGAAATGTATGGCAGAACCAGAGAGCTGCAACGTTTAAGCGACACACGTTGGTCATGCCGATTTCTAGCCCTACGTAATATCATGGACACTCTACCTGCCCTTAAACGACTACTGCAAGAGATTGCTCAAGAACGTCATGGTGAAAGAACTGTTGAGGCCCGAGGTCTTCTTGCTCAAATTGACCTAGAATTTGTTGTGCATCTTGTTACTCTGCGTAAGTTGTTTGGGGAGACAAAGCTATTGTCTGACATGTTACAGTAACAAACTGTTGATCTGTCAAGTGCTGTTGACTTAGTAAATGCTTTAGTCCTGACATTGAAAGACCACAGGCAGGAGTCTTTCTTTGATGAGTTGTGGGATGAAGCATTGAATATTTGTGAGCAGTGTGATTCTGCAACAAGGTCAGTGGCGAAACGTCAGAAAATGCTGAGCTCTAGACTCAGTGGCTACTGCACGCTAAGCACTGTTGGTCAGAGGGAGGTAGAACGTGACAAAGATATGTTTCTCACATCATTTTTCTATCCTGTAATTGACAGCATGCTCAATGAGTTGAACAGACGTTTCTCCAATACAAACTGTGAGCTCATGAGAAGCATACAGTCTCTCAGTCCCCAGAGTGATACCTTTTTAAAGGAGAGCAATGTTTTTTCATTTGGCCGTTTGTATAATGCAGACATTGATGATTTAGGGCATGAGCTCCATCAATTTAAGAGAGTTTTGGACAGAAAAATACAGAGTGGTGAAGTCAAAAAGCCATGCAGTACAGTTGAGCTGGTTTGATTTATTGAGCCATACAGGGAAGTTTTCTTTGAGCTCTTTAGACTGTGCAAGATTGCTGTAACCCTTCCTGTAAGCTCAGCCTCTTGCGAACGCAGTTTCTCCACACTGAAACTGATAAAAACCTTCCTGCGGTCCACCACTAGTGATGAGAGACTCAGTGATCTTGGTGTCCTGAGCATAGAGTCCAGAAGGGCCAAGGCTCTGGATCTTGATGTATTTGTGGACCGTTTTGCCAGACAGCACAACCGCCGTATCCTGTTGCTGTAGTGTATCTATATGATATATACGCTAGTAGCGTATGAGTGCCGCTGTGAGGAAAAAGAGATATAATGAACAATAAAACAACAAGCTTGAGCTTCTTAAGACACGGTGGCTTTATCTGTTCTCAATACCACCGGTAAAATGAATGGAGTTAGTCTGGTGTCCACATGAAGTTACGTGTGTAGACAAAGAGTCTGGTGTCCATATGAAGTTACATGTGTAGACAGAGACAGTCTGGTGCCCATATGAAGTTACATGTGTAGACAAAGAGTCTGGTGTCCATATGAAGTTACATGTGTAAACAGAGACGGTCTGGGGTCCATATGAAGTTAGATGTGTAGACAAAGACAGTCTGGTGTCCACATGAAGTTACATGTGTCTATTTAGATGAACCCACCGTGTCTTAAGAAGCTGAAGCTTGTTTTATTTTTCATTTTACATCATCTATCTTTTTTTCCTCACAGTACCAGTAGTTCCACACACTACTAGAGTGTATGTATGTTTGTATGTATGTATATATATCCCACCAATCCTCTCTCAAGAGGTTTTCAAAAAGGGGCAAACTCATGTCTCAAGACCTGCTTCTGTTGGTTCCCCTCTCCTGCCTGTAACTTTCCATCCACATCCCCAAAGTGTTGTGGCCCATTATGACATCACTCCATTAAGTGATTGCTGCATGTACTGCTCTACGGTGCTCTAAGGAAACACTTCTCTCTCTCTCTCTCTCTCTCTCTCTCTCTCTCTCTCTCTCTCTCTCTCTCTCTCTCTCTCTCTCTCTCTCTCTCTCTCTCTCTCTCTCTCTCTCTCTCTCTCTCTCTCTCTCTCTCTCTCTCTCTCTCTCTCTCTCTCTCTCTCTCTCTCTCTCTCTCTCTCTCGATAGATAGAGTTTATGATTTTATTCTTTTGAATTATCTCTGCCAAACATCTATGTACTACAAATCTTCAAGCTCCACAGATGTTTTATGGCATCCACTAAACCTCTTTAGATATTTGTAAATTATACAGTGTGATACCTTTCAACGAAAGTTTATTTTATTTTTTACCAACTATGATTTTTCCTTTTGAAAACAAGCAAAGCAAGAAAAAAAAGAAACAAAATCACTCCAATCATTGCACACTTGTGTCGTTCAGACTTTGCAGGTCCAGCTTTGACATGATGATCTAACTAACACTAATATTGTAACTAATATTGTAACTGAAATATGTATGATCCTATGATGAGCGATTGCTTACTTCCCTTTCACTCTTAAAAAATTACTGAAAAAAAATGTGTATAAAAAGGTATATGTTGTATATGTTTGTTTAGTGAGCATTCATGCTGTCATTTTTTCCTAATGTGAACTATGGTGGAAATGTGCTGTCCTAAATGGACTTGCCCATATATGTTGTAAAGCCTTTTTTTGTACACCTGCTCATCAACTGACAGTGAAGTACACAAAGACACAGACACACACACACACACACACAGACACCTGTAATATTCTTGTTTTCATGTTGTTGCTGATATCCATCAGTGTTGTTCATATTGCTACATTGTGTTGACATGATTGTTGCTTTTAAACGAATGTTAACTTAATGTTTATTGTCTGCATCCTATTGGACTACTGGATGTTAATGTGTAACACGTTTCCCTGTTTATGTGCTTTAGCAATACTGTATGTCAATATGGTCATGCTAGTAAAGCCTCTTTGAATTGAATTTCTTTTCTGATTTGGTTTATTTTACCTAAATGGATACAGGGTAGTGTGTTTTGTTTATAAATCACTCAGAAAGTTTTCTTTCTTAAAACAAAATGTGGAATCAACTGTCCACAGTAGTGAGGCTTCCATAAATAGGAAATGGCACATTGTTGTACCCTTTGTTGTATCCTGGAGTTTTGTTCACATTGAATATGAACCCTGTACCCTGTACTTTTTTTTTATTTATTTTTTTATTTTTATGGCACTATCTCTCTTGCATCTGCACTCTTGTACAAAATACGTGTTATAATAAATGTCATATGATTTTAAAGTAAAATAAAGTTTATAATCTTTGAATATCATGTGTTGCCAGTTTTTTTATGTGTGCCCCCCTGATTAAACACTGGCCCCTCCTTGGCCCCCCTAGTAAAATGTGTCTAGAACCGCCACTGGTTTAAGGGCAGGTAGAGTGTCCATGATATTACGTAGGGCTAGAAATCGGCATGACCAACGTGTGTCGCTTAAACGTTGCAGCTCTCTGGTTCTGCCATACATTTCTCTTTGGAGAGACAGCCATTTTGGGTGCACATATGAGGAAGAATAAACATATAAAGACTCTGTAACAAAGAAAAAAACTCCTCAGTTTCTGGGACACTTTTGACTACATCAACTAACACTAAATTCAGACAATGAGCACTACAATGGACGTAGAAGGCAAATTTGGCCTGTTCTTTGATCCTTGCCTGAACCCCTGAATGCTTACCGCTCATAACGGCAGCGCCATCATACGCTTGGCCTACGAGGTTATTTTTGTAGTCCAGGCCATAACGTTCCAGTAAGTGTACTATTTTTCCAGTAAGCCCTGCTGCATCTAACCTCTCTGCAGATTCAAAATGGAGAAAACTCTCCTTAATGGCCCCATTGTAATAGTACCTGAGTGTGAAGGACATCTGTTCTTTTTTTGAAATATCCTTTGTTTCATCTGCCATGACGCTAAAAACCACACCGTTTTTGGGTGCGCCACTCTAATTTACCCGTGTAGAACGTTGCCGTGTAGAGCGTTGCATTAGTTCCGCTTTTGGCGCTCGCGTGTAAAATAGTTATAAATTCATAATTTTTTATTTGGTCAGCACGGGGGGGCCACAGGGGTGGCCAGGGACATTTCCAGGGAGGCACGGGCCTCCCCCGGCCTCCGTGTAAAACCGCCACTGCCTTAAACGACTACTGCAAGAGATTGCTCAAGAACGTCATGGTGAAATAACTGTTGAGGCCCGAGGTCTTCTTGCTCAAATTGACCTAGAATTTGTTGTGCATCTTGTTACTCTGCGTAAGTTGTTTGGGGAGACAAAGCTATTGTCTGACATGTTACAGTCACAAACTGTTGATCTGTCAAGTGCTGTTGACTTAGTAAATGCTTTAGTCCTGACATTGAAAGACCACAGGCAGGAGTCTTTCTTTGATGAGTTGTGGGATGAAGCATTGAATATTTGTGAGCAGTGTGATTCTGCAACAAGGTCAGTGGCGAAACGTCAGAAAATGCTGAGCTCTAGACTCAGTGGCTACTGCATGCTAAGCACTGTTGGTCAGAGGGAGGTAGAACGTGACAAAGATATGTTTCTCACATCATTTTTCTATCCTGTAATTGACAGCATGCTCAATGAGTTGAACAGACGTTTCTCCAATACAAACTGTGAGCTCATGAGAAGCATACAGTCTCTCAGTCCCCAGAGTGATACCTTTTTAAAGGAGAGCAATGTTTTTTCATTTGGCCGTTTGTATAATGCAGACATTGATGATTTAGGGCATGAGCTCCATCAATTTAAGAGAGTTTTGGACAGAAAAATACAGAGTGGTGAAGTCAAAAAGCCATGCAGTACAGTTGAGCTGGTTTGATTTATTGAGCCATACAGGGAAGTTTTCTTTGAGCTCTTTAGACTGTGCAAGATTGCTGTAACCCTTCCTGTAAGCTCAGCCTCTTGCGAACGCAGTTTCTCCACACTGAAACTGATAAAAACCTTCCTGCGGTCCACCACTAGTGATGAGAGACTCAGTGATCTTGGTGTCCTGAGCATAGAGTCCAGAAGGTCCAAGGCTCTGGATCTTGATGTATTTGTGGACCGTTTTGCCAGACAGCACAACCGCCGTATCCTGTTGCTGTAGTGTATCTATATGATATATACGCTAGTAGCGTATGAGTGCCGCTGTGAGGAAAAAGAGATATAATGAACAATAAAACAACAAGCTTGAGCTTCTTAAGACACGGTGGCTTTATCTGTTCTCAATACCACCGGTAAAATGAATGTGTTGTATGTTGTAAAGCCTTTTTTTGTACACCTGCTCATCAACTGACAGTGAAGTACACAAAGACACAGACACACACACACACACACACAGACACCTGTAATATTCTTGTTTTCATGTTGTTGCTGATATCCATCAGTGTTGTTCATATTGCTACATTGTGTTGACATGATTGTTGCTTTTAAACGAATGTTAACTTAATGTTTATTGTCTGCATCCTATTGGACTACTGGATGTTAATGTGTAACACGTTTCCCTGTTTATGTGCTTTAGCAATACTGTATGTCAATATGGTCATGCTAGTAAAGCCTCTTTGAATTGAATTTCTTTTCTGATTTGGTTTATTTTACCTAAATGGATACAGGGTAGTGTGTTTTGTTTATAAATCACTCAGAAAGTTTTCTTTCTTAAAACAAAATGTGGAATCAACTGTCCACAGTAGTGAGGCTTCCATAAATAGGAAATGGCACATTGTTGTACCCTTTGTTGTATCCTGGAGTTTTGTTCACATTGAATATGAACCCTGTACCCTGTACTTTTTTTTTTTTTTTTTTTTTTTTTTTCCATTTTTATGGCACTATCTCTCTTGCATCTGCACTCTTGTACAAAATACGTGTTATAATAAATGTCATATGATTTTAAAGTAAAATAAAGTTTATAATCTTTGAATATCATGTGTTGCCAGTTTTTTTATGTGTGCCCCCCTGATTAAACACTGGCCCCTCCTTGGCCCCCCTAGTAAAATGTGTCTAGAACCGCCACTGGTTTAAGGGCAGGTAGAGTGTCCATGATATTACGTAGGGCTAGAAATCGGCATGACCAACGTGTGTCGCTTAAACGTTGCAGCTCTCTGGTTCTGCCATACATTTCTCTTTGGAGAGACAGCCATTTTGGGTGCACATATGAGGAAGAAGTAAACATATAAAGACTCTGTAACAAAGAAAAAAACTCCTCCGTTTCTGGGACACTTTTGACTACATCATCTAACACTCAATTCAGACAATGAGCACTACAATGGACGTAGAAGGCAAATTTGGCCTGTTCTTTGATCCTTGCCTGAACCCCTGAATGCTTACCGCTCATAACGGCAGCGCCATCATACGCTTGGCCTACAAGGTTATTTTTGTAGTCCAGGCCATAACGTTCCAGTAAGTGTACTA
The DNA here is from genome assembly GCF_964263955.1 of Coregonus lavaretus. Lineage (NCBI taxonomy): Eukaryota > Metazoa > Chordata > Actinopteri > Salmoniformes > Salmonidae > Coregonus > Coregonus lavaretus. The sequence continues at coordinate 29,560,587 of NC_140025.1, read as the reverse complement.
TTTTTCCAGTAAGCCCTGCTGCATCTAACCTCTCTGCAGATTCAAAATGGAGAAAACTCTCCTTAATGGCCCCATTGTAATAGTACCTGAGTGTGAAGGACATCTGTTCTTTTTTTGAAATATCCTTTGTTTCATCTGCCATGACGCTAAAAACCACACCGTTTTTGGGTGCGCCACTCTAATTTACCCGTGTAGAACGTTGCCGTGTAGAGCGTTGCATTAGTTCCGCTTTTGGCGCTCGCGTGTAAAATAGTTATAAATTCATAATTTTTGTTAAACATTGTTGTACCCTTTGTTGTATCCTGGAGTTTTGTTCACATTGAATATGAACCCTGTATTTGTACCCTGTACTTTTTAATTTTCTTTTATTTATTTATTTTTTCATTTTTATGGCACTATCTCTCTTGCATCTGCACTCTTGTACAAAATACGTGTTATAATAAATGTCATATGATTTTAAAGTAAAATAAAGTTTATAATCTTTGAATATCATGTGTTGCCAGTTTTTTTATGTGTGCCCCCCTGATTAAACACTGGCCCCTCCTTGGCCCCCCTAGTAAAATGTGTCTAGAACCGCCACTGCACCCAGTCGACACCTACCTAGACGCATTTCAGTGGAGCTGGCTTCTACGTCTACTTTATGCTGTGTCATGCCTGACAGCTAACGTTAAATGCTGAAGTGAAAATTGTTTCGGAGTTTGAAAAGACCCATGCTTCAGTCGCATCCCTCAGATTTGCCCTGTTTTTTGTTTTGTTTTTTTCAGATGTGCTAAACTCCTAAGGCATAAAAGTTATTAAAGAATCAATGTGCATCATTAATTAAAATGACAATTGAACAGGTAAAGAGGTGCAGTTGAAGTCAGAAGTTTACATACACTTAGGTTGGAGTCATTAAAAGTAGTTTTTCAAGCACTCCACAAATTTCTATTTAACAAATTTCTATTTTACAAATTTCTATTTAACAAATAACTTTTGGCAAGTCGGTTAAAACATACTGGGTGATCTGAAAAGTCATAGTCAATCTATCAATAACATAATAATACTATTAGCAAAAATGTTTATTTTCAATTCACAATCTGTAGAAACAATGAGAATAGAAAGGTTCAGAACATCACAGTACTGTTGAAATATATGGCAAATAGAAATCCTATATGGATGGTGTTAAAAGATAGATGGGAGGTGTTGAATGGAATTGAAGGATGGGACTAATAACAACTAACAACAACAATAACAAGATAACTAATAATGTAGGCACGCTGTGTCCATAATAAGTGTATGGGTTGTAGGTCGGATATTCAAATAACCATGCACATCCCTAACAGAAAAATGTATAAATTTTTTACATAGAATTAGGCATAATGATTAAGGCTCTAGATTGCAGGAAAAGGTGTGTGTGTGCGCGTGTGTGAGCACGTGTGTGTGTGTGTGTGAGAGAGTACAGTATATAATAACGAGTAAGAGGAAGTGTTTACTCTGAAGCTACAGACCTCTGAGGGATTGAAACAATTCAACGGACTGTTAAACAAGTTCAGAAGGTGAGATTGAAAATCTAACAAATAATTATTTGGATATTCAATTTGTTATGGTTATTTCCAAATCGATGCAATAGTGCAAAGTTCTCTGTATCGAGCACAGCAACAGCTATCTCAAACATGGAAATGAAAAAGGCTAGTGAAAACTTAAGTAACAATACTCATGTCATGCAATCAAGGTATGCACTTAAGGAAATATACCTCTAAAGTATCTGCTGACAAATTAACAATATGTTTGCAGTGTAAATTATTATAGCATAATTAATCGCACAGCAACATGATCATTAAGAAACCTTTGACCAGAAATAAGAAGCAGGAAGTCAACCTCTAGATGGGGGGAGACTACAGTAAAGACGAACTATAATGTTTCAGGAACTCGGGTGGTTTTCATATAACCTGATTTGAGTTGATTCTAGTGACTTCCTGCTTCTTATACCTTCCCAAGTTCTCTCACGTCACCCCGCTCCTGCGCACACTCCACTGGCTTCCAGTTAAAAACTAACAAAAAGAAATACAAAAAAGAAATAAATAAAAAAGAAATAAAATAAACAAAAAAAAATAATATTTGTAAAGTGGTTAGCCCACTGGCTATAGGGTGATGGCACCAATCTGTAAGTCGCTCTGGATAAGAGCTTCTGCTAAATGACGTAAATGTAAATGTAAATGTAAATTATTACCTTATACAGTCATAATGTAAAGGTATCATTGCAATATATGTTCATCTGTAATGTTTTTCTCCACAGGGGCACAGCATGGTGACTCTGTCCCTCTTGTCCCTCTCTCTGCTCTCCTTGTTGGGGGTCAAAGGGGAAGTGGCTCCAAATTTCGACAACTGCAAAGGTTCTTTCTTCAAAAATACACCAGTGTCGGGTCTGAATATAGCTCTCCCCACTCCGGTCGAGCCCAACACACAGGGGTTAAAGAATCCTGCGCAATGTCTCTCTGCTTACAATGCTACCTCTCCTGCATACATCTGTCAGAGAAACGGTAACCACTATTACTTTGCCACTCTGTATGACCGAGCCAGGAGGATCCCTCTGTACTCTGCCTATGAAATGGATATCAAAGGGGACCCCAACAGACCGGGGGAAATAGTTTATTATGAACCGCAGGTTTGCATTTTAAATGTTTATTATCACCTTTTCAATGTCATATAAATGCAGTGCAGAAGCCATTTAATGTGACTTGCACAACTACAGAATGACGCAACACCTTAGTGTACTATTTGCAGTAGAACAGGACATTAGCTGTAGAGCAGATTCGAAAACGATTGTGTTTATGCAATAAGCACTAGAATGTACTATTTCATACATTGTAATTTCAGACTAACTACCAGTGGCCTAGAATGCCAGTAATATAATATTGGGTTGTATAAAGCTTGAAGTGGAGTGGCTAATTTATAAATATTTGTATTTTTCAGCTTGTGCATCCTGGCCTAACACCAAATCAAATGAATATTAAAGGATCCAAAAGTGAGATCAAGAAATACAACCAAAACAATGGCTGCAATGAAAGCTCTACACAATACCAACAGAAATACAAGCTGGGCTGGAGTCAGGCTCTCGATGACAACTTTGGCAAGTACGACCGCGGGCACCTCAACGCCGCAGGACACCATGGTAATCGAGATGCTGCCGAAGCCACTATGACCCATACCAACGTAGCTCCGCAAGACAGGAAGATGAACACCGGGCCATGGCAAGAGTACGAGAAGAAGCTGAAGAATGTTTTGAGTGTAGGCTGTAGTAAGATGTATGTGGTGACAGGGGTGGTCCCAAGCGGCACGTGGGTAGACCAGAACCAGCGAGTCAATGTTCCGAGTCACTACTGGAATGCCTACTGCTGCACCGACAACAACGGCAAACCTCTCAAGTCTGGAGGTGCCTTGGGTCCTAACACAGCTCAGGATGGTGTTACAGAGTATAATACGTCTGTTACAGCCCTTGAGACTGTGCTTAGAGGGCTACTGAGTGTTGGCAACAATTTCAACATTTTTAATGGCTGTTAGTCTAACAGATGTGGAAGTGTCTAATATATCTGGTATGATGGTTTTTGGATTTAGAATTCATGCTTAGGCTATTACGTTTGTTGTTACTATTTAGTATAGGCCAACTGTATAATGATTATATAATTATGTTTGTGAACCTATAAATGATATTGATGTAGGCCAGTGGCTCTCAAACCTCTCCTTGGGGACCCCCAGATGTTTCACAATTTGCTCACCTGATTCACCCATTCAAGGGCTTGATTATTAGTTGAATCAGGTGTGCTATCTGTGGAATAGTTAAAATACAAGGAATGGATGGGGGTCCCTGAGGAGAGGTTTGAAAACCCCTGATTTAGGCTACATCAATATTTTAAACAAATCCCTGACCATAAATATGATCCTATTGATTAAATATGTGGATAATATGTATTACAATTTCAAAGCGTATCCTTTGTAGTAATTCTTCGTAAAGCGTATGTTTGCTTGTTTGGTCACACACAGAGTTGTGCAATCACCTCTTTGTCAATGCTTGTTGCAATGAATCTGTAACCCAATAAAGCTTGTTTTGCTAAGTAAATTGTGTAAGGAGGAAATGTATCCATCGACATGAATACAGAACTATTTTTCACATACTGTTCGTGAACCTGTTGGTACTTCATGTCAAAAAACATCGGATGAAGGCTGCATTACTGTGGGTGGAGATTTGGTCACTGTACCCTCTAGTGGTCGATAAAGTGCAAAACTGGGAAGGAGTATAACAGGGTTTCCTATACTCGGTCCTGGGGCCACCCCTAGGACTACCCAGCACTACCCAGCTGATTAAAAACATCAAAGCTTAATGATTCATTGGTTATTTGAACCAGCTGTGTTGTGCTAGGGCAAAAACCAAAATGTGCACCCAGGGGGGACCCCAGGTCTGAGTTTTGGAAACCCTGGAGTACAAAAGTGCTAAATACCACTCAAAACACTAAAACCACAAATCAACCATTGCACGGCTTGGTAAAACTGCACTTGGCCCATTGCCAAACCAAACTATGGTATGAGGGAAAAAAAGGATGCGAAAAAATCCTATGGTCAGGAGGAAGGAAAAGGAGTTGCTCTGAAAAGATAAGTGCCTCGGTTTCCTTCCATTTTTGGTAATCAGGGAGTGAGTGGAAAATATGTGCAAACGCCCCTGAAGAGAGGCACACTGATATTCTCTCATTCTGTGATTTATCCTACCCAAGGAGAGCACCCCACTACTCTGAAGGTATATTTCCAATTCTTATCGTTCATGTATTCTTTTGGTTGTCCCATGTTATGCTTGTTAGGTTTTAGGGCCTTTTATAAAAGTGAATTGTAGGCCTATAGTTTTAGTGATTAATAGTAGAATTTACTTAATTAAAACAGCTGTAGGCTACTTACACTTGAGTCTACGAACATACCACACTGAAAATATCTGTGTAGTAGATACTTAAACTTTCAGAATAATACATGTGAGCAGGGGCAGTAGTTGTGTAGTTAAACATTACTTGGACATTTTCTGATGAAAGACAAACAGTAAATGTGTGTCTGTGTGTATGTTTAAGATTATTTTCTATTCTATGTAATTTACTCTTGATTGCATTTCATTTCTCATCTCTGATCTGTCTGATCTCCTCTCAATCCCTCATTCATTGACCACCAGAACAGACGAGGGAGCCATTGCTGGGAAAATGCAGGGCCAGAGAGAGAAGATATTCATATTGATCCTCGTTGCTGCGCTCTCTCACATGGTAAGAGTTTTGACCAAACACATTAAAAGATGTATACATTTGCCATAACATTTAATTGATTGAACCATCATACTGTGTAAATAGACTTCTGGGCCAGTTTCCCAGATCTAGAGCGAGCCTTTTCCTGGACTCTCCATTGAGCATGTTTTTAGTGAAGGAGTAAGCTTACTCTGGGTCTGGGAAACTGGCCTTGATGTCCTAAATTTGGGTCAGAGTTGGCTAATTTGGCCAATGCTTGAATTTGAACTTGGCTAATTGGAATGTTACTGTCATAACTTGTTGAGTGCCTATATGTAAGATATATTGTTACACTGTGATACTACCTGTATTACAAGAGGTAACAATTCTCTGTACTATTACAGGTGACTCCTCTGCCAAAGCAAATGGACATGGCTCCTAATGCCGTGGATGAGCAGTACACTCACTGTCGGCAGCAGATGCTGGAGAAGGTTTTGGAAGGGGGTCTGCTGAAAGAAGAACTGAATAGCAGTCCAGAGTATAGTGCTGCCTGGGGGGTAAAGCAGTGTACAAAGTTAATCCCGGGAGGCGTCAAGGAACACACGACTGCATTGGTGGCTTACGACCATGGGGGAAATGCGTTCAGAAAGAATTTCAACAATGCAGTGGAGAATCAAGGTGGGAATGTCAATGTCTATAATGGCAACTTCCAGTTCAAATCCCTTCACTTCCTGCTGATGGATGCCATGAGGCTTTTGAAGCCAAATAACTGCCAAACTGTGTTTCGTGGCTCAAGCAAAATGTATGAGGCACAAGTAGGGTCAGAAGTGCGATTTGGGAGGTTTACCTCAACCAAGGCCAAACGTTCCGACTCGGAGGAAGTTGCTACAGACAATGGGAGCCTTTTCAACATCACTTCTTGCACTGTAGTCAACGTGGAGGACTACACTTGCTTCTCAGAAAGCATTGATCAGCTGATATCCCCAGCAGAGGTCTTCAGGGTGGCTGAAGTAAAGAGTGTAAGCAATAAAGATCACGAGTACAGAGAGATCGTTTTGACAAGTTCAAGGACTCACAGCATTGACAGCGTCCGCGACTGTTACCTCTTCCCCAGGTGAGGCCAGGCTATGTAACCGTTCGAAAAGAGAAAACAACATTAGACTACCAAATAGGTGTAGACGACACAAGAGTCAAGTGGTTTTAAAATGTCTACCTTATTCTTTGGAGAATTAAAGTCTGTCTTTGTCTGTTTGTCTCACCAGATCTCCTACAAGTATGAGTCCTCCATCAATCATCCCCACAGGCTCCTCTACTCAATGGCTTGGCAGTAGTCTGTCTGTTCTTGTGGCTGTATCTCTCTCTATCTCCCTGATCACCAGGACTGATCATCTCTGATAAACAAGTTTTGAATGCTAATAGATGCGGTAAAGAAGTCAATGGAACGGAGACCGTGGGGGATAGAAGAAGGACGGCAGATTAGCGCACATTGAACAAATCGGATTTAACAAAATAGATATTTGTCAAATTGTAATTTGTTATTTATTATAACATGTCCACAATGTGGTTACTAAGTCTGATTTGGATATATTTTTCTGTTTTCGCTGCATAACATTTAGAAGTAGTCCCTTTTCAGGTTTAGAAGAAGTGACTGCTAAAGGCTAACTCACATTCGTATGAACTGGTACCATAGATATTATAGAGAAATCGATGGTGGTAGTCAAAGTCGTTTTTAACTGTAATGCAGTTTCTTGGTGATGATGACATGAACATGTATTGGGGTTGACATCAATACTAGCATTATACTCTGATTTTTACCTCAACATAGTGTGATATAAACAATAGCCTAAATGTGGGCTAATTTTGCTGGTGGGCAATGAGGAGATTCTGGATCTTTCCCCAACAGCATCTTTCCCCCCATGCGTTTCGATGGCATTTCCATTGTTTTGGTCGAGTTTCATTGACCTCTTTACCACGTCTATTGAAAAGGACAAACACACTCACACACACCAACATGTACACTACCAGTCAAAAGTTTGGACACACCTACTCATTCAAGGGTTTTTCTTCATTTAAACATTTTTTTACAGTGTAGAATAATAGTGAAGACATCAAAACTATGAAATAACACATATGGAATCATGTAGTAACCAAAAAATATATTTTATATTTGAGCATCTTCAAATATCCACCCTTTGCCTCGATGACAGCTTTGCACACTCTTGGCATTCTCTCAACCAGCTTCATGAGGTAGTCACCTGGAATGCATTTCAATTAACAGGTGTGCCTTCTTAAAAGTTAATTTGTGGAAATTTTTTCCTTCTTAATGTGTTTGAGCCAATCAGTTGTGTCGTGACAAGGTATACAGAAGAAAGCCCTATTTGGTAAAAGACCAAGTCCATATTATGGCAAGAACAGCTCAAATAAGCAAAGAGAAATGACAGTCCATGAAGGTCAGTCAATACGGAAAATGTTCAGAACTTTGAAAATTTCTTCAAGCGCAGTCGCAAAAACCATCAAGCGCTATGATGAAACGGGCTCTCACGAGGACCGCCACAGGAATGGAAGACCCAGATTTACCTCTGCTGCAGAGGATAAGTTCATTAGAGTTACCAGCGTCAGAAATTGCAGCCCAAATAAATGCTTCACAGAGTTCAAGTCACAGACACATCTCAACATCAACTGTTCAGAGGAGACAGTGTGAATCAGGCCTTCATGGTCGAATTGCTGCAAATAAACCACTACTAAAGGACACCAATAATAAGAAGAGACCTGCTTGGGCCAAGAAACACGAGCAATGGACATTAGACCGGTGGGAATCTGTCCTTTGGTCTGGAGTCCAAATTTGAGATTTTTCCAACCGCCGTGTCTTTGTGAGACGCGTGTGAGTTAACGGATGATCTCCACATGTGTAGTTCCACCGTAAAGCATGGAGGAGGAGGTGTTATGGTGTGGGGGTGCTTTGCTGGTGACACTGTGATTTATTTAGAATTCAAGGCACACTTAACCAGCATGGCTACCACAGCATTCTGCAGCGATACGCCATCCCATCTGGTTTGGGCTTAGTGGGACTATCATTTGTTTTTCAACAGGACAATGACCCAACACACCTCCAGGCTATTTTACCAAGAAGGAGAGTGATGGAGTGCTGCATCAGATGACCTGGTCTACACAATCCACCGACCTCAACCCAATTGAGATGGTTTGGGATGAGTCGGACCGCATAGTGAAGGAAAAGCAGCCAACAAGTGCTCAGCATATGTGGGAACTCCTTCAAGACTGTTGAAAAAGCATTCAAGGTGAAGCTGGTTGAGAGAATGTCAAGAGTGTGCAAAGCTGTCATCAAGGCAAAGGGTGGCTATTTGAAGAATCTCAAATATAAAATATATGTTGTTTTGTTGAACACTTTTTTGGTTACTACATGATTCCATATGTGTTATTTCATAGTTTTGATATCTTCACTATTATTGTACAATGTAGAAAATAGTAAAAATAAAGAAAAATCCTTGAACGAGTAGTTGTGTCCAAACTTTTGACTGGTACTGTATGCAATATCAATGCACACAGACACATAGATATTCATCAAAGGTGACAAAGCACAAACTTGTCAAACCCCTCTTAGCATAATGATATTCTCTTTTATTGTTCTTGTAAAAAAAGATCATGGTGATTAGATAAGACCTTTAAAACAATGTCGTATATGTTTGCCAATAATTTGGGTATCACAACAATTGAGTGTGAGTGGTGTCCAGTTTTCATAGATGTAATTTATCTTTAAAATGACCATTTGCCTCTTGTTTTTATATCAAATAAAGCAATACATTTAGTATTTTTGAGTGTTGGACAGGCCACCTTTGGCATATATGCATTGAGATGGGGTGGGAAGGATTGTTTGATTGATTGATTAAATGTATTAGATAATCCTAAGTAGTAAGCTTCTCCAGCTGGAGACAACTTTACATACATTGGGGTGATAAGCATTTACATTTAATGAATGATGTAAGGCTCATAACCTGAATGTCCAGACATACAGTATGTATGACCTCTTTAATATTTGGCTTGTGTAATATGTGTGAGGGGAAATTACTGTCATCCCTATGAGGGATGTGGACAGAGAGTGCCCTTTCTCCAAGCTCAAGCCATCCTCAAAATCACAGTAGCACTAGCCTGTAGGTCTTAGATACAAAGTTTTTGCACTGACTCAATCACAGCTGGAGCCACACATGTTTTGGCTAATATTTCATCCTTATCCCGGAAACATGCATGGTGTTTAGGCTTTTGTTCCAGCCCAACACTGGGCTCACTGGATACAACTAATCAACCGATCATAAAGCCCTTGATTAGTTGAATCAGATGTTTTAGGACTACTGGACTGGAACTAAAACCTGCACACACTGTGTGTCCCCTGGACCAGAATTGAAGAACAAAGACTTTTGAGTGTTGCCTCATTGAAGCACATGGGGGTTTCTGTAACGAGGAGTTGAGGTCAAGCTTGCCTTACAACTGTGGTGCTAATATCAATATGCACAGGTCCTGGTATAACTGACGTGGTTTAAACTTGTTCACTTATTTTTTCTAATAAATATGCCAGCCACTTGCTGGTTGTAACTATGCTACTCTGTATTATCTGTCATCAATACTCTCCTCTATGCCACACCCTGCTGCCTGCTACATAAGATTAACACAGAATGATCCACAAGCCATATTACTATATACTGAGTGTACACAATATTAGGAACACCTTTCTAATAATATTGAGTTGCACCCCCCTTTGCCCTCAGAACAGCCTCAATTCATCAGGGCCTGGACTACATGGTGTCGAAAGCGTTCTACAGGGATGCTGGCCCACAGTTGTGTCAAGTTGGATGTCCTTTGGGCAGTGGCGGCTCCTGAAAAAATTCTCAGGGGGGGCAATTTTTCTGATGATTTAGGTGACCTACACACATTTTTTAAAAGATATGTCCAGCAACAACATGAAGACAGGGGCAGCATATAAGTCAATACCAGAAGCATTTATTGACTGATCTCAAAAGTGTTGGCTTACAAAATCAAAATAAGTTATCACAGTAAAAATAATCAAGGGTGTTCTTTCACATTCCTCAACACTGCATAAACAATATGCATTTCCATAAACAAATGAAATATCAGCTGAAAATACAGCATCTTGGTATTTGTTCAGATTGCAGGATCAACAAGAGCTTTTACCACATTTTTTGCCTCATGGTTGAATTGGAAATATGTGCACCTGAGCATAATTCACAACAAGCAAGCAGGAGCTTTTGATAGAGGCTACTGAAAACATTGATGCAAGTTATTGGTAATAAGACATTTTTATAGACTTCCATATTCTGCCCTCTTGTATAGATTTGTGAAAATGAACAGTGATAGACATTTTGCCTGAAAACAGAATTTGAAAGTAATTTCTAGAAAAGGTAAACACAGCTATCTGTATGGCTTTGTAAAAATGAACAACCATATTCTGGCCAATTGTATAGATTTGTAAATATGAACAACCATATTCTGGCCAATTGTATAGATTTGTAAAAATGAACATGAACAGATTATTTTTTTTAAATACTTAAAAAAAAATGAAAAATAACTATTTTAAACAACATCAACTGTGAACTGATTTGGGCGTGTGTGTGTTAAAGAGACAGACAGGGAGGGACAAAGAGAGAGAGAGGCTACATTACTTGTACTGAAACTGTTCTCTTCTCTGTTTCAATACAGCAAAGCGTTCAATGACTTTCTCATTGAAATCAGGCATGCTGAGGACTAGTTCCCTCTCCATGGAAAGCATGGCCAGTGCATTCAGACGTTCCTGGCCCATTGAATTTCGCAGGAATGTCTTAACTCGTGTCAAAGTTGAGAAACATCTCTCAGCTTCAGCTGTTGTCATGGGAGTAGTTATGAGGATGTTCAACAGAGTCACAGTCTCAGAGAACGTCTCCTGGAGGTTGTAGCTCATGAGAACCTGGTACAGTGCCAGTGCACCACAGCATCCCTTGAATTCAGGATTCTCATAGATCAGAGATAGTTCTGTCTTGAGCTTTGCCTTGCTCAGCATGGGGTATGCATTCACAGTGGCATTCAGAGCCTCATCAGGAAATGAATGGCAGTACCTTTCAAACATGTCTGCTTGCAGTAAGGTAGCACTCACAAGGTGGCCAGAGAAAGAGAACCTTTCTTTGGTGTGATCCAGGATGGTGTTGCAGACCTCTTCAGACAGCCTCTGCTTCTCCTCTTCTCTCAAAGCTGTTCTGGGTCTTTTGGCTCCTGTTGCTTCTTGCAGCTGCTGTTGAGAGGAGTCCCTGAAGGCAAACAGACCAATGTGTTTGTTGGCTTTGTACAGTATTGTTGTCTATGTGATGCACAGGTATATGCAATGTATCCATGTATAGTACAAATACTTCAGTTCCACTTAAAATGGGCAGGGATGCATAAAGTCTTTAGTGTTTAAGTTAGCCTTTGTGTCTCACATAGCCTGGATGTTCAGCACAGTATACAGTGGTGCTCATAAGCTTTTGATCCCATGCTAAAGTTGACTAAAAAGAGGAATAAAAAAGAAAAGAAAATTGGTGTCCTTAAAGGTTGGATTTTCCAACTTTTTTAATTAAGTCATTAAGATCAATTTCCAAAAGATGATTTTTTTTATTTTTGTATTCCTCTTTTTAGTCAACTTTAGAATGTGTTCATACACTTATGAGCACCACTGTACAGTACACATAGTATATAAAATAAACTAGATTACACCACTTGCCATATATAATGAGAATAATGTAATTTCAAACACAAATGCAGTCTCCTTTCATGCATACATTTTCAAATAAAGCTCTGCTTTGAGAAAGATCGAATGATATTGTTTAATCTTACCTTATGGCCTGCACACTGCTTGTGAAGCTGTCGAGGGCACGTTTGATAAAGACAGCATCGATGTCCTTCTTCTGTAGCTTCTGGTACAGAATGTCGACGTGGGGCATGATTTTGTGAAAAAGCCGCAGGAAAAAAATAAAATCTTCATCATGTAGCATCCTCACGTAGCCAGATGCCTCTCTCACGGTGGGCTGGTCAAATGAACCCAATGAACCCGTCCGAATGGCTTCAAAACATTCTATGAGGTCGTCTCGATTCTCGTAGACAGTGTTCACGACTCTGCTTAGTAGAAACCTGTTGAATTATTAAATTTGGTCTGGGAGGTCCTAATTGTTTCGTTGCCAATTTATCTTGATTTGTTCGCCGACAAAAAGGAACTTCTTTCAAAGAGACAATCGAGTTGCACTGAAGGCTAGCCATTTTGACAGTAGTAGTGAATTGATTGATGAGGCTACCCGCTCTTTTCTTAGTTACGTTCATGGTTATGTTACGTATGACGAAAGCGCGTAAGTGCAAGCCCTCAGAAACCCATAGAGATTGTATTGAAAGCTCTGATATTTGAAAAAAAATGATTTTACATTAGAGGCTATGAGAGACTTCTGGGCGATTTTCAACCTGACTGAAATCGCCCCAAAACGGGCGGGGACATTTGAAGCACGACTTTAGCCTGATTGGACATTTAGTGGCAGATCAGACGTCTAGATTAGAACACTGATAACTACTGTTGCCGTGATATAATTGATTAGAAAAAAAATCCCTTCCTTTTCCCGTTTGGCAGTGCGTCGCCCATATCGCCCTAATGAACACACCGCCCCTGCCTTTGGGTAGTGGACCATTCTTGATATACATGGGAAACTGCTGAGCGTGAAAAACCCAGCAGCATTGCAGTTCTTGACACACTCAAACTGGTGTGCCTGGCACCTACTACCATACCCCGTTTAAAGGCACTTCAATCTTTTGTCTTGCCCATTCACCTTCTGAATGGCACACATACACAATCCATCTTCATCAGTAAATTATCTGGATTCTGTATTGTGTCAGGTGGACTGTTGTGTCCTCACCTTTGTTCTGACCATTTCCTCATCATCTCCAAAGTGTTCCCTTTCAGTTTTACCATGGTCATGCATAGGCGTCTCATATTTGTTCAGTTAGAAACATTTCAATTTGGCCCTGTCCATATAGGCCAATTCCCTTGAGTGTAAAGGGTCAAATTCATTGAGAGAAAAAATGTGATACGAGGCTAAGTAGTGATATTTTCCCAAAATCAAAGGGTCGTGGAAAATATTGATAAAAGGTCAGATGGCACAAAATTGCGAAAATAGAATGTTATGAAAAGTTGAGTCCCACTTGAGTAGTTTGCCAATTTCTCTGGGATTAAATAATTTTTAACTGCTCTCTATTCTTTAGGTTACTGCTATGGTAAAGCAAGTGGATATGGCTACTAATGCAGTGGATGACCAATATATTCAATGTCGAGAGCAGATTCTAAAGAAGGGGGTCTATTGAAAGTGTAGCTGAATGCCTGTATGGAATATCATGCTGCATGGGAGGCAAAGCATTGTACAAAGTTAATCCCAGGAAGTGTCAAGGAATTTACGTCTGCATTGGTGGTTTACGGGCATGGGGGAAAGGATTTCCGAAAGACTTTCAACAATGTAGTGGAGACTCAGGGTGGGAATGTCAATGTCTGTAACGGTGACTTACGTTTCAAATCCCTCCACTTCCTGCTGATGGATGCCATGAGGCTTTTGAAGGCAAATAACTGCCAAACTGTGTTTTGTGGGTAAAGCAAAAAGTATAAGGCACAAGTAGGGTCAGAAGTGCGATTTGGGAGGTTCACCTCAACGAAGGCCAATCGTGCCGACTCGGAGGATGCTGCTTTAGACTGTGGGACCCTTTTCAACATCACTTCCTGCACTGTAGTCAATGTAGATGCCCACACTTGTGACTCAGAAAGCATTTAGCAGCTGTAATCTCCAACAGGGGTCTTTAGGGTGGCTGAAGTATATGAAGTAGTGAACAATGATGATGAGGAGAAGTACAGAGAGATTGTTCTGACAACCTCAAGGACTCACAGCAATCACGACTGTTACCTCTTTTCCAGGTAAGGCCCGGCTTAGATTCTAGTGTGTGAAATGTTCAGACTCAACTCTGTTCAGCATGAACAGCAATCTTGCTGATTGGAAATTAATTAACCCCCTTCCACCCCCTGCTCTCTCCCCTCTCTCTCTCTCTCTCTCTCTCTCTCTCTCTCTCTCTCTCTCTCTCTCTCTCTCTCTCTCTCTCTCTCTCTCTCTCTCTCTCTCTCTCTCTCTCACTTTCTCTCTCGTTCTCTCTTTTTATCTCTCACACCAGGTCTTCTTTAACCTCTGAAGGCTCCTCTAATAGGTTGCTGAGCAAAGGCTGCATTTCTCTGTTTTCCTGACCATCGGGACTGATCTCTAACAAAATGAAGGTGTACATGCACACACACACACACACACACACACACACACACACACACACACACACACACACACACACACACACACACACTCACACAATTGCATGTATGTAGCTTAGCTACTAATGCACAGACATTTGCATTTGTAGTTATTCCGGATCCCCATTAGTTGTTGCCAAGGCAGCAGCTACTCTTCCTGGGGTCCAATCACAATAACATACAAGAAAACTATATTACACGCTACTCTACCATAACATATCTACAGTACAAAATCAATAATACAGCAAAATAAAAATATTAAAATGTATGTGTGTACAGTGTTCAGTCATCATCATACAAAGACACACAGGCTTTACTCAGTGCCAGTGGCAGGTGTGTTAGCATGTGTTTGAGAATGCTGTGTGTGTGCCTATGTGTGTTTCATCACACACCGCGCTGTTCGATAAGTTGTTGTTTTATCTGTTTTTTTTAAATCTGATTTTACTGCTTGACTGAGTTACATGATGTGGAATAGAGTTCCATGTAGTCATGGCTCTTTGTAGTACTGTGTGTTTCCCATAGTCTGTTCTGGATTTGGGGACTGTGAAGAGACCTCTGGTGGCATGTCTTGTGGGGCATGTATTGGAGTCTGAGCTGTGCGCTAGTCGCTTAAACGGACAGTTCGAGCATTTCAACATGTCAATACCTCTCACAAAGACAAGCAGTGATGCAGTCAATCTCTCCTCCACCCTGAGCCAGGAGAGATTGACATGCATATTATCAATGCTGGCTCTCCGTGTACATCGAAGGGCCAGCTGTGCTGATCTCTTCTGGGCCAACTGTAATTGTCCTTCTTTGTGGGACTTGACCATATGACTGGACAGTAGTCCTGGTGAGACAAAACTAGGGCCTGTAGTGCTTGTTTTGTTGATAGCGATGTCAAGAAAGCAGAGTAGCTCTTTATTATGGACAGAACTCGCCCATGTTCGCTACAATATGTTTTGACCATGACAGTTTACAATCCAGGGTTAGACCAAGCAGGTTAGTCTCTTCAACTTCCACATTAGTCATTACAAGATTTAGTTGAGGTTTAGGGTTTAGTGAATGATTTGTCCCAAATAAAATTATGTTAGTTTTTGAAATATTTAGGACCAGCTTATTTCTTGCCGCCCATTCTGAAACTGACTGCAGCTCTTTGTTAAGTGTTGCAGTGATTTCACTTGCTGTCGTAGCTGACCTGTACAGTGTTGAGTCATCAGCATATAATGACACAAAGGCTTTACTTAGTGCCAGTGACAGGTCATTAGTAAAGATTTTTAAAAGTAAAGGGCCTAGACAGCTGCGCTGGGTAATGCCTGACTCTACCTGGATAATGTTGGAGAGGCTTCCAGTAGAGAACACCCTCTGTGTTCTGTTAGACAGGTAGCTCTCGATCCACAATATAGCAGGGGATGTAAAGCCATAACACATATGTTTTTTCAGCAGCAAATTATGATTTTAATGTTAAAAGCTGCATTGAAGTCTAACAAAACAGCTGCCACAATCTTTTTATTATCAATTTCTCTCAGCCAATCATCAGTCATTTGTGTAAGTGCCGTACATGATTAATGCCCTTCCCTATAAGCGTGCTGAAAGTCTGTTGTTAATTTGTTTACTGTGAAATAGCATTGTATCTGGTTAAACACCATTTTCTTCAAAAGTTTACTAAGGGTTGGTAACAGGCTGATTGGTCGGCTGTTTGAGCCAGTAAAGGGTGCTTTGCTATTCTTAGATTTCCTTCAAAAGTGATTCACTGTAATAGCATTTTAGCATTTTTCAAATTTTAATTTTTGGACGTTTGTCAAGTTTTTCTTCTCAAAAGAAGGAATGAAAGTATGTGAACGTGTGTTGTTATTGTTGGCAATGCTGACTGCTGAACAACACCAGTCAGCATATAAAATGTAATTCTAAGCAAAACATTAGTTTGTATCCAGGTTTCCAGGAAGTGTCTTGTTCGTGTGTTGAGTTCGTCTGTAGGTATTTATTTGAAAATGACAAGGTAACAATAGGTGCTTTCTGGTACCTCAGAGAACAACTGGTAACTACATGGTTCCAAACAATACCCAGTGGTGCTTATCTAAATTAATTTTAAAAGAGTAATTTATTACTAAATCTGATGTAATAACCACTTCCGAATGTCATTTCTTAGTAAATATCAGGTAAACAGTGGATTGTAAAATAAAGTGTAACTGATGAATCAATGTCCTGCTGGGGTAAAATAAATCACATGCCCAAGCTTTAAGTTGCTGGGACCTCCTAATAAAGTTTGATTCTCTGTGACATCTCGATAACAGCAACGGCTTCACCCTGCCTCTTGTTATTATTGATTGTGTGTGTGCGCGCATGCGTACATGTTGGTTGTGTGTGTGTGAGTGTGTGTGGTATTTTCCGAAGAAGAATTAGTGTGATAACATTTCCTGTTTCCTCAACATCCTTTAAAAAAAAAAACTTGGTACATCAACAAAGCAGTGAGTGAGTCAGGATCACAATGTATTTAAAGTTAAAGGCCCAATGCTGCCGTTTTTATATAAATATTAAATAACAATTAAGTAGCCTATCTTA
Source organism: Coregonus lavaretus (assembly GCF_964263955.1). Classification (NCBI taxonomy): domain Eukaryota; kingdom Metazoa; phylum Chordata; class Actinopteri; order Salmoniformes; family Salmonidae; genus Coregonus; species Coregonus lavaretus. The sequence goes on along the minus strand of NC_140025.1, from coordinate 29,543,463 downwards.
CTGTAACAGTTTTCTACTAAAATGGTCAAAAATGAACAAAAATAGCTTTTTAGCAACAAAACAATTCTCACCAAGAATTTTGCTAGGACTGTCTGGGAGTGTTCTTTGTGGGGACAGAGAGAGCACCTGAAAACTGAAAACTATATGTTATTGGCAGAGAGGTTTGCAACTCTCTTTTGCAACTTCATTTACTTACCACTTGGTGATGTCTCCAGGCAAGCCGAAATTCCACCCTTGCAAAACCTGCTGATTAGAAGTGGCACGTTCGTTCATAAACGGGACGGACCAAGGCGCAGCGTGATATGCCAACATGTTTATTAAACGAATAAACACAACGACAAAACAATAAACTAACGATACGTGACAGAAGATCCCACCAGACCTGGACCAAGCAGTGTGCCGAGGAGGAGCAGAGAGGATGGACTTGGCAGGAGATGAGAGAGGATCTGGCAAGAAAGATGGAGGCCCTAATCAGGGTGGAGAGGCAATCCCAATATTTTTTTTTGGGGGGGGCACACGGTGTGGACGACGAGGCAGCAGGAGGCCGCGACAGGGCGGATCTGCTGGTTAGGAGAGGAGGCCACCAGATTACGGGGGCTATTGGTTCAGAGGGAGCAGAAGGAAGGTGTAGAGGCACGGCGAGAGGAGCTGGTTAGGCAGCAGAAGGAGCGGGGGTTAATAAAGGAACCCAGTCCCGCTCCTCGCACCAAGAAAGTGGTGCGTGTCGCCAGTCCAATCCGGACCGTTCCTGCTCCCCGCACTAAGCCAGTGGTGCGTGTTCCCAGTACGGCCCGGCCAGTTCCTGCCCCTCGCACCAAGCCAGTGGTGCGCGTCGCCAGCCCGGTCCGGCCTGTTCCTGTCCCTCGCACCAAGCCAGTGGTGCGTGTCGTCAGCCCGGCCTGGCCTGTTCCTGCCACTCACACCAAGCCAGTGGTGCACGTCGCCAGCCCGGTCCACCCTGTTCCTGCTCCTCGCACCAAGCCAGTGGTGCGTGTGTCCAGTCCGGCACGGCCCGTGCCTGTTCAGCTGCTCTACTCCGGAGCCAGAGCAATCCGCTTCACCGGGGTTCAGTCCAGCTCCGGTCAGCGGCTCCACTCAGGAGCCAGAGCAGTCCGCTCCACCGGTGCCTGACCCAGCTCCGGTCAGCTGCTCCACTCCGGAGCCAGAGCAGTCCGCTCCACCGGGCTCCAGTCCGGAGCCTGAGCAGTCCGCTCCACCGGTGCCTGGTCCAGCTCCGGTCAGCGGCTCCAGTCCAGACCCAGACGTCAGCCCCTCTCCAGGTTCGGGGTACTGTCACGCCCTGACTCAGAGAACTCGTATATGTTGAGTCAGGGTGTGTATGTTCTATGTTGTGTATTTCTATGTTGGTTTTCTAGTATTTGTATTTCTATATTGGCCGGTGTGGTTCCCAATCAGAGGCAGCTGTCGCTCATTGTCTCTGATTGGGGACCATACTTAGGCAGCCTATGGGCACTATTGAGTTGTGGGATCTTGTTCCGTGTGAGGTATGTTGTTTGTGTACCTTGGACTTCACGTTTCGTTTAGTTTGTTGTTTTGTCGTGGTTTATTCGGTTAAATGAACATGTATGCATATCACGCTGCGCCTTGGTCTGACCCGTTCATCAACGAGCGTGACAAGAAGGTTCACACTTTTACAGTGTTAGTTTAATCAGCTGTTTCACAATATGATACAAAACTGAATTTTGACTGCACTGGGCCTTTAAAGCTGGAATCCTTAATTGGTGAAACAGCCGCACCCGTTTTGGATATTACAAGAAGTTACTGCAAAATGTCCCTTGGACATCATTGCACACGCAATAACAGCAGAATATGTACTGCACATTTTTTTGACCAGCTTCACAGACGCTCCTCTCCACCGTTTATCCTCCCTTTCATTAACAAAACAATAACAAAGGCGGTGGGGCAAACAGTGGCGAATAAAAAAAACTATTATGACATATTTTGGCTTTTATTCCTCTAAATTTACACTTCTCACATTTCCAGTACGTTTGTGACCTGAGTTTTCAACATGGCATTTTAAACTGGTTTTGAATAGAAATGGCGATACCACACTTTTTCTCCAAGACACTAGTTCTCTATTTGTCCATGACCGTTTCTCTGGGGCACTATTTGTACGTGACACTGTTTTTTCTGGGGTACTATTTCTCTGTGACACTGTTTCTCTAGGGCACTATTTCTTCCAGAGGGGTAAAAAAGTAAATTACATTGACACATGAGCCAGATGAGACTCCTCTGTTTTAACAGCTGTCTTTTCCTGTCTGAGGTATGCTCAGCCTGAGAGGAGGTCAATATGTGGTGACGACTGTGCGGATGTTCAGATAGCACCACCGGTTTACTGAATTATTGCAGGAACATTTGTACACAGACAAGTTTGCAGACATGCGCACACACAGAGACTAACAGCAGGCACATAAACATGCACACACACACACACACACACACACACACACACACACACACACACACACACACACACACACACACACACACACACACACACACACAACACACACACAAACACACACTATACCAGACTGTACCAGACTGTATGTGGGTTTCTTATTTTCAGTCCCTTCATCCAACAGTTAATAGGGACAAAAAGTTGCTATTTGAAAACCACTGAGACACACTCATCATTCATCCACACAGTCAGAAGAACTTGATGAGACCACTGAAGACACATTTCAGTTCAACTGACTAGGTATCCCCCTTTCCCTTTCCTTTTCCTGTGCAGCAATGCCAATCTGTCTCCAGATGGAGAGATAGAAGCATACCCAACATCAGGCTGTAATCATGGATGACACACTGACACTCTCTAGTGGTTTATGAGTGTAGGGGAGAGCTTGTTGAGGGCCTCTATAGCGTGAGCAATGATTATAGGGGAGAGCTTGTTGAAGGCCACTACAGCGTGAGCAATGATTATAGGGGAGAGTTTGTTGAGGGCCACTACAGCGTGAGCAATGATTTTAGGGGAGAGCTTGTTGAAGGCCACTACAGCGTAAGCAATGATTATAGGGGAGAGCTTGTTGAAGGCCACTACAGCGTGAGCAATGATTATAGGGGAGAGCTTGTTGAGGGCCACTACAGCATGAGCAATAATTATAGGGGAGAGATTGTTGAAGGCCACTACAGCGTAAGCAATGATTATAGGGGAGAGCTTGTTGAAGGCCACTACAGCGTGAGCAATGATTATAGGGGAGAGCTTGTTGAGGGCCACTTGCAGAACTATGTAGTTCTTCACAGTCCACTTGAGAGAAATGGTCCTCTCAGAAATGTCATTTTGGAGCAGTTTGGAGAAACATCATCACCCATGTTGCTGTCTTTTCATGAACAGTAAATAAATCAAGTGAACAATAAACACCCTGAAAAATGAGGAAGTGCAACTGTTTAAAGTAGGGATTGAAGATAGTGTTGAATCACAAGCATTGGACAGCAAACACCTTTATTCAATCAATGCATATTCACACAGTAGCCAGAATAGGGAAATAGACTAGACGCATTCTGTAGTTGAAAAATTGCAGTTTTAACAATTATTTGCACAATTTATATACTTGGGTACATTCATGAATATGCAAGCTAGCATGAGTTTTACGTCAAGTGTCTGTGTATGAAGAATACATGTATTGGTACTAAATGACAATTATGAGAAAATACAAATATTATCCAAATGCTGTTGTTTGATTTTGGTGTAAGTGAGCCTCTTTAAATAAATCTAAACATTGCAGTACACACTGCCTTACAAAGTCTTTGAAAAAGCCAGTAAACACTATGCCATGGAGATAAAACAGGTATTGTTTTGTACATGTGATTGAACTCTGCACCCATCAAACTGCACAACATAGACCTGAACATTTTTGACAATGCACTACAGAAGCTAAACCTAAAATATTCACTATAATTGAGGTAAACAACGTTTATTTTTATTTTTTATCACCTTGAAAATAAAGTATATACAGATGTTACGTTTTGGCAAATATACGCACATTCTAATATATATTTTTGCATTATTGTACATTCATACGGGGCAGAGAGAGTGAGAGAGAGAGAGAGAGAGCGAGAGAGAGAAAGAGAGACAGAGTCAGAGAGACAGGAATGTGAGGAAGATGGAGAAAGAACGTTCAAATCTACACTGCTCGTCAAACATCTCATTCCAAAATCATGGGCATTGATATGGAGTTGGTCCCCCCTTTGCTGCGATAACAGCTTCCACTCTTCTGGGAAGGCTTTCCACTAGATGTTGGAACATTGCTGCAGGGACATATTTCTATTCAGTCACAAGAGCATTAGTGAGGTCGAGCACTGATGTTGGGCGATTAGGCCTGGCTCGCAATTCATCCCAAAGGTGTTCAATGGGGTTGAGGTCAGGGCTCTGTGCAGGCCAGTCAAGTTCTTCCACACCGATCTCGACAAACCATTTCTGTATGAACCTCGCTTTGTGCACGGGGGCATTGTCATGCTAAAACAGGAAAGGGCCTTCCACAAGCTGTTGCCACAAAGTTGGAAGCACAGAATCATCTAGAATTTAAGATTTCCCTTAACTGGAACTAAGGGGCCTAGCCCAAACCATGAAAAACATCCCCAGACCATTATTCCTCCTCCACCAAACTTTACAGTTGGCACTATGCATTGGGGCAGATAGCATTCTCCTGGCATCCGCCAAACCCAGATTCATCTGTCGGACTGTCAGATGGTGAAGCGTGATTCAGCTCTGGATTAAATGTCTTCATGGAATCAAAAGAGATGGATGGGTGGGTTTTTATCAAACAAAGCTCTCAGATTGTGTTTTAATACTGCACTATTTCCCTTGATGATTAGTTTTAGTACCCAGTGCACAGTACTTCACAGCACGTCCTCATTAAATATTGTCATGTTGATGGCTAAATGTGTGTGTGTGCGTGCATGTGTATGTGTGTGTCTGTGCATGTCTGAGTGTGTGCATGTGTGTGTCTGCTAAAAATTGCATTAACCACAGTAAGTATACACCACGGTATATCACAAAAGCAAAAACCAATCCTCTGCTTACATATGACATAGATCCCATAAATGTAAAAAAGAAATGGCACTGTACAACTCCTATAACGATAAAAGCAGCTTATGAGAGAAATTTCAATAACAAAATGGAACATCCTATCATTCTCATTTATACTCAGGAAATTGCAGGCTGACAGAGAAACATTGAATGCTCTATCTTGCCCCAGGTGCCTCTCTGTTTCTCTAAAGAAATTAATCATTTCAGGACATACAGTCCACAGCTATTTCCATCTGTGTGGTATCAGTCTGCTGAACTGACGACAAGCTGATAAAGGATGTATGATTATGGTACAGAAAGACACATTAATAAACAATCTGTGTGCAACAATCTTCCCTTTTCATTATTATGTGTTATATATATGCCCAACCACCAACCCATCCTAACAATCTTTCAAGGGGAGACTGCCTGAGGCAATAGCCAGTGAGTAATAGATGCACGCACACACACTGGTAAACTACTAGTAAGCTCTGCCTTCATTGCTTAGTCCAGATGTCACAAATCTGCCTACAAATCTGCCCGTCGAGACAGCAGCCTACCAGATGTCCAGTCAGTGTCGTGAGATGGGGGTGTGGAAATGTGAAAAGGCTGAAATAAATGCTTTCGAAAGCTAAGCAAATACAAAGAAATCGAATGAATCTCACTGCATCAAGCCAGCAAAAAATACTTTGTAAAGAACAACCGCGTTTGCAATAAACTCACAAGAAATACTTATGTTTGGTAAAAAAATAAAATAATTAAAGGCTTGCTTGGAATGTTTGAGGGACAGTTCGGAGGGTGAAATGTTCACAACGACTTTCCAAACCACTCGTGAACATTCTAGAAGGTGGTCGTGGTCATCATTAACATCTCAGGAGAACTGATTGTCGGCCACATCATCGGGGTCACTGTAAAGGTTGGACTTAGCTACCGCCTGTAGGTTGCCATGGTTACCATTGTTATCTCCGTTAACACCGGCATTGCCACGGCAGCTGGAGACGGCCTTTTTGATGCTGTTGGTCCTGGTGTTCACGCGGGAGAGGGTGCACATGCTACCCTGGTGGCCGGATCGGTGGCGGGTGTTGTTGTTGCGCAACTCCTGCTCGTCATAGCTGGATACCCGGACGAACGGGCACCAACAGAACGCCCGCTTGAAGCCCGCCCGGAACCTGTATCCAAACCACAACCCAAACCAGACAGACATACAATGAGTGCATGGTCAGATATTTCACATTTGAGAGGTGGCTAATGAATTCTAAAGAAGGTACACTGGTAGTTTTCTCATCTGGTCTTATTTATCTAGCCAGTGGTTGCCTAGGTTGTGTTCAGTAGGCACAAAGAAGAAAACATTTTTGAACAGAACATCTAAATTATTTATGGGAAAGGCTTATCTTCATCTTATGTTTTGGTTCCTACTGAACAGCACCAAGGTGCTGGATCCTACCTGCTGTTGAGGCAGCAGTAGATGATAGGGTTATACATGGTGGAGCTCATGGCCAGCCACAGCACTGACAGGTAGACCTGCTGGATGGACTTCCACCTCATCAGAGCCTTGTTGAGGCCCGTCACAATGAAGTAGACATGGTATGGCAGCCAGCAGAGGGCGAAGGTCACCACCACAATGATCATCATCTTCACCACCTGGTTAGGAAGGGGATAGTGGGAGGATGGGAGGAATAGAGAGACAGGGAAGGAAGGTGAGAAAAAGAAAAGAGGAGAGAGAGAGAGAGAGAGAGAGAGAGAGAGAGAGAGAGAGAGAGAGAGAGAGAGAGAGAGAGAGAGAGAGAGAGAGAGAGAGAGAGAGAGAGAGAGAGATAGAGAGATAGAGAGATAGGAAAAATAAAGTACATTGTCTTTATTCTGTGTAGCTCTGAGACAAGATGTCGATCAACAGTTGGTCGGCCACCTCATGCCAAGTTTCACAGAGTGCCTGATTCTGAGATGGACAGAATGTTTGACGCCGAATATATAATCTCACAAGCGTGGGCACCATGATTGATTAATCATCAGGTTGGCATTTTCATTCCGTACTGGAAGCCGCAGCAATCTAGGATATACTTTTTTCATCACAACAACCCCTTTCAAAACTGTCATTCACACAACCTCAAAAGACAATTGCTTAATTTACACAAAAATGGTCAGAACAACCATTGATGGTCCAACGGTCCATACATTGGAGATGGTAGAGCCACAAAATAATTAGATGCATTCCCTAACCTGACAACCTAGAGCCATCACAAAGGAACCAGCTCACTTCAAAGATCCTGTGAATTTCATGAACTGATTGTGTCATTTAAAATCCTCAAAGAGCATTTCGAAACTTGAAATCAGATCTGCTTTCGCAAAAAGTTGGAACTTTGTTGCCTTGTATGGAGGAGTTCTGAGAAGTTTCATCTGATAGAATTTGACTTTGTCTCTTTACACGAGACTACCTGAATATCAAAGCTCAGACACGCCTGAACCATGCAAACTGCACTTTGTCCGTCTTGTCAGCGAGGAAGATCTTTGTCCATGTATCCTCACTGTTGTGTTCGCTATTGTGTTACTACTGTGTCATCACTATAACAGGTACAGTAGGTAATCTCATGATATAGTCTAGTCAACTATACTATGCTCAGAATGTCATGTGACAAGATGGCTGCCAGCCATAGAGCAATAGTGATTGTGATCACCAATGAATGGTCAGTCTGTCAGTCAAACCGTCTGAGCTCAAAGAAACTCCTCAAAGCCTTTCACATAGATTCTATTCTGTCAGTTTACTCTTTAGATTTAACCTACATTCGCTAAACCTTTGAGATTCTCCATTGAGCATGCTTTTTAGTCCAGCAGTATGCTTAATCTGTGTCTGGGAAACTAATGTGCAGTAGCATTGCATGCAAAGCACTAAATGGTGGAAAAGGTTTTACAGTGGCTTGCGAAAGTATTCACCCCCCTTGGCATTTTTCCTATTTTGTTGCCTTACAACCTGGAATTAAAATGGATTCTTTGGCTTTTTGTATCATTTGATTTACACAACATGCCTACCACATTGAAGATGCAAAATATATTTTATTGTGAAACAAACAAGAAATAAGACAAAAAAACAGAAAACTTGAGTGTGCATAACTATTCACCCTCCCAAAGTCAATACTTTGTAGAGCCACCTTTTGCAGCAATAACAGCTGCAAGTCTCTTGGGGTATGTCTCTATAAGCTTGACACATCTAGCCACTGGGATTTTTGCCTATTCGTCAAGGCAAAACTGCTCCAGCTCCTTCAAGTTGGATGGGTTCCGCTGGTGTACAGCAATCTTTAAGTCATACCACAGATTCTCAATTGGATTGAGGTCTGGGATTTGACTAGGCCATTCCAAGACATTTAAATGTTTCCCCTTAAAAAAGTGTTGCTTTAGCATTATGCTTAGGGTCATTGTCCTGCTGGAAGGTGAACCTCTGTCCCAGTCTCAAATCTCTGGAAGACTGAAACACGTTTCCCTGAAGAATTTCCCTGTATTTAGCGCCATCTATCATTTCTTCAATTCTGACCAGTTTCCCAGTCCCTGCTGATGAAAAACATCCCCACAGCATGATACTGCCACCACCATGCTTCACTGTGGGGATGATGTTCTCGGGGTGATGAGAGGTGATGAGAGGTGTTGGGTTTGTGTCAGACGTAGCGTTTTCCTTGATGGCCAAAAAGCTCAACTTTAGTCTAATCTGACCAGAGTACCTTCTTCCATATGTTTGGGGAGTCTCCCACATGCCTTTTGGCGAACACCAAACGTGTTTGCTTATTTTGTTCTTTAAGCAATGGCTTTTTTTCTGGCCATTCTTCCGTAAAGCCCAGCTCTGTGCAGTGTATGGCTTAAAGTGGTCCTATGGACAGATACTCCAATCTCCGCTGTGGAGCTTTGCAGCTCCTTCAGGGTTATCTTTGATATCTTTGTTGCCTCTCTGATTAATACCCTCCTTGCCTGGTCCGTGAGTTTTGGTGGGTGGCCCACTCTTGGCAGGTTTGTTGTGGTGTCATATTCTTTCTATTTTTTAATAATGGATTTAATGGTGCTCCGTGGGATGTTCAAAGTTTCTGATATTTTTTTATAACCCAACCCTGATCTGTACTTCTCCACAACTTTGTCCCTGACCTGTTTGAAGAGCTCGTTGGTCTTCATGGTGCCGCTTGCATGGTGGTGCCACTTGCTTAGTGGTGTTGCAGACTCTGGGGCCTTTCAGAACAGGTGTATATATGCTGAGATCATGTGACACGTGGTCATCAGTAGCTCAATTGGTAGAGCATGGCGCTTGTAACGCCAGGGTAGTGGGTTCGATCCCCGGGACCACCCATACGTAAAAATGTATGCACACATGACTGTAAGTCGCTTCGGATAAAAGCGTCTGCTAAATGGCATATTATTATATATTATACTTAGATTGCACACAGGTGAACTTTATTTAACTAATTATGTGACTTCTGAAGGTAATTGGTTGCACCAGATCTTATTTAGGGTCTTCATAGCAAAGGAATACCTGGAATAGTATAAAGTAATCCTTCTATTTAACTAATTATGTGACTTCTGAAGGTAATTGGTTGCACCAGATCTTATTTAGTGTCTTCATAGAAAAGGAATACCTGGAATAGTATAAAGTAATCCTTCCCCCCCCATAACAAAAAAAAAAGTGGTTGTCCCACTTTAAATTCAATTTAAATTACAGGTTGTAATGCAACAAAATAGGAAAAACGCCAAGAGGGATGAATACTTTTGCAAAGCACTGAATATCCCACAGATATAGACATCCTAAAGATTTAGATTAACAGTATATCTCTGGGCTTGGTCATGTTTAACACGTTTACATATAATACGCGAACAATGCTAATATCAGGGATGTTGACTTGCATTGGTTTTGGGCCAAGAATGCAAAGTAAGTTAGCATTTGGAGATAGTGGCCATGTAAACAAAACCAAAGCATTGATTGCTATTTTACCTTGTCCATGGACTGCTTACAGGGTAAGGAAACTAATGTCACTTTGTTATTTGGCCGAACTATCCTTTTAACTACCAAGTAGAAAATAAATCCAAATACAGCAGTACTTCAGTCCCTTAAGGTCGAAATTGAATAGCCTTGATGTAGGAGCACTGAAGTCAATCTCACTTTAGTGGAGAAGACTCACAGCTGGTGTTAGCCCTTCATCACAGACTAAGGATAGTCTTGCGGAGAACAACAACAAGGGCATCTGACGATGAATGATTTGGTCGTGATTGCAGTCTGTTGGGGCACACATGAATACAACTCCAAAAAAGGCTAAAACCATTAGACGACAGCTGCTTGGGTTAAACAAGTTAGGCTAAGTGAATTAATTAGAAGAAGGTGTTGTTTAGAGTGGTTCATAGTTAATGTCTTCATGTATGAAAACATTCCAAAGCACTCTTCGGTTATGAAATCAGCATTTACATTCTTTAGCTTTTCGAAAGTGGTTTCACAGCTTTGACAAGGGATCACATTGAAATGCAGGTCAAACCTTATTCATTAACCTCCGACAGGGAAAGGATAATCAAGTGATCAATCAAGCTGTCAGTCACCTTGTTTATGAACAACAACAATTAGGATCTTATAATCAAGGATCAACTAGCTCCACCTGCATCATCTTCTGGATGATTAATAATGTGGCATAAAGCTTATGAAGCAGTGGCATCTCTTTGTATGTACAGTGTGTTTGGGACTCTGCATCTAATGACGAGCAAACGTTGTCTGGTGGAATCCTCTCTGGAGCACTCAGAATAGGAGCTACACAAAGTAGGAGAAAGGGTATCCATGACGTAAGACACAGCAGGTTACAGGTAGTTGACGCGAGAACACTGGTGGTCTGCTGAAGCTGTCACAGCATGGTTAAATTGAGCTGGGTGGGAACAGATCGCTGACCTAATTAACAATTACTTTTCAACTAACCACAGAGCAGGACCTGATGGTTTGACAATGGGTGACATTCAGCCTAATGAACCTCTCACAGCCCTCATCTAGCTATGGTAAAAAGGGTTTGGCAGGGACGTTAATGGCAAATCCAGCAACAGGCTTATCAAAATGATGCAGTCATTTAGCAGATGCTTTTATCCTAAATGACTTCTAGTCTGTATTTGTGGCCCATTCAAACCCACTGAGCAATTGGAACTGTGTATAAGTGCAAGGTTCACTAACCTTCCTTCACTGCGTTGCTCAAACTAAATCAGATGATATCAAGCTTTATTGAGGTGCATTTCACAACAACAACAACAACAACAAAACTATAAAACAATCAAAAAGAGAACCAGTTCTGAAATAAGATAAGAGCAAGTAACAACACCAAACATGTGCTGGTCCCGAGGTCAAATGTCAGGCAGGATCACAGGTTACATCCCTGGATAAGTCACTATAAATGATTTCGGTTTCATGGCCTCGCCTATCTCTCCAAAACAAAGAACCAGGTGTGCTGATCCCTCGTAATCTGAGTGTAATCCTCATTAATAAAACAATAACAACCCTGAAATACAGACTGGGTTCCCTCACAGGGTGTCCTGGAATAATCCCATATCCCAATAATTCCCATATTTATAGACCTGTCGTGTTGGGCGTTGCCTTTCTATAATCTGTGCTCCTGTAATGTTAAACCCACATCTGGCATAATAGATGTTAGTCATACGGGTTCAAATGACCTGAATCTTTATGGATAACTGTGGGGACCAGGGGCCGTATATATAAAGCATCTCAGAATAGGAGTGCTGATTTATGACCAGTTTTGCTTTTTAGATCACAATGAATACGATAACATGGACAGGGGGAACCTGATCCTAGATCAGCACTCCACTCTGAGACGCTTGATACATACGGAGCCTGGACTCCAAGCAAAGATGCATGATGAGATACACTGTGTCCAGTTAATGGAATGCATTGTAATCTCTAAAGAGGAGACTAATCTCTGTTGTTTCCCTGCGTAATGCTGGATTACCTGATGGGTCTCCAAATCCAGTGGGGAACACAGAGAGATCTTTGTGCCATGTACAGGGTCAGCTATTTTTTCAATGGTATAGCTACATCAATTATTGTAATGACAATGTATTGGGTCAAACACTGAAAAACCCTCAAATCCACCAGAAGTGCCTGTTCAGTGTATTATTATTGTTTGCAGAAATTCTTTTCAGAACCACATTTCTAAAAGGCCTACAGTATTCTAGTCCTCACACCAAATTAACTGGAGTGAATGAAACTAAGACAATTGGGACGTCTCATGATTGTGCCAGTTAAAATGAATGGCTGAATCTACTGCATTCAATCAATGGTTGACACATTGGTTTTCAAATGGATTACACATGCTTTACCAATGGACCTCATGTGTATAATGGAGTTGTATTTTTGCGTTACCTTCCTCTTGGCTGTGAGCTGGCTGTGGTAGTTATCTGATGCTTCCCCCGGGATCTCTCCTCCCCACAGCGTCACCCCCACAATGGTGTACGTGATACCCATTACCACTAGGGGCAGCACATACACCAGCACCGTCACAATGATATGATACCTGTATACCAGAGAATAATAAATAGCTGTAAGAGGAAGGAAAAGCAGAGCATTCCTGTGAATGTAATGGAAAACATGGTAATTCTGCAGATTATATTTAATCTAATTCATATTTATATTCAGTAGTCTAGTTTGCTCTCCTCCTTAACTAGTCTGCACTGGTTGTGACAGTAGAGCAGACAGACAGACAGACAGACAGACATGTATGTATGTATGTATGTATGTGTGTAGGAAATTCCCCTACTCATACGGACTGACTGTCCAATTACCCAATCGCCACCCAGTTCTTCCTCCAGAAGCGGGACACTCACCACCTTAAATTTACTCACCTGTATGCAATCAATGTGGCAACCTGACAAACCTTCAGTTAATTCCAGTCTTTGTTGATACCCACAATTATTAAATGATGTGTTTATTCAAAGTACACTGAACAAAAATATAAATGCAACATGCAACAATTTGAAAGATTTTACTGAGTTACAGATCATATAGGAAATCATTCAATTGAAATACATTCATTAGGCCCTAATCTATGGATTTCACATGAGCTGGAATACAGATATTCATTTGTTGGTCACAGATACCTTTAAAAAATGGTAGGGGTGTGGATCAGAAAACCAATCAGTATCTGGTGTGATCACCATTTGCCTCATGCAGCGCAACACATCTCCTTCGCATAGAGTTGATCAGGCTGTTGATTGTGGCCTGTGGAATGTTGTCCCACTCCTCTTCAATGGCTGTGCGTTGTTGCTGGATATTGGTGGGAAATGGAACACACTCGTACACCTCAATCCAGAGCATCCCAAACATGCTCAAGGGGTGACATGTCTGGTGAGTATGCAGGCCATGGAAGAACTGGGACATTTTCAGCTTCCAGGAATCGTGTACAGATCCTTGCGACATGGGGCCTGCTGGGGCCTGCTGAAACATGAGGTGATGGCAGCAGATGAATGGCATGACAATGGGCCTCAGGATCTCGTCATGGTATCTCTGTGCATTCAAATTGCCATCGATAAAATGCAATTGTGTTTTGTCCGTAGCTTATGCCTGCCCATACCATAACCCCACCGCCACCATGGGGCACTCTGTTCACAACATTGACATCAGCAAACTGCTCCTCCACACGACGCCATACACGCTGTCTGGCATCTGCAGTTGAAACCGGATTAATGCATGAAGTGCACACTTCTCCAGCGTGCCAGTGGCCATCGAAACTGAGCATTTGCCCACTGAAGTTGGTTAGGACGCCGAACTGCAGTCAGGTCAAGACCCTGGTGAGGACAACGAGCACGCAGATGAGCTTCCCTGAGACGGTTTCTGACAGTTTATGCAGAAATCCTTCAGTTGTGTAAACCTACAATTTCATCAGCTGTCCACGTGGCTGGTCTCAGACGATCCCGCAGGTGAAGAAGCCAGATGTTAAGGTCCTGGCTGGCGTGGTTGCACATGGTCTGTGGTTGTGAGGCTGTTTGGACGTACTGCCAAATTCTCTAAAACGACGTTGGTGTCACGATCGTTGAACGGAGTAGACCAAGGCGCAGCGTTGAAGGCAAACATACTTTATTATCCAAAGTGATAACACGAACAAAACAATAAACGAATAACGTGACGTCCTAGGTTAAACAACCAACACGGAACAAACCAAAAGGAACAAGATCCCACAACTACTGTGGGAAAACAGCCTGTTTAAATGTGGTTCTCAATCAGAGACAACCAGCAACAGCTGACACTCGTTGCCTCTGATTGAGAACCACACTGGCCAACATAGAAATGAAACCACTAGAACTACAACACAGAACTCAAACACATAGAATCTACACCCCCTGGCTCAACATATAGAGTCCCCAGAGCCAGGGTGTGACAGTTGGGCACATTACTACACATTTTAGAGTGACCTTTTATTGTGCCCAGCACAAGGTGCACCTGTGTAATGATCATGCTGTTTAATCAGCTTCTTGATATGCCACACCTGTCAGGTGGATGGATTATCTTGGCAAAGGAGAAATTATCACTAACATGTATGTAATATTTTTTTGAGAAACAAACTTTTTGTTCACATGGAACATTTCTGGGAACTTTTATTTCAGCTCATGAAACATTGGACCAGCACTTTACATGTCACATTTATATTTTTGTTCAGTATGAGTTTGTGCTCCTTTATCGTGTACCTTTGATTTGAGCACATTTTATATGTTTGTCTATGTGCCATTATTGATCGTATTCTTTGTTGGTATCTAAGTAACTCCATTGCCTATGTATGTTTGTGTAGATATTGATCATGTTACTTAGATCCTTTTTCATATTGTAGTTACTATTGAGTTTTGAGTATATTTGGATGTACAGTACCAGCCAAAAGTTTGGACACACCTACTCATTCAAGGGTTTTTCTTTATTTTTACTATTTTCTACATCAAAACTATGAAATAACACATATGGAATCATGTAGTAACCAAAAAAGTGTTAAACAAATCAAAAGATATGTTATATTTGAGATTCTTCAAATAGCCACCCTTTGCCTTGATGACAGCTTTGCACACTCTTGGCATTCTCTCAACCAGCTTCACCTGGAATGCTTTTCAAATAGTCTTGAAGGAGTTCCCACATATACTGAGCACATATATGGAGTTCCCACATATACTGGCTGCTTTTCCTTCACTCTGTGGTCCGTCTCATCCAAACCATCTCAATTGGGTTGAGGTCGGGGGATTGTGGAGGCCAAGTCATCTGATGCAGCACTCCATCAGTCTCCTTCTTGGTCAAATAGCCCTTACACAGCCTGGAGGGGTGTTGGGTCATTGTCCTGTTGAAAAACAGATGATTTTCCCACTAAGCCCAAACAAGATGGGATGGCGTATTGCTACAGAATGCTATGGTAGACATGCTGGTTAAGTGTGCCTTGAATACTAAATAAATCACAGACAGTGTCACCAGCAAAGCACCCCCACCCCATAACACCTCCTCCTCCATGCTTTACGGTGGGAACTACACATGCAGAGATCATCCGTTCACCCACACCACGTCTCACCAGGACACAGCGGTTGGAACCAAAAATCTACAATTTGCAGGTCTCTTCTTCTTAATGGTGTCCTTTAGTAGTGGTTTCTTTGCAGCAATTCGACCATGAAGGCCTGTATATATTTTTTTATTTCACCTTTATTTAACCAGGTAAACCAGTTGAGAACAAGTTCTCATTTAGAACTGCGACCTGGCCAAGATAAAGCAAAGCAGTGCGATAAAAACAACAACACAGAGTTACATATGGGGTAAAACAAAACAAAGTCAAAAATACAACAGAAATACATATAATATACAGTGTGCAAATTTAGCATGTTATGGAGGTAAGGCAATAAAATAGGCTATAGTGCAAAATAATTACAATTAGTATTAACACTGGAATAATAGATGTGCAAGAGATGATGTGCAAATAGAGATACTGGGGTACAAATGAGCAAAATAAATAATAATATAGGGATGAGGTAGTTGGGCGGGCTAATTTCAGATGGGCTGTGTACAGGTGCAGTGATCGGTAAGGTGCTCTGACAACTGATGCTTAAAGTTAGTGAGGGAGATAAGTGTCTCCAGCTTCAGAGATTTTTGCAATTTGTTCCAGTCATTGGCAGCAGAGAACTGGAAGGAATTGCGGCCAAAGGAGGTGTTGGCTTTGGGGATGACCAGTGAGATATACCCGCTGGAGCGCAGACTACGGGTGGGTGTTGCTATGGTGACCAATGAGCTAAGATAAGGCGGGGATTTGCCTAGCAGTGATTTGTAGATGGCCTGGAGCCAGTGGGTTTGGCTACGAATATGTAGTGAGGACCAGCCAACAAGAGCGTACAGGTCACAGTGGTGGGTATTATATGGGGCTTTGGAGACAAAACGGATGGCACTGTGATAGACTACATCCAATTTGCTGAGTAGAGTGTTGGAGGCTATTTTGTAAATGACGTCGCCGAAGTCAAGGATCGGTAGGATAGTCAGTTTTACGAGGGCATGTTTGGCAGCATGAGTGAAGGAGACTTTGTAGCGAAATAGGAAACCGATTCTAGATTTAACTTTGGATTGGAGATGCATTTAGTTTTACTAGTGTTTAAGAGCAGTTGGAGGCTACTGAAGGAGTGTTGTATGGAATTGAAGCTCGTTTGGAGGTTTGTTAACACAGTGTCCAATGAAGGGCCAGATGTATACAAAATGGTGTCGTCTGCGTAGAGGTGGATCTGAGAGTCACCAGCAGCAAGAGCGACGTCATTGATATACACAGAGAAAAGAGTCGGCCCAAGAATTGAACCCTGTGGCACCCCCATAGAGACTGCCATAGGTCCAGACAACAGGCCCTCCGATTTGACACATTGAACTCTATCTGAGAAGTAGTTGGTGAACCAGGCGAGGCAGTCATTTGAGAAACCAAGGCTATTTAGTCTGCCAATAAGAATGCGGTGGTTGACAGAGTCGAAAGCCTTGGCCAGGTCAATGAAAAGGGCTGCACAGTACTGTCTATTATCGATCGCGGTTATAATATCGTTTAGGACCTTGAGCGTGGCTGAAGTGCACCCATGACCAGCTCGGAAACCGGATTGCATAGCGGAGAAGGTACGGTGGGATTCGAAATGGTCGGTGATCTGTTTGTTGACTTGGCTTTCAAAAACTTTTGAGAGGCAGGGCAGGATGGATATGGGTCTGTAACAGTTTGGATCTAGAGTGTCACCCCCTTTGAAGAGGGGGATGACCGCGGCAGCTTTCCAATCTCTGGGGATCTCAGACGTTACGAAAGAGAGGTTGAACAGGCTAGTAATAGGGGTTGCGACAATTTCGGCGGCTAGTTTTAGAAAGAAAGGGTCCAGATTGTTTAGCCCAGATGATTTGTAGGGGTCCAGATTTTGCAGCTCTTTTAGAACATCAGCTGTCTGGATTTGTGTGAAGGAGAAGCAGGGGGGGGCATGGGCAAGTTGCAGCGGAGGGTGCAGAGCTGGTGGCCGGGGTAGTGGAAGCCAGGTGGAAAGCATGGCCAGCCGTAGCAAAATGCTTGTTGAAATTCTCGATTATTGTAGATTTATCGGTGGTGATAGTGTTTCCAAGCCTCAGTGCAGTGGGCAGCTGGGAGGAAGTGCTCTTATTTTCCATGGACTTTACAGTGTCCCAAAACTTTTTGGAGTTAGTGCTACAGGATGCAAATTTCTGTTTGAAAAAGTTAGCCTTTGCTTTCCTAACTGCTTGTGTATATTGGTTCCTAACTTCCCTGAAAAGTTGCATATCGCGGGGGCTATTTGATGCTAATGCAGTACGCCACAGGATGTTTTTGTGCTGGTCAAGGGCAGTCAAGTCTGAGGAGAACCAGGGGCTATATCTGTTCTTAGTTCTGTATTTTTTGAATGGGGCATGTCTATTTAAGATTGAGAGGAAATAACTTTTAAAGAACAACCAGGCATCCTCTACTGACGGAATGAGATCTATATCCATCCAGGATACCTGGGCCAGGTCAATTAGGAAGGCCTGCTTGCTGAAGTGTTTTTGGGAGCGTTTGACAGTGATGAGGGGTGGTCGTTTGACCGCGGACCCGTTACGGACGCAGGCAATAAGGCAGTGATCGCTGAGATCCTGGTTGAAGACAGCGGAGGTGTATTTAGAGGGTAAGTTAGTCAGGATGATATCTATGAGGGTACCCATGTTTACGGATTTAGGGTTGTACCTGGTAGGTTCGTTGATAATTTGTGTGAGATTGAGGGCATCTAGTTTAGATTGTAGGATGGCCGGGGTGTTAAGCATATCCCAATTTAGGTCACCAAGCAGTACGAACTCTGAGGATAGATGGGGGGCAATCAATTCACATATGGTGTCCAGGGCACAGCTGGGGGCTGAGGGGGGTCTGTAGCAAGCGGCAACAGTGAGAGATTTATTTCTGGAAAGGTGGATTTTTAGAAGTAGAAGCTCAAACTGTTTGGGCACAGACCTGGATAGTATGATGGAGCTCTGCAGGCTATCTCTACAGTAGATTGCAACTCCACCCCCTTTGGCAGTTCTATCTAGACGGAAAATGTTATAGTTGGGGATGGAAATTTCAGAATTTTTGGTGGCCTTCCTAAGCCAGGATTCAGACACTGCTAGAACATCAGTTGAGATGTGTCTGTAACTTGAACTCTGTGAAGCATTTATTTGGGCTGGTAACTCTAATGAATTTATCCTCTGCAGCAGAGGTAACTCTGGGTCTTCCATTCCTGTGGCGGTCCTCATGAGTGCCAGTTTCATCATAGCACTTTATGGTTTTTGCGACTGCACTTGAAGAAACTTTCAAATCTCTTGAAATGTTCCAGATTGACTGTCCTTCATGTCTTAAAGTGTTGATGGACTGTCATTTCTCTTTGCTTATTTGAGCTGTTCTTGCCATAATATGGACTTGGTCTTTTACCAAATAGGGCTTTCTTCTGTATACCCCCCTACCTTGTCACAATACAACTGATTGGCTCAAACGCATTAAGAAGGAAAGAAATTCCACAAATTAACTTTTAAGAAGGCACACCTGTTAATTGAAATGCATTCCAGGTGACTACCTCATGAAGCTGGTTGAGAGAATGCAAAGAGTGTGCAAAGCTGTCATCAAGGCAAAGGGTGGATATTTGAAGAATCTCAAATAGAAAATATATTTTGATTTGTTTAACGCTTTTTTGGTTACTACATGATTCCATATGTGTTATTTAATAGTTTTGATGTCTTCACTATTTTTCTACAATGTAAAAAATAGTAAAAATAAAGAAAAACCCTTGAATGAGTAGGTGCGTTCAAACTTTTGACTGGGATTGTATGTGCGTTTGACTAGTGCCTGTATTATTGGCCATGTTAATTGCCTTACATCAGGGCTCTCCAACCCTGTTCCTGGAGAGCTACCCTCCTGTAGGTTTTCAATCCAACCACACACAAACCATCAGCAGCAAGTTCACCTCAATATACAGTTTCATACCTCAATATACAGTTTCATTTCCAACCAACCCAAAACTGTTTTCAGATCAGTGAAGATGAATAAGAGCAGGTGAGTAAAGGAAGCCACTTTATAATATTGAGATGCACCCGGAGTGTCTCACTCACATGAAGGAGTCGTCCGAGGGCCGGGGCCAGGCCACGTAGCAGATGGTCCGGCGGGGCAGGGTGCGGATGGTGGAGTAGAAGCAGAGGGGGAAGGCCAGCACCACGGCCAGCGCCCAGATACACACAATCACCACCTTGGTGGCTGTGGCTGACAGCCGGGGTTTCAGCGGGTGGATAATGGCCATGTACCTGCAGGGATGTCAAATCAAATCAAGTTTTATTTATATAGCACATTTCAGACATGAATGCGACGCAATGCGCTTAACAGGAAAAAACGTAAATAAATAAAAAACTATGAAAATAAAAACAGAAATATTTACTACACTACAAACATAACAGGATAAAAAACTAAAGAATAACAATTAAAACTGAAAGACTAAAAAATCTCCCTAAGGAAAAGCAAAGCTAAAAAGGTGTGTTTTAAGATATATTTTAAATATGTCCACAGTTTTGGCCCCCCTGAGGTTCTCTGGCAGGCTATTCCAGAGGCTGGGGGCATAGTAACTAAAGGCTGCCTCTCCATGCATCTTGGTCCTAGGCTTTGGGATAGTTAAAAGGCCAGTGCTAAAGGACCTGATGGACCTACTGGGTACATTACTCAAAAGCATGTCGGACATGTATTGGGGTGCACAATTATGGATTGATTTAAAAACCAAAAGAAGAATCTTAAAATTAATTCTCAAACTCACAGGAACCCAGTGCAGAGACTTTAAAACCGGTGTAATGTGTGCTCTCCTTCTGGCCGTGCTGCTGCATTCTTTATGTTTTGCAATTGGCCAATGGCTTTCTTGGGTAGATCAGACAGGAGAGCATTACAGTAGTCAGGCCTGCTTGTAATAAAAGCATGAATGAGTCTCTCTGTATCAGCCTGAGATAGAAACGGCCACACCTTGGCAATGTTCCTCAGGTGGTAAAAAGCTATTTTGGTCACATTCCTAATGTGTGATTCGAAATTGAGTTCAGAATGTAAAATGACACCTATGTTTTTTATCTGGTGTTCTATCTTATTTGACTGTGAAATAAAATATGTGGCCAGATTCTGTGTGCTTTAGTAAGTACCTCGGTCTTGTCTTGATTTAGCTGGAGGAAGTTGTGAGCCATCCAAGTATTTAAATCACTAATACAGTCTAATAATTTATCTGTGGAGCTAAAATGTACTGGTGACACAGAAATGTAAAGCTGTGCATCGTCTGCGTAGCAGTGAAAATCAATGTTGTGCTTTCTGATAACGCTGCCAAGGGGCAACATATATATAAACTGAACCCAAAATCGAACCTTGTGGAACGCCACATGGGATATGTATTTTCTCTGGGTTATGTTCACTAAGGGTGACAAAAAACTCTTGACCGGTGAAATAGGTCCTAAACCAATTTAGAACTGGACCAGAGAGACCAACTCACCTCTCCAGTCTGTCTAGAAGGACATCATCATGCAGCACTTAAATCCAAGAGTACAAGGACAGAGAGCTATTCGGCATCTGTGTTGGCTCTAAGATAATTTACCACTTTAACTTAGGCAGTCTCTGTGCTGTGGTGGGCAAGAAAACCAGATAGAATTTTTTCAAAAATACAGTTCCCACTTAAAAAAGAGCAAAAACTATTTCTCCAGAATTTCGCTTAAGAATGGAAGGTTGGAGATTGGCCGAAAATTGCTAAAAGCTGAAAAATCTAGATTACTTTTCTTCAGAAGGGATTTCACCATAGCAGTTTTTAGTGTAGTGGGGAAAGTGCCTGTGAACAGGGAGTGATTAACAATAGCTTGCACTTCTTCAGATATGCAATTAAAAACTGTTTTGAAGAAGGTGGTGGGGATAGGATCGATAAGACAGGTAGAAGGCTTAAGTTGTGATATCACTTTCCTGAGCATGTCTGTATCAACCAGAGAAAATAACTCCATAGTGCCTTTGCGTGGTACGCTAGGGCACATATCATCATACTTCTCATCAGGTCTTGTTTGACTGATACCCAGCCTAATGTTGGTCATCTTATCTCTGAAATATGCCACTAACTCATCACATTTAGATGTGGAGGAAAGTTCATATAGTTTTGCGGGGGTAGGATTTATCAGGTCATAAATGGTCGAGAATAGCACTCTCAAATTATTCTGATTATTAATGATCAAGTTAGAGAAATGAGCCTGTCTGGCATTTCTAATTGCCTTGTTAAATATGCCAAGTTGCTCTCTCAGAATATCATAATGGACCTGCAACTTGATGATCAGATAAAGCGACGTAAACAATAGAGGATTTGTCAATAGAAAGCCCCTCTGTAATAATCAGGTCCAGAGTATGGCCACAGTTATGGGTGGGCCCAGTAACATGTTGGATAAAGACCATAGAGCTCAAAATATTAATACATTCAATGGCCTTGGAGTCAGTCTCTTTGTCAACATGAATATTGAAATCGACCAACACAATGATTTTATTATTGTTCTCAAGGACAACAGACAATTGTTCAGAGAAATCAGTCAAAATTGTGGGGCAGTGCTTTGGTGGCCTAAACAGGGTTATAGCCAGCACTGGTGGTTGACATTTAAACAGTATAGCATGATGCTCAAAAGACCCAAAGTTGCCAAATGAAATGTCCTTACAGCTGAGAGCACTAGTAAAAATGGAGGCTGTCCTCCCACCCTTTTTCCCTTTTGTGATAGAGTATGAAAAGCTGTAGTCCGGGGGGAGGCTTCAATTAGAGCGGCACTACAGTCTGAAGACAGCCATGTTTCAGTGAGAAAGATGCAATCAAATTTGCGCTCAGTAATAAGGTAATTCACGAGAAAGGTTTTTACTAGTGATTGCTCTAACATTTAAAAGTGTCATATTCAATGAGTTTGGGCCACTCTGCCCCTGGGGCATCTGCCTCGAGGTAACCAATGGAATAACAACCAAATTATTAACATTACAACCAAATTTTTTCTCCAATCTATCAGAATGGTAAGATATGACAGTTTGTATAAACTCACTAAAAGGCGGCGTTAGAGGAACAGAAATTAGGTTACGCACAACAACCATAGTGCCATTTCTACGGGAGATGATATGCTTTCCAAGTCTAACAGGGAGGACTGGAGCACTACCAGACCCTGTCTGTCAGTCTATAAAATGGTCTCTGAAACAGTTCAAGAGGTCAAAAGGTCAGTCAGGGTGTGAAAGCAAAGATGGTGGATAAATGAAGATTTCTTACTCAGGCCGTTTAGAATTAAAAAACATTGTCACAATTCCGGTCTACTTAAGCGGTGGCTCTCCCATAGACACCAATGTGATCGCAGCTGTGTCTGGTCTACTTCATTGACTGTACATGACTTTTTTGTTTATTTTGAGTAGCGCTTATGCCCTGACTAAAGTTAATGCATACAATTTAGTATGCAGCACCCACTGGACACACACTGGTTGAATCAACGTAATTTCCACATAATTTTAATGAAATTACGTTGAACCAACGTGGATTAGACGTTGAATTGACATCTGTGCCCAGTGGGAAATGTCTTGTTGTACAACTGCATTCTTTATAAGCTCTCATTTGTATTTACAAAAATATATTTGGCGGTGGCTGTGTTTGATCAAATATAAAAGCGACAAAAAACAGGATCAAATCAAATCAAATTTTATTGGTCACATGCGCCGAATACAACAGGTGCAGACATTACAGTGAAATGCTTACTTACAGCCCTTAACCAACAGTGCATTTATTTTAAACAAAAAAAGTAAGAATAAAACAACAACAAAAAAAAGTGTTGAGAAAAAAAGAGCAGAAGTAAAATAAAGTGACAGTAGGGAGGCTATA
The DNA here is from genome assembly GCF_964263955.1 of Coregonus lavaretus. Taxonomy (NCBI): domain Eukaryota; kingdom Metazoa; phylum Chordata; class Actinopteri; order Salmoniformes; family Salmonidae; genus Coregonus; species Coregonus lavaretus. The sequence continues at coordinate 29,520,065 of NC_140025.1, read as the reverse complement.
TATACAGGGGGGTACCGTTGCAGAGTCAATGTGCGGGGGCACCGGCTAGTTGAGGTAGTTGAGGTAATATGTACATGTGGGTAGAGTTAAAGTGACTATGCATAAATACTTAACAGAGTAGCAGCAGCGTAAAAAGGATGGGGTGGGGGGGCAGTGCAAATAGTCCGGGTAGCCATGAGATGCGGATGCGAGTGTTGTTTCTGTCTCGCTGGAGAGTTCTGAGTGTTGTCAAACATTGAGGCCTCCATTTTCCGAACGTGAATTAAACAAGCTCCTCTTGACAAAAGCCAGACCGCAGGTTGAAATACTACGATGTCAAATCAAACAGTAAATGAAATACCGATCTTCTCTGGAGCAGTGTGTCTCTGTGTCTGTGCCCAATTTCAGATTGCTTTAACATATATATACAGTATCTCAGGTACTCAAAACAAAGGATGCCCCATGTGGAGCTAGTTATGATTGATTGACTCTGACTCTTCCCAGTCTATCTTTAATTGGATTCAACAGTGCTGTTTGTTTGGTTTTCGGTAAACATAGATTTCATTTCCCCAGAACTTACTGCTAGACTGTCAGGTTTCATCCTCAGTCATTACCTTACCTTACCTTACCTTACCTTACCTTACCTTACCTTACCTTACCTTACCTTACCTTACCTTACCTTACCTTACCTTACCTTACCTTACCTTACCTTACCTTACCTTACCTTACCTTACCTTACCTTACCTTACCTTACCTTACCTTACCTTACCTTACCCTGTCTGTCTGTCTGTCTGTCTGTCTGTCTGTCTGTCTGTCTGTCTGTCTGTCTGTCTGTCTGTCTGTCTGTCTGTCTGTCTGTCTGTCTGTCTGTCTGTCTGTCTGTCTGTCTGTCTGTCTGTCTGTCTGTCTGTCTGTCTGTCTGTCTGTCTGTCTGTCTGCCTGTCTGCCTGCCTGCCTGCCTGCCTGCCTGCCTGCCTGCCTGCCTGCCTGCCTGCCTGCCTGCCTGCGTGAGTGTATACCTGTACTGAGTGTGTGCTCTGTCTTTGATTCTGTGTATCAAAGGCCCACAGTAGGCCTATAAGTAGTCAGGTCGTGCTCATGCCCAGGCAGATTAACTCCTTTGACTAACTTCAAAGTAAGATGAAAAGAGATGTTGGACTGTAGTCCTACTGTGCAGCACAACGTGTAAAGGTATAAAATTGACCTCCAGACACCTGGGGCCTCATTTATTTCTGTTTTGATGTTAAGGTTATAAAACAGTCATAAATAATTATTAGTAGGCTACTGTTATTTGAGTGAATTCCGAAAAAGTGGGACACTTTTTGCATTTCTGTCTTCTGTAACCTCTTCACACATCTATCCAACACATTATACATTTCTGAAATCCTCAGATGTTTCTGTAGAGGTGTGGGCAGAATGTTTTTATCTTCAGCGGTGACTTAAAAAAAAAAAAAAAATCCTATAGCGAGTGCCAAACACTGTCCGCACATTCTGCAAGATTGTCTATTGAACAATTTAAAAGATAAATGCTGTCTACAGCCCACACTTCTATGCAAAAGACAAATTGTTGTTCAATATTTTGTTTATCAATACATGATTGTGTTTCTATCTCCTGTCTTGATAAAGGCTCTGAGATTAAATAGGCTATGTCGCGCTCCTATCGCACAGCAATACTGTAGCCTACCGTTACTGTCATAGGCTACCGGTCTATTTACTTTTGAGCATGGTTGGCTATTGAATGTGCGATGGTTAAATGGTAGCCTAATATTTGTTATATAGAGGGAATAAACCAGTTATGTCAGAAAAGTAGAGACATGCCCTGTTATATGATTATGATTTAGGCCTATATAATAAATGTACATATAGGCTATTAGGCGAGATGCTGCTATGTAATCTTCTTACCAAGGCAAATGCATCTGTTTTATAAAGGCCTACGTTTTATTGTTTTCATTAGCCTACCATTATTATAATTCCTGTGCGTCAAACAACTCTATTTCCCCCAAAAATAACAACATTTGCTTGCAATTCAGTTGATCAACCAATAGAAGTTCTGAGTATGCATAGTCTTAGATATGCATGGAGATACACACTTTCCCATCAAGTTCAAAATGGATGGATACCAACTTTTGTCGGAAAACTGGCACACGCAAAATGTGTGTATTTTTCGTCCACATGCACCTTTGATAAATGAGGCCCCAGCAATGTTTCACCCCGAGAAGAAGCACAGCAGGGTAAATCCAGTGTGTGCTACAGGAGGGGGTCGCAGTTCTGGAGCGACCCACTAGGTGTCATCCTCAGACAACCTTAGGCACCATCTCCTCACTCACAGTCTGGACTAATAAGTATCCTATTGGTGTCACCTGTGTCTACCTGTTCACCTGTGTATTTATGCCCTCACTTCCCTTGCTCAGTTTTCTCTGTTAGTTTCTCTATGTCCAGCAGTACTACTCAGTGTCTGATTGGAGACCTATGTACAGGTACTTGAGAAGTGTTCCCCCTGTTTCGTTATTTGTTTCAGTCGTAAGTAGTATTTCGGCTGTCAGACGGTTTTTGGAGACTTATTTGCTCCGCCTTTCTTTTATCGTGATAAGTCCGTTATTTTGTATTCTGGCTTCGGGACCACCAGTAAAGATCCTTGTTTCACCATCTCTGCCTACTGCCTACTGTATATCCTGCACATTTCTATATTTTAGTCATTTAGCAGACAATCTTATCCAGAGCGACTTACAGTAGTGAGTGCATACATTTTCATACTAGTCCCCCGTGGGAATCGAACCCACAACCCTGGTGTTGCAACCGCCATGCTCTACCAACTGAGCTACACAGGACTGCACCGCACCTGGGTCACACCTCACACCAACCGTTACACATGTGTATGCACACGTGCGTGTGTTTATGTGGGGCAGCATGCTCGCTCGTGTGTGTCTGTGTGTTGGTGTTAGTATAGTTTTCATATAAGCACTCTTGGCACTTAAAGCCATTATTTCACAGCAGGTACTGCATTTTAATTATTTAATCAGCACGTCCCTCCATAATGATAGGTTGGCTGCACAGTGGAGCTCATTAGACGTAATCTATCTCTTTTATACACCAACTAGTAATGCAATGCTTGATCAAATCCCCAAGAACCTTAATCGTTTTCTCTGCATCCCAAATGGCACCCTATTCCCTTTATAGTGCAGTACTTTTGCCCATCACCCATAGGGCTCAAAAGTAGTGCAATATACAGTACAGGGAAAAGGGTGCCATTTGGGATGCACATTGTGTCGCAGGATCTTTATTAGTTAGAATAGTGGATTAAAAGCTACATTCAGTTCATTCTCATTTTGACAGAATGTAAGGAGAGGGTTGGTTTCCCATTTGTTTGTGTGTTTGTGTTAATGACCTGTATGCATACATGGCATGAATAACAGGCTATTATGATGCATGAACATTTTGGCATCTGAGCAATATCAGGTGCCTTGTTATATATACCATTAGGCCTACCTTTTTCTTATTTGATTTTAGGGTTTGATTATAGAATCAGTACATTAGGCTATTATACACTAAACCGGCCTAGCATTAAATAAATCATAATAAATTGTCACATTTAATATAGGCCAATACAATGCATTTCACCAAATGTAATAGAATGTATGAGATTGAAGTTGATGTCTCCAGAGCTCACCTGTCGACTGCTATTGCGCTCATTGAATAGATGCTTGAAAACACTGCTGTTACTGGGAAAAAGTTGTGGAACTTGCAGTATGATTCTCCAAAGTACCAATTGCCGTGAGCAGCATATATGAAATTAATCAACGTGTTGAACGCGGCCATTGAGGCGTCGGAGAAAGCCAAGTTGAGTAAAAAGTAGTTTGTCACGGTCCGCATCCTCTTGTGTGCCAATACGATCCAAATCACTATCAGGTTCCCAAAAACCGCCACGGCGAGCACAAGGCTGTACGCGACGGACCATAGCACGATGCGCCAAGGCGGTTGTACGAACTGATTTGTAAAGGTCCTAGTTGTGTTTGATCCATTGTTTGCCGCAGCCATTCCCCTAGTCTCCCTGCCGAGATTTACTTGGATTCAATGCCTGGAGGTGGCAGCAGTTGCATTGGCACACACCTCTTCATTTATATTTCTGTTCCCTAGTACAGAGCCAACGCGTTTGGGAGCAGTTGACACTTGAGGTGCGCGGGACTTCTGATCTATAGGATAGGCTACTACTTAAATAGGATACCGATAATATTCTAACGGTTCTTTGGAAACAGAGATTGTCCTTTGTTTTGCTCCGCATAAGTGAACGTATCCTAGAGCTCTGGGCAGCAGTAGGATCAAAAGGGATTGACTGTGCTGAGTCGTGCGCTGCGCATAGTGAATCAATCAGGTGGTGTTCCATTAAATTCCACACATCACACTCCACTCCCCTTTCTAATAACATCCTCAGTCATTCACTGGAATGCATCCGCAACTGCGCAACACTTTGAAAACTGTAGATAATTCAGCTACGCTTCCATACAAATGAGACATAAACATATGGCAAGCATGGAATTTGATGGCAAGTCACTTATAAATGCTTACATAATCATGATAAACGACATGCACGCATCAGGCACTGATTAAAGGCCTGCCGCATCTGTCGCCTCCATTCCAATCATGGGACATCTCCGTGTTCAAATGGGCTTCGTCATTGTCACTGCAAGCATTGAGAATGTAAGTTTATTGACTAAGTTGAATAAACATTGATATTTGATAAAGGTGTCTAGTATCTCCAAAATGTGTTGTTTTTACCCTAAATAACTCTCTTAATTCCCAAGATTGATTTTCAATAAATGGATCTGTCAAGACCCTACCACCAAAATGATTTGAGTTCCCAATAGGCCTTTATCAACCTTTTCCGGATGGACTGACTCTATGATCCTAATGCACTCATTCAAATCAATCAATCAAACTTTCAGGGTACCAAACCAATATGTAGTTTTGAAGCTTCAGCTTTGGAGTTCTTGCTCCATTGTGACTGAGCAACTTGTATCTCATAGTAAAAGTCACAATATGAATACTACATAGCCCCCCTCAGTATAACACAGCATTCAAACCACCAAGCATCATCATTTGTGTCACCTAAGCAGTGTAGAAAGGACAGTGAGGGTTCATCCCAAACGGCACCCTATTCCCATTATAGTGCATTACTTTGGGGGCACTGGTCAAACGTGGTACACTATATAGGGAATAGGGTGCTATTTGGGACACACCCAGGGGCAGGTGGGGAAGTGCCTTTTATCCACTAATTCACATGCTCAGTAGAATAGGTATAAAAGATTGTGGTGGATCCCACACCGATGTAAAGCCATTAATGTCCCCGACCACAGGTGTTCACTGCAGAGCGAGTCAGGCCAATTAGGCTTCTCTCTCCCCTTCTCCTGGTGGGTTCCCCTAGCAATTATGCAGGATTACACCTGATGGGTTCCCATGTGCCCCTTTTAATGAGTCACATAACAGTCTGCACTCCTTCCTAGCTGGATTACTTATGGGGAGCTGTAAGGGACATTTTCTGGTGGTGTGGGAATACAGTGGGGGTGACTTGCGCACACCCACACACACACACACACACACACACACACACACACACACACACACACACACACACACACACACACACACACACACACACACACACACACACACACACACACACACACACACACACACACACACACACATACACACAGAGTCAGGGGGTCGGAGAGTCATCAGATATTCGTTGTCTGCAGGCATCCTTGTCTCCCTCATCACCATAACAATGGGAGTCATTGTCACAAAGGTGGAAAGGCAGGCAGGAGGATGCGAGATCAGGTGGGAACATTCTAGCTAATTAGAGGGCAGATATGTGTGTGAATAACAGATACAACTCCACCGGAGAAGATGGCTGCCATTTTACAGCCCTCTAACCAATTGTACTATTATGTGTGTTTTTCCGCATATTTGTAATTTATTTTGTACATAATGTTTCTGCCATCGTCTCTTATAACCAAAAAGAGCTTCTGGATACAGTATCAGGACAGCGATTACTCACCTCGTATTGGACGAAGATTTTTTCTTCAACGAGGCGGCCGTGAAGGATATCCTACAGACACCCGACAAGGCCCAAATCCCCATCATTCGCATGAGAAAGAGACTGAGATATCGTGGACGTAGGTAGGGGTGCCTTGTAAGGATCCGACGGCGAACGAGTAAACTGCCTCTCCCATCAATCCTATTAGCCAACCTTCAATCATTTGAGAATAAATTGGATGACCTAAGATTAAGGTTATCCTACCAACGGGACATTAAAAACTGTAATATCTTATGTTTCAACGAGTTGTGGCTGAACGAGGACGGACAACATACAGCTAGCGGGCTATACGCTACATCGGCAGGATAGAACGGCTGACTCCGGTAAGACAAGGGGTGGCGGTCTGTGTATATTTGTAAACAACAGCTGGTGCAGAAAATCTAATACTAAGGAAGTCTCGAGGTTTTGCTCGACTGAGGTAGAGTATCTTATGATAAGCTGTAGACCACACTATTTACCAAGAGAGTTTTCATCTATATTTTTCATAGCTGTCTATTTACCACCACAAACCAATGCTGGCATTAAGATTGCACTGAATGATCTGTATAAGGCCATTAGTGAACAGGTAAACGCTCATCCAGAGGCAGCGCTCCTAGTGGCCGGGGACTTTAATGCAGGGAAACTTAAATCCGTTCTACCTAATTTCTACCAGCATGTTAAATGTGCAAAAAAACTCTAGACCACCTTTACTCCACACACAGAGACGCATACAAAGCTCTCCCTCACCCTCCATTTGGCAAATCTGACCATAACTCTATCCTCCTGATTCCTGCTGATAAGCAAAAACTAAAGCAGGAAGCACCAGTGACTCAGTTAATAAAAAAGTGGTCAGATGACGCAAATGCTAAGCTACAGAACTGTTTTGCTAGCACAGACTGGAACATGTTCCGGGATTCTTCAGATAGCATTGAGGAGTACACCACATCAGTCACTGGCTTCATCAATAAGTGCATCGATGATGTCGTCCCCACAGTGACCGTACATACATAACCCAACCAGAAGCCATGGATTACAGGAAACATCCGCACTGAGCTAAAGGGTAGAGCTGCCGCTTTCAAGGAGCGGGACTCTAACCCGGACGCTTATAAGAAATTCCGCTATGCCCTCCGACGAATCATCAAACAGGCAAAGATTCAATACAGGACTAAGATTGAATCGTACTACACTGGCTCTGATGCTCGTCGGATGTGGCAGGGCTTGAAAACTATTACAGACTACAAAGGGAAGCACAGCCGCGAGCTGCCCAGTGACACAAGACTTCCAGACGAGCTAAACCACTTCTATGCTCGCTTCGAGGCAAGCAACACTGAAGCATGCATGAGAGCACCAGCTGTTCCGGATGACTATGTGATCACGCTCTCAGTAGCTGATGTGAGTAAGACTTTTAAGCAGGTAAACATTCACAAGGCCGCAGGGCCAGAAGGATTACCAGGACGTGTATTCAGAGCATGTGCTGACCAACTGGCAAGTGTTTTCACTGACATTTTCAACATGTCCCTGACTGAGTCTGTAATACCAACATGTTTCAAGCAGACCACCATAGTCACCGTGCCCAAGGACACTAAGATAACCTGCCTAAATGACTTCCGACCCGTAGCACTGACGTCTGTAGCTATGAAGTGCTTTGAAAGGCTGGTCATTGCTCACATCAACACCATTATCCCAGAAACCCTAGACCCACTCCAATTTGCATACCGCCCCAACAGATCCACAGATGATGCAATCTCTATTGCACTCCACACTGCCCTTTCCCACCTGGACAAGAGGAACACCTACGTGAGAATGCTATTCATTGACTACAGCTCAGCATTCAACACCATAGTGCCCTCAAAGCTCATCACTAAGCTAAGGATCCTGGGACTAAACACCTCCCTCTGCAACTGGATCCTGGACTTCCTGACGGGCCACCCCCAGGTGGTAAGGGTAGGTAACAACACATCTTCCACACTGATCCTCAACACGGGGGCCCCTCAGGGGTGCGTGCTCAGTACCCTCCTGTACCTCTTTGTCTCTGCCTATAGGCTAGTGATTATCCCTCAATCCCTTCTCAAGGACCATTCCCCAATTTACTGTTTATGAACTATTCCAAACAAAAAGTTCCCGGCCGCACAGGAAAAAGAAAGCTATTCTGTTGTATTCTAATCTATTCCATTCTCTAAAATAGACAGATGGAACAGTTCAAATCTCTCACACATTTCTATACTTTACACAAAAGCCCTAAAAAGGCAATACATATGAAACTATTAGGATGCTCAATGTCTATCTATGCTCTCTTGCCCTCTTTATCCAATGCATAATACAATACAAACTTAACCATAAGGCTCTGCTCTGTTTATAATGGTTTAATCTATTCCTCAACTATTCTTAATGTCTGTCATTCTACAGATTGCAACAGCAGGGGAGATGAGTCTGATTCTGTCTGATTCTGAATGATGTTTGCCAGAGTGGTTTCACACAATGACCGTTCAATTGGTCCTTTCAGTCGACTTGGTATAAGTGGCATTGTCTATCATGGGAGAATGATAGCTAGCCTTGGGAGAAAATGAAGTTGGAATTGGATGGCTGGTAAGAGATTGTTACCATAGCCTTTGACCTGCCTCATTTCTAGAGCTTTGTAGGAGAGGTGTAGAGGTGTAGAAATTAGTCTCTCACCAATGGGATATGAATAAATGTATGTCGCTTTGGAAAAAAGTCTCTGCTAAATGGCATACACTGAGTGTACAAATACATTAGGAACATCTGCCTATCAATGACAGACTGACCAGGTGAATCCAGGTGAAAGCTATGATCCCTTATTGATGTCACCTGTTAAACCCACTTCAATCAGTGTAGATGAAGGGGAGGAGATGGGTTAAATAATTATTTTAAAGCCTTGAAACAATTGAGACATGGATTGTGTATGTGTGCCATTCAGAAGGTGAATGGGCAAGACAAAATATTTAAGTGCCTTTGAATGGGGTATGGTACTAGGAGCACCGGTTTGAGTGTGTCAAGAACTGCAATGCTGCTGGGATTTTCACGCTCAACAGTTTCCTGTGTGTATCAAGAATGTTCCACCACTCAAAGGACATTACATTTTAGTCATTTAGCAGACGCTGTTATCCAGAGCGACTTACAGGAGCAATTAGGGTTAAATGCCTTGCTCAAGGGCACATCGACAGATTTTCCAACTAGTCGGCTCAGGGATTAGAACCAGCAACCTTTACGGTTACTGGTACAACGCTCTTAACCACTAAGCTACCTGCCGCCAACATAACATCCAGCCAACTTGACACAACTGTGGGAATCATTGGAGTCAACATGGGCCAGCATCCCTGTGGAATGCTTTCAACACCTTGTAGAGGTGTATATATATGTATTATTATATTATAAGAAATGTCACCATTCCATTTCATTGGTCCCCAGAAAGCTCTTAGATCTTTGCAGCTCTACTGCCCCCATGTGGTTTAAAGTGGCATCACTGCAGAAGAGTACACTGTATTAGTTCAATTTGTCCTTATCTCTCCTTATCAGGGCTGCCAGCAAACGTGTGGTGAGTAGAAATTTGCTGGTGTGGCTGAAGTGACTTTACGCAGCAGGTTAGGTGAACAATTGTATTTGTCACATGCACCGAATACAACAGGTGTAGACCTTACTAAAAGTGGCAGTGATAAAGCCTCTCTTGAAAAAGCCAAACCTTGACCCGGAAAATATAAAAAACTATCGGCCTATATCGAATCTTCCATTCCTCTCAAAAATTTTAGAAAAAGCTGTTGCGCAGCAACTCACTGCCTTTCTGAAGACAAACAATGTATACGAAATGCTTCAGTCTGGTTTTAGACCCCATCATAGCACTGAGACTGCACTTGTGAAGGTGGTAAATGACCTTTTAATGGCGTCAGACCGAGGCTCTGCATCTGTCCTCGTGCTACTAGACCTTAGTGCTGCCTTTGACACCATCGATCACCACATTCTTTTGGAGAGACTGGAAACCCAAATTGGTCTACACGGACAAGTTCTGGCCTGGTTTAGATCTTACCTGTCGGAAAGATATCAGTTTGTCTCTGTGAATGGTCTGTCCTCCGACAAATCAACTGTACATTTCGGTGTTCCTCAAGGTTCCGTTTTAGGACCACTATTGTTTTCACTATATATTTTACCTCTTGGGGATGTTATTCGAAAACATAATGTTAACTTTCACTGCTATGCGGATGACACACAGCTGTACATTTCAATGAAACATGGTGAAGCCCCAAAATTGCCCTCGCTAGAAGCCTGTGTTTCAGACATAAGGAAGTGGATGGCTGAAAACTTTTTACTTTTAAACTCGGACAAAACAGAGATGCTTGTTCTAGGTCCCAAGAAACAAAGAGATCTTCTGTTAAATCTGACAATTCATCTTGATGGTTGTAAAGTCGTCTCAAATAAAACTGTGAAGGACCTCGGCGTTACTCTTGACCCTGATCTCTCTTTTGACGAACATATCAAGACTGTTTCAAGGACAGCTTTTTTCCATCTACGTAACATTGCAAAAATCAGAAATGTTCTGTCCAAAAATGATGCAGAAAAATTAATCCATGCATTTGTTACTTCTAGGTTAGACTACTGCAATGCTCTATTTTCCGGCTACCCGGATAAAGCACTAAATAAACTTCAGTTAGTGCTAAATACGGCTGCTAGAATCCTGACTAGAACCAAGAAATTTGATCATATTACTCCAGTGCTAGCTTCCCTACACTGGCTTCCTGTTAAGGCAAGGGCTGATTTCAAGGTTTTACTGTTAACCTATAAAGCGTTACATGGGCTTGCTTCTACCTATCTTTCCGAGTTGGTCCTGCCGTACATACCAATACGTACGCTACGGTCACAAGACGCAGGCCTCCTAATTGTCCCTAGAATTTCTAAGCAAACAGCGGGAGGCAGGGCTTTCTCCTATAGATCTCCATTTTTATGGAACAGTCTGCCTACCCATGTGAGAGACGCAGACTCGGTCTCAACCTTTAAGTCTTTACTGAAGACTTATCTCTTCAGTAGGTCATATGATTGAGTGTAGTCTGGCCCAGGAGTGTGAAGGTGAACGGAAAGGCTCTGGAGCAACGAACAGCCCTTGCTGTCTCTGCCGGGCCGGTTCCCCTCTCCACTGGGGTTCTCTGCCTCTAACCCTGTTGCAGGGGCTGAGTCACTGGCTTGCTGGTGCTCTTTCATGCCGTCCCTGGGAGGGGTGCGTCACTTGAGTGGGTTGAGTTACTGACGTGATCTTCCTGTCTGGGTTGGCGCCCCCCCTTGGTTTGTGCTGTGGTGGAGACCTCTGTGGGCTATACTCGGCCTTGTCTCAGGATTGTAAGTTGGTGGTTGAGGATATCCCTCTAGTGGTGCGGGGGCTGTGCTTTGGCAGAGTGGGTGGGGTTATATCCTTCCTGTTTGGCCCTGTCCGGGGGTTTCTTCGGATGGGGCCACAGTGTCTCCGGACCGCTCCTGTCTCAGCCTCCAGTATTTATGCTGCAGTAGTTTATGTGTCGGGGGGCTGGGGTTAGTTGGTTATACCTGGAGTACTTCTCCTGTCTTATCCAGTGTCCTGTGTGAATTTAAGTATGCTCTCTCTAATTCTCTCGTTCTCTCTTTCTCTCTGAGAACCTGAGCCCTAGGACCATACGTCAGGACTACCGGGCATGATGACACCTTGCTGTCCCCAGTCCGCCTGGCCTTGCTGCTATTCCAGTTTCAACTGTTCTGCCTGCGGTTACGAAACCCCTACCTGTCCCAGACCTGCTGTTTTCAACTCTTAATGATCGGCTATGAAAAGCCAACTGAGAGACCTGAGCCCTAGGACCATACGTCGGGACTACCGGCCGTGGTGACTCCTTGCTGTCCCCAGTCCGCCTGGCCTTGCTGCTATTCCAGTTTCAACTGTTCTGCCTGCGGTTATGGAACCCCTACCTGTCCCAGACCTGCTGTTTTCAACTCTTAATGATCGGCCATGAAAAGCCAACTGAGATTTATTCCTGATTATTATTTGACCATGCTTGTCACTTATGAACATTTTTGAACATCTTGGCATGGTTCTGTTATAATCTTCACCCGGCACAGCCAGAAGAGGACTGGCCACCCCTCATAGCCTGGTTCCTCTCTAGGTTTCTTCCTAGGTTTTCGCCTTTCTAGGGAGTTTTTCCTAGCCACCGTGCTTCTACACCTGCATTACTAGCTGTTTGGGGTTTTAGGCTGGGTTTCTGTACAGCACTTCGAGATATTAGCTGATGTAAGAAGGGCTATATAAAATAAAATTGATTGATTGATTGAAATGCTTACTTACAACCCCTTAACCAACAATACAGTTTTAAGAAAAATAAGAGTTAAGAAAATATTTACTAAATCAACTAAAGTAAAAAGAAAGTATCACAATAAAATAACAATAACGAGGCTATATACAGGGGGTACTGGTACCGAGTCATTGTGCGGGGGTACAGGTTAGTCGAGGTAATTGAGGTAATATGTACATGTAGGTAGGGGTAAAGTGACTATGCATGGATAATAAACAGCGAGTAGCAGCAGCGTAAAGAAAACAGGGGGTCAATGCAAATAGTCCGGGTAGCCATTTTATTAATTGTTCAGCAGTCTTATGGCTTGGGGGTAGAAGCTGTTAAGGAGCAGGTTAGGAGAATTAACTTAGCAGGTTAGTAGAATTAGGTTAAGGTTAGGAAAAAGTTAAGGTTTAGCTGAAATGCTACAGTTGTCCCCGACTCAACAACTACATGGAGCTGTACTCCATCTAGCCACAACTGTAGAAGCCATCATTTCCGAGAAACCATCAGTATCATAACACCCCAACACTTTTCAATATGTTTTTTGTATGTACTGTTTTATTGCCTGACTTGCCTTGCCGTGTGATTAGTCAACTAGCGCACAATTATTAGCCTATGTCCTCCTCATCAGAGTGCTGCAGGTTATGTGTGTGTATGAGGCACAATCCGCAACCGCAGGGCTCCAGAGGGTGGTGCGGTCAGCCCAACGCATCATCAGGGGCACTCTGCCTGCCCTCCGGGACATCTACAGCACCCGGAGTTACAGGAAGACCAATAAGATCATCAAGGACCTCAGCCACCCGAGGCACGGCCTGTTCACCCCGCTACCATCTAGAAGAAGGAGGTAGTACAGGTCCATCAAAGCTGGGGCTGAGACACTGATGAACAGCTTTTATTTCCAGGTCATCAGACTGTTAAACAGTCAACAGTACCCTGGCTTTAGTCATTATTACTAGCGGGCTACCACTCTGTACTCTACCCTGCACCTTAGAGACTGCTTTGCCCTATAGATTAATTGAATACTGGTCACTTTAATAATGTTTACATACTGTTTTACCCACTTCATATGTATATACTGTATTCTAGTCATGGCTCATCCTATATAACTACAGCTGCACACAACTTTTCTATTCATATACTGTTTATATACACTACCGGTCAAAATTTTTAGAACACCTACTCATTCAAGGGTTTTTCTTTATTTTTACTATTTTCTACACTGTGAAATAATAATGAAGACATCAAAACTATGAAATAACACATATGGAATCATGTAGAAGCAAAAAAAATGTTAAACAAATCAAAATATATTTTATATTTGAGATTCTTCAAATAGCCACCCTTTGACTTGATGAAAGCTTTGCACACTCTTGGCATTCTCTCAACCAGCTTCACCTGGAATGCTTTTCCAACAGTCTGGAAGGAGTTCCCCACATATGCTGAGCACTTGTTGGCTGCAACCATCTCAATTTGGTTGAGGTCGGGGGATTGTGGATGCCAGGTCATCTGATGCAGCACTCCATCACTCTCCTTCTTGATAAAATAGCACTTACACAGCCTGGAGGTGTGTTGGGTCATTGTCCTGTTGAAAAACAAATTATAGTCCCACTAAGCCCAAACCAGATGGGATGGCGTATCGTTGCAGAATGCTGTGGTAGCCATGCTGGTGAAGTGTGCCTTGAATTCTAAATAAATCACAGACAGTGTCACCAGCAAAGCACCCCCACACCATAACACCTCCTCCTCCATGCTTTACGGTGGGAAATACACATGCAGAGATCATCCGTTCAACTACACCACGTCTCACAAAGACACGGCGGTTGGAACCAAAAATCTCCAATTTGGACTCCAGACCTAAGGACACATTTCCACCGGTCTAATGTCCATTGCTCATGTTTCTTTCCCCAAGCAAGTCTCTTCTTCTTATTGGTGTCCTTTAGTAGTGGTTTCTTTGCAACAATTCCACCATGAAGGCCTGATTCACACAGTCTCCTCTGAACAGTTGATGTTGAGATGTTTCTGTGACTTGAACTCTGTGAAGCATTAATTTGGGCTGCAATTTCTGAGGCTGGTATATTTTGATTTGTTTAACACTTATTTGGTTACTACATGATACCATATGTGTTATTTCATAGTTTTGATGTCTTAACTATTATTCTACAATATGGAAAATAGTAAAAAATTAAGAAAAACCCTTGAATGAGTAGGTGTTCTAAAACTTGTGACAGGTAGTATATATATATATATATATATATATATATATATATATATATATATATATATACACTACCTTTCAAAAGTTTGGGGTCACTTAGAAATGTCCTTGTTTTCGAAAGAAAATCATTTTTTTCTCCATTAAAATAACATCAAATTGATCAGAATTACAGTGTCGACATTGTTAATGTTGTAAATGGCTATTGTAGCTGGAAATGGCTGATTTTTTATGGAATAAGGCCAGTTTTATTGCTTCTTTAATCAGCACAACAGTTTTCAGCTGTGCTAACATTATTGCAAAATGGTTTTCTAATGAACAATTAGCCTTTTAAAATGATAAACTTGGATTAGCAAACACAACGTGCCATTGGAACACAGGACTGATGGTTGCTGATAATGGGCCTCTGTACGCCTATGTAGATATTCCATTGCAAATCAGCCGTTTCCAGCTACAATAGCCATTTACAACATTAACAATGTCTACACTGTATTTCTGATCAATGTTATGTTATTTTAATGGACAAAAATTAAACAAGGAAATGTCTGTGTGACCCCAAACTTTTGAACGGTAGTATATATATATATATATATATGCACTGAGTGTACAAAACAGTAGCAACAACTTCCTAATATTGAGTTGCACACCTTTTTGCCCAATTTATCTCTACAAGGTGTCGAATGCACTCCACAGGGATGCTGGCCCATGTTACAGGAGGGGGTCGCAGTTCCAGAGAGATCCACTAGGTGTCATCCTCCGACAACCTTAGGCACCTCCTCACTCACAGTCGGGACTAATCATCATCCTATTGGTGTCACCTGTGTCTACCGGTTCACCTGTGTATTCATGCCCTCACTTCCCTGTGTTCCCTTGCTCAGTTTTCTCTGCTAGTTTCTCTGTGTCCAGCAGTACTACTCAGTGTCTGATCGGAGATCTAGGTACAGGTACTTGAGAAGTGTTCTCCCTATTTCATTATTTGTTTCAGTCGTAGGTAGTATTTAGTATTTTGGCTGTCAGACGGTTTTTGGATACTTATTTGTTCCGCCTTTCCTTTATCGTGATAAGTCCGTTATTTTGAATTTTGGCTTCGAGACCACCAGTAAAGATCCTTGTTTCACCATCTCTGCCTACTGCCTACTGTATATCCTGCACCGTACCTGGGTTACACCTCACCCCAACCCTTAGAGGCCCATGTTTATTGATTTATTTTCCAGACTCTGTCATTGCTCCTTCTTATATTTATTTGTTTTTACTTTTTTGATTATGTGTGTATTGTTTTGATTGCTAGGTTTTACTGAACGTTGAAACATGAGAATTTCGCTGCACCTGTTTTAACATCTGCAAATCTGTGTACACGACCAATAAACTTTGATTTGATTTGTGTGTGTGTGTGTGTCCAGACCAATTAGATTAATGGAAACCACAGGTCACGCGGGCCGGGCATGACGCACGTCTACATAGAAAACAGAGTGTTTTCCATGGGGCAACCACAGTTCCCATGGGGAAACCACACTTCTTCACTTTCCATGGGGCAACCACACCTCTTCACTTTCCATGGGTCAACCACACTTCCTCACTTTCCATGGGGCAACCACAGAGCAGGCTCAGCTTGCCCGGCTGCCATAAATTGTCCGCTTTCACGTAAACAATGGGGATGAACCAGAAAGATCCGTTTTAGGCTAGACCTACTGGAATTCTTTACAGTTTTGTTGTTTTCCCAACTGCTCAGTTCACTTGCCCCAGGCAATAGGGCAACCCATAAGGTTCTTCCTACAACTAGGTTCTGGAGGTTTACCTAGCTACATCAGGAAGAAGAAGAAGAAGAAGAAGAAGAAGAAGAAGAAGAAGAAGAAGAAGAAGAAGAAGAAGAAATCTCCACCACTCTGGGACCTCTGGTGCTACCTCTGCTCCTAATCTCTCCTGTCCTGTTTGAGTCTTATGCGTGATTGACTGACCCAACAGGATTAGAGGGCTAATTACAGCTTTGGAGAAAGAGCGAGAGAGAGAGGGGCGGAGAGGAAAGGAAGATTGAAAAGGAGGACAAAACAGGTGAAGAGGGAGGGCAATGAGGAAGAAAATGAAGAAAGCATTAGAGGTACAACACACCCACTTTAAAATGTTATTAGTTGACACATGGAATGTATATGTTTTGGTAGCACTTTATTTTATGATATAGACATGACCAAGTATTTACTCAAAATGACACCAAAAAGGTAATTACACAGTAACAACCTCTGAATTACAAGCACCACCAGACACCAATTGTGTTGATTAAGATACGTTGATCGCTGACTTTGCATTCTGCTATGGGACCATTGTCGGGAGTTTCCTCCCTAGCCGCAGTCGTCCAAGAAACTGCTCTTTCTCATCCATCTCTTCCTTCCCCCACAAACCTTGCACCTGACAACTTATGAAAAATGTATGAATGATGGCTAAGATCACAACCAATGTCTTACCTCTCTCGTCTCTCTCTCTCTCTCTCTCTCTCTCTCTCTCTCTCTCTCTCTCTCTCTCTCTCTCTCTCTCTCTCTCTCTCTCTCTCTCTCTCTCTCTCTCTCTCTCTCTCTCTCTCTCTCTCTCTCTCTCTCTCTCTTTCTCTCTGGGAGACTCAGCACTTTGTACTGCAGTGGACCTGCAGAGGGAGTTTGAATTACATCATCAATGTTGCTAACTGAAATCTGATCTGAGAATAACATCAACAGGAAGGAGGCACCAGAAAGAGGGGGAGGGGAATAAGGAATGGATAGATCAAAGAAAGTTTAGTCTGTGAAAATTGGGGGTTTGCTAAGGGTGTGGTCTGCTGTAGTGTGTGTGTGTGTGTGTGTGTGTGTATGCATCTATGCTCACTCTTGCGGGTGTTTGTGTGTGGGTGTCGGGTCTTTCTTGCCTCTGGCATTGAAAGGTCCTGGTGTAGTGTCTGGTTTGCTTAGATTACAGATTGTGACATTTGGCTCACGAATGGGCGGGCTAGTAGAAATGTTCAAAGGTTGCTGACTGCTCAGTATAACTTGGTCAGACAGGACCAGGGAGACTTTAGACCCAGCCAGGGAAGGAACTTTCACCTACACCGCAAGGTAAGACTGCTAGCCTTACACTTTTCTCTATACCATGTCAAGTTTAAAGTTCTTACCTGTCTCTCATATGGATTCCTTTGGATGTTAGCGATTGAGTGTGAGTATACTCGCACAGCTGGTGTCTGTGTGTAACTGCACACTTGTTTGTACTTTCCCATGTGAGGGGAGGAGTGTTTTGTATACAAACTATATGTGTGCCTGGGGATGCAGAAACTGAGTGGCTGAAAACACATACTGGTATATCAGCTGTTACATTTCCTGCTAGCCTGTTTCTCTGGAATTTTGATTTCCCCTACTTTCTGGCACAGTGAAGACAAACGAAGTGGGTCTGCTTGTTTGACAGAGTGTTAAAGTTCAGGATACGTTATATGACAGAGGGTTAAAGTTCAGGATGTAAACGTTGTTGTCAGTGTATGGTGACATCATGGTGGATTTATACAATATGAGCTCTGAGAGCCATTTTACATATTTATGATATAAAATTTGAGAAACACCATTCTCTATGAAAATAGCTTTATGCTATTCACAGTTTTTTTCATAGAATGTGCCATGCAAAAAAATATATTAGGAGAAGCCACTTATAGATTATAGTGCAGGTGGCCAACCCTTCGGGAGAACTTGGGTATGTAGGCTTTTGCTCCAATGTTGATTCAGTTAATCAAGGTCCTGGTGAGCAGTTGATCAGTAGAATAATTTATGATAGATTAGGATTAGAGTAAGGGGAAGTGAGAATAACATGGAGAAATACGAAGACGAAACAGAGAAAGACAGAGATAACAGAGATAGAGACAGAAACCTGTAGATGATTCCCCTGCTCTTACAATGACCCAGTGACACAGAAAACTGGGATATGATATCTGAGTCAAACTGTGGAGTTGATCAGTAACATACAATGAATAGAAGCTGTGAGGTCAGGCCCTAGTTTCCTGCATAGAATAGCTTTACAATGGTTGTTACCTAAATGCAACTTCAATTCAATCCATGACATTCAGAATACATGTAAACATTACAGTTTTGAAAACATTGCTTGTCCCAAAAAAGTGTTCTCTTGGCACAATTTACCCCAGGTATGGGGTAAATTGAGCCGTGAAACAGGGTAAATTAAGCCGCCTACAAATTTCTGTACTGAATGAATATAACCACTACCTTTTTAAAACCATGTCTATCTTTATTTCCCAAACACAATTCATCACAATCACTTTTTTTTAAATATTTTCATCATTTTAAGCATATTTTAACACAGGCTTAACACCTAACAAACAAACTTTTAACACTTATTGTTATCTCATATCCCTGCGATAATGCTTTGGATTACACATAGGAACTAAACACATTAATTTGTTCAACTTGCCATTGGCTCAATTTACCCAAAGGCAAACATTTTGACAAAATTACTCTGCACAGCTACAAGGATGCACTTTCATGCTAGGTTTATAGTCCTCATATTGAAGCTTATAGAGACCCCAACTGATGTATAGAACAACCTTAAAATGATCTACTTTGGTTTAGATGAAACCTCTAACACAATTCATTTATTTTTATCAAAGACTCCACGAAATGATGACCTCTTCCTACATTTTTGGCCAAATTAATTTTGTGTATGGTTTCCTAGAAACAAGGGTGGCTCAACTTACCCCTTTTTCTCAACTTACCCCACTCTCCTCTACCCATTGTTTAATGTAACACCACTGACCCTCACTAGCTTGCGAAAACTGCAAACGTTGGTACATTCATAGTTAATGAATGACATTCGCAGAGAGAGAGAGAGAAATAAACGTATGTATCTAATCAGTTTTTGTGCAACCATGGTTAATGGTAAACAGCTTGGATGCTAACGATGCTCCTTAACCGGAATCTAACAATTAATTTTACACTACCAAGGCTCAGTTCATACAGTTAATCTGGACCAAGGGGCCCATGATGGGCCATTTGAGGTGGACAAGGCAAAACCAGAAGAAGTAATGGTCTTATTTGTGGATAGTTGTCCATAGTAGACTGTGAACATAATAGCCTGGAATACCTTTAGGGTCTCTGAGGTAATTTAGGGCATTGTCTGACTCTTGTACTGATACCTGTAATGAGCAGAGGTGGCATCACATGTCCCAGAGTGGTGGGGCAATTTTATTTACTTCCTGATTGTAACCAGATAAAACTCCGGAACCTTGTCCGGGACAAGTGAATTGAGCAGTTGGGCAAGTTTAACCTGCTCTAAAGTTGCCCCATGTGATTTATTTTGACTGAAAACGACACAACTGTAATGAATTCCAGTAAGCCTAAAACAGATCTTTCTGGTTTATCCCCATTGTTTAAGTGAAAGTCGAACAATTTATGGCATTCATAGCCGCGGGTAGTAGGGGTGCTGAGGGTGCTGCAGCACCGGCTGATGAATAAAACATGTGTTTTAACAATGAACTAGGCCTTTATTGCTCCTGTATGAGAAGACAAAAATGCTCCTCTGCGGTTCATTAAGTTCATTAAACTAAAACAGAAGTGGTGAAAAGTGCTGAGGCGAATGCCTGCTCACCACATGTTTGCCGGCGGCCCTGGTAATGAGTGATGTGATAGAGAGCTCAAAGATTACTATTTGCTTACACTTTGGTTGTTATTTTACTACACCTCTCTCTCTCTCTCTCTCTCTCTCTGGCCAGCAGATGAAGCCAGTCTTTCTCCCAGCACTGTCCCGCATCGCCCTCTGCGGCGGTACCCATGGCAATGAGATGTCGGGCGTGTACCTGGTGAGGGAGCTGCAGAGGCAGAAACTGGCAAAGGCAGGGTCGGCGACCTTGACCACAGTCATATCCAACCCACGTGCAGTCCAAGTGTGCAAAAGATACACCGACATGGACCTCAACCGTTGTTTCACCGACGCCATACTAAGGTACAGGTTGTCATAAGCACAAATGAAACTGTACATGCAAACAGTGTGATCCATAAAGGGATAGTTCACCACAACTACAAATGTATCCTAACTTCTTACCTCTAACAAGTATGGACTTGTTGGCAAATTAACTATTCAGGTGTGAACTGTATGAATCAAAGATGAGTTCTTACAACTATGTAAAGAAGCCAATAATACAGTTTTTCTCGATTGCTAAGACACATTTCTTGAAAGCTGCTCTCCTTTTCTCTTAACTGTGAACACAAAACCCAATTTTCAAGCTACATTCACAAAACCTCAGACTCTTCTTGCAAAACCAAACTTTCACCTCAAAACAGTTCAATCTGTGCTCAAAACAGAACTATGTTGTCAAATCGTGCCCCGAGTCAATCAAAATAAAAAACACTACTGAACAGTCACTAAACACTACGTAGAAAAATAGAAAACACAATGCTCAGGACATGAAGCTGGAGAAATAAATGTTTATTGTTCACTGTAGGCTAAATGCATGTTGCAAAACAAAAAAAACCTGTGCATTTAGCACTTGTACAAAAAGACAAAACAGAAATCTTGTGCATTTACATGTAGCACTTGTAAAAACAAACAGAAATCTTATGCGTTTGCCACTTGTGTACAGTAAGCCCATGTAAAAATAAAGTACAAAAATATAAAAATAAGTGCATTACTCAGCCACAGCATCATGTCTCCGTACTGGGTCAGGCCACAGGACTTCATCCACATCACAGGCCACATTTTGTCTGGCCAGGCAACGGGGGAAAAAAACCCTGGCATGCCGTATCCAGGCTTGGCATGCCTCCACACCTATGTCACCACAGGCAAGTCCCATGGCTTGCAGGAGATTTACCCTGGTGTAAGGTTGGCGTTCATATACCTTCCACCGCCATGAGGAGAATAATTCCTCAATGGGGTTTAGGAAAGGGGAGTACGGTGGAAGGCAAAGATTGATAAAACCTTGGTTCATATTGTACCACTCTCTAACCTGGAGGGTTCTGTGAAAACTCACATTGTCCCAAACAACAACATAGATGGGATGCTCATCCTGCTGCCCTAACAAAGCATCTCGCATGTGATTGAGGAAAATGAGGAGCTGGTGAGTGTTGTAGGGCCCCAGGTTGGCATGATGGTGGACAACCCCATGATTGCTGATGGCAGCACATAATGTGACATTGCCACCACGCTGCCCAGGAACACCAACAATGGCCCGATGGCCAATCACATTACGGCCTCTCCTTCTCCTTTTGGTGAGATTAAACCCAGCTTCATCCATGTAGATGTATTGATGGGGTCTTTCCATTGCATCCAGTTGAAAAACCCTCTGTAGAAATAGATATAGTTTTGTAAGTGATACGGAAAAAGTGATTTAGGCCACTACAGTAAATCACTACTTAGAGTAATCAACATTGAATGTGTCTGGATATATGCCAACCTGTACATACTGGAATCTTTGCTCTTTGACTCTGTCTGAGTTGCGATCAAAGGGCACTCTGTATAGCTGTTTCATGCGCAGTCTGTTGCGCTTGAGGACACGATCAACAGTAGAGAGGCTGACACTGTTGATACCCTCAACATTTAAATGGTCCTCAATGATCTTCTGCTGAATTTCGCTCAGTTTAATGGCATTGTTCTCACGGACCATATCAACAATTAGGGTCTCTTGGTGTGGGGAGAACATACCTGTCCACCCACCCCCATGTGGCAGTCTTTCAATTCTACAAAAAGAGAACATGGAGTTACAAAAAATATACATGGAATACTAGGCCTACAAACAGTTAGACCAACCCTCCATTACAATACTACAGTACATTGGTACAGTGATGTACTGAAACATATATTTACTTACAGTATACTGTGGTACAGTATATAGTATGTCATACAGTAATTGCTGTCAACATTTACATACTGTACTATAATGTCAAAAAAAGGTAATTACCTGTTCTCTTCTCTAAATCTTCGGATTATGGTGGACACAGTGAATCTACTGATGTTTGGTTGTACCCTTTGTCCAGCCTCCCTCATGCTCATACCATGGACAAGAACATGGTCAATCACAGTAGCTCTGATTTCATCAGATATTACTGTTCTTTGTCTTCGCTGACCACCTCGACCTCCTCTCACACGAACTCTTCCTCTCAGATTTCTATCCATTGTAGGGCCTCACAAACCAGTGCTCTCTGAACTGGCTTACTGTATATGTTCCCTCACATCATTAGCCACAAGTGTGATCAATTTTGAGTTGATGTGTTCAAGTGGTGACACCTGTGCTCTAACTGTGTTTGACTTTTGTCACCTGTGCTCACCATTATGCAGCACGGGTGCATCACAATGAAAATGTGTTGGCAAGTTATGTCTAAACAGGTGAAAAGTGCTTATGGTTTTGCCAAAAGAGTGATAGATTCAATCAGTGGGTTCAGGCAACTGAGCATTTGGTTCAGACAATAGGGTTTAGTGTTTTAGCGATTGAGAAAAACTGTAACACAATGCATTGTAAAGAGACAAGGAAACATACACAATATAGCTTCAATATAATATATCCCTCTACTGTGGAGTCCGTAAATTAACAATGTGGTCATGGCAACATTTCCAGATATCTTTGGATATTGTTTTGGAACATTCTGAACTTTGCATGCTGGAATGTGCCTGGCCACCAAGGGCACTACTTATCTGAACAGTCTAATGCAGTTTTTGCATAAATGGGACTATATCATAATTAATATTAGTTCTTAGTACTTAATTGATACTCAAGATTTACTCAACCCTACAGAGCTAAAGGGATGGCATCCCAAAGAGTTGGTGGCATTTACTTCTCCCTCTCAGTCTCTCACCAGCAAAGATGAGTAGTTGGTATTCTCCCACGCCAAAGCGATACACCTTTCTTCTAGTATGCACACTCGTTCACACTCTCTTTCTCTGTCTCCCTTCTCTCTCACTCTCTCCACACACATCCACCTCTCTCTCCCTCCCTAGTTCACCTGTGACGGACGCCACCCCGTACGAGGTGAGGCGTGCCCAGGAGCTGAACACTCTACTGGGGCCCAAGGGCAGCGTTGGGGCCATGGACCTGGTGTGTGACCTCCATAACACCACAGCAAACATGGGCCTCAGTCTGATCTCCTACTCTGACCAAGACTGGGTCATCTTGCACATCTATAGACAAATCCAGGTGACCAGAGCTTCAGTTCAATTCAATTACAAGGGAAACTGATCCAAGACCTGTACTTTGAAACAATGTCCCCTTCTCCTTAGTTGTACTGCCAGCCTCCAATGTGGGCCATCAAATATGCTCTCTAGGGTCAAAAGTGAATCTTATTCTGTTTCCGTGCGAGAGCATTAGATTAAAATGGAATGAAGATTGATCTGTTTTAAAGGGGAAGTGGATGGTTAATCTGACTGTTGCTGTCATTGAGACAATATGTAGATTGGAAGCATTGCTGTCTGGAAGGGGAAGAAATTGATTCTGTCTGTTGCTGTCTCTAACCATCCACACTGTGTAAAAAAAAAATCATGACAGCTGTGATGGAAACAGGAAGTTTCGGTACAATTTTTAAATGCCGACAGATCATTTGTTCCTTCGATATGGTGGGATATTTTTGTGTCGATAAAATTAATTATGCGAGAAATGGCAGTGGAAACACATTGAATGCGCAAATATTGATATAATAACCATTATGTCTAAGTAAACTTGGAGTCACACGGTGATATGGTGCGTGGTCCTCCCACTACGACTCGGGAAACTATGCAGTTTATTAGGTTACAGATGAAATTACTTATGATGAACTTCACAGGGTGGTGAAAGTGCACAGTGATGATCTTGATGCTCCTTTCCAATAAATATAGAGAGTCTGATTCTGGTGACATGATGATCGATGCTTGACTGCCATTTGACAAATAAAAAATATCAATAATAATCTAATAATGTAGACTAGCCTACCCACACAGCCTACCCGCACTGTATCTGCGAGCTGTTGTGCTGCTGTTGGCAAGAGCGCAAATGCCAAGCACAGAGTAGGTACATTTGCTATTTAACACAACAGTTATGGTGACAAAACTATCTGTAGAGTTGAACATGTGATGGAAACACATTGTGTGCACTATTGTAAGGGTTGTGGTGAGGTGTGACCCATGTGCGGTGCATGATAGAGAGTAGGCAGTAGGCAGAGATGTTTAACAAGAATCTTTACAGGTGGCCCCGAAGCCAAGATACAAAATAACGGACTGAAATAATAAAGAAACAGGGAGAACACTTCTCGAGTACCTGTACATACTTCTCCGATCAGACACTGATTAGTACTGCTGAGCATAGAGAAACTAGCAGAGAAAACTGAACAAAGGAACACAGGGAAGTGAGGGCATAAATACACAGGTGAACAGGTAGACTAATCAGGTGTGTCTGCAGGTGACACCAATAGGATGATGATTAGTCCAGACTGTGAGTGAGGAGGTGCCTAAGGTTGTCGGAGGAGGACACCTAGTGGATCGCCCCGGAACTGTGACCCCCTCCTGTAACACACTATGTCATCATGCACTAATTTTTATCTGCAAGTCCGTTTGGCGGAAACACACCACTGGTGGGAAAATTGGCATATTGTCTTTATGCGGATTTAGAATATTCGTATGAAAATCTGTTGCCAATTGGATGGAAACTTAGCTACTGATACAATGCTGGCTGGACTTAATCAAAATTGGAGTGTATAATTTCAACATGACTCTATTGCTTTCTTAAAGGTGAAGCGCATGCACCATCTGACCCGGTTTCTACGAGGAGAAGGGCTTCATCTGACTGCTATAATCTGGGTTCTACGGGAGTGTAAAGGGTTAATCTGTTGTGTTCTCAGAGGAAGATAACCTCAGCGCCCGTGAGGTTTATCCTGCTGGATCTACCCTTAGCTGATGCCTACTCTCAGGACTCCCTGGGCAAGCATGGCTTCTGTAAGTGTTTGTATTTGTGCTGTGTGTTCATAGGAAACACATCATGCAATCTTCTTCCTGTCATAGAAACCAGTGTATTTTCAGTATGTTTTCCATTTACATGACAAATGTATTCATTCTGATGCTGTCACTCCACAGCGATAGAGGTGGGACCTCAACCCCATGGTGTGGTCAGAGCCGACATCTTCAACATCATGAAGGAGGCGGTCGACCAGACACTAGATTGGGTCCAGTGCTTCAACTCAGGTACTTGAACTCCCATCGTCCGTAAACATTGCTGAGCCCTCACATCGCCTACACACAGAATACACCACCCTTGATCATCGCTACCTAGCCTACTGCCTTGGTCAAGAACAAGAATAACATTAACATCATTCATATCTACAAGCATCTAGCTCCCCGTACCAGGAACAGATACAAGGAGATTTTCTACATGCACATGGGCCTACCATTCAACACAATGCTGTTGGTCTTCACTGCATTTATGGTTATTGGATTTTGCGTATTTTTTCCTATCTTGTGTACTATAACTGGCCTCTGCTCGTTTATGTAATGTATATGTACAGTGAGGGAAAAAGGTATTTGATCCCCTGCTGATTTTGTACGTTTTCCCACTGACAAAGAAATGATCAGTCTATAATTTTAATGGTATGTTTATTTGAACAGTGAAAGACAGAATAACAACAAAACAATCCAGAAAAACGCATGTCAAAAATGTTATAAATTGATTTGCATTTTAATGAGGGAAATAAGTATTTGACCCCCTCTCAATCAGAAAGATTTCTGGCTCCCATGTGTCTTTTATACAGGTAATGAGCTGAGATTAGGAGCACACTCTTAAAGGGAGTGCTCCTAATCTCAGCTTGTTACCTGTATAAAAGACACCTGTCCACAGAAGCAATCAATCAATCAGATTCCAAACTCTCCACCATGGCCAAGACCAAAGAGCTCTCCAAGGATTTCAGGGACAAGATTGTAGACCTACACAAGGCTGGAATGGGCTACAAGACCATTGCCAAGCAGCTTGGTGAGAAGGTGACAACAGTTGGTGCGATTATTTGCAAATGGAAGAAACACAAAAGAACTGTCAATCTCCCTCGGCTTGGGGCTCCATGCAAGATCTCACCTCGTGGAGTTGCAATGATCATGAGAATGGTGAGGAATCAGCCCAGAACTACACCAGAGGATCTTGTCAATGATTTCAAGGCAGCTGGGACCATAGTCACCAAGAAAACAATTGGTAACACACTACGCCGTGAAGGACTGAAATCCTGCAGCGCCCGCAAGGTCCCCCTGCTCAAGAAAGCACATATACAGGGCCGTCTGAAGTTCGCCAATGAACATCTGAATGATTCAGAGGAGAAATGGGTGAAAGTGTTGTTGTCAGATGAGACCAAAATCGAGCTCTTTGGCGTCAACTCAACTCGCCGTGTTTGGAGGAGGAGGAATGCTGCCTATGACCCCAAGAACACCATCCCCACCGTCAAACATGGAGGTGGAAACATTATGCTTTGGGGGTGTTTTTCTGCTAAGGGGACAGGACAACTTCACCACATCAAAGGGACGATGGACGGGGCCATGTACCATCAAATCTTGGGTGAGAACCTCCTTCCCTCAGCCAGGGCATTGAAAATGGGTCGTGGATGGGTATTCCAGCATGACAATGACCCAAAACACACGGCCAAGGCAACAAAGGAGTGGCTCAAGAAGAAGCACATTTAGGTCCTGGAGTGGCCTAGCCAGTCTCCAGACCTTAATCCCATAGAAAATCTGTGGAGCGAGCTGAACGTTCGAGTTGCCAAACGTCAGCCTCGAAACCTTAATGACTTGGAGAAGATCTGCAAAGAGGAGTGGAACAAAATCACTCCTGAGATGTGTGCAAACCTGGTGGCCAACTACAAGAAACGTCTGACCTCTGTGATTGCCAACAAGGGTTTTGCCACCAAGTACTAAATCATGTTTTGCAGAGGGGTCAAATACTTATTTCCTTCATTAAATGCAAATCAATTTATAAAAAATGTTGACATGTGTTTTTCTGGATTTTGTTGTTGTTATTCTGTCTCTCACTGTTCAAATAAACCTACCATTAAAATTATAGACTGATCATTTCTTTGTTAGTGGGCAAACGTACAAAATCAGCAGGGGATCAAATACTTTTTTCCCTCACTGTATGTATCAAGACAAGTTCCCTTTCAAGAGAAATTACGTTTTCTATTCTATTCTAGTCATTAACCAAATACAAACCTTCTCTCATCTTCTCTCTACCAGGAAGTGCCTTTGAAGGTGGTGAGGTGGACGATGTGTACACCTTTGTGAAGAGTATAGACTACCCAAGAGACCCAGAGACCAATCAAATCACTGCTGCCATACATCCCCAACTACAGGTTCAGGAACATTCTGCCGTTGTATATAATTTAACCTAGCTGCAGTTGGTTAAAGTCCTGTACATGAACCCTTCAATGCATAGCCGCAGGAAGTAGGGGCGCTAGGGGTGGGGCAGCACCCCCTCATAAATTGAAATAATTTAGCCAAAATTAGGCTCTAAAAAAATGTTTTCTCCCAAGATGATATTACTCCTGTCTGAACAGACATCAATAAAATAATTCAAAAAACTACACCAGAGAACATAATTTAGCTACAGAGGATAAATAGCTTTAAAAAAATAGCTGTGGACCACTTACAGTTGGGAAGTCCGCAATTTGGGCAGCATGCGAGCCAAATATAAAACGGCTTGTTGAGTTGTGGCCATAGATACAAACCATTGAAGGATTTTGGAACCCTGACACTTTGACTGTTAAACTCATGGGTACACTAGCAATAACTGACAGTGCTGACTTGAATGGGAACTGCCATCCATGGATTATATTTCTATGGTTGGTTGCAGCTGTCACAAATTTCAAAAATACAATATCGAGAAAAACGTAGGTTTACCGTTTGAAAAGCAAATGCCTACTGCTGAAAAGAGGAGAAGAATATTTCGGTAGAAGCTAAAAAATATATGTATTCTGAGTGAAAAGCACTTTATCAAAGTAATATCTTGATATATTGCCACAAGCTCATCGGCCATCACCGGTGAGTTGCCTATGCTTCATCTTCATCATTTGGTGAATCAGTGTCACTGAGAATATTATTTTGTAGCTTCTGTAGCCAATACTATATACTGTATATAATATATATCAGGGTTTCCGTTATGACAATTTGGCGCCGGACAAGTGATTGGGAAGATTTTTATTTATCAGACATTTGAGAAATGTACCGGTCATCCATATGCATTGGGTGCTTAACCCATTAGGGAATCCATCAACGCAGCCAGCGCCATCAATAAACTAAGACAGACACAGTAGCCTTTCTGACAAGGATAAAGTAATACATGTTGGTGTTGTAACATGGCGTATAATTACAAAGACACTATTCCTTGTGTTTCCATGTGTAACATATGCAAAATGTATAGCCTATTGTTTTATTGTTATTTACTTTCCTAAAATAATAATTGTCCACCTCATGGTTCAGCTGTCGGAGATTTCTGCAGTAAATGCATCAGGGCATTGCATAGGCTTATAGGCTTAGGCGTCCACTGTATGATATTAATTTGAAAATAAATATAAAGGAAGAGAAGCTTAGGCCAAGCCCCAGAGAGATGCCGGCGGCATGCTACGACACCGACATGCATCTCTTTACCCTTGTCAGATAGGCTACTGCATCTGCTATACAGATATAGGCGTACAGAAGCAGACTCATTCGTTATTTTTCTAAAGATAATCACTACATTGTTAGATTATAGGAGTAACCCTGGTAGGCCTGAAACAGTCTTCCTCACCTCAGCTTCAACTGTCGGAGTTAGTTGGAGCACCATAGTGCACTGCCTTCATATCATAGGCCTGCAGTATAATAGACTAACAGCCACAACAAACTAAATCTACACAAAAGTTTCAACATTTTATTAGGGTAATATCAAAAGTAAGTCAAGCCATTGTTTATAGGGAAAATATGAGGAGAATATTATATAACGGCAAACACAACATTACAGTTGGAACTTAATTTGGCCAAAGAAAATGGCTCAACAGAATTAAACACTTGGGAACTTGTTTAAACCTTCACAGTTTTGAACGGTCTATATTGCCGAAAATGAAAGGCTAGTGCCTACCATACCGAACACCTGACAGCAATAGGCTAAGGATATTTATTTTACAAAAGGCCTTCTTATAACATACAGTATCTTAAACTAAATACAGAGCACATAATTAAAAAGGCAGGGCGAACTTAATTTAGCCAACATAAATGTATCAACAGAATGTAACAAAACACGTTTCGCATATTTAAAGAACTGGTTTAGATTAATAAATAGGCCTACAATAATAAACAATTACATTTACATTTTAGTCATTTAGCAGACGCTTTTATCCAGAGCGACTTACAGTTAGTGAGTGCATACATTTTCATACTGGCCCCCCGTGGGAATCAAACCCCCAACCCTGGCGTTGCAAGCACCATGCTCTACCGACTGAGCTACACGGGGCCAATAATGATAAAACAAATTCTTATGAATATGAAAACATTCATATAGTTCCAAAATTGCATCCTACCTGAATAGCGCGTTGCCTGAAATTGGACATTTTTGTTTCAGACTCTGCAAAAAAAAAATCCCCATGTGTGGACATCCTAAAACTTGGTCTGCTCAACTGTATGCCAGTACACAAATGTGATTATAGATGCGTGCAATGCTTTATGATAAAGGGACCCCCCACCC
Source organism: Coregonus lavaretus (assembly GCF_964263955.1). Taxonomy (NCBI): domain Eukaryota; kingdom Metazoa; phylum Chordata; class Actinopteri; order Salmoniformes; family Salmonidae; genus Coregonus; species Coregonus lavaretus. The sequence goes on along the minus strand of NC_140025.1, from coordinate 29,489,856 downwards.
CCCACTCCCCCCCCCCCCAGACCTAGTACATTATCTAAATGCAAAGCATGCTGATGTGACTCTTTCTCTCCAGGACCGTGACTTCTGCCTCCTCCATCCGGGAGATCCAATGTTCCTGATGTTTTCTGGGGAGATAGTGAAGTACGAAGGAGAAGAAGTCCTCCATCCCTACTTTGTGAACGAGTGTGCATACTATGAGAAGAGTATTGCCTTCCACCTTGCACGAAAGATGACACTGACTATCCCCCCCTTGCAAGTGAAGAGAGATTGATGAAGGAAGGGGAGGAAAAGAGAGACAATTTGAAGAGCGGGAGAATTAAAGGGAAAAAATGCACAGAACCTTAAGAATTACTAACTAGTCTAACCTCATTTTCAATTGATTTTTTTGTTCCATTGCTTTTAATCATCACTAAATGACCTCAGGAATACTGTATGTGAAATTATGCACAGTTCAATGCAATGATCCTAGTATTTCAATTAAACATGTACATTTTTTGTTTAATTAGTTGTCTTCATAGTGATGTAATGTTGCATTTCACTGCTCTGTTTAATCTTGTGTTCTCGAGGTACAGGCCACACCTTTAAGATAGTTTAATGCAGGAAAAAGTTACAAGGTACACTATATATACAAAAGTATGTGGACACCCCTTCAAATTAGTGGATTTGGCAATTTCAGCCACACCAGTTGCTGACAGGTGTATAAAATCGAGCACACAGCTAGCAATCTCCATAGACAAACATTGGCAGTAGAATGGCCTTACTGAAGAGCTCAGTGAGTTTCAACGTGGCAACGTCATAGGATGCCACCTTTCCAACAAGTCAGTCCTTCAAATTTCTGCCCTGCTAGTGCTGCCCTGGTCTACTGTAAGTGCTGTCATTGTGAAGTGGAGACGTCTAGGAGCAACAACGGCTCAGCCGCGACGTGATAAGCTCACAGAACGGGACCGCGAGTGCTGAAGCGCGTAGCGAGTAAAAATAGTCTGTCCTCGGTTGCAACACTCACTACCAAGTTCCAAACTGCCTCTGGAAGCAACTTCAGCACAATAACTGATCGTCGGGAGCTTCATGAAATGGGTTTCAATGGCCGAGCAGCCGCACACAAGCCTAAGATCACCTTGCGCAATGCCAAGCGTTGGCTGGAGTGGTGTAAAGCTCGCCGCCATTGGACTCTGGAGCAGTGGAAACGCGTTCTCTGGAGTGTTGAATCACGCTTCACCATCTGCCAATCCGACGGACGAATCTGGGTTTGGCGGATGCCAGGAGAACAGTACCTGCCCCAATGCATAGTGCCAACTGTAAAGACTGGTGGAGGAATAATGGTCTGGGGCTGTTTTTCATTGTTCGGGCCAGGCCCCTTAGTTCCAGTGAAGGGAAATCTTAACGCTACAGTGTAGCTCAATTGGTGGAGCATGGCGCTTGTAACGCCAGGGTAGTGGGTTCGATCCCCGGGACCACCCATACGTACAAATTTATGCACACATGACTGTAAGTCGCTTTGGATAAAAGCGTCTGCTAAATGGCATACTATTATTATTATACAATGACATTCTAGACCAACTTCACTAATGCTCTTGTGGCTGAATGGAAGCAATTTCCCGTAGCAATGTTCCAACATCTAGTGGAAAGCCTTCCCAGAAGAGTGGAGGCTGTTATAGCCGCAAAGGGGGGACCAACTCCATATTAATGCCCATGATTTTGGAATTAGATGTTCGACGAGCAGGTGTCCACATACCTTTGGTCATGTAGTGTATGAATGCAGAATATCGTCATGCAGAAATGAGGTTGAAGTTGGCATGAAGTTGGATGATTGATAGGTAGTTGTAGAATGAAAGCATCTTGGTGGACGTCGTCAGAGGTGGTGTCGTAGCATCGAGAGGAACCCTGGATGATTAAAGGAGCATAATGGTTCGGAATGGTTGAAGGAGTGTGATGGTTGAAGGAGCGTGATGGTTTGGGAGGATGGTTGCTTGGTCGTCGTGGTATTGGGAGATGAAGACTGAGTGTTTGGGGTGGGAGTCCTGGTGGTATCTGCTTCTCGGCGCAGAGTTAATGTATCCTGGCAAAAACAAGAAGAGCAGAGAAGGGAGGTGGAGGAATGCGAAATGCTACAGAAGATCACGGTAACAGGAACTGGATTGGGTGAGTATATACAGCCACTGATTGGCGAATGGGAGTTGTAAATCAAATCAAATCAAATGTTATTTGTCACATACACGTGTTTAAAATATGTTATTGCGGGTGTAGCGAAATGCTTGTGCTTCTAGCTCCGACAGTGCAGTAATATCTAACAAGTAATATCTAACAATTTCACAACATATACCCAATACACACAAATCTAGTAAGGAATGGAATTTAATTATATATATGTATGGACAAGCAATGACAGAGCGGCATGGACTAAGATACAGTAGAATATTATAGAATACAGTACATACATGAGTTTAGATGAGTAGTGCAAGATATGTAAACATTATTAAAGTGACCAGTGTTCCATTTCTTAAAGTAGCCAGTGATTTCAAAAGGCAGCAGCAGCCTCTAAAGTGCTAGTGATTGCTATTTAACAGTCGGATGGCCTTGAGATAGAAGCTGTTTTTCATTCTCTCGGTCCAAGCTTTGATGCACCTGTACTGACCTCGCCTTCTGGATGATAGCGGGGTGAACAGGCAGTGGCTCAGGTGGTTGATGTCCTTGATGATCTTTTTGGCCTTCCTGTGACATCAGGTGCTGTAGGTGTCTTGGAGGGCGGGTAGTTTGCCCCCGGTAATGTGTTCGGCAGACCGCTACACCCTCTGGAGAGCCCTGCGGTTGCGGGCGGTGCAGTTGCCGTACCAGGCGGTGATACAGCCCGACAGGATGCTCTCAATTGTGCATCTGTAAAAGTTTGTGAGGGTTTTAGGTGCCAAGCCAAAATGTCTTCAGCCTCCTGAGGTTGAAGAGGCTCTGTTGCGCCTTCTTCACCACACTGTCTGCGTGGGTGGACCATTTCAGTTTGTCAGTGATGTGTACACCAAGGAACTTGAAGCTTTCCACCTTCTCCACTGCGGTCCCGTCGATGTGGATAGGGGGGTGCACCCTCTGCCGTTTCCTGAAGTCCACAATCATCTCCTTTGTTTTGTTGATGTTGAGTGAGAGGTTGTTTTCCTGGCACCACACTCCCAGAGCCCTCACCTCCTCCCTGTACTACTGTTGTGTCGTCTGCAAACTTGATGATTGAGTTGGAGGCGTGCTTGGCCACGCAGTCATGGGTGAACAGGGAGTACAGGAGAGGGCTGAGCATGCACCCTTGTGGGCCCCAGTGGTGAGGATCAACGAAGTGGAGATGTTTCCTACCTTCACCAACTGGGGGCGCCCCATCAGGAAGTCCAGGACCCAGTTGCACAGGGCGGGGTTCAGACCCAGGGCCTCGAGCTTAATGATGAGCTTGGTGGGTACTATGGTGTTGGATGCTGAGCTATAGTCAATGAACAGCATTCTTACATAGGTATTCCTCTTGTCCAGATGGGATAGGGCAGTGTGCAGTGTGATGGCGATTGCATCGTCTGTGGATCTATTGGGGCGGTAAGCAAATTGAAGTGGGTCTAGGGTGACAGGTAAGGTAGAGGTGATATGATCATTGACTAGTCTCTCAAAGCACTTCATGATGACAGAGGTGAGTGCTACGGGGCGATAGTCATTTAGTTCAGTTACCTTTGCTTTCTTGGGTACAGGAACAATGGTAACCATCTTGAAGCATGTGGGAACAGCAGACTGGGAAAGGGAAAGATTGAATATGTCCGTAAACACAACAGCCAGCTGGTCTGTGCATGCTCTGAGGACGCGGCTAGGGATGCCGTCTGGGCCGGCAGCCTTGCGGGGGTTAACATGCTTAAATGTCTTACTCACGTCGGCCACAGTCCTTGGTAGTGGGCCTCGTTGGTGGCACTGTGTTATCCTCAAAGCGGGCAAAGAAGGTGTGTAGCTTGTCTGGAAGCGAGACATGGGTGTCGGCGACGTAGCTGGTTTTCCTTTTGTAGTCCGTGATTGTCTATAGACCGTGCCACATACGTCTGGTGTTTGAGCCGTTGAATTGCGACTCCACTTTGTCTCTATACTGATGTTTTGCCGGTTTAATTGCCTTGCGGAGTGAGTAGCTACACTGTTTGTATTCTGCCATATTCCCAGTCACCTCGCCATGGTTAAATGCGGTGGTTTGCGCTTTCAGTTTTGCGCGAATGCTGCCTTCTATCCACGGTTTCTGGTTAGGGTAGTTAGGGTAAATTGTTTGATTGTCAAGAGGGAAGGAGATGTAAATTGTTTCAGGTGTGGTCTTTCCTCCCAAACTTTAGTTATGTTACACACAACACCATTTAATTATTTAAAACACACTCCCACGCACATACAATATTAACACTCAGACAACCAGACCGGAGGTCACCATAGGTGAACTTTATTCTTATGGAAACAACTATGCAGTGTACTTTAGGTATAGTTACATATAAAAACTTTTACAAAAGCCACAAGGTGTTTCAACACATTGATACACTTCATAAAATGTGTCCTAGTAAACCATATCAGTAAACCATAAGCGTACTTGGAGTTAGTGCCAGTTGTCTTGTCATTGGTAGTTTCAAGCTGGCTTCAAACACTGTAGGCTTCAGAAAACCTAAGTATTGGAACTACATTTACTTCAACATAACAGAAAAATATATAATAAACATCAAGAGGGAGATCAAAACACAGCTTAGCTAAAGCGTCATCAAAACAACACAGGATAAAATGTCTTTACATTCAAATAAAAGTCAATAAATATGGATGACAATGGCAAAAAAGTGGTTACATTCCAAAAGGTGACATTCAATCAACATATGACACAAAATTAAGCAGAAAATTCTCATCAGCTGAAAAAAAAAAAAAAAATGAAATGTAGGCAAATGGGGTCCAAAGTCACTACAACGCTCTACAGATAACACTTCAAAACCATAAAAAACTGTTTCGTTTAGGAAAACCCACAAAAAAGGCTAGAATTATCTATTATTGCAGTGATGCAAAAAGCATTCATTCAGAAATGGTAGAGATGTCAACAGAAGCAAAGGCAAAATATGACTCCAATCATTGTTAACTTGAATTTAAAAAAGCATTGCTAAAGATGCACCTACAAACAAAAGGTTTCAAGAAAAACATAATAAACGCACCTCACCTTCTCATAATCAACCACAGGTTTTGATATACCTCATGCACATACACATACAGTGCTGCTGCGGACAAATTAATCTTAAAATCAAATCAAATTAACCACTTGTCTCTATGACAGTGAGAATCTCTTAGGATATGTTTATACAGGTGATGTCTCGTTTGAGGTTTTATTGGCTAGTGTCAGCTGTCAAACAGTTGTGCTTAAGGTGGAGTGGTAGTTTTGTCCACCCTGAAGAGTGAATTGCAGGTGGAGTGCTTCTTTAGGCCACCCTGTGGGGTGTAGTTAAGGTGTAGTGAAAGTTTAGTCACCCTAAAATCTGTCAATCAGGTATAGTAACGGGGAGGATTGTCATGACATCAATGTAAAGGCGTAGTTGTTACCGAGTGAATCACTGGGCCACCCTGCGCTTTTCATGCCTCGTCCTGGTGAGGCCAGTGTGCAGGCTTTTGTCCTTGCCCAGCACTATATCACTTGAGTTGTGTTCAGTAGGGCACAAAGTTGTAGAGCCTTCAGATACTTTGACATGAAGAGTAAGACATGTCAGCTCTAATTATCACATTTCTATTTGCAATGTTTCAGTACGTTGCACCACCCTGAACGTGACAGCTACGGTGCTGGGCTAAGACAGATGTGAACACTAATAGGCCTTCCAAGAGCATAGGGGTATCCTACGAAGCAAGCTAAAACTACTCAGGGTTTTCCTAAATTAACCAGCCCTCTTTATTTTATTACTTTCGTGAATGCCGTCTTTAATGTGCTTATCAATGCACAAGCACTTTCTTCCCACTCCTATCAATATTTATTTATTTATTAAGTTATACAAAAGTGTTACATTGCGTGAAGTTTAAAATGCATTCTGTCATTACTAAATGTGTAAAGTAATACTATTTTTTTCACACAGAACATTTCATTAAATAAAAATATTGAATCATTCATTTTACATTTTAGTCATTTAGCAGACGCTCTTATCCAGAGCGACTTACAGGAGCAATTAGGGTTAAGTGCCTTGCTCAAGGGCACATTTACGTCATTTAGCAGATGCTCTTATCCAGAGCGACTCACCAATTGGCCAGTGGGATAAACACTATACAATTTTTTTTTTTGGGGGGGGGGGGGGTAGAAGGATTACTTTATCCTATTCCAGGTAATCCTTAAAGAGGTGGGGTTTCAAATGTCTCCGGAAGGTGGTGAGTGACTCCGCTGTCCTGGCGTCGTGAGGGAGCTTGTTCCACCATTGGGGTGCCAGAGCAGCGAACAGTTTTGACTGGGCTGAGCGGGAGCTATGCTTCCGCAGAGGAAGGGGAGCCAGCAGGCCAGAGGTGGATGAACGCAATGCCCTCGTTTGGGTGTAGGGACTGATCAGAGCCCGAAGTACAGAGGTGCCGTTCCCCTCACTGCTCCATAGGCAAGCACCATGGTCTTGTAGCGGATGCGAGCTTCAACTGGAAGCCAGTGGAGTGTGCGGAGGAGGGGGGTGACGTGAGAGAACTTGGGAAGGTTGAACACCAGACGGGCTGCGGCATTCTGGATGAGTTGTAGGGGTTTAATGGCACAGGCAGGGAGGCCAGCCAACAGCGAGTTGCAGTAGTCCAGACGGGAGATGACTTGAGGAAGTCATTCGTCTTCCTCAAATGAAAGGGATGACGATGCAATCTTTGATAGAGAGAGGAATCTGATTTCATTGGTCCTCAACTCACGGCTCAGTCATTTCATTCAGAGTAAGTGGAGTTAACTGCAAGTTAGCCTGCCCCAGAGCAGGTTAGTTCTGAAGGATTAATTGCCATAGAAAAGGTGAGCCACTTTCGTATGAATGGAATCCTGAATTGAACTCGGAGTTAACCAAAATTACCTTGCTAACTACTAAAACCTGCTTCGTAGGATACCCCTCAGGAGTATAGATCATTGTTGTGTAGACTGCCATTTAGGATTAGTTTAGGGTCACATTCAGTAAAACATGCCATTTATAAATCCAGGCTCTGCCGTAGCTGGCCGCGACCGGGAGACCCATGGGGCGGCGCACAATTGGCCCAGTGTCGTCCAGGGTAGGGGAGGGAATGGCCGGCAGGGGATGTAGCTCAGTTGGTAGAGCATGGCGTTTGCAACGCCAGGGTTGTGGGTTCGATAAAAATAATGTATGTGCTAACTGTAAGTCGCTCTGGATAAGAGCGTCTGCTAAATGACTAAAATGTAAAATGTAAATATAAAATGTTTAGAAACGTAGCCATTTCATAGAAACAATCTCACCTTCTACAAATTGGAGTCTGCATGTGACTGGCAACACTCTACAACTTCACATTTTCCATTTATAAACGCCATGCTCTTACTGAACGCAACCCTGACGTATAAAAGAAACCCAGTCTCTTCAGGCCACCCGGTAGGCGGTCATGCGGGTGTAGTTCTGGCGGTGGCTCCGGGCGGCCCACAGGAAGAGGGCGGCCGCCATCATCTGCAGCGGCGAGGAGATGAGGGCCAGGTAGAGGGACCAGCTCAGGGAGCCGTCCACACCCTCGGGCAGCACCGAGACCCTGTGGAGCAGGTCCATGCCAGCCAGGAAGCAGCACACTGTGCCCAGGGAACACAGACCTGGATGGGAAAGACAACAATGAATGTGACTTTACGCAATTGTACATTTGACTTTCATTTTAAACCCTTCTGCTTTGGCAAAATGTTAATGTCTATTTCATGCCAATAAAGCACAATTGAGATGGGGAAGGTGGCATGGATAATTAATCCCTTAGCTTTCATTCATACTTTTACATGTTGTTGGGTGTAAAGTTTGTGTGTCTGTTTGTGTGTGGTGGGAGTTAGGGTTAAACCCTTCTGCTACATCCCCTGCCGGCCATATACTCCTGAGTGGCGCAGTGGTCTAAGGCACTGCATCGCAGTGCTAACTGTGCCACTAGAGATCCTGGTTCGAATCCAGGCTCTGTCGCAGCCGGCCGCGACCGGGAGACTCATGGGCGGCGCACAATTGGCCCAGCGTCGTCCAGGGTAGGGGAGGGAATGGCCGGCAGGGATGTAGCTCAGTTGATAGAGCATGGCGTTTGCAACGCCAGGGTTGTGGGTTTGATTCCCACGGGGGGCCAGTATAAAAAAAAATTATTCACTAACTGTAAGTCGCTCTGAATAAGAGCGTCTGCTAAATGACTAAAATGTAATGTAAATGGTTAATAGAGTTGAGAGGCATTGTGATTATCCATGTAGTTCTCAAACCTGCCAGCAGGTGGAGCACTCCTACACCCAGGGTTGGGGTGATGCTGCGGCAGAGGCAGGCGCATACCCCGATGAGCCCGCTAAGGAACACCAAGGCTAGGGACACCAGAGGCAGCAGGAACTGGCACCTCCACAGGTCTGCTCAGACACAGTGAGAAACCAACTTAGAAATGTCAGAAAAGTGTTTAAAAGTAGTTATTTCTATAGTTTTGTAGACGGATATACAATATCTGAAGAGAGCTTCATAAGGACAAACCAATGTTAGGGATGTAGCTCAGTTGGTAGAGCATGGCGTTTGCAACGCCAGGGTTGTGGGTTTGATTCCCACGGGGGGGGGGGGGGGGAGGGGGGGATAATGTATGCACTAACTGTAAGTCGTTCTGGATAAGAGCGTCTGCTAAATGACTAAAATGTAAATGTTTATTACGAATGCATGGCTATGTGTCTGTGTTTGCCTGAGAGAGAAAGTGAAAGAGATGAGGTCACATGACTGTCAGTAACAATAAGAAACAACAGTGGAAACCACCAACATTTCCAACCCTAATTTTCATTTCTTTGAAACACAAGCTTAGTTTGAACCAAGGTTATTATACTAAACTAAAACAAAATAAAACTAATATCAGGAAAAAACAATTTAGTAAATTGAAATAAAAAAAAATAACAAAACTGTTTGATAACCTAAAAGTATACGACTCCAAAAATAACAAAAATACAATTAAAACCATGAATTATGTTCAGTTGTAGTTATTTTCTCTCAATATTTTGGGAAGAAATCTAATGGGGTTTCAAGATTCTGAACCTGGCGTTTCACATTGAGATCGGGTTTGAATGGTAAGGTTCAAGCAACCGACTGTAGACGACAGCAAGGCTCAGAACAACATGGCAGTGTTGCCATTGTTTATAAAACTTCTTATTTCTCTCTGTCTCCAACCCCAATGTATGCACTAACTGTAAGTCGTTCTGGATAAGAGCGTCTGCTAAATGACTAAAATGTAAATGTTTATTACGAATGCATGGCTATGTGTCTGTGTTTGCCTGAGAGAGAAAGTGAAAGAGATGAGGTCACATGACTGTCAGTAACAATAAGAAACAACAGTGGAAACCACCAACATTTCCAACCCTAATTTTCATTTCTTTGAAACACAAGCTTAGTTTGAACCAAGGTTATTATACTAAACTAAAACAAAATAAAACTAAAATCAGGAAAAAACTATTTAGTAAATTGAAATAAAAAAAAATAACAAAACTGTTTGATAACCTAAAAGTATACGACTCCAAAAATAACAAAAATACAATTAAAACCATGAATTATGTTCAGTTGTAGTTATTTTCTCTCAATATTTTGGGAAGAAATCTAATGGGGTTTCAAGATTCTGAACCTGGCGTTTCACATTGAGATCGGGTTTGAATGGTAAGGTTCAAGCAACCGACTGTAGACGACAGCAAGGCTCAGAACAACATGGCAGTGTTGCCATTGTTTATAAAACTTCTTATTTCTCTCTGTCTCCAACCCCAATGTATGCACTAACTGTAAGTCGTTCTGGATAAGAGCGTCTGCTAAATGACTAAAATGTAAATGTTTATTACGAATGCATGGCTATGTGTCTGTGTTTGCCTGAGAGAGAAAGTGAAAGAGATGAGGTCACATGACTGTCAGTAACAATAAGAAACAACAGTGGAAACCACCAACATTTCCAACCCTAATTTTCATTTCTTTGAAACACAAGCTTAGTTTGAACCAAGGTTATTATACTAAACTAAAACAAAATAAAACTAAAATCAGGAAAAAACAATTTAGTAAATTGAAATAAAAAAAAATAACAAAACTGTTTGATAACCTAAAAGTATACGACTCCAAAAATAACAAAAATACAATTAAAACCATGAATTATGTTCAGTTGTAGTTATTTTCTCTCAATATTTTGGGAAGAAATCTAATGGGGTTTCAAGATTCTGAACCTGGCGTTTCACATTGAGATCGGGTTTGAATGGTAAGGTTCAAGCAACCGACTGTAGACGACAGCAAGGCTCAGAACAACATGGCAGTGTTGCCATTGTTTATAAAACTTCTTATTTCTCTCTGTCTCCAACCCCAATGTATGCACTAACTGTAAGTCGTTCTGGATAAGAGCGTCTGCTAAATGACTAAAATGTAAATGTTTATTACGAATGCATGGCTATGTGTCTGTGTTTGCCTGAGAGAGAAAGTGAAAGAGATGAGGTCACATGACTGTCAGTAACAATAAGAAACAACAGTGGAAACCACCAACATTTCCAACCCTAATTTTCATTTCTTTGAAACACAAGCTTAGTTTGAACCAAGGTTATTATACTAAACTAAAACAAAATAAAACTAAAATCAGGAAAAAACAATTTAGTAAATTGAAATAAAAAAAAATAACAAAACTGTTTGATAACCTAAAAGTATACGACTCCAAAAATAACAAAAATACAATTAAAACCATGAATTATGTTCAGTTGTAGTTATTTTCTCTCAATATTTTGGGAAGAAATCTAATGGGGTTTCAAGATTCTGAACCTGGCGTTTCACATTGAGATCGGGTTTGAATGGTAAGGTTCAAGCAACCGACTGTAGACGACAGCAAGGCTCAGAACAACATGGCAGTGTTGCCATTGTTTATAAAACTTCTTATTTCTCTCTGTCTCCAACCCCCCATATCACACTCACAAACTGAAATGTGTGTTCACTGTACAATCAATTAGTAAGAGAGAGAGCTTCAAATATCGCATTAATTTGTATATAACATCTGTATACACGAATTGCAGCAAAGTTGTTTCATGTTTCAGTCATGCCTTTGATCACATTTGTGTGGATAAAAAAATATATACAGAGTGAAGTGCTCAGGTATATGTGGGAACTCCTTCAAGACTGTTGGCAAAGCATTCCAGGTGAAGCTGGTTGAGAGAATGCCAAGAGTGTGCAAAGCTGTCATCAAGGCAAAGGGTGGCTACTTTGAAGAATCTCAAATATAAAATACATTTTGATTTGTTTAACACTTTTTTGATTACTACATGATTCCATATGTGTTATTTCATAGTTTTGATGCCTTCACTATTATTCTACAATGTAGAAAATAGTAAAAATAAAGAAAAACCCTGGAATGAGTAGGTGTGTCCAAACTTTTGACTGGGTCTGTCTGTGTCTGTGTCTGTGTGTGCGTGTGGCTGCAAGGCAAGACTCACATGTCCGAAGCAGGTCCTCCCCAGTGTTGTGATTCCCTGGTTCTTTGTACTTGGGTACAAACTGCTGAGGCAGAGTGAAGCTCACACACTGTGTTACCATCTTAGGATCTGAGAAAACAAGAGAAGCGAGACAGAGAGTTAGGCCGGGATTCAATCTGATGTGGGTTATCGACATTGCAGCTTTTAACGGCAATGTTGACACATTCGCATTCACGGTTAAATGCTGTAGACGTCCATTCAATCAGAAATTGCCTTTAAAAGCTGCATTGTCGACAACGTGCGATCAGATTGAATCGCAAACTTATTGGGAGAAAGCACCAAATATTTAGACTCATATCAAACCCAGTGTTGCTCCTGTGTGGGTATCAGAAAAAAAGACGCCTTTGTTTTATAATACAATTTTAGCATGGTGTATAACACTGATGGGCACAGCGATGTGTAACTGGTCCACCTGTGTATCCAGCACACCCCTTCTGAACCAACACCTGCAATGAATGCTGTAATAAATATATATACAGTTGAAGTCGGAAGTTTACATACACTTAGGTTGGAGTCATTAAAACTCATTTTTCAACCACTCCACAAATGTCTTGTTAACAAACTATAGTTTTGGCAAGTCGGTTAGGACATCTACTTTGTGCATGACACAAGTAATCTTTCCAACAATTGTTTACAGACAGATTATTTCACTTATAATTCACTGTATCACAATTCCAGTGGGTCAGAAGTTTACATACACTAAGTTGACTGTTCCTTTAAACAGCGTGGAAAATTCCAGAAAATTATGCCATGGCTTTAGAAGCTTCAGATAGGCTAATTGACATAATTTGAGTCAGTTGGAGGTGTACCTGTGGATGTATTTCAAGGCCTACCTTCAAACTCAGTGCCTCTTTGCTTGACATCATGGGAAAATCAAAAGAAATCAGCTAAGACCTCAGAAAAAAAAGTGTAGACCTCCACAAGTCTGGTTCATCCTTGGGAGCAATTTCCAAACACCTGAAGGTACCACGTTCATCTGTACAAACAATAGTACGCAAGTATAAACACCATGGGACCACGCAGCCGTCATACCGCTCAGGAAGGAGACACGTTCTGTCTCCTAGAGATAAACATACTTTGGTGCAAATCAATCCCAGAACAACAGCAAAGGACCTTGTGAAGATGCTGAAGGAAACAGGTACAAAAGTATCTATATCCACAGTAAAACGAGTCCTATATCGACATAACCTGAAAGGCTGCTCAGTAAGGAAGAAGCCGCTGCTCCAAAACCGCCATAAAAAAGCCAGACTACGGTTTGCAAATGCACATGGGGACAAAGATCTTACTTTTTGGAGAAATGTCCTCTGGTCTGATGAAACAAAAATAGAACTGTTTGGCCATAATGACCATTGTTATGTTTGGAGGAAAAAGGGGGATGCTTGCAAGCTGAAGAACACCATCCCAACCGTGAAGCACGGGTGTGGCAGCATCATGCTGTGGGGGTGCTTTGCTGCAGGAGGGACTGGTGCACTTCACAAAATAGATGGCATCATGAGGATGGAAAATGACGTGGATATATTGAAGCAACATCTCAAGACATCAGTCAGGAAGTTAAAGCTTGGTCACAAATGGGTCTTCCAAATGGACAACGACCCCAAGCATACTTCCAAAGTTGTGGCAAAATGGCTTAAGGACAACAAAGTCAAGGTATTGGAGTGGCCATCACAAAGCCCTGACTTCCATCCTATAGAACATTTGTGGGCAGAACTGAAAAAGCGTGTGCGAGCAAGGAGGCCTACAAACCCGACTCAGTTAAAGCAACTATGTCAGGAGGAATGGGCCAAAATTCACCCAACTTATTGTGGGAAGCTTGTTGAAGGCTACCCGAAAAGTTAAACAATTTAAAGGCAATGGTACCAAATACTAATTTAGTGTATGTAAACTTCTGACCCACTGGGAATGTTATGAAAGAAATAAAAGCTGAAATAAATCATTCTCTCTACTATTACTCTGACATTTCACATTCTTAAAATAAAGTGGTGATCCTAACTGACCTAAGACAGGGAATTTTTACTAGGATTAAATGTTAGGAATTGTGAAAAACTGAGTTTAAATGTATTTGGCTAAGGTGTATGTAAACTTCCGACTTCAACTGTATATATATTAGTAATATAATATATGCAATTTAGCAGACGCTTTTAACCAATGTATACATTTTGTATGGGTCTTGCAGCGGCCCCTGCAGTGACTCGCTCTAGTGTGTGTAGATTCTTACCAGGCTCTTTGAACCAGTGTGACTGGCCTGGCGCCTGCACACACTTCCACCACAGCCCAAGGGTGCCATTGAGGCGGAACAGCGTGTCGCTGTAGGTCTTTTCATCAAACTCCCCGTTGATGAAGTCCTCACGGAGCTCCGAAGCGTTGCTGGCCTCATGGTTGCCGGGCAGACTTCGGTACTGGTACCAGTGCTGTGTTCCTACGGCAACAGAGAGATAGACTGTGGCCAGCAGACTCAGAACAGAGCCAATGACCAGGGCGGTAGCGTAGCGGTTATCCACCATGGTTTGCAATTCAAGAGTGTCCGTTTGTGAATTAAAATTAATTCACTCTTACTGCATTTGTTAATGTGTCTACTCGTGCCCTCCTATGAAGGGAAGTCGAAAGTAGGGGATAAGGGCACTATAAGAGATCAGCTAGTCAGTGAGTACTTGACAGCCTTGCAGTAATGTCCTTAACATTGACAGTGCAGTTCCTGAGCATGGTGGCTGGTTCAGTGCTTCCCAGCCTGTACTCTGTAGTCCTCTGTGTCTTCCTTATTGTCCAGGTCCTCACAACCCCACCATCACCAAGTAGGCCAGCTTCACTCCTTTGAAGGAGAACAAATCAGAAGAAAGGTATTGCAAACTGTCATTCAACTGAATTTTAATTCAGATCTTAGACTGGCACATTTTGGCTCTGATAACAAGATCCTGTAGTTAGCAAACAAGTAGCAAAGTTACCGGTATAAGCACAGATGAAAGGGGGTTAGCTAGCTGTCAGTATTTTGCTAAGGCGAATGCAAATAAGCATATGGTAATAATGATTAAGTAATGACATGCATCTACCTAGCTCACTAAACAGAAAGCTATTTCCCTGCTATGAGGAAAGTATCAAAGTGGCAAGAATTACACATATCGACTTTTATCTACCGACTGCCAGCAAATGCTAATAACGCTAGCTAGCTAACTTGTGCAAAACCTCCACGACAGAATGGCATGTTTCTTGAAAAAAATAAAAATGTTGTGAATGAACAAAACCAACATGCATTTAAATAATTTACCAATGTAATGGCTATCAGATTAATTTCAACGATATTAACGTTTATAGCAAATGCTATGAACGTTTAGCTATTCAACTCACTCAATAGCGTTCCTTTTCCGGATGATTTAGGGTTTTTCACTAGTTACCACAGCCACAGAGTCCAAATTGGTTATATGGTAAAAATGAATGAAAACAAAAATTGGCTTTTTGGTCTTAATTTAAGGTTAGGCATAAAGTTGGCAGCATGGTTAAGGTTAGATATAAAATCAGATTTGATTAATATTGTAGAAATAGAGGGGTTTATGACTTTGTGGCTGTGGTAACTATTGAGGGGTGTGGCTTTTTTTTGTCAACGCAGTTTATCAGAAAGCGTCTTGTGGACCACTACCATGTGGGCTTTGTAGTTTTTGGCTACACTGAGGTGGTTCTATGAATGGATACACATTCGCATCAATACACTGAGGTGGTTCTATGAATGGCGTATTAATGGCGTCTTTTTGTAGGCACTAACTCAGCCATGGTTCGATTGGCAAAGCCTATAGGGAAATTAATGGCGTTTTTGGATAAACAACGAAAATAAGGTGTGGTAAACACAGGCATAGGAGATCTTATACTTTTGTTTTATGAGATAATATTCATCAGCTAACGTCAATTTTGAATTTTGTAAGCATTTATGTAATCAAAAAAAGCACATAAAGGCTTCATAATTCATAAGGGTCATGTTAACTGACTGATATTATCTTATAGAACAAAATGTATAAGATCTTCTATGCCTGTGTTAACTAACCTCAGACTTTATTTTCAGCGTTTATCCCAAAACCCTATTCTTTCCCCATAGGAATGGCTGAACGAACCGTAACTAATTTCAAAATATGGAAAGATGAGACTGACGAAAACGATGGTGTTCTCCGTCTCCCCACAAGTGTCACGGGACTCGTCTGAAGTAACACTAATATGACCCCACCATCGAAAGATGAGACTCTCACAAACACATACTGTACACGTCGGTTGTTTTGCTCTAGGACGCCCACAAGCCTCACAAGACTTGTCTGAAGGTAGCCCGGTACCAGTTTAAAAAATGAATGGAAGTATACACTCAGTGGACAGTTTATACGGTACAGCGTCACGTTCACAAAAATGGATCGCTCCTACAGACATCTAATAGACTCTACTGTTCAAAAGCTAGAACCAAATTTGGAGGAAGAAAACAGAAGTAGGGCCTCAAGAGGAGGAGGAAGGCAAGATAACAGAGAAATTATGTATTATTAAACAAAATTATGCTAAGTTCACGAGGCACCTGATTATGTATGCTAAGTTCACGTAGCCCCTGATTATGTGATGTCCAAGTTAATTGCTACAGTCAGGCCACCCCATCACCTCCGTAAACAGTGTTATGGTGTCTAGGGCTGTGGCGGTAATTGAATAACCGTGTAATTGACGGTTCTGGATTAGGACCTTCATGATTATAAGCAATTGTTTTGCTAACTTAGTCTGTATATTAAACTGTCTACATCTCCTCTTTCCAACTGTCGTTTGATGCTCCAGCAGCTAATCCGCTAGATGCGCGGTGGTTGTAGAAGCACTAGCCCAGAGGTACCCAACTACTATTTGAGAAGGTCCGGTCACACAAATGTCCTAGATGGCAAAGGTCCGGATGGATATTGCCATTTATCGGCGTAGTAACAAACCCCCACATCGCGACCAATGCAATCCCAAACCGTTCAAACTGTTCACACCCCTCTTGTTGCCGGTGACATTTATTTATTTATTTTAAAGCTTATTTCCTGCAATTCTACACATTTTGCCATGTGGAGGAATTAAAATGTTGCAATTTAAAGCACATTTCCTGCAATTCTACACATTTTGCCATATCTTATGTGTATTCATATAATACCTGAGGTCGAGGTCCCTGGGCAGGTATTCTGGCCATGATAACTAACATTTAGATAGCTGGTTAGCTTAACTTACCCATCAAGCTAACATGGCCAGTAGTTAATCAACTTGACATTTCTGACAGGTTATGAATAGCTCTTTAAGGTCTGTCAGTGAATGACATAATACAATAAAAAATGTCCATGCACTACCAAATTAATTGCACCTTGTGCAGCCATTCCACTTTTACAACTCTCAACAGCAGTAAGTTGAAAGCCTGACTGAGTTCCAAAATGTATTATTTGTACTTGTTTTTTTCTGGGTCCCGATCCACACCGTGGTCCGCCAGTTGAGTCTGGCTGCGTTAGCCTATAGGCCATGGCACTTCAGTAAAAAAAAAAATATGTGTCGACTTTCTTTTATACAATGCACATTTTCATTGCTTGTTAGTTAATAAATAATTTGGTCTTCTTTTAAAAAAGGTTGGATGTGTCTGACTATTCATTAATTATTCAACAGCAGTTGACAAGGTTGTTCTGGCTCTGAGGTCTATTATGCCAAACATTTTTGTCAAATGGACAATGCGCTAATCCTCTCCAACCTGGCAGGGTATCACTTGGAATCTATAATAAATTCTATATCATATGATACCATGCCAAGTTGGGTAGGATGGAATTCCAAGTCGGGAACTCGTGCCTCTTTCTAGAGCTCCGACCTGAAGATCACTGACATCATGATTCAACCTTGTTTTTTTCCGAGTTCCCAGTTGTCTTGAAAGCACCATAAATCCAGAGAATGCCAGACTTTGATGACAAAGCTTGATGACAACATTTGCCCACAAGAAAGACCACCGCTCCACTTTCCTGTTCAAGTGAGCACAGCAGAACAAGGTGAGTCCAAAAATGTAATGTATCCTGCTGCATAAATGATGCTATATGCCAGGGAGATATGTATACTGTAGCTAAGAAAGTAATACTAAGTGTATGTTGTGTAGTAAGCTGTTAGTAGCCCATGTGGCTTATCCTAATAATTTGGTCCCTTTCCCCCTCATAACTTAGCCTACTGTTCTGACTTGGTGGTGCACATGTAGCCTATAGCCTGTTTTAGAGAAATGTAATTATCAAATATTGTAAGAGCTTTCATTGTCTGCTTATATGCCCCCTTTATTTATCCTACGGTTCTGACTTAGTGTACAGGGAGAATACTGTAAGAACGGCTCATGTTCTGAATTCTGTCGCAGTACATTTCAAAAGTACTAAAAAAATTGTTATATTGACTACATCCGTCCTAGCTCGCTCATTAATGTCTTAATCGAAATTACGGATTGCCTCTTAGCTCAATTGGTAGAGCATGGCGGTTGTAACGCCAGGGTAGTGGGTTCGATTCCCGGGACCACCCATACTTAAAAATGTATGCACACATGATTGTAAGTCGCTTTAGATAAAAGCGTCTGCTAAATGGCATATTATTATTATTATTATTATTATCCACTCGTCGTCCCCATATGCCATAGTTTGTACATCTCAATTGTCAGTAGAAACCACATTTGTTTAAGCAAGTCAGCCATATCAGCTATGTTTTTTAAAAAGGCAATAAATTAGGCTGATTGAACTGTTTCGCTGCCAGACAAGGCTCCGCTGATAGCCAGGTTTAACAGTGGTAAGGATTCACTCCATGGTGCTGAAAAGAAAGCTCTGCTGTTCGTACAGGTTTATGTAGGCCTAACAGTTTGTGGGCACCGTTTGTCGCCATTATAGTGCAATTAATGTATTGTTTAGTGTTGTGTAGTGGCTTTGCTGGCATGCATCTAAAAAAAAATGTGGGAGTTTGCCCCACCAAGATTTAAATGCTAAAATCGGCACTGACAATCATACATCACTCCAGTATTTACACACAGTATTTCTTTACAACATTCAAGTGCTAATTGCCTTTACTCCACTGCTGAAGAAGCATGACTCCAATCATCATATCTACTCATATTTCAAACATCCAGCCTGACAAAATATACATTTGTTATTAAGCCATGCCTCACAGTTAAGTGAATTATTGCCAATAAATATTTACAAATGGGTTTCCATTCGGTTTTGATATTTCATATTTACATTTCATGTAACATTTAGTAATCATAATTATCTATGCAACCAATGTTCTTCTCACAATTATTGTTTACAAACAATGGAGTAAAACAAGCGTATATTTTGGGTTGGACATTGCATCCTATTCTTAGTCTTTTAATCAATGGCATCAACATATTGCAAAACCAATCAACTGACTTGCAAAACCAATGAACAAATATGTGCAAAAGCAACACATATCTTAGTCTATCTTAGCATGAAAAACAGCATACAGAAAAATTCAGTATGTATCTTCCACTATGTCAAAATTGTGCATGGTATGTAAGTTTAGTATATATTTTCAACCCATCCAGTGTTTTATCTTTTTTTTTTTTTTATCAACGATATGTCATAGGATTCAACTACTGAAAACTGAAACAAACAAATGGATAAACAGTGGTAAATACCGCCCTTATGGTAGGCTACAGTGGTTAACACCACCCCAATGGTAGGCTACAGTGGTAAAAACCGCCACTATGGTAGGCTACAGTGGTAAACACCACCCCCATGGTAGGCTACAGCGGCAAACACCAACCCTTATGGTAGGCTACATTGGTAAACGCCACCCTTATGGTAGGCTACAGTGGTAAACACCACCCCTATGGTAGGCTACATTGGTAAACACCACCCCTATGGTAGACTACAGTGGTAAACACCACCCCTATGGTAGGCTACAGTGGTAAACACCACCCCCATGGTAGGCTACAGTGGCAAACACCACCTGTATGGTAGGCTGCAGGGGTAAACCACCCCTATGGTAGGCTACTTTGGTAAACACCACCCCTATGGTAGGCTACATTTGTAAACACCACCCCTATGGTAGGCTACAGTGGTAAACACCACCCCTATGGTAGGCTACAGTGGTAAACACCACCCCTATGGTAGGCTATAGTGGTAAACACCACCCCATGGTAGGCTACAGTGGCAAACACCACCTGTATGGTAGGCTACAGTGGTAAACACCACCCCTATGGTAGGCTACATTGGTAAACACCACCCCTATGGTAGGCTACAGTGGTAAACACCACCCCTATGGTAGGCTACATTGGTAAACACCACCCCTATGGTAGGCTACATTGGTAAACACCACCTCCATGGTAGGCTACAGTGGTAAACAACACCCCTATGGTAGGCAACATTGGTAAACACCACCCCTATGGTAGGCTACAGTGGTAAACACCACCCCTATGGTAGGCTACATTGGTAAACACCACCCCTATTGTAGGCTACAGTGGTAAACACCACCCCTATGGTAGGCTACAGTGGTAAACACCACCCCTATGGTAGGCTATAGTGGTAAACACCACCCCTATGGTAGGCTACATTGGTAAACACCACCCCTATGGTAGGCTACAGTGGTAAACACCACCCCATATGGTAGGCTACATTGGTAAACACCACCCCTATGGTAGGCTACAGTGGTAAACACCACCCCTATGGTAGGCTACAGTGGTAAACACCACCCCTATGGTAGGCTATAGTGGTAAACACCACCCCTATGGTAGGTTACATTGGTAAACACCACCCCTATGGTAGGCTACAGTGGTAAACACCACCAATATGGTAGGCTACATTGGTAAACACCACCCCTATGGTAGGCTACAGTGGTAAACACCACCCCTATGGTAGGCTACATTGGTAAACACCACCCCATGGTAGGCTACTGTGGCAAACACCACCTGTATGGTAGGCTACAGTGGTAAACACCACCCCTATGGTAGGCTACATTGGTAAACACCACCCCTATGGTAGGCTACAGTGGTAAACACCACCCCTATGGTAGGCTACATTGGTAAACACCACCCCTATGGTAGGCTACATTGGTAAACACCACCTCCATGGTAGGCTACAGTGGTAAACAACACCCCTATGGTAGGCTACAGTGGTAAATACCACCCCTATGGTAGGCTACAGTGGTAAATACCACCCCTATGGTAGGCTATAGTGGTAAACACCACCCCGTGGTAGGCTACAGTGGCAAACACCACCCCTGTGGTAGGCTACAGTGGTAAACACCACCCCCATGGTAGGCTACAGTGGCAAACACCAACCCTCTGGTAGGCTACATTGGTAAACACCACCCTTATGGTAGGCTACAGTGGTAAACACCACCCCTATGGTAGGCTACATTGGTAAACACCACCTCTATGGTAGGCTACAGTGGTAAACACCACCCCTATGGTAGGCTACAGTGGTAAACACCACCCCTATGGTAGGCTACAGTGGTAAACACCACCCCCATGGTAGGCTACAGTGGCAAATACCACCCCTATGGTAGGCTACAGTGGTAAACACCACCCCTATGGTAGGCTACAGTGGTAAACACCACCCCCATGGTAGGTTGCAGTGGCAAACACCACCTGTATGGTAGGCTACAGTGGCAAACACCACCTGTATGGTAGGCTACAGTGGTAAACACCACCCCCATGGTAGGTTACAGTGGCAAACACCACCTGTATGGTAGGCTACATTGGTAAACACCACCCTTATGGTAGGCTACATTGGCAAACACCTCCCCTATGGTAGGCTACAGTGGTAAACACCACCCCTATGGTAGGCTACAGTGGTAAACACCATCCCTATGGTAGGCTACATTGGTAAACACCACCCTTATGGTAGACTACATTGGCAAACACCTCCCCTATGGTAGGCTACAGTGGTAAACACCACCCCTATGGTAGGCTACAGTGGTAAACACCACCCCTATGGTAGGCTATAGTGGTAAACACCACCCCTATGGTAGGCTATAGTGGTAAACACCACCCCCATGGTAGGCTACAGTGGCAAACACCACCCCTGTGGTAGGCTACAGTGGTAAATACCAACCCCATTGTAGTCTACAGTGGTAAACACCACCCCCGCTCTACCAGGGGCATGTTTGAGGTAGTCTCCCACAGCTCTGCGTAAATCAAGTTCTGTGACCTTGCCATTCCATTTCTTGACTGCCCTGCAATAAAAAAAGAAACACAGTTAGTAAAACACTCAAAGTAATGGATAGGGAGCATCTATGGCCTCGGTTACACCCAGCACTTAAATGTGACTTCTGTCATCCGCTCACTGCAAGGTGCATTAAGTCTGGATGCACGAAAGTCATATTGTACTCGCATTAGGTTCAGATCTACCAGGATGGGCATTGTGTTCGGAATTTGATATAGTCTGGATGCAATCAGGCCACCAAATATGCATATGCAATGTAAAGCAATGGGGTGAATGAATGGGGAAAAATACATTCTACACAAATTACTTTCATAAAAACAAATAACAAATGTGTGTGCCTGAGGGGAAATAAACTTTCATACAGCCAAAAGGGGCAAGAAATTACATGAATATCTGTGGACAATTTGCACTAATGTAAATAAACATAGATGATGGAACATATTCCCTTTTGTTTACATGATGAACCGCTAAGGGGATATAAATATTTAACATCTAAATCATGTGTGACCTATCCACCTCTCTGTGTGTGAAGGTGTTCTTCCTAACCAGTCCCTCAACAGCTCTCAGACTGAGCTCCACACTCGCTGGGTCCTCAGAGGAGAGGAAGGCTGGAGAGAAATGTCGGGATGGAAAGATGAATGGATCAATCATTCAACAAGTCAGTAAAATAAAGAGAGTGTTGATAAGTTTAAATGTCCACCTCCCACTCATAGAGACCTATATACTGTATCTTACCCTCCAGACAGTCTCAGAGGTAGATATGCGGGACTTGGCTCATCTTCTAGTCAGATGACATCGTAGGGTGTGAGTGAATCATCACTGGTTCATACACACACAGGACAGGGACATAGAATTAAAACAACAGTGCTACAGCAGGTGAAAGCAGTATGGAATTAGTTTTCACCTGTCCAGTTCTTTCAGATCAGTATGAGCAGAGAACAGAAAATAGTGACAGTGAGCCACTTCAGACTATTGAGATGCACCCAAAACCTTGGTGACATACTATACTGTACCTCCAATTTGAGCTCGAGTCCGTTGATGTTCCTGCAGGAGTGGAGACACTCCCTCACCACCATGCCCATGCGCCTCACACGCTACGCTGCTGTCCAGGTGGCTCTGCATCCCTCCCAGCATGCACTGCAGCAGCTCTGACAGGGGGAAGGACATCAGGGTTGTGATCATTAGGCACCAAACAGAAGAAACTGGACTTCAACAAGGCGGGACTAAATGGACACGTCCCATAACAAAATGCTCATTGTCGTTTTCCGTAGGAAAATGCTTTCCATTTCTCAAATGAACACAACCCAGAGGTCAGAAAGTAGTGTGAACAGCTCTAATCGTGTGACATAATAATGTACCGTAGTTTTGGGGGTGTTACCTGACCGTACCTCCTGTAGCTCTGCATCACTCAGTAGTCCCACACACAGCAGCAGAGCCCGGCTCACATAGAGCTGCTGCTACAGAGAGGGTTGGCCCAGGTCTGGCACAGCGACCGCAGCACCTGAACACACACACACGCACAGTCAACAACATTGTCATAAATACACATATACTGTATCGTCACAACACTAAAGACTTTGTTTTATATAAGTGGTGGCCTCTCCCTGTCCTGAGCCAGGTAGCCCAGAAGAATCCTCAAGACATGAATCTGGGAAGGAAGTTGAAGAACAATGATAGATTGTCTGGACTCATAGCACAGAATGAATGACTGACTGCTTAGTTCACTGACTCACCTCATACTTGTGTTGGAGCAGCAGCAGTTTATGGGTGGTGACAGACTGGGCCTTTTTGTTCTTTTTTTTTTGGTCATTTAGCAGACACTCTTATCCAGAGCGACTTACAGGAGCAATTAGGGTTAAGTGCCTTGCTCAAGGGCACAGACAGATTTTTCACCTAGTCGGCTCGGGGATTAGAACCAGCGACCTTTCGGTTACTGGCACAACGCTCTTAACCACTAAGCTACCTGCTGCCCCAAAATATCTTGATCCTGGACCTCTGTCAGGCCGAGAGGAAAAAGAAAACTTACATTACGAGAGAAAGAAATGGGACATGGTAGCCTCCACATTAATGTAGAAGTGTTTAGAAACATTTACAATAAAAGTGACTTCAAAATCACACAAAACATTATTTACCATTCATTTTTATTGGGCACAAAATACAACCTAAACAAACAGCAAATGCACCCAACAAGTTTGTAGAGTCACAAGCTTGATGTAATCAGGGACCAAATACTAAACGTTTGACAACTTTAATACACATAAGTGAATTTGTCCCAATACTTTTGGTCCCTTAAAATGGGGGGGACTACAGTATGTACAAAAAGTGCTGTAATATAAGAACGGTTCACCTGATATGAACGACAATAACCTCAAATTAAAGCTGATTGACTGCACTTTAACCTCATAGTCATAGTATAATTTCAAATCGAAAGTGCTGGAGTACAGAGCCAAAACAACATCAAAATTGTCACTGTCCCAATACATTTGGAGCTCACTGCAAACAGAGTGCACAGGTTGAATGTGATTGGATGTTCAGATCAAACTCCTACCCGCCTATCTGTTGGCACTGGTGCCCGGAATCATGACAGTTCGCAGAAGACACCTGACAAACAGGATCATGCTGGCTATACTCCAGACAGGGAAATGGTGCCAAATGTGAATCAACTTTGAATTTGTGGATCTAGGGACTTCCCTATGGCTTCGGCAGCTTTTGGACCTCCCCTACAGATTTAGTATAAGTTACAGTCACACACAGTCACAGTCACACATTCCAAGGTGAAAGAGGAAAATATAAAGTTGAGGAGTATTCTTCACAAACCCTCTGCAAAATGGCAACGCCACAGCCAAAATGGCCAATGGTAAGGCTATTAGGTGTTTTTCTATACAATATTATAGTTTTTTTCATGCAACAGTACTTCTAAAATATAATGTCATAGATGTTAAAGCTGTAGCGGGTGGTAACATAGTATTGATTAGAGTTCTCTTTTTTTAAGAGATACTGTATGTATTGGTCATCATTGTTGAAAATGTGAAAGCCATTTTTTTGTGCCCAAAAGTAAAATGTGTATGAAGTAGTCTTTTATCATTTACATTTGTTTAGCATTGTATCAACTCCGTTCATCTGCATGACTGTAACAGAAACTGAAAGCAGGCATAGCGCAGTGCATGAAATAAACAAATCTGCGGCATTTTCTGTTTATTTTATCTCATGCATTTTTTACATTGTAAAAGTGATGTTTATTGATGCAGTGTGTTCAGAAAATAATTTAGAGGATTAACAACCTTGATGTTCTTGATGATATAGCCTATATTTATGCCGTATCTCTCTCATCACTCACACTCTCTATCTCTCTCTACACCCTCCTCTCTCTTTCTCTCTCTCTGTTCCAGGACTTACCAGTTAGACTCCATTATTGCCCCAGAGACCCTCCGATCCCTGTTCCGTACGATCCAACATTCCTGAACACAACTCACACCTCTCTGATGGTTGTCAAAAACCCTGAACCGACTGTCACCGTGCTCAACGGCTCAGACGGCAAAAGAGTCCAATTGGTCCTCAAGAGCACAGACACCATCGGCAAACTTCAGAAGAGTTTCCTACTGAAGCGGCCTGACCTGACGGGAAGCCTGAACCTCGCCTACAACGGCAAGCCCGTCCAGGGGCACCAGAGCCTGGGAGAGCTGGGGGTGAAGGATGGGGCTACCTTCATCACCTTTCAGAGGTGCCGTGGAGGGTAGATGTGGAGTTGACGTTGAGCAGTAGATGTGGTGGAGGGCTGTTTCCGTTGATCTATCCCTTGGTACGCAATAATATACAAACAATATCTGTTAATGATTTTTGTAATTTACAAAGAACAATTGCACTAGCCATATCACGTGTTCTTTTTGCACAACATAGTAGATTCTTTATTGATTAGAATACCAATCAAAGTGATTCTATAGCCTACTGAGGGAGAATGCATAATTGATGTCAAACCATCTGTCCTTTCTTTATGTTAAAGTAACTGTCCAGTGTTTCCATACTTACAATATAAATGAAAGAGTTTTCCTTCCAAAATGGTTTAATTAAGTATGTTAAAAAGCAGCTTTTCTGTGTTGGAATAGTGTGGGCGTACACCAACAACAGAATGGTGTTGGCGTATGCCGGTCAATAAAAATATTCATGCTGGTAGACCGCTGATTGGCCAGCTCATCCTCCTCAGGGAGATTTCATAATTTCTATTAGGAAATAGCAAGAGTTTTTTAAACGGCCTGTTTGAGATACAAGTTTGAGGTGGGGTTTTCAAAGTGTTTTTTCTTCAGTTTATGCTTTGGCCACAAATACAAGTACAAGACAAATCAACAATATTATTTGGATATGAGTTAAGAGAATATGAACTTTTAAAAGTGAGATTTTCACTGGGCAGTTACTTTAACTCCACCAGGCAATGCCAGAAGAGGACTGGCCACCCCTCAGAGCCTGGTTCCGCTCTAGGTTCCTTCCTAGGTTTCTGCCTTCCTAGGGAGTTTTTCCTAGCCACTTTGTTTCTACATCTGAATTGCTTGCTGTTTGGGGTTTTAGGCTGGGTTTCTGTAGAAGCACTTTGTGGCATCTCCTGGAATAAAAATAGCTTCATAAATAAATTTGATTGACTGATTTAACTGTATTTTTTAGCTCTTGCCTGGTACTAGCTAACAAAGTGAACTATAATCCGGTCACCAATCAGTGTGAGGTAGTTCACCATGTTAAATGTGCCGTTTGTGAGGTTTTATTGATAATTTTGATATACCATTGTTGTTTATTAAGAGTAGGCTACTACTGTATCTGAAATAGCTTAGTACTGATTTCTAACTTTATGGTAAAAAAAAATATTTTTGCACTGGAATTATGTTTTCAATGACAACCAAAAAGACTAGCCAATCAGGAGGATGATTAACTAAATAAATCATGTTTAAACATATTTGTATTTCTTTTATCTGCATAAATGGACATTGTATTCACCCTTAAATAAACACCTACATTTTTTCAAGTGTATGCCATCTGTGTCTGGTGACATTTTCAGGATAAAACATTGGCCAATAACTGGTTAAGAAAAATTAATTAACCACACTTGCTGCCACATCGACCTGAGCTAGCATATGTGCTGCACAAATCAAATTATCTATTGATGCTCACTCGTTTGGTTGTCACCTGTTCAGTAGAAGGACAGTCTTCATGGAAATCACATGACGAAGAGGACGGGGCTGGCTATACTCCAGGAAGTGGCTTGGCCAAAAGTACCAACAATAAAGTGTGGTAGGGGATTCCCTTTGGCTTAGATTTCCCCCTGCAGCTTACAGGTATAAAATAAATCCTTATCTTCAAAGGAACAGAACAAGAAACATATGTTTGAGAAGAGTAGTTCTCACATACTGACCACCAGTAATAATGACAAATGCACTCCAATGGCCAAAGGTATAGGTGCTGAGGTTTAACATTTGAGATTATATTGTCTGCAGTTTGCTCCATGCAGCACAGGGGAAGCCTACTTCTGCAATGCCTTTCATAGATTTTGAAATTGTAGTGGTTGCTACGTTTATGTGGATTTTCACGCTGTTACCACTGTTTCACAAACATTTAAGCCTACTTAGTATTGAGTCGAGGCTAGGACTAGTGTTACCCCAGACACTTGTCGATAACAGTTTTGATCGAATAGGAATAAACTTAACAATTACATTAGTTCAACCTAAACTTGTGTTTTCAAAGAAATGACGGCCGGAAGTGCATTGCAAGAAAGAAACAAATCTTCGGCACATTCCATTTTGTATCTCTTGCATTTTTAAAACATTTTTTTTAAACATAGCAAAAGGTATGTTTATTGATGCAGTGTTTCCCAAAAGGGACGACGAGGATTAACTGACTTGAGAAAGCCTATTTTTTCAGCATCTCACTCTCCAATCGCACACTCTCTCATTCTCTCTCTCTCCCTACCTTCCTCATGCCCCTTCCTCTCTCTCTTTATTTCTCTCCATCCCAGGCCTTCCTTTTTAGACTCCATGATAGACCCAGTGAAGATCCTCCGATCCCGGTTCCGTACGATCCAATATTCTTGAACACATCTCACACCTCTCTGCTGGTTGTCAAAGACCCTGAACCGACCCTCCGATGTAACTTTCACCGTGGTCAACGGCTCAGACAGCAAAAGCGTACAATTGGTCCACAAGAGCACAGACACCATCTGCAAACTTCAGAGGAGTTTCCTACTGAAGCGACCTGACCTGACGGGAAGCCTGAACCTCGCCTACAACGGCAAGCCCGTCCAGGGGCACCAGAGCCTTGGAGAGCTGGGGGTGAAGAATGGGGCTACCTTCATCACATTTCAGAGGTGTGCTGGAGGGTAGACGTGGAGTAGACGTGGAGAAGTAGATGTGTAGGAGGGCAGTTTCCATTGATAAATCCCTTGGTATGAAATAATATACAAACAATATCTACAACATTACTGTGAAATGCTTACTTACAAGCCCTTAACCGGCAATGCAGTTAAAAAAAATAAGAGTTAAGAAAATATTGACGAAATAAACTAAAGTTTAAAAAAAGTTACACAATAAAATAACAGTAACAAAGCTATATATACAGGGGGTACTGGTACCGAGTCAACGTGCAGGGGTACAGTTTAGTGTGTTAATGAATTTGTGATTTACAAAGAACAATTGCACTAACCATATCAGGTGTTCTTTTTGCATGACAGTGGTCCTCTGTAGCTCAGCTGGTAGAGCACGGCACTTGTAACTCCAAGGTAGTGCGTTCGATCCCCAGGACCACCCATACACAAAAATGTATGCATGCATGACTGTAAGTCGCTTTGGATAAAAGCGTCTGCTAAATGGCATATTATATTATTACATAATATATTCTTTATTGATTAGAATACCAACCAAAGTGATACTGTAGCCAACTGCGGGAGGATTCACAATGAAGAATGCCAATGCACCTCTGTATGCATCTCTGTTTTTTCTTTATGTTAAATGTCTCTTGTTTTGTTCTTGCCTGTTATGTACTAGCTATTGTAAACGCACACTTCACAGAGAAGGCATTGTCTAATGGAAATATGCAACTACATGCTAGAACGCGCCAATAGGAACTTGCTAGCTTGTCCTTGGCTCTGCCCACCTCCTTGCTTATTCTGCACACTATTCTTAATTTGCTCCTGTTGAAAACGAGACAGATGAACTATCCTTGGTTAGTTATAAATATCTTTGTTACTGATTTCTTATTTTAATTTTACAACTTTGTTTTGCACTTGAAATGTTTTCAATGACAACCAAGGCTAGCCAATCAGCAGAATGATACAAATTATTATAATAATAAATATATATACAGTGGGGAGAACAAGTATTTGATACACTGCCGATTTTGCAGGTTTTCCTACTTACAAAGCATGTAGAGGTCTGTAATTTTATCATAGGTACACTTCAACTGTGAGAGACGGAATCTAAAACCAAAATCCAGAAAATATTTGATACATCAGAAAAGCAGAACTTATTATTTCGTTAAGTTTGCGTACACCTTAGCCAAATACATTTAAACTTAGTTTTTCATAATTCCTGACATTTAATCCTAGTAAAAATTCCCTGTCTTAGGTCAGTTAGGATCACCACATTATTTTAAGAATGTGAAATGTCAGAATAATAGTAGAGAGAATGATTTATTTCAGCTTTAATTTCTTTCATCACATTTCCAGTGGGTCAGAAGTTTACATACACTCAATTAGTATTTGGTATCATTGCCTTGAAATTGTTTAACGTGGGTCAAACGTTTCGGGTAGGCTTGCACAAGCTTCCCACAAAAGTCTGGTGAATTTTGGCCCATTCCTACTGACAGAGCTGGTGTAACTGAGTCAGGTTTATAGGCCTCCTTGCTCCCAGTTCTGCCCACAAATGTTCTATAGGATTGAGGTCAGGGCTTTGTGATGGCCACTCCAATACCTTGACTTTGTTGTCCTTAAACCATTTCACCAGAACTTTGGAAGTATGCTTGGGGTCATTGTCCATTTGGAAGACCCATTTGTGACCAAGCTTTAACTTCCTGACTGATGTCTTGAGATGTTGCTTCAATAGATCCACATAATTTTCCTTCCTCATGATGCCATCTATTTTGTGAAGTGCACCAGTCCCTCTTGCAGCAAAGCACCCCACAGCATGATGCTGCCACCCCCGTGCTTCATGGTTGGGATGGTGTTCTTTGGCTTGCAAGTTATCCCCTTTTTCCTCCAAACATAACGATGGTCATTATGGCCAAACAGTTCTATTTTTGTTTCATCAGACCAGAGGACATTTCTCCAAAAAGTACGATCTTTGTCCCAATGTGCAGTTGCAAACCGTAGTCTGGCTTTTTTATGGCGGTTTTGAAGCAGTGGCTTCATTTTGTGGAGTGGTTGAAAAACGAGTTTTAATGACTTCAACCTAAGTGCATGTAAACTTCCGACTTCAACTGTATATACACTGTATATTAAAATGTTATTTTGTATTTTACCTGTGTCACGGTTTCGGCCGAGGCTGCTCCTCCTCCTTGCTCGGGCAGGCTTCGGCGTTCGTCGTCCCCGGAGTACTAGCTGCCACCGTTGTATGTTATCGATGTTTGTTTGGTTTTGTCTTCCTTGTACACCTGTTTCCTTTTAGTGTTCATTATGTCCCCTATAAGTTTCTCATTTTGTTTGTAGTTAGTTGTGTGTAATTGTTCCGCCTGTCCATAGGTGCTGTGATTTTGCTCTCTTGTATTTAGAGTACGGACGCACTATTTACGTATCCTTTTGTATTTTGGTGTATTTGCGCACTGTTGCGTAATCGCTCGCCTCCGTGTTTGTTGAGGTCCGTTACTTTGTGTCGTCTAGTAAAGTCTGTTGGACGAAGCTTCTGTGTCCTGCGCCTGACTCCTACACCACATCCACATCAGCCATTGACAGAATTACACACCACAACATGGAGTCAGCAGGAGCAGCAGCAGCACCCGAGTCGCTGGAGGATCGTGTCCGCGGACAAGACGACAGGATCCATCAACTCGGAACCGCCCTGCAGGACGTGATCAACACTCTGCACCGATGGGAGACCAGAGGAGTGCCCACACCTCCTCCTACCTTACCACCACCATCGGTCAGTCCTCCCATCCCAGCTCCGGAATCCAGTGGGATTCGGCTCTCGCTCCCGAGGGCGTATGATGGCGCCACAGCCAGGTGTCAGGGGTTCCTTCTGCAGGTGGACCTCTACCTGGCCACCATACACCCCGGCGCCCTCGGGATACGAGAGCATTTCCGCCCTCATCTCCTGTCTCTCCGGCAAGGCGTTGGAGTGGGCCAACGCCGAATGGAGGGGAATAGACGCCGCCACCATCACCTACGCGGAGTTCTCCCGCCACTTCAGGGCAGTGTTCGACCATCCACCTGAGGGGAAAGCGGCGGGGGAGCGTCTATTCCACCTCCAACAGGGGAAGAGGAGCGCACAGGAGTTCGCCCTGGAATTCCGGACTCTAGCGGCGGATGCGGGGTGGAATGAGCGGGCCCTCATCGACCACTATCGATGCAGTCTACGGGAGGACGTTCGTCGAGAGCTGGCCTGCAGGGACACCAACCTATCGTTCGACCAGTTGGTGGACATGTCCATCCGTCTCGACACCCTGCTGGCCACCCGCGGACGTCCCGAGTGGGGGCCGTCCATTCCATCCTCCAGCACCTCCGAGCCGAGCCCTATGGAGCTCGGGGGTGCTGGCGCTAGAGAGAGGAGGAGAGGGAGCCTGAGGGGGGCCGTCCCCTGCACCAACTGTGGCCGTGGAGGGCACACTGCGGCTAGGTGCTGGGGAGGGTCTCCAGGGGGACGGGACAACAGGCCACGCACTGGGGAGTCCTTCCAGGTGAGTAGGCGCCCCACTTACCCAGAGCTCTCTGTTGTTCACTTATGTATACCTGTAAGATTTCCTCAGGTTGCACCTCATTCCCAGCATAAGGCGCTAGTAGATTCAGGCGCAGCTGGGAATTTTGTTGATCGGAATTTTTGTGTAAGGTTAGGGATTCCCCTCCTTCCTGTGGATGCTCCCTTCCCTGTCCATGCACTAGATAGCCGCCCGTTGGGATCGGGGTTGATTAGAGAGGTCACTGCACCACTTAGGATGAGTACGCAGGGGGGTCATGAGGAAACTATTCAGTTATATCTGATCGACTCTCTTGCGTATCCTGTGGTGCTGGGGCTTCCCTGGTTGATTACCCATAATCCCTCCATTTCGTGGCAACAGAGGGCTCTCAAGGAGTGGTCTGCCCAGTGTGTAGGGCGATGTCTAGGTGTTTCCGTGGGGGCGACCTCGGTGGAGAGTCCGAACCAAGTGCCCGCAATGCACATTCCCCCTGAGTATGAGGATGTAGCACTCGTGTTTAGCAAGACGAGGGCGACACGGTTGCCTCCTCATAGACAGGGGGATTGTGCGATAGACCTCCAGGCAGGAGCAGCGCTTCCGCGGAGCCATGTGTATCCTCTGTCTCAAGAGGAAAAGGGGGCTATGGAGACATACATAGCCGAGTCTCTGAGACAGGGATACATACGGCCCTCCACTTCCCCTGCGTCCTCGAGTTTCTTTTTTGTGAAGAAGGATGGAGGGTTGCGCCCGTGTATTGATTACCGTAGTCTCAATCAGATCACTGTGAAATACAGTTATCCACTCGCTCTGATTGCGACTATGACGGAATCATTACACGGAGCGCGTTTCTTCACAAAACTGGATCTCAGGAGCGCCTACAACTTGGTGCGCATTAGGGAGGGAGATGAATGGAAGACAGCATTTAGTACCACCTCGGGTCATTACGAGTATCTCGTCATGCCATACGGGTTAATGAATTCTCCTTCAGTCTTCCAATCCTTTGTGGACGAGATCTTCCGGGACATGCATGGGCAGGGTGTGGTTGTGTACATTGACGACATTCTAGTGTACTCTTCTACCCGAGCCGAGCATGTAGCCCTGGTGCACCGAGTGTTGGGGAGGCTGTTGGAACACGACTTGTATGTCAAGGCAGAGAAATGTCTGTTTTTCCAGGAGTCTGTCTCCTTTTTGGGTTATCGGTTGTCCGCGTCAGGGGTGAGGATGGAGGTTGACCGCGTGTCAGCCGTGCGTAATTGGCAAACCCCAACCACGGTTAAAGAGGTGCAGCAGTTCTTGGGTTTTGCCAATTACTACCAGAGGTTTATCCGGGGTTTTGGACAGGTGGCTGCTCCCATAACGTCCCTGCTGAAGGGGGGCCCGGTGCGTTTGCAGTGGTTAGCTGAGGCGGACAGGGCATTTGGGAGACTGAAGGACCTGTTTACTTCGGCTCCGGTGCTGGCGCATCCGGACCCCGCTTTACCATTCCAGGTAGAGGTGGACGCGTCAGAGGCCGGTATTGGGGCCGTACTGTCGCAACGGTCCGGCACGCCACCTAAACTCTGCCCCTGTGCTTTTTATTCCAAGAAGCTCAGCCCAGCGGAGCGAAATTATGACGTAGGGGACAGCGAGCTGTTAGCCGTGGTACAGGCCCTAAAGGTGTGGAGGCATTGGCTTGAGGGGGCTCAACACCCTTTTCTCATTTTGACTGACCACCGTAACCTGGAGTACATCCGGGCAGCTAGGAGATTGAACCCTCGTCAGGCTCGGTGGAACATGTTTCTAACCCGGTTCGTATTTAAAATAACTTACATCCCTGGGTCCCAGAACGGTAAGGCAGACGCCCTGTCCCAGCGGTATGACACAGAGTAGAGGTCCATTGAGCCCACTCCCATACTGCCGGAGTCTTGTCTGGTGGCACCGGTAGTGTGGGAGGTTGATGCGGAAATCGAGCGGGCGTTGCGTACCGACCCTAGTCCCCCAGAGTGTCCTGTGGGTCGGACGTACGTTCCGCTCGAGGTTCGGGATCGTCTGATTTATTGGGCTCATACGTCCCCCTCCTCTGGACATCCAGGTATTGGCCAGACAGTGCACTGTCTTAGCGCTAGGTACTGGTGGCCAACGTTAGCCAGGGATGTGAGGGTTTATGTCTCCTCCTGCTCGGTGTGCGCCCAGTGTAAGGTGCCTAGACACCTGCCCAGGGGGAAGTTACAACCCCTGCCCGTTCCACAACGACCCTGGTCTCACCTCTCGGTGGATTTCGTTACAGACCTTCCCCCCTCTCAGGGGAATACAATACTGGTCGTTGTGGATCGGTTCTCTAAGGCCTGTCGTCTCCTCCCAATGCCGGGTCTCCCTACTGCCCTACAGACCGCTGAGGCACTGTTCACCCACGTCTTTCGGCACTACGGGGTGCCCGAGGATATAGTGTCTGATCGAGGTCCCCAGTTCACCTCCAGAGTCTGGAGGGCGTTCATGGAGCGCTTGGGGGTCTCGGTGAGCCTTACCTTGGGGTATCACCCAGAGAGCAATGGGCAGGTAGAAAGAGTGAACCAGGATGTGGGTAGGTTTCTGAGATCTTATTGCCAGGGCCGGCCGGAGGAGTGGGCGAGGTATATCCCCTGGGCAGAGATGGCACAGAACTCTCTCCGCCACTCCTCCACCAACCTAACCCCTTTCCAATGTGTGTTAGGGTATCAGCCGGTTCTGGCACCATGGCATCAGAGCCAGATCGAGGCTCCTGCGGTGGATGAGTGGGTGCGGCGCTCGGAGGAGACGTGGAACGATGCACACGTCCATCTGCAGCGGGCCATCCATCGACAAAAGGCGAGCGCCGATCTCCACCGCAGTGAGGGTCCGGTGTACGCACCTGGAGATCGAGTCTGGCTCTCGACTCGAAACCTGCCCCTCCGCCTGCCCTGCCGGAAGCTGGGTCGTCGGTTTGTGTGGCCATTTAAAGTCCTGAGGAGATTGAACGAGGTGTGATACAGGTTACAACTGCCTATTGATTATCACATTAACCCTTCTTTCCATGTGTCTCTTCTCAGGCCGGTGGTAGCTGGTCCACTCCAGGACTGTGAGATAAGAGAGACTCCTCCGCCCCCACTGGACATCGAGGGGGCTCCGGCGTACACAGTTCGGTCCATCTTGGATTCGAGACGTCGGATGGGGGGTCTCCAATATCTCGTGGAGTGGGAGGGGTACGGCCCGGAGGAACAGTGCTGGGTGCCGAGGAGGGACATCTTACACCCATCTCTCCTGACTGAGTTCCACCGTGGTCATCCCACGCGCCCTGCTCCGCGTCCTCCTGGTCGTCCCCGAGACCGGGGTCAGCGCACGGCTGGAGCCGCGCATCAAGGGTGGGGTACTGTCACGGTTTCGGCCGAGGCTGCTCCTCCTCCTTGCTCGGGCAGGCTTCGGTGTTCGTCGTCCCCGGAGTACTAGCTGCCACCGTTGTATGTTATCGATGTTTG
The DNA here is from genome assembly GCF_964263955.1 of Coregonus lavaretus. Lineage (NCBI taxonomy): Eukaryota > Metazoa > Chordata > Actinopteri > Salmoniformes > Salmonidae > Coregonus > Coregonus lavaretus. Next base: position 29,454,736 of record NC_140025.1, on the reverse strand, counting down.
TTTGGTTTTGTCTTCCTTGTACAGCTCTTTCCTTTTATGTTCATTATGTCCCCTATAAGTTTCTCGTTTTGTTTGTAGTTAGTTGTGTGTAATTGTTCCGCCTGTCCGTAGGTGCTGTGATTTTGCTCTCTTGTATTTAGAGTACGGACGCACTATTTGCGTATCCTTTTGTATTTTGGTGTATTTGCGCACTGTTGCGTAATCGCTCGCCTCCGTGTTTGTTGAGGCCCTTTACTTTGTATTGTCGTGTCGTCTAGTAAAGTCTGTTGGACGAAGCTTCTGTGTCCTGCGCCTGACTCCTACACCACATCCACATCAGCCATTGACAATCTGCATATATGGACATTTTATGAACACCTAATTGAACACCTAATTCTTTCAAGTATATGCCATCTGTGTCTGGTGACATTTTCATGACAAAACATTGACGAATAACTAGTTCTGAAAATACATTAACCACACTTATTGCCACATTGACCAGAGCTAGGGGAAACCCCAAAAACATGCCACTTCGATACAGCTACTACCGGAAGTGACTTTTCGTAGCAGGTTAGGAGAGCATTTTCGTTAACCATAACCCTAACCATTTTCCTAACCTTAACGTAATTATCCTAACCTGCTGTGTCAATTATCCTAACCTGCTGCGTAAGTTCTCCTAACTGGCTACGAAAAAGTCACTTCCGGTCATGGCTGAATCAAAGTGGCGTTTTTTTAGGTGAGTTAGCTAAGTGCCGCACAAATATAATGATCTGTTGATGCTCACTTGTTTGGTTGTCACCTGTTGTTCTAGTAGCAGTAGAAGGACAGTCTTCCAGGAAATCACATGATAAAGAGGATGGTGCTGGCTATACTCCAGGAAATGTTCCTTAAATGACATGGCTTGGATTTCCCCTGCAGATTAAAGGTAAATAAGGGGGTTTACATTCAAATGAACAGAAAGAGAAACTATTTGGTTGAGAAGAGTAGATTTCACATACAGACTCCACCAGTAATAATGGCAAATGCACTCCAATGGCCAAAGGTAAAGGTGCTGGCGTTTGATATTTGAGATGATAATGTCTGCAGTTTGCTCCAAGTAGCACAGAAGGAGACTGCTTCTACAATGCCCCTCATAGATTTTGAATCACTAGTGGTTGCTATTAATTAATATGCTCTTAAAGGAAATATTAACACACACACTGCCACAACCCCCAATGTAGAATAATAGTGAAGACATCAAAACTATGAAATAACATATATGGAATCATGCAGTAACCAAAAAAGTGTTAAACAAATGTCACGTTCGTTGTATAAATGGTCGGACCAAGGTGCAGCGTGGTATGCGTACATAGTCGTTTATTATTATAAACAGCGACAAAATAACAAAAGCAACAGAACGTGAAGTTTTAAAGGCTAACAGCAACAAGCCTAAACAGAAACAAGATCCCACAACTAAAGGTAGGCAAAATGGCTGCCTAAGTTTGATCCCCAATCAGAGACAATGATCGACAGCTGCCTCGGATTGGGAACCACACTCGGCCAATATAGACATCTATAACATAGATATGTCAACATTCACACCCTGACCAAACTACCTAGAGAAATAACAGGGTTCTCATGGTCAGGGCGTGACAGTAACCCCCCCCCCCCCCCCCCCCCCCCCCCCCCCAAAGGTGCGGATTCCGGCCGCAAAAACCTTACTCAATAGGGGAGGTTCCGGGTGGGCATCTAGCCTCGGTGGCGGCTCCGGCTTCGGACGCAGTACACTCCTCTCCTTTCCTGCCTCCCCATAGCACACCTGGTCCAGTCTGGACCCCGGTGCGATGCCTCCCCTCTCAGTCCTCCCACGATGCACCAAGCCCTGTCTGGACCCTGGTGTGGGAGGCCCCGACCCTGGAGAGGGGTTGACGTCTGGCTCCGGCTCAGACCCCGGTGGAGCGGACTGCCCCGGCTCTGGTTGGGAGCAGAAAACCGGAGCTGGATTAGGCACCGGTGTAGCGGACTGCTCTGGCACTGAAGTGGAGCAGCCGACCGGAGCTGGACCAGGCACCGATGGAGCAGACTGCTCTGGCACTGGAGTGGAGCAGCTGACCAGAGCTGAACTGGACCCCGGTGGAGTGGACTAATCTGGCACTGGACTGGAGCAGCTGACCGGAGCTGGACTAGGCACCAGTGGAGCGGACTACTCTGGCACTGGAGTGGAGCAGCTGACCGGAGCTGAACTGGACCCCAGTGGAGTGGACTATTCTGGCACTGGACTGGAGCAGCTGACCGGAGCTGGACTAGGCACCAGTGGAGCGGACTACTCTGGCACTGGAGTGGAGCAGCTGACCGGAGCTGAACCAGGCACCGGTGGAGCGGACTGCTCTGGCACTGGAATGGGCCATACCGGGCTGGGGACACGCACCACTGGTCTGGTGTGAGGAGCAGGCACGGGGCGCACCGGGCTGGGGACACGCACCACTGGTTTGGTGCGAGGAGCAGGTACGGGCCGTACAGGACTGTAGACACGCACCACTGGTTTGGTGCGAGGAGCAGGTACAGGGCGCACCGGGCTGGCGACACGTACCTGGTTTGGTGCGAGGAGCAAGCACGGGCCATACCGGTCTGTGAAGGCGCACTGGCGGCACAGTGCATAAAGCCGGTGCATAGCCTGGTGCCTGCACGGTCACACGCTCCTCAAAGCGAGTGGGGGGAGTTGGCTCTGCTAAACCTGGCTCCTCCAACCTCTGCTTTAAGGCCCGAGCTCTCTGCTGCTGGAGGGTTAACTCCTCTCTCAGCTCCTCCTGTTGCCTGGCCAGCTCCTCTCTCTGTGCATCCACTGACTCCTTCTCCCTGTGGGCCTCCTGCAGCGCCTCCTTCTGAAGGGAGAGCTCCTGCTCCCTCTTATCTATCAGCCCCCGTAAGGTGGTGGTCTTCTCTCTCAGAGTGCTGAGCTGCAGGTCTTTCAGGGTCTCCTGCTGCTTCGCCCACCACCACATGTTCCCCCCCCCCCCAACATTTTCTTGGGGCTGACTCTTGGGCTTCCTTAGTGATCGGGACCTTTTGAGTCACCGTTTTCTCTCCCTCGCTGTCTCCGTCTGCTTCCAAGGAAGGCGATCCATTCCTGCCTGGATCTCCTCCCACGTCTATGATCCTTTTCCGTCTAAGATCTCCTCCCATGTCCATGATGTCTGCTCCTCCTGTACACGCTGCTTGGTCCGTTGGTGGTGGGATCTTCTGTCACGTTCGTTGTATAAATGGTCGGACCATGGTATGCGTACATAGTCGTTTATTATTATAAACACCGACAAAATAACAAAAGCAACAGAATGTGAAGTTCTAAAGGCTAACAGCAACAAGCCTAAACAGAAACAAGATCTCACAACTAAAGGTAGGCAAAATGGCTGCCTAAGTATGATCCCCAATCAGAGACAACGATCGACAGCTGCCTCTGATTGGGAACCACACCCGGCCAACATAGACATCTATAACATAGATATGTCAACATTCACACCCTGACCAAACTAACTAGAGAAATAACAGGGTTCTCAAGGTCAGGGCGTGACAAGAAATCAAAATATATTTTATATTTGAGATTCTTCAAAGTAGCCACCCTTTGCCTTGATGACAGCTTTGCACACTCTTGGCATTCTCTCAACCAGCTTCACCTGGAATGCTTTTCCAACAGCCTTGAAGGAGATCCCACATATGCTGAGCACTTGTTGGCTGCTTTTCCTTCTCTCTGTGGTCCAACTCATCCCAAACCATCTCAATTGGGTTGAGGTTGGGTAATTGTGGAGGCCAGGTCATCTGATGAAGCACTTACACAGCCTGGAAGTGTGTTGTGTCATTGTCCTGTTGAAAAACAAATTATAGTCCCACTAAGTGCAAACCAGATGGAATGGCGTATCGTTGCCGAATGCTGTGGTAGCCATGCTGGTTAAGTATGCCTTGAATTCTAAATTAATCACTGACAGTGTCACCAGCAAAGCACCCCCACAACATCACACCTCCTCCTCCATGCTTCACAGTGGGAATCACACATGCGGAGACCATCCGTTCACCTATTCTGCATCTCACAAAGACACGGCGGTTGGAACCAAAAATCTCAAATTTGGACTAATCAGACCAAAGGACAGATTTCCACCGGTCTAATGTCCATTGCTCGTGTTTCTTGGCCCAAGCAATTCTCTTCTTCTTCTTGGTGTCCTTTAGTAGTGATTTCTTTGCAGCAATTCGACCATGAAGGCCTGATTCACACAGTCTCCTCTGAACAGCTGATGTTGAGATGTGTCTGTTACTCTGTGAAGCATTTATTTGGGCTGCAATTTCTGAGGCTGGTAACTGTAATGAACTTATCCCTTGCAGCAGAGGTAACTCTGGGTCTTCCGTTCTTGTGGCGGTCCTCATGAGAGCCAGTTTCATCATTACGCTTGATGAATTTTGCGACTGCACTTGGAGAAACGTTCAATGTTCTTGAAATGTTCCGTATTGATGGACCTTCATGTCTTTAATGTAATGATGGACTGTCGTTTCTCATTGCTTTTTTGAGCTGTTCTTGCCATAATATGGACTTGGTCTTTTACCAAATATACCTTTCTTCTGTATACCAACCCTACCTTGTCACAATACAACTGATTGACTCAAACTTATTAAGAAGGAAATAAATTACACAAATTAACCTTTAACAAGGCACACCTGTTTATTGAAATGTATTACAGGTGGCTACCTCATGAAGCTGGTTGAGAGAATGCCAAGAGTGTGGAAAGCTATCATCAAGGCAAAGGGTGGCTATTTGAAGAATCTCAAATATAAAATATATTTGGATTTGTTTAGCATCTTTTTTAACATAGTTTTGATGTCTTCACTATTATTATACAATGTAGTAAATAGTAAAAATAAATGAGTAGGTGTGTTCAAACTTTTGACTGGTACTGTATACAAAACATATTATTTTTATTTTTATCATGCCCAGCTCACAAGGCCCCTAATTCAGCCGGTGATTTCCAACTCACAACAACTTGGCAGTCAGGTTTTTCTCGTTGCTCTGTTCCTGGTGCATGTTGTTGTTAGATAATTATAAATCGCTCTGGATAAGAGCGTCTGCTAAATGACTAAAATGTAATGTAATAAATCTATGACTGTTGCGTATCTGATGGCACTGGTACCAGGAAACCACCTGGCAAATAGGATCATGCTGGCTATACTCCAGAGAAGGGAATGGTGGCCAAATGGTAAGAATAAACTTTGAATTTGTGGATCTATTGACTTCCCTACGGCTTCGGCAGCTTTTGGACCTCCCCTAGAGATTTAGTATAAGATACAGCCACACACAGTCACAGTCACACATTCCAATTTGAAAGAGGAAAATATTAAGTTGAGGAGTATTCTTCACAAACCCTCTGCAAAATGGCAACGGCACAGCTACAATGGCCAATGGTAAGGCTATTAGGTGTTTTTCTATACAATATTATAGTTTTTTTCATGCAACAGTACTTCCACAATATAATATCATAGATGTTAAAGCTGTAGTGGTTGGTAACATAGTATTGTTTAGATATATATTTTTTAAAGAGATACTGTATGTATTGGTCATCAATTTTGAAAATGTGAAAGCTGTTTTTTCTTTTATCATTCACAATTGTTTATCATGGTGTCAACTCTGTTCATATGCATGACTGACTGCAACAGAAACTGAAAGCAGGCATAGTGCAGTTCATGAAATAAACAAATCTGCGGCATATTCCGGGATTTTTTACATTGCAAAAGAGATGATCTAGTGTGTCAGAAAAGGATGAAGAGGATTAACAACCTTGACGTTCTTGATGATATTGGCTGTATTTATGCCATATCTCTCTCATCTCTCACATTCTCACATTCTCTCTCTCTCCCTCCATTCCTCCCTCTCTCTATCTCTTTTCCTTTCTCTCTGTCCCAGGCCTTCCAATTTAGACTCCAGCATTGCCCCAGAGGAGACCTTCCGATCCCTATTCTGTACGATCCAACATTCTTGAACGCAACTCACACCTCTCTGGTGGTTGTCAAAGACCCTGAACCGACACGTGCCTCCCGTTTCACTGTCACCGTGCTCAACGGCTCAGACGGCAAAATAGTCCAATTGGTCCTCAAGAGCACAGACACCATCGGCAAACTTCAGAGGAAGTTCCTACAAAAGCGGCCTGACCTGACGGGAAGCCTGAACCTAGCCTACAACGGCAAGCCCGTCCAGGGGCACCAGAGCTTGGGAGAGCTGGGGGTGAAGAATGGGGCTACCTTCATCACCTTTCAGAGGTGCCGTGGAGGGTAGACGTGGAGCAGTAGATGTGTAGGAGGGCTGTTTCCGTTCATCTATTCCTTGTTATGCAAAATGAACAATATGTGTCAATGAATTTGTGATCTATAAAGAATATTTGCATTAGCCATATCAGGTATTCTTTTTGCACAACATTGTAGAATATTTATTGATTAGAATACCAATCAAAGTGACGCTGTAGCCTACTGAGGGAGAATGCACAATGAAAAATGACAATGCATCTGTGTCCTTTCTTTATTTTAAAGCAATTATCCAGTGTTTCCAGACTTCTATGAAATATGACCTATAAATACTTACAATAAGAGTGAAATAGTTTTTTTTCCAAGAAATAGTAATTAAGTATGTTAAAATGCAGCTTTTCTGTGTTCGAATGGTGTGGGCATACACCAACAACAGAATGGTGTTGGCGTATGCCGGTCATTAAAAATATTCATGCGAGTAGACCGCTGATTGACCAGCTCATCCTCGTAAGGGAGATCACATAATTTCTATGAGGAAATAGCAAGTGTTTTTTAAACGGCCTGTTTGAGATACAAGTTTGAGGTGGGGTTTTAAAAGTAATTTTTTTATCTCCAATTTATGCTTTGGCCACAAATACAAGTATAGGACAAATCAACAACATTATTTGGATATGCATTAATATGCATAACTTCTAAAAGTGAGATTTTCACTGGGCAGTTACTTTAACTCCACCCAGCACAGCCAGAAGGGAACTGGTCAACCCTCATAGCCTGGTTACGCTCTAGGTTTCTTCCTAGGTTCCTGTCTTTCTAGGGAGGTCTTCTAGCCACCATGCTTCTACATCAGCATTGCTGGGTTTCTGTATAAGCACTTTGTGACATCTGCTGATTTTAAAAGGGCTTTATAAATACATTTGATTGATTGACTGATTTAACTGTCTTGTTTTGCTCTTGCCTGGTACTAGCTAATCCGGACACCAATCAATGTGAGTTAGTTCACCATGTTAAATGTGCCGTTTGTGATGCTTTATTGATAATTTTGATATGCTGTTGTTGTTTAACAGTAGGCTACTACTGTATCTGCAATAGCTTAGCATTGATTTCTTACCTTATTGTTTAAAAAAAATGTGTGCAATAGAACTATGTTTTCAATGACAACCAATAAGGCTAGCCAATCAGGAGGATGATGAACAAAATAAATAATGTTTAAACATATTTTCATTTTTATTTTCTGCATTTATGGACATTGTATTCAGCCTTAAATAAACACCTACATTTTTTCAAGTATATGCCATCTGTGTCTTACATTGACGAATAACTAGTTCTGAAATACATTAACAACACTTGTTGCCACGTCGACCTGAGCTAGCATAGGTGTTGCACAAATCTAATGATCTGTTGATGCTCACTCGTTTGGTCGTCACCTGTTCTAGTGGCATTAGAAGGTGTCGTAGAAATATTTGACTCAAAAGTAGTCAACTCAAAAATATATCTCAAGAGACTGGAGCTTGTGAATCCAAAAATTAGACTTTATTATTTGCATAACAAAGCCGAGCTTGCTCTATGGAGCAACTACTTGCCCTGAACCGGAGCTCTCCTTTTATACAGACACAAATGCATAGTCATACTGATACAACATACATAGTTACTCCTCTCTATGTGAATGAATAACATCTTTCAGTATCACATGTTGGCTACTCACAGGGGCTACTTGCGCTTCTCTAAATGGGGCCTCTGTATCTTATTAGTGGCGTGACTCAAAAAATTATGTACATACGTACATTAAAGAACAATCACACTCTGTTTTGACTATATTCACTATCCAGACATATATCTGAAGTACAAAGTATCAATCATGTTCATTCTGTTTCACCTTTATCATTTCATAACACATTATAAAACATATCAATTAATACTTAAACATGGTTTAAACATGTCATCCGTAACCCATTCTCAACCACATACATTTAAGCATTTATCATTTACCATCCTCCCTGGCCCTTGAGATTATGTGCATGTGGCTATGTGTCAGGTCATAAGCACAAACAAATGATAACACTAGTTCCATTGTTACTCCAATCTCCACACAGCCACCACGAGGAGTTGTATCTCCATCACATGTCATTGACATACCCAGACCAGCTGCAGGGAGGTTATGAAAAGCACAGAAATGTCTCTGCTCTGTCTCAACCCTTCAACTGGTTCTCAATCCATAAGCATTTAAGGTATATAGGTGTTTCATTCTACCGTAAAGGACAGTCTTCATGGAAATCACCTGACAAAGAGGATGGTGCTGGCTATACTCCAGGAAATGGCTTGGCAAAAAGTACCAAAAAGAAAGTGTGGTGTGCCTTAATTGACATGTAGGGGATTCCCTTTGGCTTAGATTTTCCCCTGCAGATTACAGGTATAAAATAAATCCTTAACTTCAAAGGAACAAAACAAGAAACATATATGTTTGAGAAGAGTAGTTTTCACATACTGACCACCAGTAATAATGTCAAATGCTCCAATGGTCAAAGGTATAGGTGCTGAGGTTTAACATTTGAGATGGTATTGTCTGCAGTTTGCTCCATGCAGCACAGGAGAAGCCTACTTCTGCAATGCTTTTCATAGATTTTGAAACTGTAGTGGTTGCTATGTTTATGTGGATTTTCACGCTGTTACCACTGTTTGACAAATAATGCAGCACAGAGACATTTAAGATTACTTAGTATTGAGTCGAGGTTAGGACAAGTGTTACCCCAGACACTTGTCGATAACAGTTTTGATCGAATAGGAATAAACTTAACAATTACATTAGTGTTACCAATCATTTTAATGACTTTTAAAACACTAACGTATAAACATAGTTCAACCTAAACTTGTGTTTTTAAAGAAATGAGGGCTGGAAATGCAGTGGTTTCCAAATTAGTTTTATTATTGTTACTAAAAGTCATGTGACCTCTTCATCTCTTTCACTTTCACAGGCAAACACGCATGCACACAGTCAAAGTCCTCTCACGTATTTGTTTCACAATATCATACTGATGCATTAAACTGTTGCATATCACTCCCAATTATCCTTGTCAACATTTCTGCATTGCTTTGGAGGTTTGCATTGAATATAATTTCTTAACTCACAACAACTTGGCAGTAGTGTTTCTCTTGTTGCTCTGTTTCTGGTTCAGGTTGTTGCCAGACCATTATCAATTGATGGTTGTTGCCTATCTGATGAGACTGGTACCAGGACTCCGGAGAGTCTTCGTGGAAACCACCTATTAAATAGGATCATGCTGGCTACACTGTAGATAGGGGAATGGTGGCCAGACAGGCAAAAAACATTGAAGATTGGGACCCAGAGTCTTCGCCCTGACTTCAGCAACATTTGGACATCCCCCAGAGATTCACAGTGCAAGTAACAGCCACACACACTCAAAGGTTTAGGAGTCTTCTTCACAAACCCTCTGCAAAATGGCAACGGCACAGCTGCAATCGCTAACGGTAATGTTTTATTATATTTTCTATACACTATTATCTGTTGTTTTCTCCATGCACCAGTACTTCCACAATGTACTGTCACAGATTTGGAAGCTGTCATGGTTGGTAACTTGGTATTGTTAAAATTGTTGATATGTACTTGCCATCAATTATACATTTTGTGTGCCTAAAATACATTTGCAAAATTCAAACATGTGGAGGGAGTATCTTTTATCATTCACAATTATTTAGCATGGTATCCACTCTACTGATAAATGACTGACTTCAACAGAAAATTGAACTAAAGTGCATTGCAAGAAAGAAACAAATCTTCGGCACATTCCATTTTTTATCTCTTGCATTTTTTTAAACATAGCAAAAGTTATGTTTATTGATGCAGTGACAAAAAGGGACGACGAGGATTAACTGACTTGATAAAGCCTATTTTTTCAGCATCTCACTCTCCAATCGCACACTCTCTCATTCTCTCGCTCTCCCTCCCTTCCTCATCCCCCTTCCTCTCTCTCTTTATTTCTCTCCATCCTTTCCTTTTTAGACTCCATGTTAGACCCAGTGAAGATCCTCCGATCCCGGTTCCGTACGATCCAACATTCCTGAACACATCTCACATCTCTCTGCTGGTTGTCAAAGACCCTGAACCGACCCGAGCCTCTGATGTAACTGTCACCGTGCTTAAGGGCTAAGACGGCAAAAGCATCCCCTTGGTACTCAAGAGCACAGACACCATGGGCAAACTTCAGAGGAGTTTCCTACTGAAGCGACCTGACGGGAAGCCTGAACGTCGCCTACAACGGCAAGCCCAAGTCCTGGAGGGTAGATGTGGAGTTGACGTTGAGCAGTAGATGTGGAGGAGGGCTGTTTCCATTGATCTATCCCTTGGTATGAAATAATATACAAACAATATCTCAAATCAAATGGTATTTGTCACATGCGCCGTGAAATGCTTACAAGCCCTTAATCAACAATGCAGTTAAGAAAACTAAGAGTTAAGAAAATATTTACTAAATAAACTAAAGTTTTAAAAAAGTAACACAATAAAATAACACTGGGTCAATTTGAGGGGGTACAGGTTAGTCTGTTAATGAATTTGTGATTTACAAAGAACAATTGCACTAGCCATATCAGGTGTTCTTTTTGCATGACATAATATATTATTTATTGATTAGAATACCAACCAAAGTGATACTGTAGCCAACTGAGGGAGGATTCACAATGAAGAATGCCAATGCACCTCTGTATGCATCTCTGTTTTTTCTTTATGTTAAATGTCTCTTGTTTTGTTCTTGCCTGTTATGGACTAGCTAACAGTGAGTTATTGAAAACGTGCACTTCACAGAGAAGACATTCTCTAATGGAAATATGCAACTACATGCTAGAACGCGGCAATAAGATCTCGCTAGCTTGTGCTTGGCTCTGCCCACCTCCTTGCTTGTTCTGCACACTATGGGTTATTTGCTCCTGTTAAAAACAAGACAGATGAACTATGCTGTGTTAGTTATAAATATCTATGATACAGATTTCTTACTTTATTGTGACAAAAAATGTTTTGCACTAGAATTGTCTTTCAAGACTGTTGGAGAAGCATTCCAGGCATTCCTTGTCATCAAGGCAAAGGGTGGCTATTTGAAGAATCTCATATATAAAATATATTTTGATTTGTTCAACACTTTTTTGGTTACTACATGATTCCATATGTGTTATTTCATAGTTTTGATGTCTTCACTATTATTCTACAATGCGTTTTTTTTTTCTTTAACGAGTAGGTGTGTCCACATATTTGACTGATAGTGTATATAGAAATGTTATTTGTATTTTATCTGCATACATGTACATTGTATTCACCCTTAAATAAACACCTACATTTTTTCAAGTTTTGCCATATGTGTCTGGTAAATTTCCATGACAAAACATTGATGAATAACTAGTTCTGAAATACATTAACCACACTTGTTGCCACATCGACCTGAGCTAGCATAGGTGTTGCAGAAATCTAATGATCTGTTGATGCTCACTTGTTTGGTTGTCACCTGTTCAAGTAGCAGTAGAAGGTCAGTCTTCGTGGAAATCACCTGACAAAGAGGGTGGTGCTGGCTATACTCCAGGAAATGGCTTGGACAACAGTACCAAAAAGAAAGTGTGGTGTGCCTTAATGGACATGTAGGTAGGGGATTCCCTTTGGCTTAGATTTCCCCCTGCAGATTACAGGTATAAGGGGGTTCACCTTCAAATGAACAGAAAGAGAAACATATGTTTGAGAAGAGTAGTTTTCATATACCGACTAACCTTAACCACACTGCTAACCTTATGCCTAACCCTAACCTTAAATGAAGACCAAAAAGCAACTGTTTGCTTTCACGAATTTATACAATATCCAATTTTGACTTTGTGGTTGTGGTAACTAGTGATGACTTAATTGGTCCCAAATTAAAGGGTGCGACTACATTAAGAACCCCCAGGTTGCCTCTGTTTATGACAGAAACAGCAATCCTTTCATGTGTATGCCTAAAAAAAGTTGACCAAATCTTAGGCAATTAGTTTGCAAGTTTACCTTTAGAGATATTTATGTCTTTAAATGTAGCCTATTTGAGTTAATAGAATAGACAAAGAGAAAATACAAACCGAAAGTCCCATTTGAAACATCAGAGAAGACTGATTTCTAAAGACGGAACATTGATAGAATTCCAGTCAACTTACATTTCAGAATGTTTATTTTCTTTGTTTCAAGGAAATGAACGATACAACACCACTGCGCTGGTAAGCATGTTTCGCCTTCTCCAAAAGGCTTCTACAAACTTACTGCAGTTTTCCTCAAGGTGTCACCCTCTGAGTAAAAATCCTTCAATCATGTTTCTATCTCAATGTTTCAATGTTTGTTTAGGTGATCTGGTCATCGCTCTTTCCACCTCGACAGAAGCGTGATGGGCAATAATGTGAGACATTTATTTTTATAAGAAATCCCAAATTGTTTGCATAGTCAACTTACACACAGCTCTGACACACACACTTACCCCACCAGACATGCCACCAGGACTCTTTTCACAGTTCCCAAATCCAGAAGAAATTCAAGAAAGCGTACAGTATTAAATAGAGCCATTATTGAATGGAACTCCGTTCCATCTCATATTGCTCAAATAAAAAGCAAACCTGTTTTCAAAAAACAGATAAAGCAACACCTCACGGCACAACGCCTCTCCCCTATTTGACCTAGATAGTTTGTGTGTATGTATTGATATGTAGGCTATGTGTGCCTTTAAAAAAAAAAAGTATGTAGTTCTGTCCTTGAGCTGTTCTTGTCTATTAAGGTTCTGTATTATGTCATGTTTCATGTTCTGTGTGGACCCCAGGAAGAGTAGCTTCTGCTTTTGCAACAGCTAATGGGGATCCTAATAAAATACCCCAAAATACCAAATACATCAGGTAGTCTATTTATTTTTGTATTTTTATCAGATCAAATCATCAAATAATAAGGCTCAACCACGCCGTCTACCCGTCTCGGAGGTATACCTCCATTTTAGCCCAATGGCTGGCAGATGGCGATCTTACCGTGCAAAGGGAATGTATGCAGCCGGCTATACACTCCTATCCCCCTTGAATCGGTTTGTACATAAAACGATCTCCATTCACCATCCATTCAGGCTGCAAAGTCGTCAATGTCCTCCTTAACTCGATTTAATGGCTAGAAGGCGTATTAAAACAGGGAAAATATGCGTACTTTCTTCATGCTAGTCCTGGATGTTGCAGCAATTCGCCTTAACTACTTTCCAAGCAACCATCCAACAACACTGTAGGCCTATTAGAACTAATAAGAAGTATGAAGGTTACATGTCATTCACTACGAAAATATAGCATACTTGGAAAGGGCGCAATGGCTGCCGGAGCTGCAACTTTGACGATGATGGTGGGAGTGGTTTTGCCAAATGGATTCAAGAGAGTTTGAGCCTTAAATAACAGAAATATATTGGAGTAAGTTGATGAAGAATATCATTCTATAGGTTTTTGAGTGTCTATTTAAAATATGTATTTGTAATTAGACAAAGACAATCAGAGCAAGATAAAGCAGGGGGTTACAATATGATCAGAAAAAGGACTATCCATAAATTATTTTATTAGTCATCTTAGGGATCGTACTTGAAAACGTCACAGAGAAGCAATTTCCGGTTTTGCTCATCACTAAACAATCAATAGACATGAAATCATAACATTACACTGAAACTGTGTAGGACCTCACTAAATGCTTTATAATATCAACCCAAATGTTAAAAGTGGTGGTGTTTCCCTTAAAAATGATGTTATTTTCGGAACGTCAACCTCCCGCTCGTCACAACAAGGCATAGGTATGACAGGTATGTCTTTGTGGATCTGGGAAGAGCCACCTTAACATCTCGTACTGTAGGGCAACGTCACATTTGTCGTCAGGCACTTCCCTGATATGGCCTGTCCCCACACATGGAGACCAAACATGAATGGAACAAAAGAACAGGGGCCCAGCTTCAAACCAACCCCTTATCATCAGGCAACTTGACCTGAACATCTAGACCTGAAACGACCCTTACCATCACACAACTGAATCTATTAATTATTGTAGTAGATGGAGTTTCTGCTATATTGCTTACACTGATCTATTCTTTAGATTTCTTGTGAAAAAATAAGATTGTGGTGGTCGGATTAGAGTCCAGTTTGAAGCGGGTCAGGGTGGATGTGGGCTGATAAGCAGACTACGTGCATGTGGAAAGGAGGGAGAACTAGAAGGGGCTTCCTTTCAACATCAGCAAGCCTGGTGGAAAAGGGTAAACATTGCATTATACGTGAATGAATGATACAAATATACAAATACTCATTGACCTTAAGCATTGATTCATATTGACCTTGTCATTTATTGGCCAGAGAAAAGTTTAATTCACCAGCTACAGCTGAAATGTTATATTGTGTATTTTACAACACACTCCATTGTTAAGAATGCCACGGATTAAGTGATGTTTGCTTTTCCCACAGACATAACTAACTCTGGGTTGACGCCAATACCGAATGCTTTAATTCTATTGTTCCTCTTACATAAACAGTTAAGGTTGCTGTCACGATCGTTGAGAGACGGGTCGGACCAAGGTGCAGCGTGAAAAGCGTACATGTTTATTAACTCAATAAACACAAAACAAGAAACAACGTAACGTGAAGTCCTCAGGCTATACACATACAAGCCTAAACGGAACAAGATCCCACAACTAGGGTAGGCAACCAGGCTACCTAAGTATGATCCTCAATCAGAGACAACGAGCGACAGCTGTCTCTGATTGGGAATCACACCCGGCCAAACATAGAAACACAACCTAGATCTGCAACATAGAAATAGACTAACATAGATCTCAAATAGACATTCACACCCTGACTCAACAAACAAGAGTTCCATAGGTCAGGGCGTGACAGTTGCCTTCAGTGTTTCCCCACTGTCATGAATTACGTCTCTTTCAAGACCGTGATCGTAAAGATACACCTCTCTAAATGTTACCACACTGTCACACTCCATTTAATTATGCGCAAGGATTTTTGACATGCGCTCTTGAGTCTTACACGCTTGACGAGCCAGGAGGACTTTGAGAAATGTGTATACATCCGATGTGAGTATTGCTGAAATTTGGTGTAATCTGAAACTCAAGGGAGCATGCAGATGTAATCATGCAGTTAATTCTATTTATTTTGCAACAGTTGAAAAACCCAAATACGAAGATGAGTAACCTGAACAAGGAGAGTTTTAATCATTTCATCTTAGTTCAACAAAGGAATAATAGGACAATTAATTGTTTGTTGAATTAATCTCACAGTCAACGGGATGATAAATACTCTGAAATTGAAGTTTGTCAGACGTTTTCATTTCATTCTATTCCATTCCTAATTTACCCTTTCAGATCTAGGAGTAGGGTCTATTGGTCAGTTTTGAATGCAGCTAGGCCTTCATTTAGATTTTTGGGTTTAACTATCACTTTGAAATCACAGGCTTTAATCTATTGTGTTTCAGCCTCATAATCCAGTGTAACCGAAAGGCTTGAGTACATGTAAATCTACCCTCAATCAGATGTACAACTATAAACAAATTATCTTGATATTGGCAAGCAATTCTCCATATTTCATTCATTCATTCATTCATTCGTATGTTCATTCATTTATCAATTCGGTTATTACACTTTTTTTCAGATGGCCTCCCCATTGTCAAGACAACAGAAAACACAACACAAACAAGAATAGTCCCAGGTATGGATAAAATAATATTTGTTTAGGCCAAGTACCTGACGTCCATATCCTAAAAAAAGACTTGATTGCACCATCATGGGTTGTTTTCACAGCAGACTTCGGAGAACAAAGGGTTTGGTATGTGGTGTGTGTGTTGCAGTACTTGTTATTCTTTGACGGTTGACTTCTTATCAAAGCCTTTTTTGTTACATGGTATGATGTAAGAGCAACAAATGTGTAGATGTCTGCGACTGTACTGTAATACAATCATGAGCTCCTCCTACTGTCTTACTGTGTGCATGACAACCATTAGATTGATATCAGGTCAGTCTCATGAGTCAAACATTTTATAATCTCCTACTGGCATTCTAACTTGTATCCAATAAAATAAATGTAAAACTAAAATGTCCAGATTCATTGATTCCCATGTTTAATTTCCACAATGTCCACAGTGTCAATGTACTGGTCACAAATACAGAATAGGCAGAAACTACATATTTATTTGTACGAACATATTGTTCATTGCGGTGTCTTTTTTTTTGCACCTAAAACTCTATTGTGCAGCATATACAGTGGGGAAAAAAAGTATTTAGTCAGCCACCAATTGTGCAAGTTCTCCCACTTAAAAAGATGAGAGAGGCCTGTAATTTTCATCATAGGTACACGTCAACTATGACAGACAAAATGAGGAAAAATAATCCAGAAAATCACATTGTAGGATTTTTAATGAATTTATTTGCAAATTATGGTGGAAAATAAGTATTTGGTCACCTACAAACAAGCAAGATTTCTGGCTCTCACAGACCTGTAACTTCTTCTTTAAGAGGCTCCTCTGTCCTCCACTCATTACCTGTATTAATGGCACCTGTTTGAACTTGTTATCAGTATAAAAGACACCTGTCCACAACCTCAAACAGTCACACTCCAAACTCCACTATGGCCAAGACCAAAGAGCTGTCAAAGGACACCAGAAACAAAATTGTAGACCTGCACCAGGCTGGGGAGACTGCATCTGCAATAGGTAAGCAGCTTGGTTTGAAGAAATCAACTGTAGGAGCAATTATTAGGAAATGGAAGACATACAAGACCACTGATAATCTCCCTCGATCTGGGGCTCCACGCAAGATCACACCCCGTGGGGTCAAAATGATCACAAGAACGGTGAGCAAAAATCCCAGAACCACACGGGGGGACCTAGTGAATGACCTGCAGAGAGCTGGGACCAAAGTAACAAAGCCTACCATCAGTAACACACTACGCCGCCAGGGACTCAAATCCTGCAGTGCCAGACGTGTCCCCCTGCTTAAGCCAGTACATGTCCAGGCCCGTCTGATGTTTGCTAGAGTGCATTTGGATGATCCAGAAGAGGATTGGGAGAATGTCATATGGTCAGATGAAACCAAAATATAACTTTTTGGTAAAAACTCAACTCGTCATGTTTGGAGGACAAAGAATGCTGAGTTGCATCCAAAGAACACCATACCTACTGTGAAGCATGGGGGTGGAAACATCATGCATTGGAGCTGTTTTTCTGCAAAGGGAAAAGGATGACTGATCCGTGTAAAGGAAAAAATGAATGTACCATGTATCGTGAGATTTTGAGTGAAAACCTTCTTCCATCAGCAAGGGCATTGAAGATGAAACGTGGCTGGGTCTTTCAGCATGACAATGATCCCAAACACACCGTCCGGGCAACGAAGGAGTGGCTTCGTAAGAAGCATTTCAAGGTCCTGGAGTGGCCTAGCCAGTCTCCAGATCTCAACCCCATAGAAAATCTTTGGAGGGAGTTGAAAGTCTGTGTTGCCCAGCGACAGCCCCAAAACATCACTGCTCTAGAGGAGATCTGCATGGAGGAATGGGCCAAAATACCATCAACAGTGTGTTGAAAACCTTGTGAAGACTTACAGAAAACGTTTGACCTGTGTCATTGCCAACAAAGGGTATATAACAAAGTATTGAGAAACTTTTGTTATTGACCAAATACTTATTTTCCACCATAATTTGCAAATATATTCATTAAAAATCCTACAATGTGATTTTCTGGACTTTTTTTCTCATTTTGTCTGTCATAGTTGACGTGTACCTATGATGAAAATTACAGGCCTCTCTCATCTTTTTAAGTGGGAGAACTTGCACAATTGGTGGCTGACTAAATACTTGTTTTCCCCACTGTATAGTATAAATCAAGTTATTGCCCATATACACTACCATTCAAAAGTTTGGATACACCTACTCATTCAAGGGTTTTTCTTTATTTCTTACAATTTTCTACATTGTAGAATAATAGTGAAGACATCAAAACTATGAAATAACACATATGGAATCATGTAGTAACCAAAAAAGTGTTAAACAAATGAAACTATATTTTGTATTTGAGATTCTTCAAATAGCCACCCTTTGGCTTGATGACTGCTTTGCACACTCTGACGGTTGTGTCATTCTCTAATGGAAATATGCAACTACATGCTAGAACGCGGCAATAAGATCTCACTAGCTTGACCTTGGCTCTGCCCACCGCCTTGCTTGTTCTGCACACTATGGTTCATTTGCTCCTGTTAAAAACAAGACAGATGAACTATGCTGGGTTAGTTATAAATATCTTTGATACAGATTTCTTACTTTATTGTAACAAAAAATGTTTTGCACTAGAATTGTCTTTCAAGACTGTTGGAAAAGCATTCCAGGTGAAGCTGGTTGAGAGAATGCCAAGAGTGTGCAAAGCTGTCATCAAGGCAAAGGCTGGCTTTTTGGAGAATCTCACATCCAAAATATAGTTTGATTTGTTTAACACTTTTTTGGTTACTACATAATTCCATATGTGTTATTTCATAGTTTTTGATGTCTTCACTATTATTCTACAATGTAAAAAAAAATGTTAATAAAAAAAAACCTTGAAGGAGTGGATGTGTCCAAACTCTTGACTGGTACAATATACAGTGGGGAGAACAAGTATTTGATACACTGCTGATTTTGCAGGTTTTCCTAATTACAAAGCATGTAGAGGTCTGTAATGTTTATCATAGGTAAACTTCAACTGTGAGAGATGGAATCTAAAACAAAAATCCAGAAAATCACATTGTATGATTTTTAAGTAATTAATTTGCATTTTATTGCATGACATAAGTATTTGATACATCAGAAAAGCAGAACTTAATATTTGGTACAGAAACCTTTGTTTGCAATTACAGAGATCATACATTTCCTGTAGGTCTTGACCAGGTTTGCACACACTGCAGCAGGGATTTTGGCCCACTCCTCCATACAGACCTTCTCCAGATCCTTCAGGTTTCGGGGCTGTCGCTGGGCAATACAGACTTTCAGCTCCCTCCAAAGATTTTCTATTGGGTTCAGGTCTGGAGACTGGCTAGGCCACTCCAGGACCTTGAGATGCTTCTTACGGAGCCACTCCTTAGTTGCCCTGGCTGTGTGTTTCGGGTCATTGTCATGCTGGAAGAACCAGCCACGACCCATCTTCAATGCTCTTACTGAGGGAAGGAGGTTGTTGGCCAAGATCTCGCGATACATGGCCCCATCCATCCTCCCCTCAATACGGTGCAGTCGTCCTGTCCCCTTTGCAGAAAAGCATCCCCAAAGAATGATGTTTCCACCTCCATGCTTCACGGTTGGGATGGTGTTTACATTTACATTTACATTTTAGTCATTTAGCAGACGCTCTTATCCAGAGCGACTTACAGCTAGTGAATACATATATTTTTATACTGGCCCCCCGTGGGAATCGAACCCACAACCCTGGCATTGCAAACGCCATGCTCTATCAACTGAGCTACATCCCTGCCGGCCATTCCCTCCCCTACCCTGGACGACGCTGGGCCAATTGTGCGCCGCCCATGAGTCTCCCGGTCGCGGCCGGCTGCGACAGAGCCTGGATTCGAACCAGGATCTCTAGTGGCACAGTTAGCACTGCGGTGCAGTGCCTTAGACCACTGCGCCACTCAGTGTTCTTGGGGTTGTACTCATCCTTCTTCTTCCTCCAAACACGGCGAGTGGAGTTTAGACCAAAAAGCTCTATTTTTGTCTCATCAGACCACATGACCTTCTCCCATTCCTCCTTTGGATCATCCAGATGATCATTGGCAAA
This sequence comes from Coregonus lavaretus, assembly GCF_964263955.1. NCBI lineage: Eukaryota > Metazoa > Chordata > Actinopteri > Salmoniformes > Salmonidae > Coregonus > Coregonus lavaretus. The sequence continues at coordinate 29,434,701 of NC_140025.1, read as the reverse complement.
CTTCAGACGGGCCTGGACATGCGCTGGCTTGAGCAGGGGGACCTTCCGTGCGCTGCAGGATTTTAATCCATGACGGCGTAGTGTGTTACTAGTGGTTTTCTTTGAGACTGTGGTCCCAGCTCTCTTCAGGTCATTGACCAGGTCCTGCCGTGTAGTTCTGGGCTGATCCCTCACCTTCCTTATGATCATTGATGCCCCACGAGGTGAGATCTTGCATGGAGCCCCAGACTGAGGGTGATTGACCGTCATCTTGAACTTCTTCCATTTTCTAATAATTGCACCAACAGTTGTTGCCTTCTCACCAATCTGCTTGCCTATTGTCCTGTAGCCCATCCCAGCCTTGTGCAGGTCTACAATTTTATCCCTGATGTCCTTACACAGCTATCTGGTCTTGGCCATTGTGGAGAGGTTGGAGTCTGTTTGATTGAGTGTGTGGACAGGTGTCTTTTATACAGGTAACGAGTTCAAACAGGTGCAGTTAATACAGGTAATGAGTGGAGAACAGGAGGGCTTCTTAAAGAAAAACTAACAGGTCTGTGAGAGCCGGAATTCTTACTGGTTGGTAGGTGATCAAATACTTACAGTGGGGAAAAAAATATTTAGTCAGCCACCAATTGTGCAAGTTCTCCCACTTAAAAAGATGAGAGAGGCCTGTAATTTTCATCATAGGTACACGTCAACTATGACAGACAAAATGAGGAAAAAAAATCCAGAAAATCACATTGTAGGATTTTTTATGAATTAATTTGCAAATTATGGTGGAAAATAAGTATTTGGTCAATAACAAAAGTTTCTCAATACTTTGTTATATACCCTTTGTTGGCAATGACACAGGTCAAACATTTTCTGTAAGTCTTCACAAGGTTTTCAACACACTGTTGATGGTATTTTGGCCCATTCCTCCATGCAGATCTCCTCTATAGCAGTGATGTTTTGGGGCTGTCGCTGGGCAACACGGACTTTCAACTCCCTCCAAAGATTTTCTATGGGGTTGAGATCTGGAGACTGGCTAGGTCACTCCAGGACCTTGAAATGCTTCTTACGAAGCCACTCCTTCGTTGCCCAGGCGGTGTGTTTGGGATCATTGTCATGCTGAAAGACCCAGCCACGTTTCATCTTCAATGCCCTTGCCGATGGAAGGAGGTTTTCACTCAAAATCTCACGATACATGGCCCCATTCATTCTTTCCTTTACACGGATCAGTCGTCCTGGTTCCTTTGCAGAAAATCAGCCCCAAAGCATGATGTTTCCACCCCCATGCTTCACAGTAGGTATGGTGTTCTTTGGATGCAACTCAGCATTCTTTGTCCTCCAAACACGACGAGTTGAGTTTTTACCAAAAAGTTATATTTTGGTTTCATCTGACCATATGACATTCTCCCAATCCTCTTCTGGATCATCCAAATGCACTCTAGCAAACTTCAGACGGGCCTGGACATGTACTGGCTTAAGCAGGGGGACACGTCTCGCACTGCAGGATTTGAGTCCCTGGCGGCGTAGTGTGTTACTGATGGTCGGCTTTGTTACTTGGGTCCCAGCTCTCTGCAGGTCATTCACTAGGTCCCCCCGTGTGGTTCTGGGATTATTGCTCACCGTTCTTGTGATCATTTTGACCCCACGGGGTGAGATCTTGCGTGGAGCCCCAGATCGAGGGAGATTATCAGTGGTCTTGTATGTCTTCCATTTCCTAATAATTGCTCCCACAGTTGATTTCTTCAAACCAAGCTGCTTACCTATTGCAGATTCAGTCTTCCCAGCCTGGTGCAGGTCTACAATTTTGTTTCTGGGGTCCTTTGACAGCTCTTTGGTCTTGGTGTCACGAGTGGAGTGTAGTGGGATGTGGAATCACACGCAGGACACAGAGAATAAATCCAAAGCACTTTAGTGAAGTCCTTAATGTACGCCAAAACCGGCAACAGGTCACAGGCGAAAACAAACGCACACTAGAACGACAAAGTCAGTATGCACAAAGTGCAGGTCTCTCTAAATACAATCCGAAAATGAGAGAGAGAACAAAATACAGAACAAACAACCACACGACAGCAGAACAATTACACACAACACCAGACCTAACACAAGGGAACTAAATAGGGTGCCTAATGAACACTAAACAATAACCAGGTGTGACAAACAGACAAAACCAATCAAACAAGAAACATTGAACGGTGGCAGCTAGTACTCCGGAGACCACGACCGCCGAAGTCTGCCCGAACAAGGAGAAGGGGCCGCCTCGGCCGAAACCGTGACAGTACCCCCCCCTTGACGCGCGGCTCCAGCCGTGCTCCGCCCCCGGCCTCGGGGACGACCAGGAGGGCGCGGAGCAGGGCGCGTGGGATGACCACGATGGAATTCGGTCAGAAGAGACGGGTCCAGGATGTCCCTCCTCGGCACCCAGCACCGCTCCTCCGGGCCGTACCCCTCCCACTCCATGAGATATTGGAGACCCCCCATCCGGCGTCTCGAATCGAGGATGGCCCGAACAGTGTACGCCGGAGCCCCCTCGATGTCCAACGGGGGCGGAGGAGTCTCCTCTATCTCAAAGTCCTGGAGTGGACCAGCTACCACCGGCCTGAGGAGAGACACATGGAACGAGGGGTTAACATTTTTGTAATCAATGGGCAGTTGTAATCTGTAACACACCTCGTTCAATCTCCTCAGGACTTTAAAAGGCCCCACAAACCGCCGACCCAGCTTCTGGCAGGGCAGGCGGAGGGGCAGGTTTCTGGTTGAGAGCCAGACACGATCTCCAGGTGCGTACACTGGCCCCTCACTGCGGTGGAGGTCGGCGCTCGTCTTCTGTCGACGGATGGCTCGCTGCAGATGGATGTGTGCAGCGTTCCACGTCTACTCCGAGCGCCGTACCCACTCATCCACAGCAGGGGCCTCGATCTGGCTCTCATGCCACAGTGCCAGAACCGGCTGGTACCCTAACACACACTGGAAAGGGGTTAGTTTTGTGGAGGAGTGGCGGAGAGAGTTCTGTGCCATCTCGGCCCAGGGCACATATCTTGCCCACTCCTCCGGCCGGCCCTGACAATATGACCTCAGAAACCTACCCACATCCTGGTTGACACGTTCGACCTGCCCATTACTCTCCGGGTGGTAACCCGAGGTAAGGCTCACCGAAACCCCCAACCGTTCCATAAACGCTCTCCAGACTCTGGAGGTAAACTGGGGGCCTCGATCAGACACTATATCCTCGGGTACCCCGTAATGCCGGAAGACGTGAGTAAATAGAGCCTCAGCGGTCTGTAGGGCAGTAGGAAGACCCGGCATGGGAAGGAGACGACAGGCCTTCGAGAACCGATCCACAACGACCAGGATGGTGGTATTCCCCTGTGAGGAGGGAAGGTCGGTAACAAAATCCACCGAAAGGTGAGACCAGGGTCGTTGTGGAACGGGCAGGGGTTGTAATTTACCCCTGGGCAAGTGTCTGGGCGCCTTACACTGGGCACACACTGAGCAGGAGGAGACATAAATCCTCACATCCCTGGCTAACGTTGGCCACCAGTACTTTGTGCTAAGGCAGTGCACTGTCCGGCCAATACCTGGATGTCCAGAGGAGGGTGACGTGTGAGCCCAATAAATAAGCCGATCCCGGACCTCGAGCGGGACGTACGTCCAATCCACCGGACACTGTGGAGGGCTAGGGTCGGTGCGTAATGCCCGCTCGATCTCCGCATCGACCTCCCATACCACCGGTGCAACCAGACAAGACTCAGGTAGTATGGGAATGGGCTCCACGCACCTCTCCTCTGTGTCATACCGCCGCGACAGGGCATCTGCCTTCCCGTTCTGGGACCCAGGGATGTAAGTGATCTTAAACACAAACCGGGCGAGAAACATAGTCCATCGAGCCTGGCGAGGATTCAGTCTCCTAGCTGCCCGAATGTATTCCAGGTTACGGTGGTCAGTCAGAATGAGAAAAAGGTGTTGAGCCCCCTCAAGCCAATGCCTCCACACCTTTAGGGCCTGTACCACGGCTAACAGCTCCCTGTCTCCTACGTCATAATTCCTCTCCGCCGGACTGAGCTTCTTAGAATAAAAAGCACAGGGGCGGAGTTTAGGTGGTGTGCCGGACCGTTGCGAAAGAACAGCCCCGATACCGGCTTCAGACGCATCCACCTCCACTTGGAATGGTAAAGTGGGATCCGGGTGCGCCAGCACTGGAGCCGAGGTAAACAGGTCCTTCAGTCTCCCAAAAGCCCTGTCCGCCTCAGCTGACCACCGCAAGCGCACTGGACCCCCCTTCAGAAGGGACGTTATGGGAGCTGCCACCTGTCCAAAACCCCGGATAAACCTCCGGTAGTAATTCGCAAAACCCAAGAACTGCTGCACCTCTTTAACCGTGGTTGGGGTTTGCCAATTACGCACGGCTGACACACGGTCAACCTCCATCCTCACCCCTGACGCAGACAACTGATAGCCCAAAAAGGAGACTGACTCCTGGAAGAACAAACATTTCTCGGCTTTGACATACAGGTCATGCTCCAACAATCTCCTCAATACTCTGCGCACCAGGGCTACATGCTCGGCCCGAGTAGAACTGTACACCAGAATATCGTCTATGTACACCACTACTCCCTGCGCCTGCATGTCCCGGAAAATCTCATCTACAAAAGATTGGAAGACTGATGGAGCATTCATTAACCCGTATGGCATGACGAGATACTCGTAATGACCGGAGGTAGTACTAAATGCTGTCTTCCACTCATCGCCCTCTCTAATGCGCACCAAGTTATATGCGCTCCTGAGGTCCAATTTTGTGAAGAACCGTGCCCCGTGTAATGACTCCGTCATAGTCGCAATCAGCGGGAGTGGATAACTATATTTCACAGTCACCTGATTGAGACCGCGGTAGTCAATACACGGACGCAAACCTCCATCCTTTTTCTTCACAAAAAAGAAGCTCGAGGACGCGGGAGAAGTGGAGGGCCGTATGTATGCCTATCTCAGAGACTCGGCAATGTATGTCTCCATTGCCCTCTTCTCCTCTTGTGACAAAGGATACACATGGCTCCGCGGGAGCGCAGCTCCTGCCTGGAGGTCTATCGCACAATCCCCCTGTCTATGAGGCGGCAACCTAGCCGCCCTTGTCTTGCTAAACACGAGTGCCAAATCCTCATACTCAGGTGGAATGTGCAATGCAGGCATCTGGTTCGGACTCTCCACCGAGGTCGCCCCTACGGAAACACCCAGACATAACCCCTCACACTGAGCAGACCACCCTTTAAGAGCCTTCTCTCGCCACGAAATCGTAGGATCATGGGTAATCAACCAGGGAAGCCCCAGTACCACCGGATACGCAGGAGAGTCGATCAGATAGAGTTGAATCGTCTCCTCATGACCCCCCTGCGTCTTCATCCTAAGTGGCGCTGTGACCTCCCTAATCAACCCAGATCCTAACGGACGACTGTCTAGGGCATGTACAGGGAAAGGATGATCAACCGGAAGGAGGGGAATCCCTAACTCAACACAGAATTTACGATCTACAAAATTCCCAGCTGCGCCTGAATCTACTAGCGCCTTATGCTGGGAACGAGGTGCAACCTGTGGGAAACAAACAGGTATGGTTATGTGTACGACAGAAAGCTCTGGGTAAGTAGGGCGCCTACTCACCTGGGAGGACTCCCCAATGTGTGGTCTGCCGTCTCCTCCACCAGGGGATCCTCCCCAGCACCTAGCCGCGGTGTGCCCTCCACGGCCACAGTTGGTGCAGGGGACGGCCCCCCTCGGGCTCCTCCTTCTCCCTCCTCTAGCGCCAGCACCTCTGAGCTCCATCGGGCTCGGCTCGGAGGCGCTGGAGGGTGGAATGGGCGACCCCCACCTGGGACGTCCGCGGTTAGCGAGCAGGGTGTCCAGCCGAATGGCCATGTCCACCAACTGGTCAAAGGAGAGTGTAGTATCCCTGCACGCCAACTCTCTGCGGACGTCCTCCCTGAGGCTGCAACGAAAATGGTCTATGAGGGCTCGCTCATTCCACCCTGCATCTGCCGCTAGAGTCCGGAACTCCAGCGCAAACTCTTGAGCGCTCCTCATCCCCTGCCGGAGGTAGAATAGACGCTCCCCCGCCGCCTTCCCTTCTGGTGGATGGTCGAAGACCGCACGGAAGCGGCGGGAGAACTCCGCATAGGTGATAGTGGCGGCGTCTATTCTCCTCCATTCGGCGTTGGCCCACTCCAACGCCTTGCCGATGAGACAGGAGATGAGGGCGGAAACGCTCTCGTGTCCCGAGGGCGCCGGGTGTACGGTGGCAAGGTAGAGCTCCACTTGTAATAGGAACCCCTGACACCCGGCAGCGGTGCCGTCGTACGCCCTCGGGAGCGAGAGCCGAATCCCACTGGGTTCCGGTAGTTGGACGGGCGGGCTGACCGATGGTGATGGTGCGGTAGGTGGGGGTGTGGGTACCCCGCTGGTCTCCCATCGATGGAGGGTGTTCATGACGCGGTCCAGGGCGTGCCCGATTTGGTTGATCCGATCATCTTGACCACGAAGACGCTCCTCCATGATCTCGGTAGGTGCGGGTGCTCCTGCTGATTCCATCAGATGGTGTGTAATTCTGTCACGAGTGGAGTGTAGTGGGATGTGGAATCACACGCAGGACACAGAGAATAAATCCAAAGCACTTTAGTGAAGTCCTTAGTGTACACCAAAACCAGCAACAGGTCACAGGCGAAAACAAACGCACACTAGAACGACAAAGTCAGTATGCACAAAGTGCAGGTCTCTCTAAATACAATCCGAAAATGAGAGAGAGAACAAAATACAGAACAAACAACCACACGACAGCAGAACAATTACACACAACACCAGACCTAACACAAGGGAACTAAATAGGGTGCATAATGAACACTAAACAATAACCAGGTGTAACAAACAGACAAAACCAATCAAACAAGAAACATTGAACGGTGGCAGCTAGTACTCCGGAGACGACGACCGCCGAAGTCTGCCCGAACAAGGAGAAGGGGCCGCCTCGGCCGAAACCGTGACACTTGGCCATAGTGGAGTTTGGAGTGTGACTGTTTGAGGTTGTGGACAGGTGTCTTTTATACTGATAACAAGTTCAAACAGGTGCCATTAATACAGGTAATGAGTGGAGGACAGAGGAGCCTCTTAAAGAAGAAGTTACAGGTCTGTGAGAGCCAGAAATCTTGCTTGTTTGTAGGTGACCAAATACTTATTTTCCACCATAATTTGCAAATAAATTCATTAAAAATCCTACAATGTGATTTTCTGGATTTTTTTTTCTAAATTTGTCTGTCATAGTTGACGTGTACCTATGATGAAAATTACAGGCCTCTCTCATCTTTTTAAGTGGGAGAACTTGTACAATTGGTGGCTGACTAAATACTTTTTTCCCCCACTGTATATATATATATATATATATATATATATATATATATATATATATATATACACACAGTATATACAGTGCATTCGTAAAGTATTCAGACCCTTTGACTTTTTCCACATTTTGTTAAGTTACACTCTTATTCTAAAATGGATTAAATAAATAAATAAATCCTCATCAATCAACATAAAATAACCCATAATGGCAAAGGGAAAAAATGTTTTTTTTTAAATGTTTGCAAGTGTATTCAAAATAAAAAACAGAAATACCTCATTTACTCTGCTAATGGATTCGACATTTTACATGTACATTTACATTTACGTCATTTAGCAGACACTCTTATCCAGAGTGACTTACAAATTGTTGCATTCACCTTATAGCCAGTGGGATAACCACTTTACAAAATGTTTTTTTTTTTTTTTTTTTTTTGGGTGGGGTGTGGTAAGGGGGGGCTAGAAGGATTACTTTATCCTATCCCAGGTATTCCTTAAAGAGGTGGGGTTTCAAGTGTCTCTGGAAGGTGGTGAGTGACTCCGCTGTCCTGGTGTCGTGAGGGAGCTTGTTCCACCATTGGGGTGCCAGAGCAGCGAACAGTTTTGACTGGGCGGAGCGGGCACTGTGCTTCCGCAGAGGTAGGGGGGCCAGCAGGCCAGAGGTGGATGAACGCAATGCCCTCGTTTGGGTGTAGGGACTGATCAAAGCCTGAAGGTACGGAGGTGCTGTTCCCCTCACCGCTCCGTAGGCAAGCACCATGGTCTTGTAGCAGATGCGAGCTTCAACTGGAAGCCAGTGGAGTGTGCGGAGGAGCGGGGTGACGTGAGAGAACTTGGGAAGGTTGAACACCAGACGGGCTGAGGCATTCTGGATGAGTTGTAGGGGTTTAATGGCACAGGCAGGGTGCCCAGCCAACAGCGAGTTGCAGTAATCCAGACGGGAGATGACAAGTGCCTGGATTAGGACCTGTGCCGCTTCCTGTGTAAGGCAGGGTCGTACACTCCGAATGTTGTAGAGCATTAACCTACAGGATCGGGTCACCGCCTTGATGTTAGCGGAGAACGACAGGGTGTTGTCCAGGGTCACGCCAATGCTTTTCGCACTCTGGGAGGAGGACACAACGGAGTTGTCAACCGTGATGGCGAGATCATGTAACGGGCAGTCCTTCCCGGGGAGGAAGAGCAGCTCCGTCTTGCCGAGGTTCAGCTTGAGGTGTTGATCCGTCATCCACACTGATATGTCTGCCAGACATGCAGAGATGCGATTCGCCACCTGGTTATCAGAAGGAGGAAAGGAGAAGATTAGTTGTGTGTCGTCTGCGTAGCAATGATAGGAGAGGCCATGTGAGGATATGACAGAGCCAAGTGACTTGGTGTATAGCGAGAATAGGAGAGGGCCTAGAACTGAGCCCTGGGGGACACCAGTGGTGAGAGTACGTGGTGCGGAGAGAGATTCTCGCCACGCCACTTGGTAGGAGCGACCGGTCAGGTAGGACGCAATCCAAGAGTGAGCCGCGCCGGAGATGCCCAGCTCGGAGAGGGTGGAGAGGAGGATCTGATGGTTCACAGTATCAAAGGCAGCAGACAGGTCTAGAAGGACAAGAGCAGAGGAGAGAGAGTTAGCTTTAGCAGTGCGGAGAGCCTCCGTGACACAGAGAAGAGCAGTCTCAGTTGAATGACCAGTCTTGAAACCTGACTGGTTTGGATCAAGAATGTCATTCTGAGAGAGATAGCAAGACAGTTGGCTAATGACGGCACGCTCAAGAGTTTTGGAGAGAAAAGAAAGAAGGGATACTGGTCTGTAGTTGTTGACATCAGAGGGATCGAGTGTTGGTTTTTTGAGAAGGGGTGCAACTCTCGCTCTCTTGAAGACGGAAGGGACACAGCCAGCGGTCAAGGATGAGTTGATGAGCGAGGTGAGGTAAGGGAGAAGGTCACCGGAGATGGTCTGGAGAAGAGAGGAGGGGATAGGGTCAAGCGGGCAGGTTGTTGGGTGGCCGGCCGTCACAAGTCTTAAGATTTTATCTGGAGAGAGAGGGGAGAAAGAAGTCAAAGCATAGGGTAGGGCAGTGTGAGCAGGACCAGCAGTGTCATTTGACTTAACAAACGAGGATCGGATGTCGTCAACCTTCTTTTCAAAATGGTTGACGAAGTCATCCACAGAGAGGGAGGGGGGTGGGGGGGGGGGGGGGAGAATTCAGCAGGGAGGAGAAGGTGGCAAAGAGCTTCCTATGGTTAGAGGCAGATGCTTGGAATTTAGAGTGGTAGAAAGTGGTTTAGCAGCAGAAACAGATGAAGAAAATGTAGAGAGGAGGGAGTGAAAAGATGCCAGGTCCGCAGGGAGTCTAGTTTTCCTCCATTTCCGCTCGGCTGCCCGGAGCCCTGTTCTGTGAGCTCGCAATGAGTCATCAAGCCACGGAGCAGGAGGGGAGGACCGAGCCGGCCGGGAGGATAGGGGACACAGAGAGTCAAAGGATGCAGAAAGGGAGGAGAGGAGGGTTGAGGAGGCAGAATCAGGAGATTGGAGGGAGAAGGATTGAGCAGAGGGAAGAGATGATAGGATGGAAGAGGAGAGAGTGGCGGGAGAGAGAGAGCGAAGGTTGTGATGGCGCATTACCATCTGAGTAGGGGCAGAGTGAGTAGTGTTGGAGGAGAGCGAGAGAGAAAAGGATACAAAGTATTGGTCGGAGACATGGAGGGGAGTTGCAGTGAGATTAGTAGAAGAACAGCATCTAGTAAAGATGAGGTCAAGCGTATTGCCTGCCTTGTGAATAGGGGGGGATGGTGAGAGGGTGAGGTCAAAAGAGGAGAGGAGTGGAAAGAAGGAGGCAGAGAGAAATGAGTCAAAGGTAGACGTAGGGAGGTTGAAGTCACCCAGAACTGTGAAGGGTGAGCCGTCCTCAGGAAAGGAACTTATCAAGGCCTCAAGCTCATTGATGAACTCTCCAAGGGAACCTGGAGGGCGATAAATGACAAGGATGTTAAGCTTGAATGGGCTAGTGACTGTGACAGCATGGAATTCAAATGAGGAGATGATGTCAGGGGAAAAAGAGAGAATGTCCACTTGGGAAAGATGAGGATTCCTGTGCCACCACCCCGCTGACCAGATGCTCTCGGGGTATGCGAGAACACATGGTCAGACGAGGAGAGAGCAGAAGGAGTAGCAGTGTTTTCAGTGGCAATCCATGTTTCCGTCAGTGCCAAGAAGTCGAGGGACTGGAGGGTAGCATAGGCTCAGATGCATTGCAATTGAGCTCAGATGCATCTTGAGCTCAGATGCAATTGAGCTCAGATGCATCTTGTTTCCATTGATCATCCTTGAGATGTTTCTACAACTTGATTGGAGTCCACCTGTGGTAAATTCAATTGATTGGACATGATTTGGAAAGGTACATACCTGTCTATATAAGTTCCCACAGTTGACAGTGCATGTCAGAGCTAAAGCAAGCCATGAGGTCGATGGAATTGACCGTAGAGCTCCGAGACAGGATTGTGTCGAGGCACAGATCTGGGGAAGGGTACCCAAACATTTCTGCAGCTTTGACAGTCCCCAAGAACACAGTGGCCTCCATCATTCTTAAATGGAAGAAGTTTGGAACCACCAAGACTCTTCTTAGAGCTGGCCACCGGCCAAACTGAACAATCGGGGGAGAAGGGCCTTGTCATTATGGGGTATATGGTGTAGATTGATGAGATTTTTATTTTATTTAATACATTTTAGAATAAGTCTGTAACGTAACAAAATGTGGAAAAAGTCAAGGGGTCTGAATACTTTCCGAATGCACTGTATACACTGAGTTTACAAACATTAGGAACACCTGCTCTTTCCATGTCATAGACTGACCAGGTGAAAGCTATAATTCTTTATTCATGCCACTTGTTAAATAAGGATTTTTAAGCCTTGAGACAATTGAGACATGGATTGTGAATGTGTGCCATTCAGAGGGTAAATTTGCAAGACAAAATATTTAAGTGCCTTTGAACGAGGTATGGGTAGTAGATGCCAGTCGCACCGGTTTGTGCCAAGAACTGCAACGCTGCTGGGCTTTCACGCTCAACAGTTTCCCGTGTGTATCAAGAATGGTCCACAACCCAAAGGACTTCCAGCCAACTTGACACAACTGAGGGAAGCATTGGAGTAAACATGGGCCAGCATCCCTGTGGAATGCTTTCGACACCTTGTAGAGTCCATGCCCCGATTAATTGAGGCTGTTCTGAGGGCAATAGGTGGTGGTACAACTCAATATTAGGAAGGTGTTCCTAATGTTTGGTATACTCAGTGTATATACACATTGCATCTTTTTCAGGATATGCGAGACAATCTGGTCACCACAATAAGAAACTAACAACCAGCAAGAAAACATTTGGAGGTAAGATTAATTTTGTAATGTAGAAATGAAAAAAGATCACTTCAACATTGCGAAGTGACTGAACCACTACACTCGTTTAACATTTGTATTGTGCTCCGTAGTTCTGTTACTAATTAATTAAGTCAATACAGTTAAAAAAACAAATAATCCTTACCAAGTTCTGTTTGTTATGTTTAGGCATTTTATTGTTACTGGATGAGTTGAGGTTGTAAAGTCCCTTAGTTGCTACCTTCTACAATGGGTCTGAAGTTAAATTACATCTGAATTAATAATATACTCTCGGCACACCATTCAGTTACAGTGCCTTCAGAAAGTATTCATACCTCTTGACTAATTCCACATTTAGTTGTGTTATAGCCTGAATTCAAAATGGATTAAATAGATTTTTGTTCCTCAGACATTTACACGCTATACCCCATGATGACAAAGTGAAAACATTTTTTGGGATATTTTAGCAAATTTTTTAAATAAAAAATGAAATACAGAAATGTAAATTTACATAGGTATTCACACCACTGAGACAATACTTTGTAGAAGCACCTCAGGCGGCGATTACAGCGTTGAGTCATCTTGGATATGTCTGTATCAGTTTGCACATATGGATTTCGGGATTTTCTCCCATTCTTCCCTGCAGATTTTCTCAAGCTCTGTTAAGTTAGATGGGGAGCGGCGATGAACAGCAATCTTGAAGTCTTTCCATAGACTTTCAATGGGATTCAAGTCTGGGTTTTGGCTGGGCCACTCAAGGACTTTCACATTCTTGTTCTGAAAGCATTCCAGTGTTGCTTTGGCTGTATGCTTGGGGTCATTATACTGTTGGAATGTAAATTTTCGCCCTAGTCTAAGGTCGTTTGCACTCTGAAGCAGGTTCTCATCAAGGATTTGTATGTATTTGGCTCCATTCATTGTTCCCTCTATCCTTACCAGTCTGCCAGCACCATGCTTCACGGTACGTACAGAGTTAGAAAGATGATGAGCTGTGCCTTGTTCTCTCCAGACATAGCGCTTTGCATTCAGGCCAAAGAGTTACATTTTTGTCTCATCAGACCACATAAACTTTTGCCTTATGCTCTGTCTTTCATGTGCCTTTTTACAAACGCCAGGCATGCTGTCATGTGCCTTTTTCTCAGGAGTGGCTTCCGTCTGGCCACTCTCCCATAAAGTCCAGATTGGTGAAGTGCTGTAGAGACTGTTGTCCTTCTGGCAGGTTCTCCCATATCAGCCAAGGAACGCTGTAGTTTTGGCAAAGTGGTCATTGGGTTCTTGGTCACCTCCCTGACCAAGGTCCTTCTTGACCGGTTGCTTAGTTTGGTCGGACGGCCAGCCCTAGGCAGAGTCTGGGTAGTTCCATATTTTTTTATTTCCCATTGATGGAGACCACTGTGCTTTTGGAACCTTTCAACACTCTAAAAAAAAGTATAACCTTCCCCAGATATATGCCTCATCACAATTCTATCTCTGAGATCTACATACAGTTCATTGGACTTCATGGTATAGTTTCTGCTCTGACATACACTGTCAACTGTGGGACCTTATATAGACAGGAATTGAATTGGCCACAGGTGGACTCCAAGCAAGTTGTAGTGACATCATAAGAATTATCAAAGGAAGGGTGTGTTCGTAAATTCACTCTGGACTCTCTGCTCTGAAATGTGAACGCTCTGGATTGAGAGTCCTAGAGGGCAAATTTACGAACTATAAAACGGTTCACAAATAGAAATGGCTGAAAACAGAGAAGGCGTGACTGCTCTCTTTTGGGTAGTAAACATGTTGTTTCATCTATTTTTTTTTTCTGGTTGATAGCAACAGTGATTAGGACACTGTAAGATAAACACATTGGCCTTGCACATTGGCCTTGCCATCCAGGCCCTCTGTACCAGGCGGTGTCAGAGGAAGGCCATAAAAATGGTCAAAGACTTCAGCCACCCTAGTCATAGACTGTTCTCTCTGCTACCGCATGGCAAGCGGTACCGGAGCACCAAGTCTAGGTCCAAAAGGCTTCTTAACAGCTTCTACCCTCAAGCCATAAGACTCCTGAACAGGTAATCAAATGACTACCCTGACTATTTTTATTGTGTCCCCCACCCCCTCTTTTCCGCTGATGCTACTCTCTGTTAACTATCTATGCATAGTCACTTTAACTATACCTACATGTACATATTACCGCAATTACCTCGACTATCCAGTGCCCACGCACATTGACTCTGTACCGGTACCCCCTGTATATAGCCTTGCTACTGTTATTTTTACTGTTATTTTACTGCTTTATTTTTTACTTATCTATTTTTTACTTAACACTTATTTCTATTAAAAGTGCATTGTTGGTTATGTCTTGTAAGTAAGCATTTCACTGTAAGGTCTACACCTGTTGTATTCGGCGCATGTGACAAATACAATTTGATTTGATTTGATTTGAACATTCATTTGGTGTGTCAGTGTGTCACTAACCTTGTTTTTAGCTACAGTAACATCAAGCTAGCTAGCTAGTGAATGTTAGCTAGCTAATGTTGGCAAGTGCAATCAGCTGATTGTCAGCTGGAATGGCAAGAGCTAGTATAGTATACAGTGGGGAAAAAAAGTATTTAATCAGCCACCAATTGTGCAAGTTCTCCCACTTAAAAAGATGAGAGAGGCCTGTAATTTTCATCATAGGTACACGTCAACTATGACAGACAAAATGAGAAAAAAATATCCAGAAAATCAAATTGTAGGATTTTTAATGAATTTATTTGCAAATTATGGTGGAAAATAAGTATTTGGTCACCTACAAACAAGCAAGATTTCTGGCTCTCACAGACCTGTAACTTCTTCTTTAAGAGGCTCCTCTGTCCTCCACTCGTTACCAGTATTAATGGCACCTGTTTGAACTTGTTATCAGTATAAAAGACACCTGTCCACAACCTCAAACAGTCACACTCCAAACTCCACTATGGCCAAGACCAAAGAGCTGTCAAAGGACACCAGAAACAAAATTGTAGACCTGCACCAGGCTGGGAAGACTGAATCTGCAATAGGTAAGCAGCTTGGTTTGAAGAAATCAACTGTGGGAGCAATTATTAGGAAATGGAAGACATACAAGACCACTGATAATCTCCCTCGATCTGGGGCTCCACGCAAGATCTCACCCCGTGGGGTCAAAATGATCACAAGAACGGTGAGCAAAAATCCCAGAACCACACGGGGGGACCTAGTGAATGACCTGCAGAGAGCTGGGACCAAAGTAACAAAGCCTACCATCAGTAACACACTACGCCGCCAGTGACTCAAATCCTGCAGTGCAGACGTGTCCCCCTGCTTAAGTCCAGGCCCGTCTGAAGTTTGCTAGAGTGCATTTGGATGATCCAGAAGAGGATTGGGAGAATGTCATATGGTCAAATGAAACCAAAATATAACTTTTTGGTCAAAACTCAACTCGTCGTGTTTGGAGGACAAAGAATGCTGAGTTGCATCCAAAGAACACCATACCTACTGTGAAGCATGGGGGTGGAAACATCATGCTTTGGGGCTGTTTTTCTGCAAAGGGACCAGGATGACTGATCCGTGTAAAAGAAAGAATGAATGGGGCCATGTATCGTGAGATTTTGAGTGAAAACCTCCTTCCATCAGCAAGGGCATTGAAGATGAAACGTGGCTGGGTCTTTCAGCATGACAATGATCCCAAACACACCGCCCGGGCAACGAAGGAGTGGCTTCGTAAGAAGCATTTCAAGGTCCTGGAGTGGCCTAGCCAGTCTCCAGATCTCAACCCCATAGAAAACCTTTGGAGGGAGTTGAAAGTCTGTGTTGCCCAGCGACAGCCCCAAAACATCACTGCTCTAGAGGAGATCTGCATGGAGGAATGGGCCAAAATACCAGCAACAGTGTGTGAAAACCTTGTGAAGACTTATAGAAAAAGTTTGACCTGTGTCATTGCCAACAAAGGGTATATAACAAAGTATTGAGAAACTTTTGTTATTGACCAAATACTTATTTTCCACCATAATTTGCAAATAAATTAATTAAAAATCCTACAATGTGATTTTCTGGAATATTTTTTCTCATTTTGTCTGTCATAGTTGACGTGTACCAATGATGAAAATTACAGGCCTCTCTCATCTTTTTAAGTGGGAGAACTTGCACAATTGGTGGCTGACTAAATACTTTTTTCCCCCACTGTAATTGAGCTTACTTAGCTAGTAACATAGGCTATTCTAGCCAGATCGCTAGCTTGCTACAATGTCAAGCATTTGTTTCTTTTAGGAGGATTATGACACTGCCAACATTGACCTGGAAATCATGAATATGTTAATACCCAAACTGCAGTTTACACACACATGGATTCCAGACTATGCTGAAATTTTTTTACTTTGATGTCGACTTCAAAATGCACTTCAGAATGAAAAGGAGCATCTTTCAAACCCTCTGCAAAGAAATAGCTACACAAATAACCAACCAGGCAGTCGGTTGGCCATCCATCCATTCTAGCAGACAAGCAGCTCATGATTGTTCTGTGGTTACTAGGAAATCAGGAGTTATTCAGGTGAATATCGTCGTGCCATTGTAAACTTATCATGACCATGGATGTGATCAGGTACAGAACTTGACAAAATGATGTCCAAATCTACAGTACCACACCGTTGATAACCAACATCATAACTAGCCAGTTGCATCACAACTAGCTAGTCCATACACATGCACATACAAACAACTTACAATTATAGACGTAGCTACACTACATGACCAAAAGTATGTAGACACCTATTCGTCATACATCTCATTCCAAAATAATGGACATTAATATGGAGTTGGTTCCCCCTTTGCTGCTATAACAGCCTCCACTCTTCTGGGAAGGCTTTCCACTAGATGTTGGAATAATGCTGCGGGGAATTGCTTCCATTCAGCCACAAGAGCATTAGTGAGGTCGGGCACTGATGTTGGTTGATTAGGCCCGGCTCACAGTCAGCGTTCCAATTCAACCCAAAAGTGTTTGATGGGGTTGAGGTCAAGGCTCTGTGCAAGCCAGTCAAGTTCTTCCACACCGATCTTGACAAACCATTTCTATATGGACCTTGCAATGTGCATGGGGGCGTTGTCATGCTGAAACAGGAAAGGGCCTTCCCCAAACTGTTGCCACAAAGTTGGAAGCAAAGAATCGTCTACAATGTCATTGTATGCTGTAGCGATAAGATTTCCCTTCACTGGAACTAAGTCCAAACCATAAAAAACAGCCCCAGACCATTAGTCCTCCTCCACCAAACTTTACAGTTGGCACTACCCATAGGAAAAAATCTATTGTTCACTCGGATATCCTCCAGATCTTTTGAGACAACCTAGAGCTTTTCAATTTTGAATAATTTTGTGACCGTTTGTGTCTGGGTTATTGATCCAAAAGGCCCCTTAGGAGAAATATTGAGATGAAGTTAGAGACTTCTATGAGACATACACTACCGTTCAAAAGTTTGGGGTCACTTAGAAATGTCCTTGTTTTCGAAAGAAAAGCTTTTTTTTTTGTCCATTAAAATAACATCAAATTGATCAGAACTAGAGTGTAGACATTGTTAATGTTGTAAGTGGCTATTGTAGCTGGAAACGGCTGATTTTTTATGGAACATCTACATAGGCGTACAGAGGCCCATTATCAGCAACCATCAGTCTTGTGTTCGAATGGCACGTTGTGTTTGCTAATCCAAGTGTATCATTTTAAAAGGCTAATTGATCATTAGAAAACCCTTTTGCAATTATGTTAGCACAGCTGAAAACTGTTGTGCTGATTAAAGAAGCAATAAAACTGGCCTTCTTGAGACTAGTTGAGTATCTGGAGCATCAGCAATTGTGGGTTCGATTACAGGCTCAAAATGGCCAGAAACAAATAACTTTCTTTTGAAACTCGTCAATCTATTCTTGTTCTGAGAAATGATGCACCTGTTTCTCAATTTAGACACTCTAATGTATTTCTCCTCTTGCTCAGTTGTGCACCGGGGCCTCCCACTCCTCTTTCTATTCTGGTTAGAACCAGTTTGCGCTGTTCTGTGAATGGAGTAGTACACAGCTTTGTACGAGATCTTCAGTTTCTTGGCAATTTCTTGCATGAATAGCCTTCATTTCTCAGAACAAGAATAGACTGATGAGTTTCAGAAGAAAGTTATTTGTTTCTGGCCATTTTGAGCCTGTAATCGAACCCACAATTGCTGATGCTCCAGATACTCAACTAGTCTCAAGAAGGCCAGTTTTATTGCTTCTTTAATCAATTATTTTAATGGACAAAAAAATTGCTTTTCTTTAGAAAACAAGAACATTTCTAAGTGACCCCAAACTTTTGAAAGGTAGTGTATATAGGACACATGAAGTTGAATTGAAGTATGATCAGCAGAGGAGGTCTCATCATTGTATACCGTCGAGCTCATTCTTGCCTCTGTTATTTTCAAGGAGCAATAATGATACGTTCCTGAGACAAGTTGGAGACTTTTATAAGACTAATGATCTTAGTCTGAGGTGATCATTTCAGAAATATCTAAGAAGTATGAGCCATAAAGGAGATCTCTACATTGTATGTGCAACGTCTCCTCCATGTCTCATTTCTTTATCTTAAAATTACTACAGAAGCTATACATGAGCTTGATTAGTGAGATATGAGACACAATTGAGAATTTAATTTGTTAGCATTAATTTGCAGTATTAATCATGATTACCTCTTAAAAACAAGAATTAAAACTGATACAGTTCAACAAATGTATTCAACAGTGCTTATTATATTAACAAATAATCTTACTTTTCATTCCCATCACAGATTGGGTTCTGTCACACCCTGGTTCTGGGACTCATTATGTTGAGCCAGGGTGTGTGCAGTCTATGTGTTTATGTTCTATGTTGGGTGTCTAGGTTGTTGTTTTCTATGTTTGGTCAATGACTCCCAATCGGAGGTAACGAGTGTCAGCTGTCGGCTCGTTATCTCTGATTGGGAGCCATATTTATACTGTGTGTTTTCACCTTGGGGTTGTGGGTTTTTGTTCCTAGTCAGTCATTGTCACTGTGGACTTCACTATCGTCATTTGTTTGTTGTTTCGGTGTTGCTTTAATTGAATAAAGTCAACATGTTCGCTCAACACGCTGCGCCTTGGTCCGTTTCCTTAGACGATCGTGACAGAAAAACCCACCATCAAAGGACCAAGCAGCGTATACGGGAACACCCGCAGGAGAGAACGCTGGTGGATGTCCTCCTCGGCTGGGGACATATTACGCAGGAGGAGGCCGTCCGGTACCGGAGGGCGATGAAGGGGGAGAACCTGGCAGGAGAGGAGCAACGGCGTCAGCAGGGCCATCGTCGGATGGACGAGAGGCAACCCCAAAAAGTTTTTTGGGGGGGGCACATGGCTTGGGCGGCTGGGCAGCAGGAGGCTGCCACAGGGAGACGTGGAGAGAAGGCTATCGGATTACGGGAGCCATTGGCTAGTAGAGGAAGGGAAGTTGTTGCGGCACGGCGTGAGAGACTGATGTGTGTTACCAGTCCGGTCCGGCCCGTTCCTGATCCTCAGTTAAGGCCAGTGGTGTGTGTTCCCAGTACGGACCGGGCTGTTCCTACTCCACGCACCAAGCCCACGGTGTGCGTCGCCAGCCCAGCCCGGCCTGTTCCTGCTCCACGCACAGAACCTACGGTGTACGTCGCCAGCCCAGCCCGGCCTGTTCCTGCTCCACGCACAGAACCTACGGTGTGCGTCGCCAGCCCTGCCCGGCCTGTTCCTGCTCCACGCACAGAACCTACGGTGTGCGTCGCCAGCCCAGCCCGGCCTGTTCCTGCTCCACGCACAGAACCTACGGTGTGCGTCGCCAGCCCAGCCCGGCCTGTTCCTGCTCCACGCACAGAACCTACGGTGTGCGTCGCCAGCCCTGCCCGGCCTGTTCCTGCTCCACGCACAGAACCTACGGTGTGCGTCGCCAGCCCAGCCCGGCCTGTTCCTGCTCCACGCACAGAACCTACGGTGTGCGTCGCCAGCCCAGCCCGGCCTGTTCCTGCTTCACGCACTAACCCTACGGTGTGCGTCGCCAGCCCGACCCGGCCTGTTCCTGCCACTCGCACCAAACCTACGGTGCGCGTCGCCAGCCCGGTCCGGCCTGTTCCTGCCACCCGCACCAAGTCTACGGTGCGCGTCGCCAGCCCGACCCGGCCTGTTCCTGCCACTCGCACCAAACCTACGGTGCGCGTCGCCAGCCCGGTCCGGCCTGTTCCTGCCACTCGCACCAAACCTACGGTGCGCGTCGCCAGCCCGACCCGGCCTGTTCCTGCCACTCGCACCAAACCTACGGTGCGCGTCGCCAGCCCGGTCCGGCCTGTTCCTTCTCCCCGCACTAGCCCTGAGATGCGTGTCCTCAGCCCGGGACCACCAGTTCCGGCACCACGCACCAGGCCTATAGTGCGCCTCAGACGGCCAGAGTCGGCCGTCTGCCCAACGGGGCCTGAACTGCCCGTCTGCCCAACGGCGATTGAACTGCCCGTCTGCCCAACGGCGCCTGAACTGCCTGTCTGCCCAACGCCGTCTGAACTGTCCGTCTGCCAAGCGCTGCATAAGCCGCCCGTCTGCCATGAGCCTTCAGAGCCGTCCGCCAGACCGGAGCCGCTAGAGCCTTCCGCTAGACAGGATCAGCCAGAGCCTTCCGCCAGACAGGATCAGCCAGAGCTTTCCGCCAGACAGGATCAGCCAGAGCCTTCCGCCAGACAGGATCAGCCAGAGCCAGCCAGCCAGGATCTGCCATTCAGTCCGGTGCTGCCCTTTAGTCCGGTGCTGCCCCTTAGTCCGGTGCTGCCCCTTAGTCCGGTGCTGTCCCTTAGTCCGGTGCTGCCCCTTAGCCTGGTGCTGCCCCTTAGTCCGGTGCTGCCCCTTATCCTGGTGCTGCTCCTTATCCTGGTGCTGCTCCTTATCCTGGTGCTGCCCCTTAGTCCGGTGCTGGCCCTTAATCTAGTGGGGTTAAGGTGGAGGGTGGTCATTTGGAGGAGGCTACGTAAGCGGATAGTGACTATGGTGGGGTGGTGGTCTAGGCCGGAGCCAGAACCGCCACCGAGGAGGTATGCCCGCCCAGCCCTCCCCTGTTTGGGGGTTTTGAGGCGCGGTCGCAGTCCGCGCCTTTAGGGGGGGGTACTGTCACACCCTGGTTCTGGGACTCATTATGTTGAGCCAGGGTGTGTGCAGTCTATGTGTTTATGTTCTATGTTGGGTGTCTAGGTTGTTGTTTTCTATGTTTGGTCAATGACTCCCAATCGGAGGTAACGAGTGTCAGCTGTCGGCTCGTTATCTCTGATTGGGAGCCATATTTATACTGTGTGTTTTCACCTTGGGGTTGTGGGTTTTTGTTCCTAGTCAGTCATTGTCACTGTGGACTTCACTATCGTCATTTGTTTGTTGTTTCGGTGTTGCTTTAATTGAATAAAGTCAACATGTTCGCTCAACACGCTGCGCCTTGGTCCGTTTCCTTAGACGATCGTGACAGGTTCCATTAACTGTAAGAACGTAAATCTAATTAATATACAGCATATGCCCTTGTACCTGATTTGAAACATTAGGCAAACCCAAAAATAATATTGTAGAGATGAAAATAGGCAGTTGTCAGTCACCAGATGTAGTCAACAAAAAGTCTAACCTACATGTGACACCAAGCCCATAAGAGTGTGTTCTTAAATTAACCGTATTGCAAATATGAACATTGCGCATTGTACACAAACAAAAATATTTTAGTACAGTCACTACTCTGTCTGTCTTGCTCTGGTCCTACACTTGTTGATGAATGCCTTCTTCAGTTTGGCTACATCGATTCCGGTCCAACCATCCAAGGTAGCACATCGGAAGACATAGGCTGGAATAAAGTATATAAAACATTTTATGAATATCTTGACAAATAACACATAAATAACACATGACAATTCTACTCAAGGACTCAGAGTATGCAAAACACAAACGTCTTAAAAGGACATTGGGGATTTTGTTTTTTTTAGAGGTATTTAAGATACAGTTTACAGAAACTTGATTTGACTTGATTGCAGTGATGAATTAGCAAATAACATACGTAAATCCTTTTCATAAAGAATCAATCCTAATTCGCTGTAGGCAGTTTTTAAGTAACAAAGTAACCTAGCTTTGAGAAAATACTTACTTAGAATTCCACTGACCTTCTTCCGGTTGAGGACTCGCCTCCCCTCGGGGATCTTGCCATCGCGTCCACAGGCAACTGAATGGTCAAAAAGCAAATGAAACAGACGCAAGCTATCTTGCCTAGATGCCTGATGGTTGGCAGCAGAGGAACATGCCACTGTCAGGAAACAACTCTTACTCGCCGGACGGCACCGATGGCCTTCTCTCCTGTAGCTCACAGTGTTTCTCTCCAACGATGTCAATGAGAACGTGCAGCTCTCGGATATGGACTGGGTCTGAGAGGAGACAATAGCACATATAGTACATTCATTATTATGTGTTCAAGGCCCAATCACTCTTCCAAAGGTAAACAAAAAAACACAAAACAGAAATGGGGTAGGAGAAGTTTTTCAAAATGATTCACAATTCAACTTCACAAAATAAAGTTTGATAGGTGACATGATATTAATTAATTACATTCTAAAAAAATTACTTCCTCCATCCTTCCCTTGTCATGGAGGATTTTTTTGAACTTGTCCCTGCAACCATCACATGGCTGCCATGCGGCTGGTGCGTGCTGTCCCACTGGAGCTTGTGCATTCCATCCAGTGAGGGCTTGTGCATGCTGTCACACTGGGGCGGGTGCGTGCTGTCCCACTGGGACTGGTGCATGCTGTCCCACTGCGACTGGTGCATTCCATCCAGTGGGGGTTGGTGTGTGCTTTCCCATGGGGGCTAGGGGAAGCTGTCCCACTGCTGGTGGATGATGTCCCAATGCTGGTGGATGCTGTCTCACTGCTGGTGGATTCTGTCTCATGGGGGCTGGGGGATGCTGTCCAACTGGGGTTGGTGGGTGCTGTTCAATTGGGGCTGGTTGATGCTGTCTATCTTTCTATGGCAGCAATACTTATTTCCCTCATTAAAATGCAAATCAATTTATAACATTTTTGAGATGCGTTTTTCTGGATTTTTTTGTTGTTATTCTGTCTCTCACTGTTCAAATAAACCTACCATTAAAATTATAGACTGATCATGTCTTTGTCAGTGGGCAAACGAACAAAATCAGCAGGGGATCAAATACTTTTTTCCCTCACTGTATTACATATTGATATGACGTCTTTTCACAGTGTTTTTGGAACAAAGTTACATCTGTTAGATAGGTAACTCTTGGTGCCACAGAGTCTGAATGCCAAGGATTCCAGTATGTTGAGGGAGCTTACTCGTGTTTATCTTAGAATGATTGATAGATGGAATATACTGACTTGGGTACAAGGTGATACCATCAGAGTGGGGAGTGCCCACTGATGGATACCAGAAGTTGTTTAAGAAAATGTGTGAAGGGCTATATAAACTGAAAGGTTTCCTTTGTTCAGGAGTTCGGATGACAAGAGGCAACGCATGTGGCGTTTGTTTTACGAACCCGGTACCGTATCTATGAAATATTTTGTATCCACTCTCCATCTAAGTGTTAAATATCTTCTTGCATGCTGAATTACTTGATACCAGAGAAACTCATCATAACACATATATTATTATTTCATCTTGGGGTACGATAATTTGATCATTCACAGTGAATTCAGTTGATTATGATTCTTACCTTCTTCACTTAGTAAATTGAAACTGCGGCGAGGGTCCGCGTGGATCACTCATCATCAGCATCAGCAAAGCAATGACCTCAATCCAATCTCCAACTGTCTTTCGCGCAGGTCTTTGATTGGCGTCTAATCACATTTCAATGTTGAGTTGATGGGTAGGCTATAGTTTGGGATCTGGGAATAATGGTCATTTCAATTATTGAACAATTGATTCTATTCTTGGATAATATAATGGATAAATGTACATCAAGGTAATTATTTGTCATGCCTCATCTGAGCAGGATCAGATGGTGACCGGGGTCTCAGCAGGGTCAGGCAACCAGGGAAGACCAGTCTGAAGGCGCTGAGGTAAACTGTATTCTCTCTGTGCAGCAAAGACTGAACAAGCCAGAAGCTTCAAAGATTGAAATTATTTTAAGGCAGTCTGACAAACCTCTAAATTTGATTTCCAAACTGTATCAAGGGTTGATAGAGGTTTTTCCCAATGACACAAAACATGTCAAACAGAAATGTGTGGAAGACCTGGGAGACACTTGTTATGATGAGTTTCTCTGGTATCAAGTAATTCAGGATGCAAGAAGATATTTAACACTTAGATGGAGAGTTGATACATGTATTTAATATACGTTACCGGGTTCAACATGACAAGTTGCACGTGAGTGGCCTATTGTCATTTGAACTCCCCACCAGATTCAACATATCAAGATACACGTGGGTTGCATCTCACTATTCGAATGATAGGCACACAAAATCTCTCAGTTTATATACTGCTTTGCAAGGTAATTCTATCCAACAGTTGCCAACCATTATTAGAATACACTCCCAACTACAATAGTATCACCCTAAATGGCATCGTCTTGTACTCTAGTCAGGATATTCCATCACGTACTCCTTCCAAGATTAGCACCAGTGTGTGCCAGCCTTCCATGGCACGCATACCTTCTGGCACCCACCAGTAACAGAAATAAATACATGGAATGTCCTCTTCCTCAAAATCCTATGCAACACAATATCAAAGATATGAACAAATCCTGTGTAAAAGACGTCATATCAATCCCCCTTTTTCTCTCTTAATCGGTTGTCAGTAAAATTCCCCAGATATAACATATACTTAAAAAAAAGAATTCACATAACATTTTTTTTACAAAATAAAATATTCTCCCATAGCTTTACATATGATTGGAGTAAATTCCCCATATAACTCAATCAACATTATCAATGGACTCTACACTTGAATAACATGATATAGAATTTGTACTTTCCCTCCTTGCATTAATATTGACTGATACATCTCTAGCTGTAATCACTAATCCCATCCTGTATTTCTCTAATATTTCCCATAGCTTTAGTTAAATTCCTAAAAACGTCCTATTCTGATGGCAAGCATGTAAAACATACATCTCCCCCTATAATTGCATACACTCCCCCTTTAGCTGCTGTAATAGCATCCAATGCTATGCGATTATTAATTGCATATTGTCTAATGAGTGCCATTTCAGACCCAATTGCTGAAAAAACCCTGACTATTAGTAGGTACCATGTTTAGTCTGAACTCGGTTCAACCTTGACTCCGTTCCACTAATATGCCTTAGGATAGAGGCAAAGGATAACACTCTGGTTTAATTCACTGATAAATCAGGACAGCCTTGGATTACTTAGGAGTGAGGAATTCAACCCACGGTCAGATCAGATGAAAATAGAACACAAACATTCCTCTTTCACACACCAACCCCAGTGCTATGAATCAATTCAGTTCTTGCCTAGCAACACATATGTACCAATGTGTAACCCTTTCCATGTAAAAATACTCATCAATCCCCTCTCTCTGGGACTTCATAGTCCCACATCAATACCATGGCATGCTGAAAATAGTTTCAACATCTTTAGGTACTAATATATACTAATGACTTACTTAAATCACTCATTCATCTTATAAATCATAATCAAAACAAAATTAATTATTCAAAGAAAATTTAGAATGACAATGCTTAGTGATTCACATTGGTCTTATCACTCAAAGTTTAAAACACTCAACTTAGCACACATTACCAATGTCAGAATGAACACTTATATTAACATACAGTATAACTATCCAGAATTCTAGTATTACCTTCCTCATCATAAGAATAACTACAGAGCATTATCTCAATGCATTCTTAATCCAAATGACTATACATTTAGCAGTGTATATACCTCCTACATCAACCTCATACCTAAATTACCTAATTAGATATGGACACAGCTGACCAACCCATCCTTCCCCGGCACTCAATCTTCTGGCGTCTCTTCAATATGTTCTTCAGAAAGCTTCATAGTTCAATGTAGATTGCCCATGATAATGTCCCAATTTCAATGTCTCATCCGAGTAGCTACCATCTCTACCCCCCATTCTGTCTTTTCCATTTGCTAACCAGTATACCAACATGAGAAATGTTGTATTTGAACGGATCTCTCCATTCTTACTCCTCGTGGACTCCTGTCCCACTCCCGAGAGAAAAGGCATGAGAGAAAAGCAGTTGATAGCTTCGATTGGCTGCTGTACACCGGTTGCAGGTAGAAGTGGTGCTGACAGGACCATATTCAACGCCTTTGATGCTCATCTTCAGCCGGTTTAGAGTTGTTTTTTTTAGGTTCACACCATTCTAGACCGAATTATCCTTGCTATGCATCAAGACACCATCTGTAGTCACCTCGAGAGAGGACAGAACATAACAGTTTAGTTCAGTTAATTTCTAATCCAAGAAATCCATATAAGCATTGACTATATGACAAATTATTATGTTTGACCAATTATTCTTAATACCAATGTCTAATATACTCCCCTTATCACCCTATTAACTACACCGCAGAGTCACAGGATCAGGAATCTTTTACCACCACAAAGTCTCCAGGGCGCAGAAAATGCCACAATTATCCTATTAGGTTGCGCAGAAAAGCCTTCACCAATGAAGAGAGTCTGAAGAACATTGTTAGTTGAGACACAGTATGCTACTATACCATGTCTTCTCATCAGTCAGGAGAAGCCCCGAGATTAGGAAGTGCACATTCTTGCAGCTTGTTGCAGTATACTAGTTTCATAGACACAGGCCTCCTCTACTTTGTCTCCTGCCACTAATACATTTGCACATAAAACATTCCATCTAACCCATAACACATTAATTACTACTGCTCATATTCTTAATACCATTTGCATATTTACCAAAAAGGCCCTAGGCGACCAGTAATTCCCCCCTTTGGACACATGACTCACATCGTGATTCATGCATTCAAAAAACAAAACAACAACATTGCCTCTTAAACCAAAATAATAAATGAAATTAGAATGACAACCTTTGATAACATCTTAACCTTAATTGTATCCCATAATGAAATTCAAGGAACAGTAAAATTGACTAGCGACAGGTGTCCCTCATTCAGGGCAAGCTCCCTCTCTCTGTCCTTTTCATGATCCGAATCATATATATATGGCTATGAACTATAAACTTCTTCACAATTATCAGTATTACCAATGACCCTCAACTCGGTATAATAAATGACTTTAAATTCATCATCCTATGTCTCTCGATTTTCCAGTGTGGGTGATCACATGACACTAGAAAGTCAGGACAGAGGTCAGAGCTCATTCAAATCCTTCAAAGAAGTGTTTCATTCTATAGTAGACTACTCATTAACAATAGTTTAAACATTTAATACATTTCGTATCCCAAGTGTACAGGAAGTCCAGTACAGTTCTTATCAAAATAAATCACATATGTTTAATTAAAACTCACTCAGAAAATAAAACTTCAAATAATTTAATGTGTGTGTCACCATTCTTCAGAATAAAGGAATCTCCAGAACTTTGCAGATGTAAACTTGTGTCCGTTCTTTTCACTATTACAGGTATGTAACAGAACTTCCAAACGTTCTAATATTGAAATAATATCTAATAACATGCTATTTAACAACTTTGTCAAGATATTATCATGTTAGGAAAGGTTTGGTGTTGCTTTTGTGTCAAACTGAGTGAGAGAAGACCGTGATTTATGGTATGTGTTAGCTTGATGCTATCTGAGGTAAAAACGATTTACAAGTCACAGAGACTATGTTTACTGAGTAGCTTACTTGTACTGGATTTTGGCTAGGAGATTTTATAAAGAATCCAGTTGTTAGGGATTTCTGAGTTCGTTTTACATGTTAAACTGGCCGCCCACGCTCAGTCTGGAGCGTGGACTTTTAGTGCAGACAGTGCAGGTGCATGAGAGAGAGACGATTTTACGGAGGTGCTACTGTCACGTCTCCTCCCGTTGCTCCCCTCCGGTGCTCTGATTCGTTGGTCTACTGAGCCACCGGTCTGAGCGCACCACCTCAGCAACACCGGCATGGAAACCCAATGCACCCTAATCACCTCCAGTGCACCTGCACCTCATCATCTCATCACCACCCATATAGCCCTGGACTCTTCAGTTTTGTGTTGTGTGTGATTGTTAGTGTCTTGTTGTGTACCCGCTCTTTGTTGTTCTCTTGCTCAGTGTTAAGTAAACCTTTATATTGTTGATTCCTGCGTCTGCGTCCTGCCTCTTCGTATCCTCAGTACCCGTCACATCTACTATCCTAAAGCTGAATGTATTGTTGTCAGTTTTCTATATTGGTAGCGGTATATAGAAAAACATTCAGTTATTTTCTCTTCATATATAATTGTTTCTATTGTATGAATGTGAAATACATTTTGGTTTTCATGTGAAATCATACTGTAAGACACGGTTATTTGTGGAACTTTTTTTTGTATTCTGCTTTAGGAAAAGTGCATTTATGTTGTGTAATTTAAAGTGTGCACTTGATTCATGTGAATGTTTTAAAAGTACGAACAAGAAAATAAACAATTGAACATAAGAAAAAAAACATTCTTCAGAATAAAGAAAGCGCTAGAACTTTGCAGATGTAAACTTTGCAGACGTAAACTGTTCTTTTTACTATTACAGGCCACCTCAGCTACAGACTGAGGCCGGTCACACATTCTATGGAAAAAATGAATGACGTGGAAGGTGTGTTCCATGAGCAATAATCAACGCTGAGTGGCACTGACCTTCCACGGAGTTGCATTATTTTCCAGAGACTGCATCGAGCCCCGAGTTGATTATCCCTTTTATACCATGGCTATAATTTAACACATTAGAGATGTGTTCATTTGGCCGTAGAAATGTGTTCAACATCCACTGAAGTAGCTAGCAAGTTACTCTTACAGGCCACCTCAGCTACAGACTGAGGCCGGTAACATTTTGGGGGCTCGTCCGGGATAGCGCCACCATCTGGTGAATTGTTGATCCTACAACTGGGTGATACGGGCGGATATTGGGCGGCAGGCAGCTTAGTGGGTAAGAGCGTTGTGCCAGTCACCGAAAGGTTGCTGGTTCTAATCCCCGACCCGACTAGGTGAAAAATCTGTCGATGTGCCCTTAAGCAAGGCACTTAACCCTAATTTCTCCTGTAAGTCGCTTTGGATAAGAGCGTCTGCTAAATGACTAAAATGTAAATGTAAATGTACTACGGACATCAGAGCTGCGGAGAAGGCTGTGACAGTTATCCAGAGAGCTGAGTCTACAGGGACGACTTCGAGAGTCACCAGAGAGCGGATTGAAATATACATTATCCAGTAATGTTGGTGACGCGTCGCAATCTTATTTGGGATCTTCAGAAACTAGACAACAAGAGCGAAAGAGTCATTTCAGAGGCATCTGAGTCCAACGAACCATAACTTTTTGACTACATCAAGGGTGAGGAGATACTAAAGCTGGAGGATGAGGGCTTGTCCTACCTACTTCACCTGCATGATCAACTTGATTAACTATTATCAGTCACAGACAATGACACTACACCGACTGAGACCAACAACACCTCAACAACCAAAGACACTGTGAGCAATGAGTCAGCACATGCAGCAACCCTGGTTGCAGAACAGGTATCTGGGTTGATAAGGGTTACTGATGTAGCAGCACTGTTTCCACATAGAAAATGTAAGATACATGGTGGCCAAATCTCAGATTCTGTTTCTGATTTTACTTACAGTAGTATGTGTAAACAAATTGATGAGGGTCTCCGAGAGAAATATCCTGAGTCAGAGGTAGTCAGAAATGTTCTAAGAGTAATCAAGCCAGGTACTTTCAGGGACATGTTGACAAACAAAGAGGGTCTTACTGTAGCGGAGCTGAAACGCTTCATTAGGTCTCATCTCAGAGATAAAAGTAGCACAGAGCTCTTTCAGGAGCTGAGTAACGCTATACAGCAGGACAGGGAAATGCCTCAGCGGTTTGCATACAGGTTAATGGGGCTCAAACAGCATGTACTGTTTGCATCACAGCAGAGTGGTGATGAGTTTGACTATGACAAGAAGCTGGTACAGGGTGTGTTCCTTCACACACTTTACCAAGTGCTCAGTGACAAATACACTAAAATCAGAGATGACCTCAAGAAACATACCTCTGATTGTAGTGTGACTGATCTTGAGCAGATAACACAATCAGCCAATGAGCAAGCAGGTCACAGTGCTAGACACAGACCAGTAAATGTCAACTCAGCACAGCAACAAGGGGACATTGAATATTTTGACCAATCTTCCCCCACTCAGGATTATGGTGAAGTGAAGGCTAATCGCACAGCCATCCAGGAGATGACTGCAACAGTGTCTGCACTGTTTAAGAACCTGGAGAAAATGATGAAACCTTTTGCAGGTGAGGCCCAGGGGTACACACATCCCCCATCCTCTGGAGGTCAGACAAGAGGTGAGGCCCAGGGATATGCCCATCACCTATCCTCCAGAGCAACAACAAGAGAGGCACCGAGATATGTCTCTTCATCACCATCCAGAGCAACGACGACAGACAGGGCCCACACTAAGGGTAAATGTCAAGACTGTGTCCAGCATGGAATTGAAAGCTGCCCTCACTGCTTCCATTATGGACAAGAAGGACACAGAGCTGTCGGCTGCTTAATGAGACAGACGTCGGGAAACGGGTCCAGGTCGCTGGCGAGGGATAGACAGTGACCGCTGAAAACAAAACGTCCCTACTCCAAATCAACTGTGTGAAGACAGAGAAACCAGCCTAAGACACCCAAGGTGAAAAGCGTCGCACAGCTTATTGGCAATAGATGTATGGTCTCATGCCTATGTAACGGTGTCAAATTTGAGATGTTTTTAGACACTGGGGCACAGCATTGTAGGGAGGGCCTAAGTAGAGAACGCTTTGGCAAGCATTGAGATCCAACCCCTGTTAACTGAAGGCCAGCTCCAGGTGACTGCAGCAAACAGCACTACTGTTCCCTTTGATGGATGGATTGAAGTGTCCCTGGAGCTTCTGAGTAGTAAACATGGGAAAATGGCCATACATGTGCCTATGCTAATTAGTCAGAGCTGTGTAGACTGTCCACTACTAGGCTTTAATGTCATAGAGGATATCATCAGAGAAAACAGTGAACAGACTGTTTCAATCTCAGTGCACTGCTGAGTGAGGTGATGAATGTAAAAGAAAAAGCTGTTGAAACCATGGTCTCTGCCATTAAAGTGATGACCCATAAAGACATTTCACTGAGCTGTTTGGTAAAAGTGGGAAAGGAAGCACTTACCATTCCTACATGTAGAATCAGAGCCTGGCCAGAGGGAGGAACAATGTTGTTTGAGCCAGCCGTGGACAGCCATTGCCCAGAAGGTTTGGAGCTGTTTCCATGCCTCATGGATGTGCCCTGTGGCGCCTCGAAGGTGGTAAAGATTCCAATTCAGAACTCCACACAACATGAAATGTACCTCTCTCAGAGAACAGTGCTGGGTTGGGTAGAGCTGATGGATGACATCAGACCTGTCAACACAGCACTTGACTGTCAGAAGAAGCATGTGAGTCAGTCTAGTGATGCTTTCCTATGCTCCACTCAGCTTCACCATGGTGCGCAGAGAAAAGAGAGTCACACACCAGTTGGGTCCAGAGAAAAATGGCACCCACCTGTTGACTTAGAACATCTACAGGAAGACGAGCAGAAAATAGTCCGAAGAATGCTGTATGAAGAATCTGATGTGTTCGCACAGGAAGATGGAGATACTGGCTGCATTCCGAACCTTAAGATGAAACTAAACTTGAAGGATCACACGCCCGTCCAGAAAAGTTACAACTCCATTCCGATAACTCTATACAAAGAGGTGAAAGTTTATGTCCAAAACCTACTGGAGAGATGCTGGATCAAGAAATCCACATCTCCATATTCATCCCGGTGGTCTGTGTGTGCAAGAAGGACAGCAGCCTGCGGTTATGTGTCGACTTCAGGGAGCTGAATTGCAAGACCATCCCAAGACCATCCCTGACCGTCATCCGTTGCCACAGATAAAATGTGTATGGAAGGAGTTCTAGAGCGCATGAGAGACGACTGCTGTTCCCCATATCTGGACGATGTTCTCTGCTATTCCAAGACGCTAAGTGACCATGTGGAAGACCTGAGAAGAGTGCTTAGTCGGAAGAGGAAGCACAGTATCAAACTGCGGCCGAAAAAGTTTGAAGTCTTCAGACGCCAAGTGAGGTACATAGGTCGGATTGTATCCAGCGAGGGAGTACAAATCGACCCAAAATACTTGGAGGCTGTGTTGCGGCTAAAGGAGAGGGAGCCACAGACAGTTGGAGAGGTCAGAACACTGCTGGGATTCTTCGGCTACTACAGGTCATTCATCCAAGATTTCTCCAGGATGGCCAAACCCCTATTTGAGCTGCTAGAAAGTCCATCAGAAGAAACGGGGAACACTGCAAAGCCCAAATCAACCAGAGGGAAAACCCAGGCCAAAAAGGTTAGCAATGGACAATGGCATCCCAAGACACCAGTCCAGTGGACGGCTGTACACAGAGCCATCATAGCCAAGTTGGTGGACATGCTAACCTATCCATCCATACTAGCATACCCAGACTGTGACTTACCATTTGTGCTACACACTGATGCTTCCAATGAGGGTCTAGGGGCTGTCCTTTACCAACATCAAAACAGGAGACTTCGTGTAATCGGGTATGGGTCCAGAACGATAACTCCAGCGGAGAAAAACTACCACATTCACTCTGGCAAACTTGAGTTTTTAGCACTTAAATGGGCGATCTGTGACAAATTTAGAGACTATCTATTATATGCACCCACCTTTACCGTATACACAGACAACAACCCTTTGACCTATGTTCTGAGCACAGCTAGACTCAATGCAGTAGGTCCCCGCTGGGTCGGGGAGTTGGCCGACTTCCACTTCGACCTGAAATACAGACCTAGGAAAATAAATGCAGACGCTGACACACTGTCTCGTTGTCCTGTCGTTCTCCACAACCATGTGGGTGAATACACCGAATCTATGTCACCAGAAGTCATCTCAGCGGTATGGCAAGGAAGCAGAGCAGTGAAAAATGAGGATGTTCCATGGGTGGCTGCGCTGCAAGTCAACTCTGGAGAGGGTGGTGTGTCACCTGAAGGCGTGCCTGCCATCACACCAGAGGATATCAAGGTTGCACAGCATGAGGATGCTACAATCAGAGAAATCATCTCGCTGAAAAACAAAAGATGGAATCCAAATGAGAAAGAGAAAAAGCT
Organism: Coregonus lavaretus; assembly: GCF_964263955.1. NCBI lineage: Eukaryota > Metazoa > Chordata > Actinopteri > Salmoniformes > Salmonidae > Coregonus > Coregonus lavaretus. The sequence goes on along the minus strand of NC_140025.1, from coordinate 29,401,713 downwards.
CATGGGACCAGAAATAAGGAGACTAGTACATGAGTGGAACAAGCTGGTCATGGAAAATGGAATCCTGTACAGACAAGCTGAAATCAGTGGTGCTGAAGAACTTACATGACGACATGGGCCACGTCGGAGCAGACAAAGTGATCCATCCAGTCAGGGAACGATTTTACTGGCCATTCATGCATTGTGAAGTAGCAGGCTACATGATCAGACAGTGTGCATGTATCAAGCAGAAACGTCCCTGTGTTCCAGAGAAAGCACCTATGGGTTCTATCACCACCACCTTTGAGCTTCTCTCCGTCGACTACATGCACCTTGAACCAAGAAAGGAGGCTATGAATATATTATTGTACTGGTCGATCATTTCACACGCATTGCACAGGCCTACCCAACGAAGAACAAGTCAGGAAAAACTGCAGCCGAGAAGATATTCCAAGACTTCATTCCTCGGTTTGGCTATCCTAGTAAGCTTCACCATGACCAAGGGCAAGAGTTCGAGAACAACATGTTCCAAAGACTCCAGCAGCTTGCAGGGATCTCACACTCTCGAACTACCCCATACCATCCACAATGGAACCCTGTGGAAAGGATGAATAGAATACTCCTGCAGATGCTCCGTACTCTGCAAGAATAGAAGAAGACGGAAAGACCATCTACCAAACATCGTCCATGCCTATAACTGTACAAGGCACGAGGCAACGGGATACTCACAATTTGTTGTCCTGTATGGCAGAGCCCCACGCCTTCCTATCGACCTACTGTTCAACCTCGAACCAGAAACAGTGACAAGAACATTCGCAGAGAAGTGGGCAACAAAGATGCAAGATGCTTCTGAGAAAGGGAAGAAGTACTATGACAAAGGTGTCAAACGTGACACTCAGCCAGGTGATCGAGTCCTTGTGAAAGAGGTGGCCCAGGGAAACTCTGTGCTTACTGGGATAAGACAGTACACAGAGTTGTGGAGAGAATTAGAAAGGGTCCAGTGTATAAGATCCAGTCAGAGTCTGGAGACAAAGCTCTTCGTGTGCTGCACCAGAACCTCCTGTTACCTGTAAATGACTTGCCAGTGCATCAAGACACTCCTACCAAACCTGTGAAAAGAACAACACCAAGACAAAAACAGACATGCTATTTAACCACTTTGTCAAGGTATTATCACGTTAGGAAAGGTTTGGTGTTGTTTTTGTGTCAAATTGAGTGAGAGAAGAACGTGATTTACAATAAGTGAGAGTATATGTTAGCTTGATGCTAGCTGAGGTAAAAACGATGTACAAGTCACAGAGAGTATGTTTACTAAGTAGCTTACTTGTACTGGATTTTGTCTAGGAGATTTTTTATAAATAATCCATTTGTTACAGATTTCTGAGTTCATTTGACATGTTATTGGAATTGTGTAAAATTTTGCTCACGAGCTGGTAAACTGGCCGTGCACACTCAGTCTGAGGCGTGGACTTTTAGTGCAGACAGTGCGGGTGCATGAGAGAGAGACGATTTTAAGGAGGTGCTACTATCTTAAAGCTGAATGTATTGTTGTCAGTTTTCTATATTGGTAGCGTTATATAGAAAAACATTCAGTTATTTTTGTTTTCATATGTAAGTGTTTCTATTGTATGAATGTGAAATACATTTTGGTTTTCATGTGAAATCATACAGTAAGACAGGGTTATTTGTGGAACATTTTTTAAATTCTGCTTTAGGAAAAAGTGCATTTATGTTGTGTAATTTAAAGTGTGCACTTGTTTGATGTGAAAGTTTTAGAAGTAAAAACAAGAAAATAGACAACTGAAGAAGAGAAAAAAAAAACATTATTCAGAATAAAGAAAGCGCCAGAACTTTACAGACGTAAACTTCTGTCCATTCATTTTACTATTGCAGGCCACCTCAGCTACAGACTGAGGCCGGTAAAAACGTTCTATGGAAAATAATGAATGACATGGAAGGTATGTTCCATGACGCGCTGGCGGAGTGGAACTGACCTTCCATGGAGTTACATTATTTTCCAGAGAATGCATAGAGCCCTGAGTTGATTATCCCTTTCATACCATGGCAATAATTTAACACATTTGCCACTAGAGATGTGTTAATTTGCTGGTAGAAATGTGTTCAACATCCACTGAAGTAGCTAGCAAGTTTACTAGATAGCTACAGTAGTTGCTGTGGTAACCAAACAGACTCGCTAGTTTAGCTAACTAAACCATCAGTCCTAGCTTGCCATTATAAAAATCGAATTCAACAATGTCAAAATGTTTTCCAGTTGACTTTTGCTTTCAAAAGCAGCTCAAACATAGAACATGGAAGAACGAACTATAGCCATTGAATTCTACCTTGCAAATACAGTGGGGAAAAAAAGTATTTAGTCAGCCACCAATTGTGCAAGTTCTCCCACTTAAAAAGATGAGAGGCCTGTAATTTTCATCATAGGTACACGCACTCTATGACAGACAAATTGAGAAAAAAATCAAGAAAATCACATTGTAGGATTTTTTATGAATTTATTTGCAAATTATGGTGGAAAATAAGTATTTGGTCACCTACAAACAAGCAAGATTTCTGGCTCTCACAGACCTGTAACTTCTTCTTTAAGAGGCTCCTCTGTCCTCCACTCGTTACCTGCATTAATGGCACCTGTTTGAACTTGTTATCAGTATAAAAGACACCTGTCCACAACCTCAAACAGTCACACTCCAAACTCCACTATGGCCAAGACCAAAGATCTGTCAAAAGGACACCAGAAACAAAATTGTAGACCTGCACCAGGCTGGGAAGACTGAATCTGCAATAGGTAAGCAGCTTGGTTTGAAGAAATCAACTGTGGGAGCAATTATTAGGAAATGGAAGACATACAAGACCACTGATAATCTCCCTCGATCTGGGGCTCCACACAAGATCTCACCCCGTGGGGTCAAAATGATCACAAGAACGGTGAGCAAAAATCCCAGAACCACACGGGGGACCTAGTGAATGACCTGCAGAGAGCTGGGACCAAAGTAACAAAGCCTACCATCAGTAACACACTACGCCGCCAGGGACTCAAATCCTGCAGTGCCAGACGTGTCCCCCTGCTTAAGCCAGTACATGTCCAGGCCCGTCTGAAGTTTGCTAGAGTGCATTTGGATGATCCAGAAAAGGATTGGGAGAATGTCATATGGTCAGATGAAACCAAAATATAACTTTTTGGTAAAAACTCAACTCGTCGTGTTTGGAGGACAAAGAATGCTGAGTTGCATCCAAAGAACACCATACCTACTGTGAAGCATGGGGGTGAAAACATCGTGCTTTGGGGCTGTTTTTCTGCAAAGGGACCAGGACGACCGATCCGTGTAAAGGAAAGAATGAATGGGGCCATGTATCGTGAGATTTTGAGTGAAAACCTCCTTCCATCAGCAAGGGCATTGAAGATGAAACGTGGCTGGGTCTTTCAGCATGACAATGATCCCAAACACACCGCCCGGGCAACGAAGGAGTGGCTTCGTAAGAAGCATTTCAAGGTCCTGGAGTGGCCTAGCCAGTCTCCAGATCTCAACCCCCATAGAAAATCTTTGGAGGGAGTTGAAAGTCCGTGTTGCCCAGCGACAGCCCCAAAACATCACTGCTCTAGAGGAGATCTGCATGGAGGAATGGGCCAAAATACCAGCAACAGTGTGTGAAAACCTTGTGAAGACTTACAGAAAACGGTTGACCTGTGTCATTGCCAACAAAGGGTATATAACAAAGTATTGAGAAACTTTTGTTATTGACCAAATACTTATTTTCCACCATAATTTGCAAATAAATTCATTAAAAATCCTACAATGTGATTTTCTGGATTTCTTTCCCTCATTTTGTTACTGATGGTAGGCTTTGTTACTTTGGTCCCAGCTCTCTGCAGGTCATTCACTAGGTCCCCCGTGTGGTTCTGGGATTTTTGCTCACCGTTCTTGTGATCATTTTGACCCCACGGGGTGAGATATTGCGTGGAGCCCCAGATCGAGGGAGATTATCCGTGGTCTTGTATGTCTTCCATTTCCTAATAATTGCTCCCACAGTTGATTTCTTCAAACCAAGCTGCTTACCTATTGCAGATTCAGTCTTCCCAGCCTGGTGCAGGTCTACAATTTTGTTTCTGGTGTCCTTTGACAGCTCTTTGGTCTTGGCCATTTTGGAGTGTGACTGTTTGAGGTTGTGCACAGGTGTCTTTTATACTGATAACACGTTCAAACAGGTGCTATTAATACAGGTAACGAGTGGAGGACAGAGGAGCCTCTTAAAGAAGAAGTTACAGGTCTGTGAGAGCCAGAAATCTTGCTTGTTTGTAGGTGACCAAATACTTATTTTCCACCATAATTTGCAAATAAATCCTACAATGTGATTTTCTGGAAAAAAAAATGCTCAATTTGTCTGTCATAGTTGACGTGTACCTATGATGAAAAATACAGGCCTCTCTCATCTTTTTAAGTATGAGAACTTGCACAATTGGTGGCTGAATAAATACTTTTTTCCCCCACTGTATGTTGAGGCAGGGTGTGAATGTTTCTATGTTAGTAGTTCTATGTTTTCTTTCTAGTATGTGTAGATCTATGTTGGCCGGTGTGGTTCCCAATCAGAGGCAGCTGTCGCTCGTTGTCTCTGATCATACTTAGGCAGCCTATTGGCACTGACACAGTGACTCATAACGTGGCACCATCATAGGATGCCACCTTTCCAACAAGTCAGTTCGTCAAATTTCTGCCCTGCTAGAGCTGCCCAGGTCAACTGTAAGTGCTGTTATTGTGAAGTGGAAATGTCCAGTAGCAAAAACGGCTCAGCTGCAAAGTGTTAGGCCACACAACCTCATAGAACGGGACCGCCGAGTGCGGAAGTGCGCAGCGTGTACATATCGTCTTTCCTCGGTTGCAACATTCACTACCGAGTTCCAAACTGCCTCTGGAAGCAACGTCAGCACAGCATGGTTGGTTCCAGTATGTGACTGACTGATACCACACCAGGCTTCTTAACTTGAAACTGATTTTTGTATCACTCCTTCTAGTTCTCAGAGCAATAGTTCTGGGCATACTGCCAATTTGCTTATGAGTGATAGTGTGGTTTCCTCTGAGCAGTCATACACACAAAAACATTTCCATCACAGGTTGCTCATAAAATCTAATTCGTAAACTCTTAGAAAGTTGCTGTCTATAACCTAAAAGGGTTCCACATAGGAGAACCCTTTGAATAACCCTTTTGCTTCCAGGTAGAACACTTTCCACAGAAGATTCTACATGGAACCCAAAATAGTTCTATCTGGAACCAAAAAGAGTTCTACCTTGAACCAAAATGTGTTCTCCTATGGGGACAACTGTAGAACCCTTTTGGAACCCTTTTTTCATAGAAATTAAGTACTATGTGAACAAGGCATGACATACTGTAGATTCAGATGACACACAATAATATTTGTTAGATTTTTTAATTTTATTTTTATGTTGGTAACTTTAAAGGGATGTGAATGTCTTTTCAGATCATGGATTGCATTTCATTTAATTTCTTAATTAATCCGTTGCAGAAAATGAAACCAGCATTTTCTTCATTCATTCAAAGTATGGGTAATACTGAATTACAAAACAATATAAATACACCATTCAGTTACAATAAATATTACATAAAACAAAGTTAAAAATCAAGGTAGTGCAGTAAGTACAAGGATATTTACCCAGATTCACAGACTTGTGTTGATAATTGCAGTACAGCTGTTGTTTTTTACATTGTCCTCAAGCTGTTCAATGCTCTCATGTTGTCTATAGCAATTAATGTTTCCCTGTACATTTTTGGATAATAAATAACAACGAATACGATACAATTATATGATAATAATAAATATGATTAGATTGTCTGGTAAGTTGCCCTGTCACTGTGGTGATCAGTCTATCAGTATTAGTGAAGCAGTTGTGACAATACAACCAGATAGATTGTGAATAGACTTGTCTTGTAGCTTATTCCACTGGAGGCAGAAGCTGTGGTTGTTGTTGATGCAACAACAGATGTTGTTGAAGAAGCTGTGTTTGTTGTAGGACCAGCTGTTGTTGTTGGGGCGGCTGTGGTTGTTGTGGCGGCTGTGGTAGTTGTGGCAGTTGTAGTTGTTGTCCCTGTAAGACCACAGAAGTTAACTCATAAAAATTATACCAATACCAGAGTGCCATGTGTCAATGTTGAAAGTGATGACAATGACAAGGTCATCAATGATGGCATTACTTACTTGCAGTAATGGAGGTTGGATCAATGTTGAGGAAGGTGTTCCCATGAGACAGAGAGTCAGTCAATCCCTGCTCTGCACTCGTTGCATTGGGAACCACTGTCTGGTTCTTGAAAATAAGGGTCATGTTGACAATAATGGAGCCACTCCTGTAAACAAAGAAATATATCAATATTTAGTTTTTCTTTTCAGGTCAGATGCTTAAACAGTTGTTTCCCAAAAAGTATTATGAAAACAAATCAATGTGTAGAGCAAATATTTTGAAGTGTTCTTTATGTATAATTCAAACTTGTTATATCACTGTATCACTGTTATTTCTAGATCATTCTATTTGAATGGAGACATTCTCAGATTTACAGAAAACAATGAATTGTACTTACGCGAATTTCATAATCCTACACCTTAGGTACGTTAAAGGGTAAATTATTTTGTAACCACGATTAACCTGTGAAAAAAAATAATATTATTATCAATAATTTCAATCAATAAGAATGAAGTCAGAATGTTGTTCAAAGACACGCTGATTACCTCTGTGGTAACATTTGCTGCCAGTTCCTGATATGCTGTTGTAGAAGAGTCAGAATAGTCACTTAGGAATGTACGGATCATTCTGAATCCTAATCCCAGTGACCCCTCATCCGCTGTTGGTGCAGCTGTTGAATCTATTGTTGTAGTTGCAGCGGCTGTGTTGGTTGTGGGAGCAATTTTAGTTGTCGTTTGTGTGACTGTGGTTGTTGTAGGAGCAGCTGTGGTGGTTGTGAGAGCAGCTGTGGTTGAAGTTGGTTTCGCTGTGGTTGTCATCGCAGAAGCTGTGGTTGTAGTCGAAGCAGCTGTGGCCATTGTGGTGGTGGCAGCTGTGGTACTTGTGGGAGAAAGTGTGGTAGTAGTGATGCCAGCTGTGGTGGCCGTGGCAGCAGCTGTGGTTGTTATGGGGGCATTTGTGGTTGAAGTTGGAGCAGCTGTGTTTGTGGTTACGAATGCTGTGGTTGTAGTTGGAGAAGCTGTGGTTGTTGTGGCAGCAGCTATGGTTGTTGCAGCAGCTGTGGTTGTAGAGGAAGCAGCTGTGGTTGTAGAGGAAGCCGTGGTTGTCGTGGTAGCAGCTGTGGTTGTAGTTGGAGAAGCTGTGGTTGTTGTGGTAGCAGCTGTGGTTGTAGAGGAAGCAGCTGTGGTTGGAGAAGCTGTTGTTGTTGTGACAGTAGGTGTGGTTGTAGTTGGAGCAGCTGTGGTTGTGGTAGCATCTGCAGTGATTGTAGTAGGAACAGCTGTGGTTGTTTTGGTAGAAGCTGTGGTGCTCGTCATGGAAACAGTTGTGGTTGTAGTTGGAGCAGCTGTGGTTGTTGTGGGAGAAACTGTGGTAGTCATGACGCCAGCTGTGTTGTTCATGGCGGAAGCTGTGGTTGTGGTGGCAGCAGCTGTGGTTGTCATAGGAACAGCTGTGGTTATAGTTGGAGAAGCTGTGGTTGTTCTAAGAGAAGCTGTGGTTGTGGCAGCAGCTGTGTTTGTAGTATCAGCAGCTGTTGTTGTCATTGGATAAGCTGTCGTTGTGGTTGTAGCAGAAGCAGCTGTGATTGTCGTAGCAGCAGCTGTGGATGTAGTGGAAGCAGCTGTGGTTGTTGTGGCAGCAGCTGTGGATGTCGTGGCTGCTGCAGTTGTTGTAGTTGGAGCAGCTATGGTTGTCGTGGCTGCAGCTGTAGTTGTGGTTGGTACAGCTGTGGTTGTAGTCAAAGCAGCTGTGGTCGTTGTGGCAGCAACTGTGGTAGTTGTTATGCCAGCTGTGGCGGTTGTGGTGGCAGCTGTGGTTGTAGAGGAAGCAGCTGTGGTTGTTCTTGGTGAAGTTGTGGTTTGATTACATGTGGTTGTTGTGGCAGCTGCTGTGGTAGCTGCTGTGGTAGGTGCTGTGGTTGTGGTGGCTGCTCCGATGGTTGCAGTTTGAACAGCTGTGGTTGTCGTGGCAGCAGCTGTGGTTGTGGGTGTGTCTGCTGTGGTTGTAGTTGGAGCAGCTGTGGTTGTTGTGGCAGCAGCTGTGGTTGTTGTGGCAGCTGCTGTCGTTGTGGTGGCTGCTCCGGTGGTTGTAGTTTGAACAGCTGTGGTTGTCATGGCAGCAGCTGTTGTCATGGTTGCATCTGCTGTGGTTTTAGTTGGAGCAGCTGTGGTTGTTGCGGCAGCATCTGTGGTTGTTGTGGCAGCAGCTGTGGTTGCTGTGGCAGCAGCTTTGGTTGTAGTCTGAGCAGCTGTGGATGTCATGGCAGCAGCTGTTGTTGTCATGGCTGCTGCAGTAATTGTAGTTGTAGCAGCTGTAGTTGTAGTTGGTACAGCTGTGGTTGTAGTCAAAGCAGCTGTGGTCATTGTGGCAGCAACTGTGGTAGTTGTTATGCCAGGTCTGGTGGTTGTGGCGTCAGCTGTGGTTGTTGCGACAGCTGTGGTTGTGGTTGCAGCAGCTGTGGTCATTGTGGCAACAGCGGTGGTGGTGGTGGCAGCTGTGGTAGTTTTGGGAGCAAGTGTGGTAGTCGTGATGCCATCTGTGGTGGCCGTGGCAGCAGCCATGGTTTTAATGGCAGCAGCTGTGGTTGTTATGGGGGCATTTGTGGTTGAAGTTGGAGCAGCTGTGTTTGTCGGGGCAGCAGCTGTGGTTGTGGTTACGTATGCTGTGGTTGTAGTTGGAGAAGCTGTGGTTGTTGTGGCAGCAGCTATGGTTGTTGCAGCAGCTGTGGTTGTAGAGGAAGCAGCTGTGGTTGTAGTTGGTGAAGCCGTGGTTGTCGTGGCAGCAGCTGTAGTTGTAGTTGGAGACGCTGTGGTTGTTGTGGCAGCAGCTATGGTTGTTGTGGTAGCAGCTGTGGTTGTAGAGGAAGCAGCTGTGGTTGGAGAAGCTGTTGTTGTTGTGACAGTAGGTGTGGTTGTAGTTGGAGCAGCTGTGGTTGTGGTAGCATCTGCAGTGGTTGTAGTAGGAACAGCTGTGGTTGTCGTGGTAGAAGCTGTGGTGCTCGTCATGGAAACAGTTGTGGTTGTAGTTGGAGCAGCTGTGGTTGTTGTGGGAGAAACTGTGGTAGTCATGATGCCAGCTGTGTTGTTCATGGCGGAAGCTGTGGTTGTGGTGGCAGCAGCTGTGGTTGTCGTAGGAACAGCTGTGGTTATAGTTGGAGAAGCTGTGGTTGTTCTAAGAGAAGCTGTGGTTGTGGTTGCGTCTGCTGTTTTTGTAGTTGTAGCACCTGTGGTTGTTGTGGCAGCAGCTGTGTTTGTAGTATCAGCAGCTGTCGTTGTCATTGGATAAGCTGTCGTTGTGGTTGTAGTGGAAGCAGCTGTGATTGTCGTAGCAGCAGCTGTGGATGTAGTGGAAGCAGCTGTGGTTGTTGTGGCAGCAGCTGTGGTTGTCGTGGCTGCTGTAGTAGTTGTAGTTGGAGCAGCTGTGGTTGTAGTCAAAGCAGCTGTGGTTGTGGTTGGTACAGCTGTGGTCGTTGTGGCAGCAACTGTGGTAGTTGTTATGCCAGCTGTGGTGGTTGTGGTGGCAGCTGTGGTTGTCGTGGCAGCAGCTGTGGTTGTGGGTGTGTCTGCTGTGGTTGTAGTTGGAGCAGCTGTGGTTGTAGTTGGAGCAGCTGTGGTTGTCATGGCAATAGCTGTTGTCATGGTTGCATCTGCTGTGGTTTTAGTTGGAGCAGCTGTGGTTGTTGCGGCAGCATCTGTGGTTGTTGTTGCAGCATCTGTGGTTGTTGTGGCAACAGCTTTGGTTGTAGTCTGAGCAGCTGTGGATGTCATGGCAGCAGCTGTTGTTGTTGTAGTTGTAGTTGTAGTTGTAGTTGTAGCAGCTGTAGTTGTAGTTGGTACAGCTGTGGTTGTAGTCAAAGCAGCTGTGGTCATTGTGGCAGCAACTCTGGTAGTTGTTATGCCAGGTCTGGTGGTTGTGGTGTCAGCTGTGGTTGTTGCGACAGCTGTGGTTGTGGTTGCAGCAGCTGTATTTGTAGTGGGGACATTAGTTGTTGGGCTTTGGGCATTCCCTGATGCTGTTGAAAATTAAAGCATAGATTTTAGAATACATTTTTGCAATTCAAAATGATCTACAATTTAAATACTAGGGGATCAACTTACCAACAACCAGAAGAAGGACTGTGAGAATGTTTCTGTTCATCTTTGAAACTGTTTCCTTTTAATCTGTAATCACAGAGATTGGGACACATGATTCATGTTAAGGTAAAAGACAGATAATTACAAACAGAATGACATTGACAAATGTAATATGAACTGGAATATTGTGGAAGGTGATCATTAATCGTAAATGCCACCAGTATTTTTGTCTGATATTGCACTGTTGTAAAATGTTATGGAAGGGGATCACAAGTATTTTAAAAGTTTTATTTTAACCATTTTTTATTTATCCAGGAAGTACCGTTAAGATCAGAAGGGATCTTTTATGATGGAGATCTGGCTAAGAGGGAAGCTAAAAAAAAAACCCGGAAAGATACAGTACAGTGTATATGTTAGTGTAAATGTGTAAAAACTGTAAATGTATACATTTCCTGCTACAGTAAATCTGTAGATTTACCAATGAGAATGGAATCTTTAGATGTACTGTTTTTACACATTTACCATAACACATACACAGCACAGCGAAAACATGAATATAAATTACAATAATTACCCACCATCATCATAAATCACATGTAGTCATTGAGTTGAAAGAGTTCCACAACTATTGCAGCAAGTTTGCAACTATAACCTTGAATTCCTCTATCAGGTCAAAACACTCTAGGTTTAAGGAGTTATTGAGATTATTCTGAACCATGGCTGACCGAGGTCAAGGAACAGAGGCAGTTTAACAGTTATAGCCTTGTCAATTAAGATTAACCAATTTGTCAGCTAAAAGTTCACTTTTACAAATACACACAACTCTGATCATAATAAAAAATATGATATGTAACACAATAATTCAAAACCACAATTACCCCAAAAATTATGTTGTAGCTGAAATCCTCTGAAAGCTCAGTATTCAGTAATGGTGCACCTCCAAACTCTACTAAACTCCTGCATTGCTACAGCCTTTATATTTTAAAGAACAACTTCGATGACATCATTATGATGAATGATATGTAAAGGAAAATGTGTGTTTACGTCACCTTGTAGAAAATAGTGTACTGAGGTGTGTCCTGTGACTCATCTTTTGAAGAACAATGAATGAGGCCTCTCCCATGTCATGACTGAAATCCTAATCTAGCAGTACACGGAGACACACATACCAGGGGTGCAATCATTACTATAGTTACAAAATCTTCTGTTTTACAACGAAAACTATTGTTTCCAGGACCCTCCCTGTTTGCTGAACCTGTCCAATAGTAACACTCTTGTAATGATTACACCCCTGGACCTGTTTGATGTATCAATTGTCATTGATTGTAAGACATAATGTAATGTATTACATAATAAGTGTGATAAATTGATTGTGTTTTCATCAGTCTGAGTTTCCCAAGGAAACGTCAAAACAACAAACATACAAGATAATTTTTCCAATGACACACATCCATATGTATGCGCATACGTGTGCACACAACCATTGATGACACACAGAATGTGCACGTCTACAAACCATGTCTTTGAGGAAGTAAATAAAGGCTATTATTATGACAATGGTAATGATCTAAGAATAGCTGTCTTATACGAAGGAGAAAATGAAGAAGTGATGGGCATTGATATGGAAAATCGATATCAGTATACATTTCTTCTGATACGATATCGATATATTGGTTCCATTAAAAAAATTTGCAACTATATGAATACATTTTTCCACTTCTCTGTGCAGAGACCAGCCAACTTCTTTCTGATTGCCCATAGGGCCAATTTTGAATACAACGAGAAGCCCATCAACCAATGACGGCCAATCAGTTAAAAGTTGAATGTCCAATATGGATGGTGTTAAGAGATGGATGGTTGAATGGAGCTGAAGGATGGGACTAATAACAACTAACAACAACTAATAACAACAAGATAACTAATGTAAAGCATACTGTGTCCATAATAAGTATATAGGTTATACGTTGAGAGCTTTTGTGAAAGAGCACAGTTAAAAATATATGGCATATAGAAGCAAACCGGATGGACGTCATGAAAATGATCAGAGAGGTTGAGGGTAGAGGAAGTTCAGGAGTAAAAACAAACAAAATATAATTATTGTAAAATTGACTGTGTCCATGAAATGTACAGTGGGGGAAAAAAGTATTTAGTCAGCCACCAATTGTGCAAGTTCTCCCACTTAAAAAGATGAGAGAGGCCTGTAATGTTCATCATAGGTACACGTCAACTATGACAGACAAAATGAGAATAAAAAAATCCAGAAAATCACATTGTAGTATTTTTAATGAATTTATTTGCAAATTATGGTGGAAAATAAGTATTTGGTCAATAACAAAAGTTTCTCAATACTTTGTTATATACCCTTTGCTGGCAATGACACAGGTCAAACGTTTTCTGTAAGTCTTCACAAGGTTTTCACACACTGTTGCTGGTATTTTGGCCCATTCCTCCATGCAGATCTCCTCTAGAGCAGTGATGTTTTGGGGCTGCCGCTGGGCAACACGGACTTTCAACTCCCTCCAAAGATTTTCTATGGGGTTGAGATCTGGAGACTGGCTAGGCCACTCCAGGACCTTGAAATGCTTCTTACGAAGCCACTCCTTCGTTGCCCGGGCGGTGTGTTTGGGATCATTGTCATGCTGAAAGACCCAGCCACGTTTCATCTTCAATGCCCTTGCTGATGGAAGGAGGTTTTCACTCAAAAAGTTATATTTTGGTTTCATCTGACCATATGACATTCTCCCAATCCTCTTCTGGATCATCCAAATGCACTCTAGCAAACTTCAGACGGGCCTGGACATGTACTGGCTTAAGCAGGGGGACACGTCTTGCACTGCAGGATTTGAGTCCCTGGCGGAGTAGTGTGTTACTGATGGTAGGCTTTGTTACTTTGGTCACAGCTCTCTGCAGGTCATTCACTAGGTCCCCCCATGTGGTTCTGGGATTTTTGCTCACCGTTCTTGTGATCATTTTGACCCCACGGGGTGAGATCTTGCGTGGAGCCCCAGATCGAGGGAGATGATCAGCGGTTTTTTATGTCTTCCATTTCCTAATAATTGCTCCCACAGTTGATTTCTTCAAACCAAGCTGCTTACCTATTGCAGATTCAGTCTTCCCAGCCTGGTGCAGGTCTACAATTTTGTTTCTGGTGTCCTTTGACAGCTCTTTGGTCTTGGTCATAGTGGAGTTTGGAGTGTGACTGTTTGAGGTTGTGGACAGGTGTCTTTTATATTGATAACAAGTTCAAACAGGTGCCATTAATACAGGTAACGAGTGGAGGACAGAGGAGCCTCTTAAAGAAGAAGTTACAGGTCTGTGAGAGCCAGAAATCTTGCTTGTTTGTAGGTGACCAAATACTTATTTTCCACCATAATTTGCAAATAAATTCATTAAAAATCCTACAATGTGATTTTCTGGATTTTTTTTTCTCAATTTGTCTGTCATAGTTGATGTGTACATATGATGAAAATTACAGGCCTCTCTCATCTTTTTAAGTGCGAGAACTTGCACATTTGGTGGCTGACTAAATACTTTTTTCCCCCACTGTATATAGTATGTATAAGCTGGAAGTAGAGGCCTAAGCGTTGTTGTTCACTATTTACTCCAATTAGGGAATGGGTGGTGGGGTTGGAAAGTAAAAAAGGGAAATACATAAAAAAAGGATATGTGTATATATGTATGTATATGTATTTATATGTATATATGTGTATATGTATGTGTATGAACACTACTGGTCAAAAGTTTTAGAACACCTACTCATTCAAGGGTTTTTCTTTATTTGTACTATTTTCTATTTTGTAGAATACTAGTGAAGACATCAAAACTATGAAATAACACATATTGAATCATGTAGAAACAAAAAAAGTGTTAAACAAATCAAAATATATTTTATGTTTGAGATTCTTCAAATAGCCACCCTTCGCCTTGATGACAGCTTTGCACACTCTTGGTATAATGTCCCGAAGCTAATAAGCTAATTGCTAAAGTAGAGGAGACCGGGTATGGTTGTAACACGGGATGGTTGTCACACGGGATAGTTGTAACACTTGCAATTCATATGATTCGCTGTGCACATGCCCAGTTTAGTCCTGAACCCTTATGTGAAAAAGCAAGTCCCTGTTTTAAACTCTGAAGATTCTATTGACAGAAATGTGATTTTGAGGTAAGAAATTAATTATTTTTGACCAAATTTGTTTTTGTGATGGCATCAACTGCTTTGTAGTTCCATTCACCAAACCTATATCAGGTGTATAACCAGTCTGTGTAGAGATATTTGATTCAAGTTAGTAATGCTAAAGTTGTAACATTTTGCTAAAATGGAAGCTAGCTAATGGCTGCAAGGGTCAGGGTTAGTTGTAACAACTTGTGAGAAAATGTTACAACTAACCCGAGTAAAACTGAACGTTTTTGGTACATGTTTTCTTAAACTTTCAGCATGCCTAGATCGTAGAAAAGAAAGACAGACAGGGGAGTACCTCTCCACACTTTGAAAAGAGCTTCAAATGATGTAGCAGACCAGGGGAAGTCAATCAGATCGGTTGCAAAGTTGTATGTCATGTGACGCTGTACAGATTCTGCAAAGAGAGAAAGAAGCTACTGGAGAAGGGGTGGAGAGAGCTTCCTCATGTTGGCTACCGTAGTGGAAATATGGTCTTCATGGATTAGCAGGAGCAGAAGATGTCAGGGTATCTCTTGTGGGCAGCTCATTTATGCCCACTGCTATGCAGCCCACCTCTCCAGCTGCCTAACAGGCCATCTGTCCAGCTGACTCCCAGTCCACCTCTCCAGCTGCCTTCCAGGCCACATCTCCAGCTGCCTTCCAGGCCACCTCTCCAGCTGCCTCGCAGGCCACCTCTCCAGCTGCCTCCCAGGACACTTCTGCAGCTGCCTCCCAGGCCACCTCTCCAGCTGCCTCCCAGGCCACCTCTCCAGCTGCCTCCCAGGCCACCTCTCCAGCTGCCTCCCAGGCCACCTCTCCAGCTGCCTCCTAGGCCACCTCTCCAGCTGCCTCCCAGGCCCTCCCCAGCTGCCTCCCAGGCCATCTCTCCAACTGCCTTCCATGCCATCTCTCCAGCACTTCACAGGGTACCTCCCCACATGTATCAGGCTGTGGCTGGGAAACACCTGATTACTCTTCTGATTTCAACCCAGTTGATGTACGCCCCTTCCCAAAAGCAGGTCCCAGGAAAATTACAACAAGAGGAGAAAAACTACGATTTTGACGGATACACCCACCAAGCAGACACTGGAAGAGCATAACAATTATATCACTCAGAAGGCAAAAATAAATGTTTGACCTGCCTAAAAAAAAACTGCTGGAAAGTAGCAAGCCAAGACAAACCACACTGAACAACAACAAAAAACTGTCCTGCTTAAGAAAAGAGCCAAAACAAAGCACATTGAACCAGAAGATTCGGATTCCTCCAAAGAGGAAAACTTCTGCATTGTGTGCATTGAGCACTTTAACAATTCCAAGTCCAAGGAGGTCTGGGTGCAGTGCTGGGAATGCAAATTATGGGCCCACAAAGCCTGTACCCCAGGACAGCCATACCACTGTCACAGCTCTGACTCTGATTAAGTGAACATGTCCAACATTCAGTCTCACACACACACACACACACACACACACACACCACAAACGTTCAGGTGGTAAGTTTAGCCTAGTTGTTGTTTCATTGAGAAATACCATTTAGTGGAGGGGAGCATAATAAAGACTGTATTATTTATGTGTTATTATTTCTGCCAAATGTTGCTCTCATGATCTCAATAAAGGTGTTCAATAATTAGTTGCATGTCATGATTTATGCACTTTTTCATTCTGTTACAATTCATCCCAAGCACTGTTACAACTAACCCAGACCATGGGGTAAATTATAACACTTCACTTGCATTTAAGACAACACCATGACTTTGCAGTTTGATTTACATATATAATAACCACACCAATTTGTAAAGGATAGATGTAGGTTGTTTGTGTCAAGTTTTCAATACACTACCATAATCGATCTCTGAGAAACTGATGAAAAGGTGAAAAAAATCTGAGTGGTAGATCTCTGCTTGCATTTTGACTCAGAAAGTGATCTTGACTCAGAAAAGGTTGGTGACCACTGCTCTGGAGTTTCCCTGTTAATACTATCAACAGTCCCCTTTACTGTGACAATTGTGATCGAGTCAACACAATATTAGCCACTTTCAATGCAACATACCGAGAAAAAAAAAAAAACTATGCAAGAGAGTAGGATTCTATTGTATTGAGACACACTACTCAGCCCGTACTCCACACAGATCCGTGCGGCTAAACAATCAGTGCTGCAGTAGGCCTATATGCAAATAGACCATTGTCATGAATGGATCTGTGCTATTTTACTTGAACTGGATTGTGTTTACAGCAGCGGTCGTGAGTAGATGCGCTTGTTTTGAGATAAAAGCGAGAGCCTGCATGTAGCCAAGTATGCACAATTTGTTCATGTCCTTTGCTAGTTAGTGAATTATTAGCCCAGTTATAGATCATTTGCAGTCAGCAATAGGGGAGTGATTGCTTCCTACAAGAGTACCAAATGTGCACATTTCTAGACATCTTTGAAAAGCAAGTCAAGTAAAGAGCTTATTTTTGTCTTAAAGTGGCAGTGTTGTATTTTGAGACAGGCTTGAATAAGCTAAGTAGCCAATAGGCAGAGGGTAGCATAATATGTCTGATTCTCTGTAATAATGGTATGAGAATAATAATGCATTTTATTTTGTAAAATGGTTTCTAACATAAAACAAGGTAACAGCATTTTCAGTTACGTCCTTGTTTGAAGGACAAGTGGATAAACAGGTTAATGTCAAGCCCTGCATGTTTTTTTCAAAAGTCTCATGGAATGTAGGCCTACATTGAACACAACACATTGGCTGCTACTGTAGGCTGAATGATAGAACAGCTATTTCCATGTTAAAATGTTATGGGATGCATTTCCTCCATTGTTTCTGATGGTAGGCCACCATGGTAGGCCTACATTATGATCAAATAGCCACAGTAGCCTACATGGCCACTGTTAAAACTGTAACTTAAAGCAGGTACAGCCTCAGTGTTCTGGAAGTTGCACTGAATTTTCACAACTCAAGTTTGCACTCAGCAGACCTGAAATGTTCTCAGTGCCAGAAAAAATTTGAGGGAACATTGTTCAGGACCCCTGTCTAAATCAATGTAAGCATCCAAGCCTGATGGCACCAATAGTCTAGTATGTTGATGGGATCATATAAGTAATTTGATGATTGTCCCCCACGATGAAATCGGGGAGGGGACTGTGGATCTGTCTCTGTCCGTTAGTAATAATAATATGCCATTTAGCAGACGCTTTTATCCAAAGCAACTTACAGTCATGCGTGCATACATATTATTTTTCTTTTGTGTATGGGTGGTCCCAGGGATCGAACCAACTACCTTGGCATTACAAGCGCCGTGCTCTACCAGCTGAGCTACAGAGGACCACTTTCAATGCAACATCGTACCTCAGTCACAAGCAATAATGATCAATGTAACAAATGTTATTTTGCTGAAATAGGAAAGTTTATGCATATGTCTTGGCACTGTTTAACTGTGGAAGCTCTTTGCAAATATGTTGTTGACGTTTTAGGAAAAATTCTACGTAAGATCCTTCCAATTTGACCTGCTCTTTATGCTCTTTGGTTAAAACCCACTTTTTTTTAACGTATTTTCATGAAAAGCAACTAATTTGAGCCGCTTCAACAGCTGTGAAAAAAACAATTCTCAAAAGTTGGTTTGAACCAAATATTGTATTGTATAAATATTGTGTATTCAAGTTCAACGACATTTGCATATTAGAGGTCAACAGCCAAAATGTATGGAGCCTGTGTGGAGACTCTAACCAACTGGTCCAAGGCTATCACTTATGCACATAATCTGTTTTAGGATCTGTCAACAGTCATCACTTTAGGATATTTGGCTGCTTTTATAGGGTATATTTGTATGCTTGATTTGTATATGTTTGTGTATATTTCGCAGAGTCCTCTTGTGCAAGTATAATTACACTGCTCTTATAATAGTTGTTTATTCGGGGCGGCAGGTAGCTTAGTGGTTAAGAGCATTGTGCCAGTAACCGAAAGGTCGCTGGTTCTAATCCCTGAGCCAACTAGGTGAAATATCTGTCGATGTGCCCTTGAGCAAGGCACTTAACCCTAATTTCTCATGTAAGTCGCTCTGGATAAGAGCGTCTGCTAAATGACTAAAATGTAAATCTATTGTACACAAGAACTGCAACACCATCTGTTTTGTTTTGTCTTTTAGATTCTTTACTTTATTTATTCCATGTTTTTTTCTCTTTCATTTGATGTTTCTCCCGTTGTGTACTGCTTGCATGAACTGCTTGTAAATTACATTATACTGAATATACAGATTCAGAAAGTATTCACACCCCTTGAGTTTTTCCACATTTTGATGTGTTACAGCCTGAATTTAAAATGGATTAAATTAAGATTTGTTTTGTCACTGGCCTACACAGAATACCCCATAACGTCAAAGTGGAATGATGTTTTATGAAATGTTTACAAATTAATACAAAATGAAAAGCAGAAATGTCTTGAGTCAATAAGTATTCAACCCCTTTGTTATGGCAAGCCCAAATAAGTTCAGGTGTAAAAATTTGCTTAACAAATAACCTTCCTACCTCAGTTGCCGGAGAGGAAGGAAACCGCTCAGGGATTTCACAATGAGGCCAATGGTGACTTTAAAACAGGTACAGAGTTTAATTGCTGTGATTGAAGAGTACTGAGGATCAATCAACAACATGGTAGTTACTCCACAATACTAACCTAACTGACAGAGTGAAAAGAAGGATGCCTGTACAGAATAAAAATATTCCAAAACATGCATCCTGTTTGCATCAAGGAACTAAAGTAATATTGCAAAACATGTGGCAAAGCAATTCACTTTTTGTCCTGAATTCAAAGTGTTATGTTTGCGGCAAATCCCATACAACACATTACTGAGTACCACTCTCCATATTTTAAAGCATAATGGCGGCTACATCATGTTATGGGTATGCTTGTAATCGTTAAGGACTGGGGAGTTTTTCAGGATAAAAAAATAATGGAATGGAGCTAAGCAAAGGCAAAATCCTAGAGGAAAACCTGGTTCAGTCGAATTTCCACCAGACACTGGGAGATTGATTCACCTTTCAGCAGCACAATAACCTAAAACACAAGGCCAAATTCTACTTACCAAGAACACAGTGAAAGTTCCTGAGTGGTCGAGTTACAGTTTTGACTTAAATCTACTTGAAAATCTATTTCAAGACCTGCAAATTGTTGTCTAGCAATGATCATCAACCAATTTCACAGAGGTTGAAGAATTTTGAATAATAATGGACAAATGTTGCACAATCCAGGTGTGGAAAGCTTTTAGAGGCTTACCCAGAAGGACTCGCAGCCGTAATCGCTGCTAAAGGTGATTTTACAAAGTATTGACTCAGGGTGTGAATACTTATGTAAATTAGATATTTATGTATGCCTTTTCTAAACATTGGCAAACATTTCTAAAAGACATGTTTTCACTTTGTCATTATGGGGTATTGTGTGTAGATGGGTGAGAGAAAAAAATATATATAATCAATTTTGAGTTCAGGCTGTCAAGTCAAGGGGTATGAATACTTTCTGAAGGCACTGAACAAAAATATAAACACAACAATTAAAGTGTTGGTCACATGTTTCATGAGCTGAAATAAAATATCCCAGAAATGTTCTATATGCACAAAAAGCTTATTTCTCTCAAGTGTTGTGCTCAAATGTATTTACATTCCTGTAAGTGAGCATTTCTCCATTGCCAAGATAATCCATCCACCTAACAGGTGTGGCATATCAACAAGCTGATTAAACAGCATGATCATTACACAGGTGCACCTTGTGCTGGAGACAATAAATGGCCACTCTAAAATGTGCAGTTTTGTCACACAACACAATGCCACAGATGTCAAGTTTTGAGGGAGTGTGCAATTGCAGGAATGTCCACCAGAGCTGTTGCCAGATAATTTAATGTTCATTTCTCTACCATAAGCTGCCTCAAATGTCATTTTACAGAATTTGTCAGTAAGTCCAAACGACCTCACAACCGCAGACCACGTGTATGGCGTTGTGTGGGTGAGCGGTTTGCTTATGTCAACGTTATGAACAGAGTGAATGCACAGATACTTTGACGAGATCCTGAGGCCCATTGTTGTGCCATTCATCCTCCACCATCACCTCATGTTTCAGCATGATTATGCACAGCCCCATGTCGGAAGGATCTGTACACAATTCCTGGAAGCTGAACATGTCCCAGTTCTTCCATGGCCTGCATAGTCACCAGACATGTGACGCATGTTTGGGATGCTCTGGATCGACGTGTACAACAGCCATGTTCCAGTTCCCGCCAATATCCAGCAACTTCGCACAGCCATTGAAGCGGAGTGGAACAACATTCCACAGGCCACAATCAACAGCCTGATCAACTCTATGCGAAGGAGATGTGTCACGCTACATGAGGCAAATAGTGGTCACACCAGATACTGAGTGGTTTTCTGATCCACGGCCCTACTTTTTTTAAAGGTATCTGTGAACAACAGATGCATATCTGTATTTCCAGTCATGTAAAATCCATAGAATAGGCCCTAATGAAATTATTTAAATTCATGATTTCCTTATATGAACTGTAACTCAGTAAAATCTTTGAAATTAATGCATGTTGCGTTTACATATTTTTCTGTATATACAGTGCATTCGGAAAGTATTCAGACCCTCTGACCTTTTAAAAAAATAAAATAATTACCGCCTTATTCTAAAATTGACTAAATAGATTTTTTTCCCCTCATGAATCTCCACACAATACCCCATAATGACGAAGCAAAAATTGTTTTTTAGAAAAGTTTGCAAATGTATTAAAAATCTAAAATCAGACACTTTACTCAGTACTTTGTTGAAGCACCTTTGGCAGCAATTACAGCCTCAAGTATTCTTGGGTATGACACTATGAGCTTGGCACACCTGTATTTGGGGAGTTTCTCCAATTCTTCTCTGCAGATCATCTCAAGCTCTGTCAGGTTGGATGGGGAGCGTTGCTGAACAGCTATTTCCAGGTCTCTCCAGAGATGCTCGATCGGGTACAAGTCCGGGCTCTGGCTGGGCCACTAAGGATATTCAGAGACTTGTCCCGTAGCCACTCCTGTGTTGTCTTGGCTGTGTGCTTACGGTCGTTGTAGTGTTGGAAGGTGAACCTTCGCCCCGGTCTGAGGTCCTGAGCGCTCTGGAGCAGGTTTTCATAAAGGATCTCTCTGTACTTTGCTCCGTTCATCTTTCCCTTGATCCTGACTAGTCTCCCAGTCCCTGCCGCTGAAAAACATCCCCATAGCATGATGTCTCCCGAGTGGCGCAGTGGTCTAAGGCACTGCATCGCAGTACTAGCTGTGTCACTAGAGATCCTGGTTTGAATCCAGGCTATGTCGTGGCCGGCTGCGACCAGGAGACCCATGGGGCGGTGCACAATTGGCCCAGCGTTGTCCAGGGTAGGGGAGGGGAATGGCCGGCAGGGATGTAGCTCAGTTGGTAGAGCATGGCGTTTGCAACGCCAGGGTTGTGGGTTCAATTCCCATGGGGGGCCAGTATGAAAAATAAAATAATGTATGTACTCACTAACTGTAAGTCGCTCTGGATAAGAGCGTCTGCTAAAATGTAAATGCTGCCACCACCATGCTTCACCGTAGGGACGGGGCCAGGTTTCCTCCAGACGTGACGCTTGTATTCAGGCCAAAGAGTTCAATCTTGTTTCATCATACCAGAGAATCTTGTTTATCATGGTCTAAGTCCTTTAGGTGCCTCTTGGCAAACTCCAAGCGGGCTGTCATGTGCCTTTTACTGAGGAGTGGCTTCCGTCTGGCCAATCTACCATAAAGGCCTGATTTGGTAGAGTGCTGCAGAGATGGCTGTCCTTCTGGAAGGTTATCCATCTCCACAGAGGAACTCTGGAGCTCTGTCAGAGTGACCATTGGGTTCTTGGTCACCTCCCAGACCAAGGCCCTTCTCCCCTGATTTCTCAGTTTGTCCGGGCAGCCAACTCTAGGGAGAGTCTTGGTGGTTCCAAACTTCTTCCATTTAAGAATGATGGAGGCCACTGTGTTCTTGGGGACCTTCAATGCTACAGAAATTTGTTGGTACCCTTCCCCAGATCTGTGCCTCGACACAATTTTGTCTCAGAGCTCTACGGACATTTCCTTCGATCTCATGGCTTTTGCTCTGACATGCACTGTCAACTGTGGGGCCTTATATAGACAGGTGTGTTCCTTTCCAAATCATGTCCAATCAATTGAATTTACCACAGGTGGACTCCAATCAAGTTGTAGAAACATCTCAAGGATTATCAATGGAATCCAGATGCACTTGAGCTCAATTTCGAGTCTCACAGCAATGGGTCTGAATACTTATGTAAATAAGGTATTTCTGTTTTTTATTTTTAATACATTTGCTAAATAAATACTTGTTTTCTCTTTTCCATTATTGGGTATTGTGTGTAGATTGATGAGGAAATTCAAAAAATAAACAATTTTAGAATAAGGCTGTAACGTAAGAAAATGTGGAAAAAGTAAAGGGCTCTGAATAAAAATAATATTCCACATTTCATGTCATACAGCTAAGTCTGCTAGTGAACTGAATCATGTGTTATAATAATGTCACTTCAATTGGCATACAGTACATTTTTTATACATCAAATACATTGTAAATCCAATACAGAAAATAAATACATAATCCCTAAATATTTTCAAAAAATTATTCAAAGTATTCAAATAATTTTTGTTTAATACTGAATTAATGTGAGGTGCATAATAGCACTAAATACAATGTTGCGATATAATGAATACAAAATAAATTAATAAATAAGTTATTACTGTGACTAGAAGGATGATTACTTAAGGGTTAAGGGGACAGCATAGCAGCAGAAAATATTATTTTCATGAGCAATAAGGCCCAAGGAGGTGTGGTATATGGCCAATATATGGTTCTTAGGCACACGGAGTGCCTGGATACAGCTCTTAGCCATGGTATATTGGCCGTATACCACAAACCCTGAGGTGTCTTATTGCTTTTATAAACTGATTACCAACGCAATTAGACCAGTAAAAGGCAGTTTTTTGTCATACCCATGGTTAACGGTGTGATATACTATGGCTTTCAGCCAAACAGCATTCAGGGCTCGAATCACCTGGTTTATAAAAAAAATTGAAAATTATTTTGTTTGTGTATGCTGAGGTATGCTATCAAGATGATGATTAGTCTACCAGTATGAGTGAAGCAGATATGACATCACAGCCAGGCAGATTGTGAGAAGACTTGTCTTGAAGCATATTCCACTGGAGGCAGCAGCTGTGGTTGTTGCTGCAGCAACAATGGATGTTGTGCTGGCAGCTGTGGCTTTTTTAGGAACAGCTGTAGTTGGAGTTGGAGCAGCTGTGGTTGTCGTAGCAGCAGCTGTGGTTGTTGTTGGAGCAGCTGTGGTTGTGGGGGCAGCAGCTGTAGTTGTGGTGGTGGATGCTGCTGTGGTTGTAGTTGGAGCATCTGTTGTTGTCGTGGCAGAAGCTGTTGGGTTTGTGGTTGCAGCTGTGGTTGTAGTTGGAGCAGCTGTGGTTGTCGTGGAGGCTGCTGTGGTTGTAGTTGGAGCAGCTGTGATTGACGGGGCTGCAGATTTTGTTGTAGTTAGAGCAGCTGTGGTTGTAGTTGGAGAAGCTGTGGTTATTGTGGCAGCAGCTGTTGGTGGCATGGCAGCAGCTGTAGTTGACGTTACAGCAGCTGTGGTTGACGTGGCAGCAGCTGTGGTTGTTGTGGAATAAACGGTGGTAGTTACGGCAGCTGTAGTTGTGGTGGCAGCAGATGTGGTTGTAGTTGGCACAACTGTGGTTGTTGTGGCTGCAGCTGTAGTTGTGGTGGCGGCTACTGTGGTTGTAGTTAGAGCAGCTGTGGTTGTTGTGGCAGCAGCTGTGGTTGTATTTGGTTCAGCTGTGGTTGTCATGGCAACAGCTGTGGTTGTTGTGGGGGCATTGGTTGTTGTGCTTTGGGAATTCCCTGATGCTGTTGTAAATTAAAGCATCAATTTTAGAATATATTTTTGCAATTTCAAATGATTTACAATCTAAAGACTAGTGGATCAACTTACCTATTATCAGAAGAAGGACTGTGATAATTGTTGCATTCATCTTCAAATAGTTTTCTTATTATTCTATAATCACAGAGTAAGGGTGAAGTCATTATATAGGACAATATCATACATAAGGTAAAATACAAATAATGACAAACAGAATGACAATGACAAATTAAATATAGGAGATTACTATAGTAACTGCCCTTCACTATTTTTGGAGGATCTATGATTTTCACTTTTCAAACGAAGTCATCCATGAGTGCTTTGTCTTGGTATTAATCTCTGGTTAAACTATTGTTTCATTAAACAAATCTTCAAAATATAATTTGTTACACGATAAATTAAAAACACACTTACCCCAAAAAATGGAGGTTTTGGATGTAGGTTTTTCAGTTCACTCCTAAAAAGTGCTGGCAGTTCAACACTGCTCTTCAATTGTGATGCTACACCTGAGTAAGTATATTCTTCCAACGGTGTCCTTCCAAACTTCTCCTAAGATCCTGAATTGCTACAGCTTTTATAGTTTAAAGAACAGCCTTGATGACATCATTATGATGAAACTTTGGTTTTGAGTCACCTTGTAGAAAAGGGTGTGCTCAGGTGTGTCCTATCCTCCCCTCAACTGAAAATAAAGTAACCTCTCTCCAATTAATGCTGA
This sequence comes from Coregonus lavaretus, assembly GCF_964263955.1. Lineage (NCBI taxonomy): Eukaryota > Metazoa > Chordata > Actinopteri > Salmoniformes > Salmonidae > Coregonus > Coregonus lavaretus. The sequence continues at coordinate 29,376,642 of NC_140025.1, read as the reverse complement.
AATCCAATCGAGCAGGACATGGATATACACTATACATCCCTGGATGCACTTTATGTATCAATTATAATTTATTGTAATGCATAATGTAATGTTTTATACATGACTGTGATCAATAATTGTATTTTTGTCAGTTAGATATCCCAAGGCAATTCTAAAACCAAGGTTCTTTTTCCACTGACACCCAGACGTATGCATATGTGAGCACACACCCAATGATGACACACAGGGTTTTTTAAATTCATGAACTGTATAAAATGATCACTTTGTTATTAATTGTCAGAGTGTACTCCTCAATAGGGTGAAGTATGCTCTCCCATGGGATGCTGTAGAGGTCTGTTAACATCTGAATACTCTCTCTGCAGTGCATCTTAAAGTATCTGTCCAGTGTTTCCAGATATCTATGAAATATGACCTATAATTACTTATGAGTGAAATAGTTTACCTTCCCAAAAATTATAAGTATATTAAAAGGCACATTTTCTGTGTTGGAATGGTGTGGGCATAGCCCAACAACAGAATGGTATGGGCGTATACCGCTAAATCAAAATATTAATAATAAGAGTATAATGTTTTTGGGATACGATTTTGGTTTTGGAGAAACCATAATTGGTACAGCATACGACATTGACGACAAAGATGACTGACATGTTGAAAGAGAACTTGGTGACTTGACATCCACTCTATAAGTTCAGAATGAAACTCCATCCTATGATTTGTGAAATTCAGAACATACTGCACTGTATACTCACACAATCTCACCACAAATAGTTTTGGTACAATCAAATCCTTCTGCAATCGTTCACAACTAATCAAGAGCTGAAATTATGAAAACAACTCACCAGAAGTATTTATAAAAATATAATTGCCACATAAATGGGCATTGTGTTGCCCCACCAACATCTCTAAAACTAAGAGCATTGTATTTGGTACAAATCATTCCCTAAGTTCTAGACCTCAGCTGAATCTGGTAATAAATGGATTGGCTGTTGAACAAGTTGAGGAGACTAAATTACTTGGTGTTACCTTAGATTGTAAACGGTCATGGTCATAACATATAGATTCAATGGTTGTAGAGATGGGGAGAGGTCTGTCAGTAATAAAGAGATGCTCTGCTTTTTTGACACCACACACCACACTCCACAAAGCAAGTCCTGCAGGCTCTAGTTTTATCTTATCTTTAATATTGTCCAGTCATATGGTCAAGTGCTGCAAAGAAATACCTAGTTAAGCTGCAGCTGGCCCAGGACAGGGCGGCACGTCTTGCTCTTCATTGTAATCAGAGGGCTATTATTTATAGCATGCATGCCAGTCTCTCTTGGCTTAGAGTTGAGGAAAGACTGACTGAGTCACTTCTTCTTTTTAGAAGAAACATTAATGTGCTGAACATTTCTAATTGTTTGCATAGTCAACTTATACACAGCACTGACACACACTTACCCCACCAGACATGCCACCAGGGGTCTTTCACAGTCCCCAGGTCCAGAACAAACTCAAGGAAACATACAGTATTATACAGAGCCATGAGTTCATGGAACTCCCTTCCATTTTATATAGTGCAAGTGAACAGCAAACATGGTTTCAAAAAACAAATCAAGTAACACCTCACGGCATAACGCCTATCCCCCATGTGACCTACTTGTTGTATGTATGTACTGACGTGTATGTGTAACTGATAGATGCACACACACTGCATGTTAATGTTTTTAAATGTATGTCAATTGTAAAGTTTTTTTCATTATTTGTCAGATCCCAGTAAGACTAGATGTCGCCATTGGCGTCGGCTAATGGGGATCCTAATAAATCAAAATAAATCAAAACCTTGTGAGCTCCCTGTCACAAATGCATCTCTCCGAACACACCTGAATAACTGAAACAACTGATTCACTCCCAACAATAACAATGCCTTCACAAAATCTACTTGGACCAAATGCTGATTATTACATGGCTGCCCCAAAAACTCATGTTGCACATTACGATTGATCATGGTTTCAACTTAATCTGTATGTTTCTGTATTGTAATAAACGTCAAATACCAGATTACTAAAAAAGAATATATGCTCAAATCTGCATTAAATCTTTTATACAATCGTTGTCTCCACCCCATGCCAAAATGTATAGAACTGCAGAAAACGTGCTTTAAAACTACAAAAATGTCTCTACAAACCTTTGGTCCTCTGTAGCTCAGCTGGTAGAGCACGGCACTTGTAACGCCAGGGTAGTGGGTTCGATCCCCGGGACCACCCATACACAAAAATGTATGCACGCATGACTGTAAGTCGCTTTGGATAAAAGCGTCTGCTAAGTGGCATATTATTATATAAAATGGCCAAATGTTCTTTCTGCACCATGGCAAGATTAGTAGAACTGCAGAAAACGTGCTTTAAAACTGCAAAAATGTCTCTCTACCCCATGGCAAAATCAGTAGATTTGCAAGAAAGGTCTTATAAAATAGCAATATTTTCTCTCAGCCCCATGGCAAGTGTAGAATTGCAGGAAATTAACATTATATCTTACATTTTTCTCTCAGGCATCAAGAGAGAGGCCATTAAATGTTTTTGCCCGCTTGGTGGATGGCCCCACCAAACAAATCTCACTTAGGGCCACCAAAGGCTATAGCCGGCCCTGAATATATTCTAGTCAATCAGGAGGATGATGAACAAACAACTTTGTAGGTTTAAATAAAGTAAAACAATAAATAATTATCTGCATATATGGACAATGTATTCACCCTTAAATAAACACATCAATATTTCAATTGTCTGCCATCTGTTGAAATTTTCATGACAAAACTTTGGCCAATACTTGGTTAAAAAAATGTTGGTCAGACCAGGAGACATCCCGAAAATCGGTGTTCGCACAAAAATGTCTGTAGCGTTTTGATCTAATATGACCACTCTATGGAAAGATGGGACTTTCACAAACAACATGGTGTTCTCCGTTTTGGTCTACGACCCCCCACAAGCGCCATGGGACTCGTCTGAAGTTGGTAACGCTGAAGTGCCAACTTCTGTCTGTACCGTCCGAACCGTTTGGGCTACAAACTAATATGTGGAAAGGGGAGACTCTCACGAACACGAGTGTCACGTGACTTGTCTGAATGTAACCCATACAAATGAATGGAAGTATGGAGGTACTGTAGTTTTGTGCCAACAACAATAAGGGGTTAAATATGTGTAAAATTAATCCTGAGCTTTCTTACACTTCAAAACCTTACTCCTTATTCAATGCGTTTCTATGGGCTATAGTATTAAAGGCCAAATTCTAAATTTCATCAAATAATTATCATTACAAAAATTATACCTAAAGTTACACCAAAATTCAAAATCAAATAGCTATTTGAGTTGATAGCATAGACATGTAGGGTGCTGTTTTTAATTGACAAAGCAAAAAAAAATCCTTCATGTTTCTGCTGTCAACTCAATCTTTCAATGTTTGTTTAGGTGATCTGTCCATCGTTCTTTCCACCGCCACAGAAGCGAGATGGGCAATAATTTGGGACACCAGGAAAGCTATTTCTGTTTGTTTTTATCAGATCAAATCCTCAAATAATAAGATGGCTGTCTGAGGTATGATTCTGAATTAAAAGCAGCAGCACCAAAGTTCAATTCATTAAAACTCCCCCACATTACATATGGCGACACTCATGAAATCATAAATACGACAACAAAACCATTTTACTTAGAGGCATTCTGTAGATTTGACCACTTGATTTTGTGGCGATCAGTTTTGGTTGTGGAGAATATTTAACACTGAACATTTGTACATTTACCTCTGTTTGGCTGTAAGAAAAGCCCATGTTTATTATTTTTATAAATATATATATATATATATATATATATATATATATATATATATAAATATATATATATATATATATTCATTTATATATTCTCTGTTTACTAATGATATAGACCTATGAATACTAATATAATTGATATTGATAATAGTAATTGGTAATACCATCACCAGATCAGCGTATACCAAACCCTGGTAGTGCCTTTATACTGCCCCTATGCTACACTGGCTGTCTACACTGGCTGTCTACACTGGCTGTCTACACTGGCTGCATACACTGGCTGCCTACACTGGCTGTCTACACTGGCTGTCTACACTGGCTGCCTACACTAGCTGCCTACACTGGCTGTCTACACTGGCTGTCTACACTGGCTGTCTATTACTACCATCTTCACATGTATCTTGTAAACCTTCAAAGCATAATTTGGTCTGGCAAACATTGTACTTTTATGAGCTATTACAGTCATATATTCCCACTGGTACTCTAGAGTCAACACTCCTCAGATGCTGGCCATGCATCAATATTTCTCACACCAACAAGCTACGCTCCATGGTAGGTTGTGTACAGCTACTGCCCCCAATTTAGGAAATCCCTCTCTCCCAACCACCTTTCAGAGATTCAGAATCCATCCACATATTCCATTCTAAACGTAAGACACACCTCCACACTCTTAGAAAAAAATATTTCCAAAAGGGTTCTTCAACTGTCCCCATAGTGGAATCCTTTTTGGTTCCAGGCAGAACAATTCTCAAAAGGGTTCTACCTGGAACCAAAAGGGGTTCTACTTTGAACTAAAAAGGACACCTTTTTTTCTAAGAGTACACAGACAGGCAGGCCCTTTCATATAGTCACTGTTAGTGTTATGTCTTCTGCCGAATCCATCACTGTTGTTATTTCTTATGTTCTTTGTTAAAATGTCTCTCTGGTTTTATTTGTTGGATGGTTATGAACTATTATGTTACCTCCCATCCTCCTTTCATGTTCTGTGTAATTTCCTACTACATGTTTGATTTATTACAAGATTAAGGGTATGCTGTGCAAATTCATTGTTGTTAAGGTCTGGATGCCTTATATGGAATACTGTACGACAAAAGGAGTGCCCATGTCAGGGGAGATACCTATTAAGGCAATCACTAGCTGCTGGGCTGCTCAGTCCGGTCCCTGGGGGTCTGCCGTACTGTTGGTTGTCACTCTGGCCTTGGCCTAACACACCTGAAACCAATAATGAATGTTTCACTAAGATCCTAAAGCTGAGTGTGGTGTGTTGGGTTGGGGCGCTGCAGGCCTGCAGGGCCGTGGACCCCTAGGGATAGGATGGGGCGACCCAGCTATATTGCGTGCAAGTAAAAAGAGCTCTACAGTACTATTATGCAAATTATATGAATTATGTGGAGGAAATACTGTTTCTGTGTGTTCATGTGTAGGTGTATGTGTGTTTTAATTAAACGTTTGTTTTCCATACCTTTCCCTTGAGATATAAAAACAATATATTGGGAAGGAAGTTGTTGGGGAGAGAGTTGAGTTATTGACTAGACTGGTGGGGGTCGGGCGTGCAGGCAGCTCGGGCTGGCTGAAATTTGATATAGAGGATGTCTTAATAAAGACAATCAAAAGTTAAGTCTTTGTACATATTTGTAAGAGTTGTTAATTTGTTACACTATTGGTGAAAGGTGTAACACAATATTGATTATTTAATTATCATTGATCTAGTTCAGTCTTATCAATCACTTAAACTTATTTAATAATGATCTCTTACCTAGCTTGATGACTGTGGGCATTTTTGCATTCTTTTTTTTGCTCTAAATAAAGACAGCTAGAAGGACCATGGGTCATATTAGATTGTGTAGAAATGCAGGAAATGAGCTTTAGATGCCCCCAAAAATGAGAGGACCCCGTACCCCCCCACTTCTAAAACCAAAGTTGCGCCCCTGCTATGGGCTATTGTACAGCTTAGACCCTTAAGAATTTAAACTATCATTTAGATCTCATGGATTGTCAGTCCTTGCTTACATAGCATTGTTTATAAATTTGAGTGGCGGGCGGTTGTTTTGTTGTTTTCCAAATCGCCAACTGTAGCATTAAATGTTCAGCATCCTTGGGTATCCATAAATAAATAGTGTATTATTATAAAGATTGTAGGGAAGGCAGCGTCCTTGTTTATCCTTGTTATTTTCGTCAAATCACCCTCCCTCTCGTCATCACAAGGCATAGGTATGACAGGTATGTCTTTGATTCAGAGAGACAGGTGTGGTTCCGCAGAGAGCCACCTTAAACGTCACATTTGTCGTCAGGTGCCTCCCTTATATGTCCTGTCCCCACCCATGGCAACTTGATTTCCATATCTGCAGCAAAATTTCTGTTGCCTAAAAAATACTTTATGAAAGCCTGCAAAAAATTATGTAATTTCCCTAAAAAAAATGTCCTTAGGTTTTATTAAGTACATTTAGGTACATTTTTGGACTTTTAAATTAACATAGCCATTGATTCTTGAATATAACTTCATGATACTTGTAAACAACAGACCTGGGTTCAAATATTATTCATTTAATTTAAATTACTTTAAAATACATTTCAAAAGAAAGTATTTGGATATTTTGTGTTTGAAAATACAAGTAGTTTCATATTGGAAAGGCTGCATCCTTGTTTGTCCTTGTTATTTTCGTAACTTCATCCTCTCTCTCGTCACCACAAGACATAGTAATGACAGGGACAGTATGTCTTTGATTCAGAGAAACAGGTGTGGTTCCGCAGAGAGCCACCCTAACGTTACCTTAACGTCACATACAAATGTAGGGTAACGCCACATTTGTCGTCAGGTGCCTCCACCTGTCCTGTCCCCACCCATGGCGACTTGGTTTCCACACCTGCGGCATAATTTCTGAAAGACACAAGCCAACCGTGTGATTTAAGGCGTGACACAGCAGTGTAGGAAGACAGGAAAGTGGCAGGTGTCTTGTTTTGTATGCTTTGTACAAAATAATAAAATGCAGGACGACAGGATCTTTATAAACGTAGCTCTTTATTAACTAGCTATAACTGGCATGTTCATGTGTCTCCGGCCATGATCATCTTCATGAACATGCCAGTTATAGCTAGTTAATAAAGAGCTACGTTTATAAAGATCCTGTCGTCCTGCATTTTATTATTTTGTACAAAGCATACAAAACAAGACACCTGCCACTTTCCTGTCTTCCTACACTGCTTGTGGTCCTCTGTAGCTCAGCTGGTAGAGCACGGCGCTTGTAACGCCAAGGTAGTGGGTTCGATCCCCGGGACCACCCATACACAAAAATGTATGCACGCATGACTGTAAGTCGCTTTGGATAAAAGCGTCTGCTAAATGGCATATTATTATTATTATTATTATCTTTAGAATGACCTTACCACCTGGGTGGTCTTAACCAATCATAGCACAGTATGATATGACAGTAGAATGCATCCAATTACAATTCAGTATGCTGACACATATGAATATTACATCCCCCTTCTTTTAAAAAAAAGAAAGAATATGTAGAACAATAAAGCGTTTCTTTTGAACACATGCTCTGTAGTTTGAACTCGAGGTAAGTAACCATTTAAACTGCACCAACTGCATCAACATAACAGACTGAAACAATGATTCAGCATATTGTTACTTTTACAACTAATATTTGTCAGCAACTCAGCTTTTCACTGTAGCAATGACATCTCAACATTTCAAACAAATACAATACCAAAGCATTTCAAGTTAACTTTCAATAACAAGTTTACAGTCCGGAACTATTTTAGGGCAGCGATCCGCCTACGCCCTTTGACATTTCACAGGTCTAGGACAGCTCTAGGCTTGACCTCTCTTCCTGACCTTGTGTGATATGAAGCTGAGCATGTTTCTGTGTCAGCCAACAGTTCTTGTGCTGTTGCAGGTAAGTATGGTGTATGTTGTGTTGTGTCTGTGTTTAGTCCATCCCGTTCTCTTTCAGGGGAACAGTTCATCTCGTTAGTGTGTTGTTCTTTTGTGTTCAGTAGGTGATGACGATTGCGGCGGTACACCGCTCCTTCTGCGGTGCGAACGTGATATGAACGTTCAGTGTCTGGCTGACCTGTTGTAGTATCGCTTTTGCTGTTGTTGTCTCTGTGCACATGTAACAGTTTTGCTTCCGTCCCTCTCCTCGCCCCTACCTGGGCTTGAACCAGGGACCCTCTGCACACATCAACAACAGTCACCCTCGAAGCACCGTTACCCGTCGCTCCACAAAAGCCACGGCCCTTGCAGAGCAAGGGAAACAACTACTTCAAGGTCTCAGAGCGAGTGACGTCACCGATTGAAACGCTACTAGTGCGCACCGCTAACAAGCTAGCCATTTCTCACCGGTTACACACATTTTGCATGCATTTCCTTGTAGCTGACGACCTCAGGTTGCAGCTGCTGGTTGGTGCTGGGTTGGTGCTGAGCAAAGTCTGCGGCTCATCAACAGCTGGGCTGGTGATTTGAAGTTGTCAACTGGAGTGTTGCGGTATTCAAGGAGACTGAGGTAGGGGTCTCTCTTGTCTGCTTTTGCTTTGTCCATGAGTGATTTAGCAATCTGCACAGATTTTTCAGCAAGGCCATTACTTTGAGGGTAATGTGGGCTTGTGGTGACGTGTGTGAACTCCCATGCTTTTGTGAAGGATTCAAACTCATTTGATTTGTAACAGGGCCCATTGTCAGATATTAAGGTTTCTACAATGCCATGCCTGACAAAGGCTGCTTTCAGCTTGTGTATCACAGCTGCAGATGTGGTGCTGTGAAGCTTGTTGAGTTCGAAGTATCTGCTGTAGTAGTCCACTGTTATAATGTAGTCCTCGTTGTTCCAGGTGAACAGATCGGTTGCCACGACCTGCCAGGGTCGGTCTGGGATATGGTGAGGTAACATTGGCTCTTTGGTGTTTGAGGGGCGTCGTTCAAGACAGGTGGGGCATTTACCAACCATGTCCTCTATTTGTTTGCACATTCCGGGCCAAAACAAAATGTCCCGTGCTCTCTGTTTGCACTTTTCCATGCCCATGTGTCCAGCATGGATCTTTGTCAAAATCTCTTATCTGAGACTGGTAGGAATGATGATTTTCTCTCCTTTGAAAATGATTCCGTTGATCTGTGATAGTTCGTCACGATGGTTCCAGAACTCTGAGACGCTCTGAGGGCATTTTCTCCACTCCTCAAGCCATCCTGACTGTATGACTTTCCTCAGCTGTGTGAGTTGTGTGTCTTTTTCTGTTTCTGTTCGGATCTCCTTCAGTTTTGTGTCACTAACTGGTAAGTTGCTGTACACAGTGTGCACCTGCATGTCCATGCCTTCACTGAGGCTGCTGTCCTTGTAGGTAAGAAACTTCCTGGAGAGTGTGTCTGCGACAGGGATGTCTTTGCCTGGACGGTGAGTGATTGTGAAGTCGTATTTTTGTAGTTGAAGGATCATTCTCTGTAGCCTTGGCGGGGCTGCGGCTAACGGTTTCCTCATGATTGACTCGAGGGACTTGTGGTCTGATTCCACAATGACTTGTCGTCCATAGACATACTGATGGAAACGCTTACATCCGAACAGAATGGCGTACAGCTCCTTTTCGATTTGAGCGTAGTTGATTTCACAGTCTGTGAGAGATTTGGAAGCGTAGCCGATGGGTTTTCCTTCTTGCAGTAGCACTGCCCCTAGTCCATACTTCGACGCGTCCACCTGGAGTCTGAGCTCTTTGTTGGGGTCGTAGTAGGCAAGGATTGGTCCTGGTTCTCTCGTGATCAAGTCTTTCACTTTCTGGAAAGCGATGTCGTGTTGCTTGTCCCAGAGGAACTCACTGGACTGCTTTAGCAGCTGACGCAGGGGTGCATTAGCATTGGAGAGGCTGGGTGCGAACTTGGCTAAGTAGTTGACCATGCCAAGCACTGTTTCCAGCTCTGCATGGTTCTTTGGTGGCTCCATTTCCTTTATGGCTGAGATCTTCTGCGGATCTGGCTTGATTCCATTCGCTGTGAGAAGATGTCCGAAGTAGCTGACCTCTGGAGCGCCGACTGTGCTCTTCTCGGGGTTGAGCCGGACTCCTCTCTCGCGGGACCTTTGCAGCATCGCGCTGAGGTTTCTGTCGTGTTCCTCTTTGGTTCGACCATAGACAAGGATGTCATCCACAATTGCCACAACTCCTTCGAGGCCTTCGTACACCTCGTCGATCTTTCGCTGAAACTCGTCTTGGGCTGAGATAATCCCAAAAGGCAGGCGACGGAACCTGTAGCGTCCAAACGGTGTGTTGAACGTTGTGAGCTTAGATTACTCTTCTGTGAGCTTGATAGCCCAGTAGCCTGATCTGGCGTCCATGACACTGAAGTAGCGTACGCCCGCTAGCTTGTGTGTGATGCCATCTAGCGTCGGTAAGGGGTAATGGGGGCGTTTGATAGCCTTGTTCAAGTCTCTTGGGTCGAGACATACTCTGAGCTTGCCTGTGCGTGGTTTCTCCACCACCACTAACGTTTTTACCCAATCCGTCGGTTCTGTAACCTTGGTGACGATGTCAGATTGCTCCATGCTCTCCAACTCTTTCTTCAGATGGGCGCGGAGAGCAAGTGGAATCTTTCTCGGTGGGTAGACCACAGGGGTTGCGTCTGGGTCAAGGTGAATGGTACATTCTCCTGGGAATAGTCCTATTCCTGTAAAAACATCAGCAAACTCCTCCATGACATTCTCTATCTCTACTGGTGCTGTCACTGATAAAACTAGCTTGATAAGGTCCATGTCTAAACATGCTTTAAGACCTAGCACTGCAGGTGCTCGAGTGTCAACAACGTAAAAGTCCAACATCATGTCCCTTTCCTTGTATTTGCATTTGAAAGTGCATGTGCCTTTTACTGGGAGCTGTTCACCACCATAACCAGTCAGTCTGCATGTGGTGGGCTGTAGCTCGCACTCAGATGTTAAGCTTCTGTACTTATTCAGAGGAATAATGTTTACATGTGCACCAGTATCTAGTTTGAATATTAGCTCTGTGCCTTGTCTCAATGTCAGCAAAGGCTTGGTCTGTCTCTGATATCTGACTTTTCTGTGTCACTGAATCAATAAACAGTTCATCAGCATTTGACTCTTTGATTGACATTTCATCTTCACTCACTGTATGTACTGTTTTTCCACTGTAAGCTCTGCACACTTTTGCAAAGTGATTCCATTTTCCACATTTAGTACACTGTTTGCCTTTAGCTGGGTAATTCCCCTGTTCGCCATGCACTTTGTATCCACAATATCCACATGTTTTGGGGCGTTTGGAGTCTGTGTCGCTCTGTTTTGGAGTTCTGTCTGTCTCCGTTCTGAAACATGCTCTCTGGGCATCGGAGGTGTGTTTTGATGTCTGCCTGACTGCGTGCACTGCTTGTTCACGTGATGCGCTCGTGCTGCCGCCCTAAATGGTTTTCATCTGAACCTGTGCCAGCTCGTGAGATCTGGCTATGTCGATAGCTTTGTCCAGCGTTAGCTCAGATGCAACATTCAAAAGTTTCTCTCTCACTCGCGGTGAGTGTATTCCAAATACAATACGGTCCCTGACCATCTCATCCTTGTTTGCATAATCACAGTCTTTCACAAGCAGACGCAGCTCAGTGAAAAACTGATCAAACGATTCGCTAGCGCCTTGTACTTTCTCATGGAATTTGTACCTAGTGAAAATTGTATTGGTCTTTGGCACAACATATGCTTCAAAACGATCGTAGTATGTTTTCAGTACCTTTGATTCAGCCTCGGTAAGTGTCCATGTGTTGTAAATGTCTCTCCCTTTTTCACCGATCCAGAGGAGCAGGTAGCTGCACTTTTCCTCTTCTCCTCTTTCCTTCAGAGGACCCGTGAACATCAGCTCCACATGCTGTTTGAACTTATGCCATACATCGGGTAGATTTGTAGACCCCCAATCCATTCGAGGTGAAGGAACTCCAGCAAAATCCATCTTTTAGTCCTTTTACTATGACACCATGTCTTGTTTTGTATGCTTTGTACAAAATAATAAAATGCAGGACGACAGGATCTTTATAAACGTAGCTCTTTATTAACTAGCTATAACTGGCATGTTCATGTGTCTCCGGCCATGATCATCTTTAGAATGACCTTACCACCTGGGTGGTCTTAACCAATCATAGCACAGTATGATATGACTGTAGAATGCATCCAATTACAATTCAGTATGCTGACACATATGAATATTACAGCAGGGAAGGAATGTAGAAATGGAAAATATTTACTGGGCCCAGCTTCAAACCAACACCTTAACTTTAGACGACTTGACCAGAAACAACTGAATATGTGTTATTGTACTAGATGGAGTTTCTGCTATATTGTTTACACTGATCTATCATCAGCAAGCCTGGAGAAAAGGGTAGACATTGCATTATACGTGAATGAAAGATACAAAAACTAATTGATTTCAAGCGTTGATTCATATTGACCTTGTCATAGGGCGGCAGGTAGCTTAGTGGGTAAGAGCGTTGTGCCAGTAACCGAAAGGTCACTGGTTCTAATCCCCGAGCCGACTAGGTGAAAAATCTGTCGATGTGCCCTTAAGCAAGGCACTTAACCCTAATTGCTCCTGTAAGTCGCTCTGGATAAGAGCGTCTGCTAAATGACGTAAATGTAAATGTCATTTATTGGCCAGAGAAAAGTTTAAGTCACCAGCTACAGCTGAAATTTTGTATTTTCTAACACACTTAATTGTTAAGAATGCCACAGAGTAAGTTATCATTGCTTTTCCCCACATACATAACTAAGTATGGGTTGATGCCATGAGCGCATGCTAAGGATTCTTCCTCTTACGGTAACAGTTAAGGTTGTCTTCAGTGTTTAACCCACTGTCATGAATTATGTCTCTTTCAAGACCGTGATCGTAAAGATACACCTCTCTAAATGTTACCACACTGTCCCCCTCCCTTTCATTATGTGCAATGATTTTGACATTCCCTCTTGAGTCTTACACGCTTGGTGTGCCATTCTATGTAAGTATTGCTAAAACTCTGCTTTGGGTCATCTTAAAATCAAGGGAGTTTGCAGATGTAATCATGCAGTCAATTATTTAGCAACAGTTAAAAAATAACAATACAAAGATGAGGAACATGTGATGGGTGATTTGAAGGAGTCAGGCACAGGAGGGTAAATCACAGAATACAGAGTTTATTTCGGAATACAGTGTTACGCAGAAATGTGTCAAACAGTCCAGAGTGCAAAACAGGCACACTGGAACCAAACAGGCACACGTGGAAAATATACCCCGGCAATACAAAATACAAGGTGCTCAACCGAGCTACACTCTCCTCACACTAAACAATCACCCACAAGGACAAGGGGGCAGAGGGAACACTTACACACATACTAATGAGGGGATATGAACCAGGTGTGTGTAATAGACAAGACAAAACAAATTGAATGATGAGATGAGGAGCAGCAGTGGCTAGAAGGCCGGTGACGGCGAACACCGAAGCCTGCCTGAACCAGGAGAGTAGTTAGCTTCGGAGGAAGTCGTTACAGGACCTGAACAAGGACCGAGTTTGAATCAGCACATCTTAGTACCACGAAGGAATAATGGGACAATCGATACATGATACATATTCCGAAATTGAAGTTTGTCAGACCTTTTCATTTAATTCTATTCCATTCCTAATTCAAAATTAAATCAAATTTTATTTGTCACATACTTCGGAAACAACAGGTATAAACTAACAGTGAAATGTTATGTATGGGCCCTTCCCAACAATGCAAAAAGAAAGAAAATAGAGAAATAATAGAAAAGTAAAATATGTGATAATAAATACACAATGAGTAACGATAACTTGGCTATATACACGGGGTACCAGTACCGAGTCTATGTGCTGGAGTACGATGTATTTGAGGTAGATATGGACATATAACTAGGAATAAAGTGACAGATAATAAACAGTAGCAGCAACATATTTGATGAGTCAAAAAAGTTGTAGCAAAACAGGTCAATGCAGATAGTCCAGGTAGCTATTTGGCTAACTATTTAATTAACTATTTAGCAGTCTTATAGCTTTGGGGTAGAAGCTATTCAGGAGACTTTTGGTCGCAGACTTGGCACTCCAGTACCACTTCCACACCTGCAGCATAATTTATGAAAGACACAAGCCAACAGTGTGATTTAAGGCATGACACAGCAATGTAGGAAGACAGGAAAGTGGCAGGGAAGGAATGTAGAAATGGAACAAATGTACTGGGCCCAGCTTCAAACCAACACCTTACCATTAGACAACTTGACCAGAAACAACTGAATATGTGTTATTGTACTAGATGGAGTTTCTGCTATATTTTTTACACTGATCTATCATCAGCAAGCCTGGAGAAAAGGTAGACATTGCATTATACGTGAATGAAAGTTACAAAAACTCATTGATTTCAAGCGTTGATTCATATTGACCTTGTCATTTATTGGCCAGAGAAAAGTTTCCAGCTTTCAGTCACCAGCTATAGCTGAAATTTTATATTTTGTATTTTTTAACACACTTCATTGTTAAGAATGTCACAGAGTAAGTTATGATTGCTTTTCCGCACATACAGTACATAACTAAGTCTGGGTTGATGCCAAGAGCGCATGCTAAGGATTCTTCCTCTTATGTTAACAGTTAAGGTTGTCTTCAGTGTTTCTCCACTGTCATGAATTATGTCTCTTTCAAGACAATCATAAAGATTGTCGTGCGGTAGCAGAGAGAACAGTCTATGACTTGGGTGGTTGGAGTCTTTCACAATTTTGAGGGCCTTCCTCTGACACTGCCTGGTATAGAGGTCCTGGATGGCAGGGAACTCGGCCCAAGTGATGTACTGGGTGTACTCACCACCCTCTGTAGCGCCTTGCGTTCAGATGCCGAGCAGTTACCATACCGAGCAGTGATGCAGCCAGTGAAGATACTCTCATTGGTTCAGGTAAATAACCTTTTCAGGATCTGAGGGCCCATGCCAAATCTTTTCAGCCTCCTGAGCGGGAAGAGGCGTTGTCGTGCCCTCTTCAGAACTGTGATGGTGTGTTTGGACCATGATAGGTCCTTAGTGATGTGGACACAGAGGAACTTGAAGCTCTCGACCTGCTCCACTACAGCCCTGTCGATATGGATGGGGGCATGCTCGGCCCTCTGTTTCGTGTAGTCCATGATCAGCTCCTTTGTCTTGCTCACGTTGAGGGAGAGGTTGTTGTCTGACACCACACTGCAAGGTCTCTAATTGACCCTTTCAGATCTAGATGTAGTGCCTAGGATTAGGGTCTAGGGGTCAATTTGCAATGCAGCTTGGCCTTAACTTAGATTTTTGTGTTTAACTATAGCTTTGATATCACAGGTTTTCATCTATTTTGTTACAACCATATAATCCAGTGTAAGGCTCGAGTACATGTAAATCTATATGCTCAATTGGATGTAGGCTAACAAATTATCTTGATATTGGCTAGCAATACTCCATCTTTCATTCATTCATTCATTCATTCATTCATTCGTATGTTCATTCATTTATCAATTCAGGTATTACACTTTTTTTCAGTTGGCCTCCCCGTTGTCAAGACAACAGAAACCCAGCACAAACCAGTATAGTCCCAGGTCTGGATAAAATAATATTTGTTTAGGCCTTGCACCTGACGTTCATATCCTAAAAAAATACTTGGTTGCACCATCATGGGTTGTTTTCACAGCAGACTTGGGAGAACAAAGGGTTTGGTATGTGGTGTGTGTGTTGCAGTACTTGTTATCCGTTTTACGGTTGACTTCTGAAAGCCTTTTTTGTTACTGGTAAGATCTAAGAGCTCCGGATGTGTAGATGTCTGTGACTGTACTGGGTAACACTTTATTTGGATTGTCCATCTGCAGGTGCTCTACAGACTATCAGTAACATTTCAACTAACTATCAACTACCCCAACCCTAGCCCTAACCTAACCATAAACATAACCGTTACCCTAACCTTATTCTAAACCTAACCCTAACAGTAACCTTAGCAAGCAGTTGAATATCAACAGATAGTTTGTTGATAGTATGAGCATCTGTAGAGCGTATACAGGTGGACAATCCAGACTATCCAAATTAAGTTTGACCCTGTACTGTAATACAATCATGAGCTCCTCTTATTCTCTTACTGTGTGCGTGTGTGTGTCACACAACCATTCGATTGATATTAGGGGGGTATTCCAGAAGGATGGTTTAACAAATTCAGCATTCCCTGAACATTCCCTGGCTTTTCTTAACCAGATGAGGGAGTCCAGAATTTCATATCATACCCCCAAGACATTCTAACCTCTCACCATTACAATAACAGTGGAGGTAAGCATTTTGGAGGGTGTATGAGATTTGTGCGTCCGTTACTTTCTCATTCATCATTATTTAAGATTCATTCAGGACTATCCGTAATCATGGTAGCATCCACATTAATGTAGAAGTGTTTAGAAACATATTATATTCTTGTTTACAATAAAAGTGACTCCAAAATGACACAGCACATTATTTACCATTCATTTCTATTGGGCACAACATAATCTGAAACACATCCAAAACAAACTGCAAATGCTTCCAACAAGTTTGTAGATTCACAAGCTTGATGTAATAACTGTGTGCTAGGAATATGGGACCAAATACAAAAGTTTTGATTACTTTAATACACATATAAGTGAATTTGTCCAAAAACTTTTTGTGGGGGACTACTGTATTTAAAGAAAGTATTGTAATTTCTAATCTGTTCACCCGACATGGATGAAGATTCCCGCAAATTAAAGCTGACAGTCTGCACTTTAACCTCACAGTCATTGTATCTTTTCAAATCCAAAGTGCTCGAGTACAGAGCAAAACCAACAAATGTGTCACTGTCCCAATTATTTTGGAGCTCACTGTATATTACCGGCATGACGTTTTTTTTCCAGATTGACAGGCAGCATTTCACACATACCAGTCAACCAAGTGAGAATGACCAGTGTACCGGTGTTGTATTGAGCTGCCTGCTGACCTAAGGTGCAGTGGGCAGCTGTAGCCTATCACAGTGTCGCCGGCGGTAGCTAGTGGCCAATCTTTTTCCCTCCCATGTGTAGCGGGTGATTTGGACAGAGTCAGGCGCAGGAGGTGTAAATCACAGAATAATGGTTTATTCGGCCAATACAGCGGTTCGAAGCAATGCGTAAAACAACTACAGTGTGACTTAATGGCCCACTGGGAAAAACAAAACACACGGGTGAATATCCCTACGATAAAGTACAATATGCTCCACCGAGCTATCGACACCTCCACATGGAAACAATAACACACAAAGACATGGGGAGCAGAGGGAATACTTATACAGACACTGATGAGGGGATATGAACCAGGTGTGTGTGAAAACAAGACAAAACAAATGGAATGATGAAAAGAGGAGCGGAAGTGGCTAGAAGGCCAGTGACGACGAATGCCGAAGCCTGCCCGAACAAGGAGGCAGCTTCGGCGGAAGTCGTGACACAATGATTATATTTCAAGTAAGATGGCAGCCTACACAATAAATACTTAATATTGGTAGCCATCTAGATGTCACCGTGATATAGTCTACTAGTCAATGGGGAGAGCATGAACGGCAACAACACCAGGACACAGTGTCCTCCTCAACCATGTGTGATTCGTTCACTCGGCTCTCAGCTGCACGACATATGTCATCGGTCATCGTTTTGTAGGCCAGGAGTGTCCGTATAACCATTTGTTTTAATTTAAACGACATTGTTCCATATAATGTAACAGTATTAGTAAACCAGATCACTTTACCATTATGCAAACATTTGGTGGCACAGAAAAAAATACACATTTTGTGAGTCTGGTCAAATAATCTGCAGTATTGTGTAGCAATGTTTTGTTAGTTAGCAAGTGGTTTGAAGTAGGTGTATCAAGCTGTCTTATTTGTATTTGTTCAATGCCTCAATTAATTTTATTTATTTATTTAAACTAGGCAAGTCAGTTAAGAACAAATTCTTATTTACAATGACAGCCTACACCGGCCAAACCCGGACAATGCTGGGCCAATTGTGCGCCGCCCTAGGGGACTCCCAATCACGGCCGGTTGTGACACAGCCTGGAATCGAACCAGGGGGTCTGTAGTGACGCCTCAAGCACTGAGATGCAGTGCCTTAGACCGCTGCGCCACTTGGGAGCCCTATATTGGATATATGCTGTAGGTTGGAATCAACCCAAGATGTTGAACCCTGAAGATGGAACCAAGTGCATGACAAGGTGGCCCAGATGAAGCCAGCTGTTCTCAACCCCTACATTGCCCCATTCTTCCAAGAGCTCACAGAGTTTGAATGAAGACCTCTAGTGAGGTAAGTACACACACACACATACACACACTCACATACACACACACGACACCAACATGATATGTCACCTTTCTTTTTTACCCACAGAGTAACAGCCCTGGTACTCTCTGTCTCTAATTATATTCTTTATTTTCCAATGCTTGTCCTAATTAAGGGTGAGAAGAGCTAGCAAATCAGAACTGAGGAAGATTATTACGGAGCCCCATGAGGAACATCTGATGCCACGCTGACTTCTCTCTCCTGGATGCTCTCCTGCCAAAACTGTCCCGTTGTGTGTTTCACTGCCTCTGAACCCCCTTACCCCGAATAGTTGCCCCTGATCATAGATCTAGGATTGTACCCAATGCCAGTTTTAACTTCAAGCTCTCTCTTTGTCTCTCTCTCCTACACCCCCACACAGAGGCACACAATATAGTTTTTAGATGTGTTGTAATTATGCTCTTATTTGGTTACATATGTGTTAATTGCTGTTGCTTCTATTGTACATTCTGTTGTTAATTTGTTGTTAATGTTGATACCAATTTTAATATATGTATTTTATGAGCAAATGTATTGTTTTTCTTTAGATTTCAGGGAGACTTTCACTGTAAATGTACAGCATTATCCTGGCACCAGAGTTGCCAGCTCTGTACTGTAATTCTTCCTTTGCAGCAGAGATGGTGTAATATATTTCACAGTACTAGTTTCCTTACTTTAAAACATTACAGCATCCCTGTACATTTACAGCAGGGATGCTGTAATATGTTTTTACATTAAGGAAAATAGTACTGCAAAATGTATTATAACAATCTTCACCCGGCACAGCCAGAAGAGGACTGGCCACCCCTCAGAGCCTGGTTCCTCTTTAGATGTCTTCCTAGGTTCCTACCTTCCTAGGGAGTTTTTCCCAGCCACCGTGCTTCTACATCTGCATTGCTTGCTGTTTGTAGTTTTAGGCTGGGTTTCTGTATAAGCACTTTGTGACATCTGCTGATGTAAAAAGGGCTTTATAAATACATTTGATTGAATGACATACAGCTAAGGGCATTAAATTATTAGTTAGGGATATTTCATTTTAATCCTGAAAGAAGCCTCTTCTGGGCCAGGAGAAACTGTAACTCATGGTCTCCCCTCGACCACAGGCTACTGGTAAGGAAACATCTGACTATCACATGAAATCATGTAACTTGCTATTTAAAGTCATCACATTTAATTTAAAAACGATAACATTGCTACACTGTAATCCCAAACAGTTGTACTAGCTCATAAGTAATAAGGTCATAACAGTAAAATGTCGTTATGCAGTTGACCAAACTATAAAGTGTTGAGCTCTGTTGAGATTTATGCCACTTTAATTGAAGAGGGCTCAATATTTTATAGGTAATTTGTGTGGAACGATCAAAAAGTTTAGGTAGTGTCATGACGTTATCGACGTCATGACGTTCTGGTGGGTGGGTCATCTCTCCCTCAGGAAAGCTGAGTCAGCCATCTTGAATCTGCCTTGATGCGGGGATGTTTGGGCCGCCCGTGTGGATGTGGAACACAGTTTAATTTGTTTTAATTTGTTTGCAATGCGCACTTTTATGCTGCCCGCTTGAAACCACCACCACCTCCGTTTTTATCATTAGTCTTATTGCCCTCGTTTTCTTAAGCGCCATCTTATCATCACCTCTGATTTGGTAAGTAACTCTAATGTTGTTTTTGTTGTTTAAAAAAAAATTGAATTTCGATAGTCTTAAATGTGGAACTGGGAATACATTTGTACAATGTGCACAGTGAATATTTGTTGTAAATAGTTTAAAAATCCAAGTAATTGTAACTTTAGAAGTTGTTAAATATGTGACAAATACGTTACGTTACTTCATCTTACAACGGTGTAACGTTATCAGCAGGTTTCCTGGATGAACTACATTTCCCATAATGCATGTTTGCCCGGGACATTGACGGTGGAGGAAGGTCCATGAGTTTTCGCTGTTCGCCGGTAATGCAAGTGCGTACTGTGAGTATACTTATTTCAATAAGTGTCTGCCTTACACAGTAAATATTTTACGTTATCGAGCTGTGTGTACGTGTGTGCTAGCGTGAAACGAACAATGCTAAACAACATAATGTGAGTGTGTTATCATGATGCTAACCAGGCCTGTGTTTGTATTTCTTCCTAGGCTCAAGTGTGTGGTTGTGAGATCATCTCGAAATCCTTTTAACAGTTCAGGTAGGATGTATTATGAAATAGTGTTACTAATAATTGGTTTTATTTTATGTGTTTCCACAGTCATTCTTTTGCTATTTCTCTAAATGTTTTTATCTCAACTGTGGGGTCAACAGTTGATCACTTGAACCCTTTATTAATACTTTGTTAAATACAAAGAACAACAACAGAAATAGCAGATCTATAAGCACACAACTTTGATGCTTTGCTTGTTAATAACTAACTTGCTTATCTTTTAACATTTTCATTTTTACTATAATTAGTGTACAATGAATGTTTTTGATAGATTTGGAAACTTTTTATCTATATATTCACATTATTATTTTAAAAATGTTTTTGAACATTAACAAATCATCTTTGTGCGCATGTTGTGTACAGATATCGGACTACAAAGAGTGCTACAGAGAGCCAGAGTTTCACCATCAGACAGGTGCTAATAGGTGAGTTTTGTAAATTGTGTACTAATAAAAAATAAAAAAAAGATTTTCGCCTTGAGTTATTCACAATGTTTAGATTTTTTTTGCAGCAGAACAGATTTAATCAAATTACTGATGTGTTAACTGGTTGGCATCATTTTCTTTTTTTTTTTTTTTTTTTTATCAACTTTTGAATAGCCAAAAGTGCAAAACAGGGCTGAAATGGTTTAGACTTTAATCGAAAATATTTAAATTGCAGGCTGAAGTTGGCCCAATGGAGTGGAAGTGCAAGTTGTGTTCTGCAACTTCAAATACCCGGGGACAATTATTTTGGCACTATACTGTACTGCATAGCCAATATTCAAGAGTGTCCCCCCTGCCATGTCTCTATGACAGTTGCATTTGTACTTTTCCATCATTCGAAGCGATGAAAGCTCATCTGTCAAGATGTCATAATGATTCATGTAGAGTAGATGCAACTGAAGGAGCATGTGGTTTTTTTACATGTCCTTTGTGTAACTTCAAGCTGCCCTTTTCTGAGGAAATTCTATTGGGTCATTTGAGAAGTCATTTACGAAGTCATGAGAAGGTAGCATGCCCATTCAAGAATTGTAATTACAGAACAAATAGCTACTCAGCGTTTAATGCACACAAAAGTAGAAAACATGGTGGTGATTCAGACTTTGGTGAATGTGTTGTATTGGCAGACAATGATAGTGCCCCAGTTGTAGTTGCAGCAGAAAGTCTTGGGGAACACGCTGAAAGTCACAGTGCAGGGTCTGCGGACACATTTGATCTTGATGAGGTGAACGGTCAGTGTGACACAGACACTTTAAGAGCCCAGTTGAAGCATAACTTGGCATCGTTATTCCTAAAGATGCAATCTATTCTTCATGTATCTGACATGGCATCTCAGGAGATAGTGGAACATTTGACTCAGATATTTTCCTTGTCCCAACCGATACTCAAACAAGATATTAGAGAGGTCTTACAGAGTCATGACATCACTGTCAGTGAAACACTTCTAAATGATGTTGTCAGTACTGTTATGGACAGTAATATTATTGTCAGTGCCACAGCTAAGGGGAAGCAGTTATCCTCAACCAAGAGAAGGAAAACCTTCATCGAAAATAATTACCCTGTGGTAAAGCCTGTACAGTATCTGCTACAGCCAGGACACACAGCAGTGCATGTTCCCATTCTGGAGATGATACAAAAAATATTCAATCATACAGATATTCTGGACAAAATTAAAGAAACAAAAGTGGCACAAAACAGTCATTATGTAAGCCACCAAGATGGCTTGTACTTCAAAGAGAACACATTCTTGTCTTCAGATGAGTTAACGATAACACTCATTTTGTACATTGATGATTTGGAAATAGCCAATCCACTTGGCACATCACGGAAAATACACAAAATCTGTTCAGTATACTGGACTCTTGCTGATCTTGCCAGTAAATACCGATCAGCCCTGCATGTAATTCAGCTTGCAGCTTTATGTAAAGTGGCTGACATACAGACATTTGGCTATGAAAAAGCACTTGGTCCTTTGTTGAGAGACCTCCGTACCCTTGAACAAGATGGGGTATTCATTGAGTCTATTGGTAAGGTAGTTCAAGGAACAGTCATGTGTGTGGTGTCTGACAATCTTGCAGCCCATGATTTGGCAGGCTTTTCAAAGTCTTTTAGAGCAGAATATTTTTGCAGATTCTGCACAGCGACACAAGCTAAACTTCAGACTCATGAAGTTGCAAGTGGCGAGTTCAGTCTTAGGACAAAAGACAGCCATAATAGTGATGTGCATGCTGTAATGCATGGGGGTAGTCAGAGTCAGAATGGTGTTCAGGCAGATTGTGTCCTGAGCCAGCATCTAGAGCATTTTCATACGGTCACTGGCTTTCCCCCTGATGCCCTCCACGATCTTTTTGAGGGCATTGTGCCCGTAGAGCTCGCCCTGTGTATCGGAGAGATGATCCGTTGCAAATACTTCACCCTTGAATATTTGAACGAGAGAATTCTATCGTTTCCATACCAGCACACAGACAAGCTTGACAAACCTCATAAAATACCACAGACCTTCGCTGTAAAGAAAAGCATTGGTGGTAACGGCTATGAAAATGCCACATTGCTTAGACTGCTCCCTTTGATTATTGGGACTTCAGTTCCTGAATAGGATGGAGCAGGACTGTGCTAATGGACTTAAAAGAGGTAGTAGAGTTATCGCTGTGCACAGAATTCACAGAGGAGTCCATCCAGTATTTACAGTCCAAGATACAGGATCATAGAGAGATGCTGAAAGAAGCCTTTCCAGATTTCAAACTCCGTCCTAAGCATCACTACATTGAGCACTATCCTGACCTTGTACGCCGTTTTGGGCCCCTTGTACACTTGTGGACAATGAGGTTTGAGGGTAAACACCGTTTTTTCAAGAGAGTTGTACACAACACACAAAACTTTAAAAATGTGTTAAAAACACTTGCAGACAGGCATCAATACATGGTTGCATACCATCTCAGTGCCTCCGGATTCTTCAAACCTCACCAGCAGACATCAAATGTCTCTTCTGTACTGGTATCAATGCTTCCAAATGTTGCCAAGACATACATTGAACAAATAACATCAAGCAATGTTATTTACAGCACATCAAAGGTCTGCATTGATGGAACTGATTATGATGTAGGAATGTTTTTGTCCGTGGGACAAGAGGGAGGACTGCCTAATTACTGTAGAATTGAACAGGTTCTCCTGGTTAACAGTAGTGGTGTCTTTCTTTGCCAAGAGCACACATCACACTACATTGAACACCTGAGATCTTACGAACTTTTCCCAAACAATCTGGCTGTTCACACCCCATCAGAGCTAAATGACAAAACACCTCTCTGCGCTTACAACATAGATGGAAGATTGCTCTTAACACCCAAACGTTTCATATTATTACACTAAAGATTAATATGTTACACTGCTTGCCTCTTCTACCTCAGATTTAATACATTGATTGTTAATAGATAAATATCACAACATTGACGTATTGCCAAGCCCAAGTTTTTGTACTGTACTTGTGAGAAACGACTGTTGAATTCATGCACTATACATGTTTAATGTTGTGTGACCTAATGCTTACCTTGATGTTGCCAGTTGAAGTACGGCACAGTAGAAACCAGTACTTTTATTTGAATGTTTTATTTTAAAAAAGTGAGTTGCAGCCTTCAAGGTACAGTAAGTGCCAAAACGTTTTAAATGGCTCCACATTCTAATAGTTGTCATTGCTGTTGAGGATGGATTATAATTAGAATCTTATTGAATTTTATCATGAAGCCTTTGTGAGTTTTTATCATAATGTTTACTGAATAATGTGATATGGAGACCCAAAATACTGAATCTACCCTCTGTAGCAATGACCACTATCAGAATATGGAACTATTAACACTTAATGTACTTTAAAACACATTTTGTTTTTATGGAGTCATTTCCTTTTCCTTTTTTGTTTTAATTTATGACAAGCACTTTGTTTTGACTGAGCTCCTTTTGATTCGTGCCTTTTTAAAAGCACATTGTGTTGAATAAAAAAAAGTTAAATTGTCACTGTGGTGTCACTTTCATGTTTTCTAACATTATTCGCTGATTATAATTGTGTAATGGACCGACATCAGTATTTCAGTTTAGAATTAATTTTGATTGCATGTCCCACATTATGAGTTGAAGAATATTGAAAATTTTGAGTGTATTTCCCACATTATATGAGTTGAAAAATATTGAAAATTTTGAGTGAATTACTCCCTAATTATAAGTTGAGGAATATCAATATTTATAAGATAACATTGAGATAATTTAAGGCAACTGTAAATGTAATTTTTTATTTTATGTAAACTTAAAACATTTAAAAACATCACTAAAATATGTTTGTGTAATCTGTTACAAAATAATTTTTGAGTTATGTGAACTTATTAGGGTTTACAGTGTAAATGAAATCTTCTGAATTAGCTAAAGGATCTATTTGAGGTCCAATCAATAGAGGATAGGCATAAACTACATATTTATTTATATGAACATATTGTTAATTGTGGTGGCTTAGTTGCTTAGTATCTTTTTTTAGCTCCTATAGTTGCTTAGTAACTTTTGGATCAAATTTAAACTCTTTCGTTCAGCATACATAGTATCAATCTATTTCTTGACCCATTATACACAGAATACAAAACATTAAGAACTCTCTTTCCATGACATAGACTGACCAGGTGAATCCAGGTGAAAGCCATGATCCCTTATTGATGTTACTTGATAAATCCACTTCAATCAGTGGGGAAAAAAGTATTTAGTCAGCCACCAATTGTGCAAGTTCTCCCACTTAAAAAGATGAGAGAGGCCTGTAATTTTCATCATAGGTACACGTCAACTATGACAGACAATTTGAGAAATAAAATTCATGAAAATCACATTGTAGGATTTTTAAAGAATTTATTTGCAAATTATGGTGGAAAATAAGTATTTGGTCACGTACAAACAAGCAAGATTTCTGGCTTTCACAGACCTGTAACTTCTTCTTTAAGAGGCCTTCTTTAAGAGTCAATACAGGTCTAAGATTGAATCATACTACACTGGCTCTGACGCTCGTCGGATGTGGCAGGGCTTGAAAACTATTACAGACTACAAAGGGAAGCACAGCCACGAGCTGCCCAGTGACACAAGCCTACCAGACGAGCTAAACCACTTCTATGCTCGCTTTGAGGCAAGCAACACTGAAGCATGCATGAGAGCACCAGCTGTTCCGGATGACTATGTGATCACGCTCTCCGTAGCCGATGTGAGTAAGACTTTTAAGCAGGTCAACATTCACAAGGCCGCAGGGCCAGACGGATTACCAGGACGTGTACTCCGAGCATGTGCTGACCAACTGGCAAGTGTCTTCACTGACATTTTCAACATGTCCCTGACTGAGTCTGTAATACCAACATGTTTCAAGCAGACCACCATAGTCCCCGTGCCCAAGGACTCTAAGATAACCTGCCTAAATGACTACCGACCCGTAGCACTGACGTCTGTAGCCATGAAGTGCTTTGAAAGACTGGTCATGGCTCACATCAACAGCATTATCCCAGAAACCCTAGACCCACTCCAATTTGCATACCGCCCCAACAGATCCACAGATGATGCAATCTCTATCGCACTCCACACTGCCCTTTCCCACCTGGACAAGAGGAACACCTACGTGAGAATGCTATTCATTGACTACAGCTCAGCATTCAACACCATAGTGCCCTCTAAGCTCATCACTAAGCTAAGGATCCTGGGACTAAACACCTCCCTCTGCAACTGGATCCTGGACTTCCTGACGGGCCGCCCCCAGGTGGTAAGGGTAGGTAACAACACATCTGCCACACTGATCCTCAACACGGGGGCCCCTCAGGGGTGCGTGCTCAGTCCCCTCCTGTACTCTCTGTTCACCCATGACTGCATGGCCAGGCACGACTCCAACACCATCATTAAGTTTGCCGACGACACAACAGTGGTAGGCCTGATCACCGACAACGATGAGACAGCCTATAGGGAGGAGGTCAGAGATCTGGCCGTGTGGTGCCAGGACAACAACCTCTCCCTCAACGTGACCAAGACAAAGGAGATGATTGTGGACTACAGGAAAAAAAATAGGACTGAGCACGCCCCCATTCTCATCGACGGGGCTGTAGTGGAACAGGTTGAGAGCTTCTAGTTCCTTGGTGTCCACATCACCAACAAACTATCATGGTCCAAACACACCAAGACAGTCGTGAAGAGGGCACGACAAAGCCTATTCCCCCTCAGGAGACTAAAAAGATTTGGCATGGGTCCTCAGATCCTCAAAAAATTATACAGCTGCACCATCGAGAGCATCCTGACTGGTTGCATCACCGCCTGGTATGGCAACTGCTTGGCCTCCGACCGCAAGGCACTACAGAGGGTAGTGCGTACGGCCAGGTACATCACTGGGGCAAAGCTTCCTGCCATCCAGGACCTCTATACCAGGCGGTGTCAGAGGAAGGCCCTCAAAATTGTCAAAGACTCCAGCCACCCTAGTCATAGACTGTTCTCTCTGCTACCGCACGGCAAGCGGTACCGGAGTGCCAAGTCTAGGTCCAAAAGACTTCTCAACAGCTTCTACCCCCAAGCCATAAGACTCCTGAACAGCTAATCATGGCTACCCGGACTATTTGCACTGCCCCCCCACCCCATCCTTTTTACGCTGCTGCTACTCTGTTAAGTATTTATACATAGTCACTTTAACTCTACCCACATGTACATATTACCTCAACTACCTCAACTAGCTGGTGCCCCCGCACATTGACTCTGCAACGGTACCCCCCTGTATATATAGCCTCCCTACTGTCACTTTATTTTACTTCTGCTCTTTTTTTCTCAACACTTTTTTTGTTGTTGTTTTATTCTTACTTTTTTTGTTTAAAATAAATGCACTGTTGGTTAAGGGCTGTAAGTAAGCATTTCACTGTAATGTCTGCACCTGTTGTATTTGGCGCATGTGACCAATAAAATTTGATTTGATTTGATTTGATTTGTCCTCCACTCGTTACCTGTATTAATGGCACCTGTTTGAACTTGTTATAAGTATAAAAGACACCTGTCCACAACCTCAAACAGTCACACTCCAAACTCCACTATGGCCAAGACCAAAGAGCTGTCAAAGGACACCAGAAACAAAATTGTAGACCTGCACCAGGCTGGGAAGACTGCATCTGCAATAGGTAAGCAGCTTGGTTTGAAGAAATCAACTGTGGGAGCAATTATTAGGAAATGGAAGACATACAAGACCACTGATAATCTCCCTCGATCTAGGGCTACACGCAAGATCTCACCCCGTGGGGTCAAAATGATCACAAGAATGGTGAGCAAAAATCCCAGAACCACACGGGGGGACCTAGTGAATGACCTGCAGAGAGCTGGGACCAAAGTAACAAAGCCTACCATCAGTAACACACTACGCCGCCAGGGACTCAAATCCTGCAGTGCCAGACGTGTCCCCCTGCTTAAGCCAGTACATGTCCAGGCCCGTCTGAAGTTTGCTAGAGTGCATTTGGATGATCCAGAAGAGGATTGGGAGAATGTCATATGGTCAGATGAAACCAAAATATAACTTTTTGGTAAAAACTCAACTCGTCGTGTTTGGAGGACAAAGAATGCTAAGTTGCATCCAAAGAACCCCATACCTACTGTGAAGCATGGGGGTGGAAACATCATGCTTTGGGGCTGTTTTTCTGCAAAGGGACCAGGACGACTGATCCGTGTAAAGGAAAGAATGAATGGGGCCATGTATCGTGAGATTTTGAGTGAAAACCTCCTTCCATCAGCAAGGGCATTGAAGATGAAACGTGGCTGGGTCTTTCAGCATGACAATAATCCCAAACACACCGCCCGGGTAACAAAGGAGTGGCTTCGTAAGAAGCATTTCAAGGTCCTGGAGTGGCCTAGCCAGTCTCCAGATCTCAACCCCATAGAAAATCTTTGGAGGGAGTTGAAAGTCTGTGTTGCCCAGCGACAGCCCCAAAACATCACTGCTCTAGAGGAGATCTGCATGGAGGAATGGGCCAAAATACCAGCAACAGTGTGTGAAAACCTTGTGAAGACTTACAGAAAACGTTTCACCTGTGTCATTGCCAACAAAGGGTATATAACAAAGTATTGAGAAACTTTTGTTATTGACCAAATACTTATTTTCCACCATAATTTGCAAATAAATTCATAAAAAATCCTACAATGTGATTTTCAGGATTTTTTTCTCCTAATTTTGTCTGTCATAGTTGACGTGTACCTATGATGAAAATTACAGGCCTCTCTCATCTTTTTAAGTGGGAGAACTTGCACAATTGGTGGCTGACTAAATACTTTTTTCCCCACTGTATATGAAGGGGAGGAGACAGGTTAAATAAGAATTTTTAAGCCTTGAGAGAATTGAGACATGGATTGTTTGTGTGCCATTCAGAGGGTGAATGGGCAAAACAACTCAATATTAGGAAAGTGTTCCTAATGTTTGGTATACTCAGTGTATATATACACTCAATCTTTTTCAGGATATGCGAGACAATCTGTTGTGACCACAATGAGAAACTAAGAACCAGCAAGAAACTTTTGGACGTAAGATTAATTTTGTAATGTAGAAATGAATAAAACAATCTATTAAACATTACCTTGTGCGCTATAGTTCCCTAATACTAATGAATTAAGTCAATTTACCAAGTCCTGTATCAAATCAATCAAGTCTGCAAATAATTATATTTAGGCATTGTATTGTTACTGGATGAGTTGAGGTTGAAACTCCCTTTGTTGTTATTCTTCTGAGGTTGATACCTTCAACAAAGAGCCTGAAGTTAAATTACATTTGAATTAACAACATACTCTCTGCACACCATTCAGTTAGCATAGCATGAACATGCTTAGGCCTTCAGTTGCCACCCAACTTTTCTAGATTGTAATTTATTTATCTTTCTGTCTTGATGTGATACATGTGACACAGCTGAACATTTTTTTGTGTTCATGAGAGAGAGACTGACACTGGTTTGGTCACATCAGTAACGGCTCTAATACACCAACTCTATCAGAGAAACAAAGATACACAACTGGGGAAATTGAGCTGTGTTCAAAGCCCTCCCTCATGACTATAGGAGATGAACAATGAAATATGTAAGCAGAATAAATAAAATAAAATTATCTGAAGGGAGTAATCTGGTGTATTCCATGTTTTTAGTGTGTTGACAGATTTCCCATCACAAACACCCTGCCCAAGACTGATATGTGGTAACATATTATAGCCAGAGTCTAATATTTTAATGAAGTTCAACCAATGAAATATACCTCTTGATATTTTTGAATTCAGAAATACCTTTCTGCGATTACTGTCTAACCTTATCATAACCATTGTCTATGTTTTTGTTGCCATTGTAAACAAATGTCATGTTTAGCTTGAAATTGATATACTGTTATTCATATAATCTCATTCCTATCGTAGGAAAAAAGTGCTATTTCTGTTGTATGTGAACAAGGCATGACAGATACAGTGGGCACACAATAATAATAATTGAAATGTAACTTAAGGGATGTGAATGTCTTTTCAGGTAATGGATTGCATTTCATTTAATTCCTTCATTAATCCGGTACAGAAAACAAAACCAGCATTTTCTTCATTCATTCAAAGTGTGGGTAATACTGATTTACAAAACAGTAAAAATACATCATTCAGTTACAATAAATATTAGTGCAGTAAGTAAAAGGATAACTACCAAGATTCACAGACTCTTGTTGATAATTGGTAGTACAGCTGTTGTTGTTTTTTTTTACATTATCCTCAAGCTGTTCAATGTTCTCATGTTCTCCATAGCAATTAATCTTTACCCTTTACATTTTTGGATAATAAATAATAATGAATACTATACAATTATAATAATAAATATGATTAGACTGTCTGGTAAGTTTCCCTGTCACAGTGGTGATCAGTCTATCAGTATTAGTCAAGCAGTTGTGACAACATAACAAGACAGATGAGTAGACTTGTCTTGTAGCTTATTCCACTGGAGGCGGCAGCATTGGATGTTGTTGATGCAACAACAGATGATGTTGAAGCAGCTGTGTTTGTTGTAGGACCAGCTGTTGTTGTTTTTGTTGTTGTTGCTGTTGTTGTTGGGGCGGCTGTGGTAGTTGTGGCAGTTGTAGTTGTTGTCCCTGTAAGACCACAGAAGTTAACTCGTAAAAATTATACCAATAATAGAGTGCCATGTGTCAATGTTGAAAGTGATGACAATGACAACAAGGTCATCAATGATGGCATTACTTACTTGCAGTAATGGAGGTTGTATCAATGTTGAGGAAGGTGTTCCCATGAGACAGAGAGTCAGTCAATCCCTGCACTACACTCGTTGCATTGGGAACCACTGTCTGGTTCTTAAAAATAAGGGTCATGTTGACAATAATTGAGCCACTCCTATAAACAAAGAAATATATAAATATTTAGTTTTTCTTTTCAGGTCAGATGCTTAAACAGTTGTTTCCAAAAAAGTATTATGAAAACAAATCAATGTGTAGAGTAAATATTTTGAAGTGTTCTTTATGTATAATTCAAACTTGTTATATCAATGTACCACTGTTATTTCTAGATCATTCTATTTGAATGGAGACATTCTCAGACTTACAGAAAACAATGAATTGTACTTACGCAAATTTCATAATGCTACACCTTAGGTACGTTAAAGGGTAAATTATTTTGTAACCACGATTAACCTGTGAAAAAAATATATATTATTATCAATAATTTCAATCAATAATTTCAGCAGTGAAGTCAGAATGTTGTTCAAAGACACGCTGATTACCTCTGTGGTAACATTTGCTGCCAGTTCCTGATATGCTGTTGTAGAAGAGTCAGAATAGTCACTTAGGAATGTACGGATCATTCTGAATCCTAATCCCATTGACCCCTCATCCGCTGTTGGTGCAGCTGTTGAATCTATTGTTGTAGTTGCAGCGGCTGTGTTGGTTGTGGGAGCAATTTTAGTTGTCGTTTGTGCGACTGTGGTTGTTTTAGTAGCAGCTGTGGTGGTTGTGAGAGCAGCTGTGGTTGAAGTTGGTTTCGCTGTGGTTGTCATCGCAGAAGCTGTGGTTGTAGTCGAAGCAGCTGTGGCCATTGAGGTGGTAGTAGCTGTGGTAGTTGTGGGAGAAAGTGTGGTAGTAGTGATGCCAGCTGTGGTGGCCGTGGCAGCAGCCATGGTTTTGGTGGCAGCAGCTGTGGTTGTTATGGGGGCATTTGTGGTTAAAGTTGGAGCAGCTGTGTTTGTGGTTACGTATGCTGTGGTTGTAGTTGGAGAAGCTGTGGTTGTTGTGGCAGCAGCTATGGTTGTTGCAGCAGCTGTGGTTGTAGAGGAAGCTGTGGTTGTCGTGGTAGCAGCTGTGGTTGTAGTTGGAGAAGCTGTGGTTGTAGTTGGAGAAGCTGTGGTTGTTGTGGTAGCAGCTGTGGTTGTAGAGGAAGCAGCTGTGGTTGGAGAAGCTGTTGTTGTTGTGACAGTAGGTGTGGTTGTAGTTGGAGCAGCTGTGGTTGTGGTAGCATCTGCAGTGGTTGTAGTAGGAACAGCTGTGGTTGTCGTGGTAGAAGCTGTGGTGCTCGTCATGGAAACAGTTGTGGTTGTAGTTGGAGCAGCTGTGGTTGTTGTGGGAGAAACTGTGGTAGTCATGATGCCAGCTGTGTTGTTCATGGCGGAAGCTGTGGTTGTGGTGGCAGCAGCTGTGGTTGTCATAGGAACAGCTGTGGTTATAGTTGGAGAAGCTGTGGTTGTTCTAAGAGAAGCTGTGGTTGTGGCAGCAGCTGTGTTTGTAGTATCAGCAGCTGTCGTTGTCATTGGATAAGCTGTCGTTGTGGTTGTAGCAGAAGCAGCTGTGATTGTCGTAGCAGCAGCTGTGGATGTAGTGGAAGCAGCTGTGGTTGTTGTGGCAGCAGCTGTGGATGTCGTGGCTGCTGCAGTTGTTGTAGTTGGAGCAGCTATGGTTGTCGTGGCTGCAGCTGTAGTTGTGGTTGGTACAGCTGTGGTTGTAGTCAAAGCAGCTGTGGTCGTTGTGGCAGCAACTGTGGTAGTTGTTATGCCAGCTGTGGTGGTTGTGGTGGCAGCTGTGGTTGTAGAGGAAGCAGCTGTGGTTGTTCTTGGTGAAGCTGTGGTTGTGGTTTGATTACCTGTGGTTGTTGTGGCAGCTGCTGTGGTAGCTGCTGTGGTAGGTGCTGTGGTTGTGGTAGCTGCTCCGATGGTTGTAGTTTGAACAGATGTGGTTGTCATGGCAGCAGCTGTGGTTGTGGGTGTGTCTGCTGTGGTTGTAGTTGGAGCAGCTGTGGTTGTTGTGGCAGCCGCTGTGGTTGTTGTGGCAGCTGCTGTCGTTGTGGTGGCTGCTCTGGTGGTTGTAGTTTGAACAGCTGTGGTTGTCATGGCAGCAGCTGTTGTCATGGTTGCATATGCTGTGGTTTTAGTTGGAGCAGCTGTGGTTGTTGCGGCAGCATCTGTGGTTGTTGTGGCAGCATCTGTGGTTGTTTTGGCAGCAGCTTTGGTTGTAGTCTGAGCAGCTGTGGATGTCATGGCAGCAGCTGTTGTTGTCATGGCTGCTGCAGTAGTTGTAGTTGTAGCAGCTGTAGTTGTAGTTGGTACAGCTGTGGTTGTAGTCAAAGCAGCTGTGGTCGTTGTGGCAGCAACTGTGGTAGTTGTTATGCCAGGTCTGGTGGTTGTGGCGTCAGCTGTGGTTGTTGCGACAGCTGTGGTTGTGGTTGCAGCAGCTGTGGTTGTTGTGGGGACATTTATGGTTGTAGATGGAGCTGCTGTGGTTGTCGTGGTAACAACAGTGATTGTAGTTGGAGAAGCTGTGGTTGTAATTGGAGCAGCTGTGGTTGTAGTTGGAGCAGCTGTGGTAGTAGTGGCAGCAGGTATGGTTGTTGTGGCAGCAGGTATGGTTGTTGTGGCAGCAGTTGTGGTTGTAGAGGGAGCAGCTGTGGTTGTAGTTGGTGAAGCTGTGGTTGTCGTGGCAGAATATATGGATATTATAGGAGCAGCTGTGGTTGTTGCAACGCCAGCTGTGGTTGTAGTTGGAGCATCTGTCGTTTTTGTGGCAGAAGCTGTTGTTGTTGTGGCGATATTTATGGTTGTAGTTGAAGCAGCTGTGGTTGTGGGGGCAGCTGCTGTGGTTGTGGTGGCAGCACCTGTGGTTGTTGTGGCAGCAACTGTGGTTGTGGTGGCTGCTGCAGAAGTTGCAGTTGTCGTTGTCATGGAAGGAGCTTTGGTGGTTGTCATGGACGTTATTGCGGTTGTCGTTGGAGTTGTTGTTGTCACAGTAGCTGTGTTTGTAGTTAGAGCAGCTGTGGTCGTTGTGGTGGCAGCCGTGGTTGTTGTGGCAATATTTGTGGTTGTAGTTGGAGCACCTGTGGTTGTTGTGGCAGAAACTGTGGTTGTGGTGGCTGCTGCAGCAGTTGCAGCTGTCATTGTCATGGCAGGAGCTGTGGTGGTCATCATGGACGTAGTTGTGGTTGTAGTTGGAGCAGCTGTGGTTGTTGAGGGAGCAACTGTGGTTGTCGTGGGGACAACTGTGGTTGTAGTTGGAGCAGCTGTGGTTGTAGTTGGAGCAGCTGTGGTAGTAGTGGCAGCAGGTATGGTTGTTGTGGCAGCAGTTGTGGTTGTAGAGGGAGCAGTTGTGGTTGTGGGGGCAGCTGCTGTGGTTGTTGTGGCACCAGCTGTGGTTGTCGTGGGGACAACTGTGGTTGTAGTTGGAGCAGCTGTGGTTGTAGTTGGTGAAGCTGTGGTTGTCGTGGCAGAAGATATGGATATTATAGGAGCAGCTGTGGTTGTAGTTGGAGCATCTGTCATTTTTGTGGCAGAAGCTGTTGTTGTTGTGGCAATATTTATGGTTGTAGTTGAAGCAGCTGTGGTTGTGGGGGCAGCTGCTGTGGTTGTGGTGGCAGCAGCTGTGGTTGTCATGGGAACAGCTGTGGTTGTAGTTTGAGAAGCTGTCATTGTTGTAGAAGCAGCTCTGGAAGTCGTAGGAGCAGCTGTGGTTTTTGTAACGCCAGCTGTGGTTGTACTTTGAGAAGTTGTTGTTGTTTTAGTAGCTGTGTTCGTAGATGAAGCAGCTGTGGTTGTTGGGGTGGCAGCTATGGTTGTAGTTGGAGCAACTCTAGTTGTCGGGGCAGCTGCTGTGGTTGAAGTGGCAGCAGCTGTGGTTGTAGATGGAGCACCTGTGGTTGTAGTTGGAGCAGCTGTGGTTGTGGGGGCAGCTGATGTGGTTGTTGTGGCACCAGCTGTGGTTGTCGTGGGGACAACTGTGGTTGTAGTTGGAGCAGCTGTGGTTGTAGTTGGAGCAGCTGTGGTAGTAGTGGCAGCAGGTATGGTTGTTGAGGCACCAGTTGTGGTTGTAGAGGGAGCAGCTGTGGTTGTGGGGGCAGCTGCTGTGATTGTTGTGGCACCAGCTGTGGTTGTTGTGGGGACAACTGTAGTTGTAGTTGGAGCAGCTGTGTTTGTAGTTAGAGCAGCTGTGGTCGTTGTGGCAGCAGCTGTGGTTGTAGTTGGAGCACCTGTGGTTGTTGTGACAGCAACTGTGGTTGTGGTGGCTGCTGCAGAAGTTGCAGTTGTCGTTGTCATGGCAGGAGCTTTGGTGGTTGTCATGGACGTTATTGTGGTTGTCGTTGGAGCAGCTGTGGTTGTAGTTGGAGTTGTTGTTGTCGCAGTAGCTGTTTTTGTAGTTAGAGCAGCTGTGGTCGTTGTGGTGGCAGCTGTGGTTGTTGTGGCAATATTTGTGGTTGTAGTTGGAGCAACTGTAGTTGTGGGGGCAGCTGATGTGGTTGAAGTGGCAGCAGCTGTGGTTGTAGTTGGAACACCTGTGGTTGTTGTGGCAGAAACTGTGGTTGTGGTGGCTGCTGCAGTAGTTGCAGCTGTCGTTGTGGGGGCAGCTGCTGTGGTTGCTGTGGCACCAGCTGTGGTTGTCGTGGGGACAACTGTAGTTGTAGTTGGAGCAGCTGTGTTTGTAGTTAGAGCAGCTGTGGTCGTTGTGGCAGCAGCTGTGGCTGTAGTTGGAACACCTGTGGTTGTTGTGGCAGAAACTGTGGTTGTGGTGGCTGCTGCAGTAGTTGCAGCTGTCGTTGTCATGGCAGGAGCTGTGGTGGTCGTCATGGACATAGTTGTGGTTGTAGTTGGAGCAGCTGTGGTTGTTGAGGGAGCAACTGTGGTAGTTGTGATGCCAGCTGTAGTGACCGTGGCGGCAGGTGTGGTAGTGGTGGCAGCAGCTGTAGTTGTAGAGGAAGCAGCTGTGGTTGTAGTTGGAGCAGCTGTGGTTGTGGGGGCAGCTGCTGTGGTTGTTGTGGCACCAGCGGTGGTTGTCGTGGGGACAACTGTAGTTGTAGTTGGAGCAGCTGTGTTTGTAGTTAGAGCAGCTGTGGTCGTTGTGGCAGCAGCTGTGGTTGTAGTTGGAGCACCTGTGGTTGTTGTGACAGCAACTGTGGTTGTGGTGGCTGCTGCAGAAGTTGCAGTTGTCGTTGTCATGGCAGGAGCTTTGGTGGTTGTCATGGACGTTATTGTGGTTGTCGTTGGAGCAGCTGTGGTTGTAGTTGGAGTTGTTGTTGTCGCAGTAGCTGTTTTTGTAGTTAGAGCAGCTGTGGTCCTTGTGGTGGCAGCTGTGGTTGTTGTGGCAATATTTGTGGTTGTAGTTGGAGCAACTGTAGTTGTGGGGGCAGCTGCTGTGGTTGAAGTGGCAGCAGCTGTGGTTGTAGTTGGAACACCTGTGGTTGTTGTGGCAGAAACTGTGGTTGTGGTGGCTGCTGCAGTAGTTGCAGCTGTCGTTGTGGGGGCAGCTGCTGTGGTTGCTGTGGCACCAGCTGTGGTTGTTGTGGGGACAACTGTAGTTGTAGTTGGAGAAGCTGTGTTTGTAGTTAGAGCAGCTGTGGTCGTTGTGGCAGCAGCTGTGGCTGTAGTTGGAACACCTGTGATTGTTGTGGCAGAAACTGTGGTTGTGGTGGCTGCTGCAGTAGTTGCAGCTGTCGTTGTCATGGCAGGAGCTGTGGTGGTCGTCATGGACATAGTTGTGGTTGTAGTTGGAGCAGCTGTGGTTGTTGAGGGAGCAACTGTGGTAGTTGTGATGCCAGCTGTAGTTACCGTGGCGGCAGGTGTGGTAGTGGTGGCAGATAATGTAGTTATAGAGGAAGCAGCTGTGGTTGTAGTTGGAGCAGCTGTGGTTGTGGGGGCAGCTGATGTGGTTGTTGTGGCACTAGCTGTGGTTGTCGTGGGGACAACTGTGGTTGTAGTTGGAGCAGCTGTGGTTGTAGATGGAGCAGCTGTGGTAGTAGTGGCAGCAGGTATGGTTGTTGTGGCAGCAGTTGTGGGTGTAGAGGGAGCAGCTGTAGTTGTGGGGGCAGCTGCTGTGGTTGTTATGGCACCAGCTGTGGTTGTCGTGGGGACAACTGTAGTTGTAGTTGGAGCAGCTGTGTTTGTAGTTAGAGCAGCTGTGGTCGTTGTGGTGGCAGCTGTGGTTGTTGTGGCGATATTTGTGGTTGTAGTTGGAGAAACTGTAGTTGTGGGGGCAGCTGCTGTGGTTGAAGTGGCAGCAGCTGTGGTTGTAGATGGAGCACCTGTGGTTGTTTTTGCAGCTACTGTGGTTGTGGTGGCTGCTGTAGCAGTTGCAGCTGTCGTTGTCATGGCAGGAGCTGTGGTGGTTGTCATGGACGTAGTTGTGGTTGTAGTTGGAGCAGCTGTGGTTGTTGAGGGAGCAACTGTGGTAGTTGTGATGCCAGCTGTAGTGACCGTGGTGGCTTCTGTGGTTGTGGTGGCAGCAGCTGTGGTTGTTGTGGGAGAAACTGTGGTTGTTGTGACTCCATTTTTGGTTGGAGTTGGAGCATCTGTGGTTGTGGTGGCAGCAGCTGTTGTTGTTGTGGGAGAAACTGTGGTTGTTGTGACTCCATTTGTGGTTGCAGTTGGAGCATCTGTGGTTGTGGTTGCAGCAGCTGTGGTTGTGGTGGCAGCAGCTGTGGTTGTTCTGGGAGAAACTGTGGTTGTTGTGACTCCATTTTTGGTTGTAGTTGGAGCATCTGTGGTTGTGGTGGCAGCAGCTGTTGTTGTTGGAGAAGTTGTTGTTGTGGTAGTAGCTGTGTTTGTAGATGGAGCAGCTGTGGTTGTTGTGGTGGCAGCTGTTGTTGTTGTGGCGATATTTGTGGTTGTAGTTGGAGCAACTGTAGTTGTGGGGGCAGCTGCTGTGGTTGAAGTGGCAGCAGCTGTGGTTGTAGTTGGAGCACCTGTGGTTGTTGTGGCAGCAACTGTGGTTGTGGTGGCTGCTGCATCAGTTGCAGCTGTCGTTGTCATGGCAGGAGCTGTGGTGGTTGTCATGGACGTAGTTGTGGTTGTAGTTGGAGCAGCTGTGGTTGTAGTTGGAGTTGTTGTTGTCGCAGTAGCTGTGTTTGTAGTTAGAGCAGCTGTGGTCGTTGTGGTGGCAGCTGTGGTTGTTGTGGCGATATTTGTGGTTGTAGTTGGAGCAACTGTAGTTGTGGGGGCAGCTGCTGTGGTTGAAGTGGCAGCAGCTGTGGTTGTAGTTGGAGCACCTGTGGTTGTTGTGGCAGCAACTGTGGTTGTGGTGGCTGCTGCAGCAGCTGCAGCTGTCGTTGTCATGGCAGGAGCTGTGGTGGTCGTCATGGACGTAGTTGTGGTTGTAGGTGGAGCAGCTGTGGTTGTTGAGGGAGCAACTGTGGTAGTTGTGATGCCAGCTGTAGTGACCGTGGTGGCTTCTGTGGTTGTGGTGGGAGAAACTGTGGTTGTTGTGACTCCATTTTTGGTTGGAGTTGGAGCATCTGTGGTTGTGGTGGCAGCAGCTGTTGTTGTTGTGGGAGAAACTGTGGTTGTTGTGACTCCATTTGTGGTTGCAGTTGGAGCATCTGTGGTTGTGGTTGCAGCAGCTGTGGTTGTGGTGGCAGCAGCTGTGGTTGTTCTGGGAGAAACTGTGGTTGTTGTGACTCCATTTTTGGTTGTAGTTGGAGCATCTGTGGTTGTGGTGGCAGCAGCTGTTGTTGTTGGAGAAGTTGTTGTTGTGGTAGTAGCTGTGTTTGTAGATGGAGCAGCTGTGGTTGTTGTGGTGGCAGCTGTTGTTGTTGTGGCGATATTTGTGGTTGTAGTTGGAGCAACTGTAGTTGTGGGGGCAGCTGCTGTGGTTGAAGTGGCAGCAGCTGTGGTTGTAGTTGGAGCACCTGTGGTTGTTGTGGCAGCAACTGTGGTTGTGGTGGCTGCTGCATCAGTTGCAGCTGTCGTTGTCATGGCAGGAGCTGTGGTGGTTGTCATGGACGTAGTTGTGGTTGTAGTTGGAGCAGCTGTGGTTGTAGTTGGAGTTGTTGTTGTCGCAGTAGCTGTGTTTGTAGTTAGAGCAGCTGTGGTCGTTGTGGTGGCAGCTGTGGTTGTTGTGGCGATATTTGTGGTTGTAGTTGGAGCAACTGTAGTTGTGGGGGCAGCTGCTGTGGTTGAAGTGGCAGCAGCTGTGGTTGTAGTTGGAGCACCTGTGGTTGTTGTGGCAGCAACTGTGGTTGTGGTGGCTGCTGCAGCAGCTGCAGCTGTCGTTGTCATGGCAGGAGCTGTGGTGGTCGTCATGGACGTAGTTGTGGTTGTAGGTGGAGCAGCTGTGGTTGTTGAGGGAGCAACTGTGGTAGTTGTGATGCCAGCTGTAGTGACCGTGGTGGCTTCTGTGGTTGTGGTGGCAGCAGCTGTGGTTGTTGTGGGAGAAACTGTGGTTGTTGTGACTCCATTTTTGGTTGGAGTTGGAGCATCTGTGGTTGTGGTGGCAGCAGCTGTTGTTGTTGTGGGAGAAACTGTGGTTGTTGTGACTCCATTTGTGGTTGCAGTTGGAGCATCTGTGGTTGTGGTTGCAGCAGCTGTGGTTGTGGTGGCAGCAGCTGTGGTTGTTGTGGGAGAAACTGTGGTTGTTGTGACTCCATTTTTGGTTGTAGTTGGAGCATCTGTGGACGTGGTGGCAGCAGCTGTTGTTGTTGTGGGAGAAGTTGTTGTTGTGGTAGTAGCTGTGTTTGTAGATGGAGCAGCTGTGGTTGTTGTGGTGGCAGCTATTGTTGTTGTTGCGATATTTGTGGTTGTAGTTGGAGCAACTGTAGTTGTGGGGGCAGCTGCTGTGGTTGAAGTGGCAGCAGTTGTGGTTGTAGTTGGAGCACCTGTGGTTGTTGTGGCAGCAACTGTGGTTGTGGTGGCTGCTGCAGCAGTTGCAGCTGTCGTTGTCATGGCAGGAGCTGTGGTGGTCGTCATGGACGTAGTTGTGGTTGTAGTTGGAGCAGCTGTGGTTGTTGTGGGAGAAACTGCGGTTGTTGTGACTCCATTTTTGGTTGTAGTTGGAGCATCTGTGGTTGTGGTGGCAGCAGCTGTTGTTGTTGGAGAAGTTGTTGTTGTGGTAGTAGCTGTGTTTGTAGATGGAGCAGCTGTGGTTGTTGTGGTGGCAGCTGTTGTTGTTGTGGCGATATTTGTGGTTGTAGTTGGAGCAACTGTAGTTGTGGGGGCAGCTGCTGTGGTTGAAGTGGCAGCAGCTGTGGTTGTAGTTGGAGCACCTGTGGTTGTTGTGGCAGCAACTGTGGTTGTGGTGGCTGCTGCAGCAGTTGCAGCTGTCGTTGTCATGGCAGGAGCTGTGGTGGTTGTCATGGACGTAGTTGTGGTTGTAGTTGGAGCAGCTGTGGTTGTAGTTGGAGTTGTTGTTGTCGCAGTAGCTGTGTTTGTAGTTAGAGCAGCTGTGGTCGTTGTGGTGGCAGCTGTGGTTGTTGTGGCGATATTTGTGGTTGTAGTTGGAGCAACTGTAGTTGTGGGGGCAGCTGCTGTGGTTGAAGTGGCAGCAGTTGTGGTTGTAGTTGGAGCACCTGTGGTTGTTGTGGCAGCAACTGTGGTTGTGGTGGCTGCTGCAGCAGTTGCAGCTGTCGTTGTCATGGCAGGAGCTGTGGTGGTCGTCATGGACGTAGTTGTGGTTGTAGTTGGAGCAGCTGTGGTTGTTGTGGGAGAAACTGCGGTTGTTGTGACTCCATTTTTGGTTGTAGTTGGAGCATCTGTGGTTGTGGTGGCAGTAGCTGTTGTTGTTGGAGAAGTTGTTGTTGTGGTAGTAGCTGTGTTTGTAGATGGAGCAGCTGTGGTTGTTGTGGTGGCAGCTGTTGTTGTTTTGGCGATATTTGTGGTTGTAGTTGGAGCAACTGTAGTTGTGGGGGAAGCTGCTGTGGTTGAAGTGGCAGCAGCTGTGGTTGTAGTTGGAGCACCTGTGGTTGTTGTGGCAGCAACTGTGGTTGTGGTGGCTGCTGCATCAGTTGCAGCTGTCGTTGTCATGGCAGGAGCTGTGGTGGTTGTCATGGACGTAGTTGTGGTTGTAGTTGGAGCAGCTGTGGTTGTAGTTAGAGCAGCTGTGGTCGTTGTGGTGGCAGCTGTGGTTGTTGTGGCGATATTTGTGGTTGTAGTTGGAGCAACTGTAGTTGTGGGGGCAGCTGCTGTGGTTGAAGTGGCAGCAGCTGTGGTTGTAGTTGGAGCACCTGTGGTTGTTGTGGCAGCAACTGTGGTTGTGGTGGCTGCTGCAGCAGTTGCAGCTGTCGTTGTCATGGCAGGAGCTGTGGTGGTTGTCATGGACGTAGTTGTGGTTGTAGTTGGAGCAGCTGTGGTTGTAGTTGGAGTTGTTGTTGTCGCAGTAGCTGTGTTTGTAGTTAGAGCAGCTGTGGTCGTTGTGGTGGCAGCTGTGGTTGTTGTGGCGATATTTGTGGTTGTAGTTGGAGCAACTGTAGTTGTGGGGGCAGCTGCTGTGGTTGAAGTGGCAGCAGCTGTGGTTGTAGTTGGAGAACCTGTGGTTGTTGTGGCAGCAACTGTGGTTGTGGTGGCTGCTGCAGCAGCTGCAGCTGTCGTTGTCATGGCAGGAGCTGTGGTGGTCGTCATGGACGTAGTTGTGGTTGTAGTTGGAGCAGCTGTGGTTGTTGAGGGAGCAACTGTGGTAGTTGTGATGCCAGCTGTAGTGACCGTGGTGGCTTTTGTGGTTGTGGTGGCAGCAGCTGTGGTTGTTGTGGGAGAAACTGTGGTTGTTGTGACTCCATTTTTGGTTGGAGTTGGAGCATCTGTGGTTGTGGTGGCAGCAGCTGTTGTTGTTGTGGGAGAAACTGTGGTTGTTGTGACTCCATTTGTGGTTGCAGTTGGAGCATCTGTGGTTGTGGTTGCAGCAGCTGTGGTTGTTGTGGGGTCATTAGTTGTTGGGCTTTGGGCATTCCCTGATGCTGTTGCAAATTAAAAAGCATAGATTTTAGAGTAGCTTTTAGAATTTCGTAATGATCTACAATTTAAAGACTAGAGAATGAATTTACCAGTAATCAGGAGAAGGACTGTGAGAATTCTTCTGTTCATCTTTGAAAATGTTTTATTTTTAGTCTGTAGTCACAGAGAGATGGGCACACATGATTAATGTATAGGTAAAAGACAAATCATTACAAACAGAATGACATTGACAAATGTAATATAAACTGCAATATTGTGGAAGTGGATCACCTAATAGTAAATTCACATGAGTATTTTCGTTTGATATTGTACAGTAAGTATATGCTAGGAATTTGATTGTTTTAATCAAGTCATCCACAACTTCTTTTATTTCTTTATTAATAATTGTATGTATTATTTTAACCATTATTTATTAATCCAGGAAGTCCTGTTAAGGTCAGAAGGCATCTTTTATGATGGAGACCTGGCTAAGCAGTCAGCTCAATAAAAAACGCATAGATACAGTACAGTGCATGTGTTAGTGTATAATCTGTAAATGTATAGATTTACCACTAAATCACTAAATGAGAGGACAATCTTTCGATTGACTGTTTTTACACCTTTACCATAACACATACACAGCAGACCAAAAACATGAATATGAATGACTACAATTACCCACCATCAATCATAAAACATGTAGTCATTAAGAATTGAAACATTTGCACACCGCCTGCATAAAGTCTGCAACTATAGCCTAGAATTCCTCTATCAGGACAAAGCACTCTAGGTTTAACGAGATTATTCCAGGACCAAGGGTCCAGAAAGATAAAATCAGGTTGAACAAATTCTGATCTGGCCCTTGGTACCTGGAATAAGAATTTCACTAGAGATTATTTGAGATTATAAAATCCATGGTTGAACGAGGTCAAGGAAAAGCGGTACAGAGGAAGTTGACCAGCTATAGCCTTGTCAACGAACTCTGATCATAATAAAACATATGATATGTAACACAATAATAGGAAACCAAACTTACCCAAAAAATTATATTGTGATGTTGTAGCTGAAATCCTCGGAAAGCTCAGTATTCAGTAATGGTGCACCTCCAAACTCTACTAAGCTCCTGCATTGCTACAGCCTTTATAGTTTAAAGAACAACCTCTATGACATCATCATGATGGTTGAGATGTAAAAGAAAATGTGTGTTTACGTCACCTTGTAGAAAAGGGTGTGCTGAGGTGTGTCCTGTACTCATTTTTTGAATTCCTGTACTCTCATATTATGACTGAATTCCTAATCTAGCAGTACATGGAGACACATATACCACGGGTGTAATCATTACTACAAACAGTTGCAAAATGTTCTGTTTTACAACTACAACTATTGTTTCTATTGGACAGATTCAGTTAGGTCCCTCCCTGTTTGCTGAACCTGCCCAATATAAACACTATTGTAATGATTACTGCCCTGGACCCGTTTAATGTATGAATTGTAATTGATTGTAATACATAATGTAAATTAATCTATTACATAATCATTGTGATAACATCGTGATAAAATCACATTGTAGGATTTTTAATGAATTTATTTGCAAATTATGGTGGAAAATAAGTATTTGGTCACCTACAAACAAGCAAGATTTCTGGCTCTCACAGACCTGTAACTTCTTCTATAAGAGGCTCCTCTGTCCTCCACTCGTTACCTGTATTAATGGCACCTGTTTGAACTTGTTATCAGTATAAAAGACACCTGTCCACAACCTCAAACAGTCACACTCCAAACTCCACTATGGCCAAGACCAAAGAGCTGTCAAAGGACACCAGAAACAAAATTGTAGACCTGCACCAGGCTGGGAAGACTGAAAATGCAACAGGTAAGCAGCTTGGTTTGAAGAAATCAACTGTGGGAGCAATTATTAGGAAATGGAAGACATACAAGACCACTGATAATCTCCCTCGATCTGGGGCTCCACGCAAGATCTCACCCCGTGGGGTCAAAATGATCACAAGAACGGTGAGCAAAAATCCCAGAACCACACGGGGGGACCTAGTGAATGACCTGCAGAGAGCTGGGACCAAAGTAACAAAGCCTACCATCAGTAACACACTACGCCGCCAGGGACTCAAATCCTGCAGTGCCAGATGTGTCCCCCTGCTTAAGCCAGTACATGTCCAGGCCCGTCTGAAGTTTGCTAGAGTGCATTTGGATGATACAGAAGAGGATTGGGAGAATGTCATATGGTCAGATGAAACCAAAATAGAACTTTTTGGTAAAAACTCAACTCGTCGTGTTTGGAGGACAAAGAATGCTGAGTTGCATCCAAAGAACCCCATACCTACTGTGAATCATGGGGGTGGAAACATCATGCTTTGGGGCTGTTTTTCTGCAAAGGGACCAGGACGACTGATCCGTGTAAAGGAAAGAATGAATGGGGCCATGTATTGTGAGATTTTGAGTGAAAACCTCCTTCCATCAGCAAGGGCATTGAAGATGAAACGTGGCTGGGTCTTTCAGCATGACAATGATCCCAAACACACCGCCCGGGCAACGAAGGAGTGGCTTCGTAAGAAGCATTTCAAGGTCCTGGAGTGGCCTAGCCAGTCTCCAGATCTCAACCCCATAGAAAATCTTTGGAGGGAGTTGAAAATCCGTGTTGCCCAGCGACAGCCCCAAAACATCACTGCTCTAGAGGAGATCTGCATGGAGGAATGGGCCAAAATACCAGCAACAGTGTGTGAAAACCTTGTGAAGACTTACAGAAAACGTTTCACCTGTGTCATTGCCAACAAAGGGTATATAACAAAGTATTGAGAAACTTTTGTTATTGACCAAATACTTATTTTCCACCATAATTAGCAAATAAATTCATTAAAAATCCTACAATGTGATTTCCTGGATTTTTTTTCACATTTTGTCTGTCATAGTTGACGTGTACCTATGATGAAAATTACAAGCCTCTCTCATCTTTTTAAGTGGGAGAACTTGCACAATTGGTGGCTGACTAAATACTTTTTCCCCACTGTACAAGGTAATTTTTCCAATGACACACATCCTTATGTATGCGCTACGTGTTCACACGACCATTGATGACACACAGAATATGAATGTTTACGAACCACGCCTTTGAGGAAGTAAATA
Source organism: Coregonus lavaretus (assembly GCF_964263955.1). Classification (NCBI taxonomy): domain Eukaryota; kingdom Metazoa; phylum Chordata; class Actinopteri; order Salmoniformes; family Salmonidae; genus Coregonus; species Coregonus lavaretus. The sequence continues at coordinate 29,332,091 of NC_140025.1, read as the reverse complement.
AAGGCTATTATTATGCCAATGATAATGATCTAAGAATAGCTGTCTTCAGAAAGTATTCATATATTTTTCCACATTTTGTTGTGTTACAGCCAGAATTTAAAATTTATTATATTTAGATTTTGTGTCACTGGCCTACACACAATACCCCATAATATCAAAGTGGAATTATGTTTTTAGAATAAAAACATAATAATAATAAAAAAAGCTGTAATGTCTTGAGTCAATAAGGATTCAACCCAGTTGATATGGCAAGCCTAAATAAATTCAGGAGTAAAAATGTACTTAACAAGTCACATAATAAGTTGCACGGACTCGCTCTGTGTGCAATAATAGTGTTTAACATGAAAGACTACCTCATCTCTGTACCCCACACATACAATTATCTGAAAGATCCCTCAGTCGAGCAGTGAATTTCAAACAGATACTGAACAAAAATATAAACGCAACATGTAAAGTGTTGGTCCCATGTGAGGTAAAATAAAAGATCCCAAAATCCCAGAAATGTTCCATTCACACGAAAGCGTATTTCTCTCAAATTGTGTGCACAAATGTGTGTACCTCCCTGTTAGTGAGCATTAATCCTTTGCCAAGATAATCCATCCACCTGACAGGTGTGGCATTTCAAGAAGATTAAACAGCATGATCATTACACAGGTGCACCTGGTGGGGACAATAAAAGGCCACTCTAAAATGTGCAGTTTTGTCACAAAACACAATGCCACAGATGTCTCAAGTTTTGAGGGAGCATGCAATTGGCATGCTGACTGCAGGAATGTCCACCAGAGCTGTTGCCAGATAAATTAATGTTAATTGCTCTACCATAATACGCCTCCAACTTCGTTTTAGAGAAATTGGCAGTACGTCCAACCGGCCTCACACCCGCAGACGATGTGTAACCACGCCAGCACAGGACCTCCACATCCAGCTTCTTCATTTGCGGGATCATCTCAGACCAGCCACCCGGACAGCTGATGAAACTGTGGGTTTGCACAACCAAAGAATTTCTGCAAAAACGGTCAGAAACCATCTCAGGGAAGCTCATCTGCGTGCTTGTCGTCCTCACTAGGTTCTTGACCTGACCGCGGTTCGGCGCCGTAACCGACCTCAGTTGTCAAATGTTCCCCTTCGATGGCCACTGACACGCTGGAGAAGTGTGTTCTTCATGGATGAATCCCAGTTTCAACTGTACCGGGCAGATGGCAGACAGCGTGTATGGCTTGGTGTGGGCGAGCGGTTTGCTGATGTCAATGTTGTGAACATAGTACCACATGGTGGCGGTGGGGTTATGGTATTGGCAGGAATAAGCTACGGACAACGAACACAATTGCATTTTATCGATGGCAATTTGAATGCACAGAGATACCGTGACGAGATCCTGAGGCCCATTGTCGTCCCATTCAACCGCCGCCATCACCTCATGTTTCAGCATGATAATGCAGGGCAGCATGTCGCAAGGATCTGTACACAATTCCTGGAAGCTGAAAATGTCCCAGTTCTTCCGTAGCTTGCATACTCACCAGACATGTCACCCATTGAGTATGTTTGGGATGCTCTGGATCGACGTGTATAACAGCATGTTCCAGTTTCCGCCAATATCCATTAACTTTGCACAGCCATTGAAGAGGAGTGGGACAACATTCCACAGGCCACAATCAACAGCCTGACCAACTCTATGCGAAGGAGATGTGTTGCACTGCATGAGGCAAATGGTGGCCATACACAGATACTGACTGGTTTTCTGATCCACGCCCCTACCTTTTCATTAAGGTATCTGTGACCAACAGATGCATATCAATGGAATTAATTTAAATGGACTGATGTCCTTATATGAACTGTAACTTCGAAATGGTTGCATGTTGCATTTATATTTTTGTTCCGTTCAAATTATAAATCCAATACAGAAAAAAAATAGATACTACTTAATTAATTTTTCCTCATTTATTTGAAGTACTCAAATCATTTTTGTGTAATACTGAATTAAAGTGCACAATACCAGTTAATTAGTTATTGCTGTTATTGCTGTGACTATAAGGATGATTACTTAAGGGTTAAGGGGACAGCATAGCAGCATTTGTTTTAGAAAATCCTCCAGCTATTTCATGTTCACTAAAGGAATCTTTACTGTCGCCTCCTGAGTGGCGCTGCGTACTAAGGCACTGCATCGCAGTGCTAGAGGCGTCACTACAGATCCGGGTTTGATCCCGTAGCTGGCCGCAACCGGGAGACCCATTAGGTGGCACACAATTGGCCCAGCATCGTCCAGGTTAGGGGAGGGTTTGGCTGGCTGGGATGTCCTTGTCCCATAGCGCTCTAGTGACTCCTTGTGGCAGCCGGGCGCATGCACGCTGACTTCGGTCGCCAGCTGTACCGTGTTTCCTCTGACACATTGGTGCGGCTGGCTTCCGGGTTAAGTGAGCAGTGTGTCAAGAAGCAGTGCGGCTTGGCAGGGTTGTGTTTCAGAGGAACCGTTTGCTTATTATTCTATAATCAAAGAGTAAGGGTGAAATCATTATATAGGACAACATCATTCATAAGGTAAAAGACAAATAATGACAAACAGAATGACCATGACAAATTAAATATAGGACATCACTATATTAACTTCCCATTACTAGTTTTTTTCTGGTATTGCACAAAGTTAGGGATCTCCGATTTTCACTTTTCAAACAAAGTCATCCACAACTGCTTTGTCTTGGTATGAATATATTGTTAATCTATTGTTTTATTAAACACATCTTGAAAAGATGATTTGTTACACAATAAATGAAAAACACACTTACCCTCCAAAAAATGGGTTATGGATGTAGGATTTTCAGTTCACTCCTTAAAAGTGCTGGCAGTTCAGCAATGCTCTTCAATTGTGATGCTGTAGAAGACATCATTTTAGCAGCTGAGTATATTCTCCAAACGGTGTACCTCCAAACCTCTCCTAAATTCCTGAATTGCTACAGCTTATATAGTTTAAAGAACACCCTTGATGACATCATTAATGACAAAGGCATGCTCAGGTGTGTCCTATACTCCCCATCTGCTGAAAATAGAATAACGTCTCCCTCCAGTTAATGCTGAAATCCAATCCAGCAGGACATGGACATACACTACACATTCCTTGATGCACTTTATGTATCATTATAATTGATTGTAATACATAATGTAATGTTATACATGACTGTGATCAATATTTGTCAGATATCCCAAGGAAATTGAACTGGCTTAAAAAGGCTTATGGAAGTAATTTTAAGAGTTTATTCCCCAAGAGTGCCAAGTATGCTCTCCCATGGGATGCTACAGAGGTACGTTTATATCCAAATACTGTCCCAGCAGCGCATCTTAAAACTTCTGAATCGCTATTATAAACAGTAACAGTACACAGTAACAATGACATAAGGATGAGGAAGGACAAATAGGTCAGATTGGTCTGGTCCATCTGGATGAAAATTATTTGGTGTGGACATCATACCATTAGTCATGTACAGGTAACTGCCAAAAGAATGGAAACAATTTAGTAAATGAGGGATACAGAGTAAATTGAAAGCAGGTGCTTCCACCCAGGTGGTGTTACTGAGTTAATTAAGTAATTAATATCCCATCATGCTTAGGGGCATGTGTAAAAATGCTGGGCATGACATTATTTTGGACATTATATTGTCTACTATGGCTATGCCCCCATAGGATGACAATGACCCCATCCACAGGGCACGAGTGGTCACTGAGTGGTTTGATGAGCATGAAAACGATATATGCCATGGGCCTTCTCAGTCACCAGATGTCAACCCAATTGAACACTTATGGGTGCCTAAGACAGCATTTTCCACCACCATCAACAAAACACCAAATGATGGAATTTCTTGTGGGAAAATGGTGTCGCATCCCTCCAATAGAGTTCCAGAAACTTGTAGAATCTATGCCAAGGTGCATTGAAGCTGTTCTGGCTAGTGGTGGCCCAACACCCTATTAAGACGCATTATGTTGGGGTTTCCTTTATTTTGGCAGTTACCTGTATGTGCTGTTTTTGTTTGGGACACATAATTGGTGCAGCATACAACATTGACGACAAAGATGACTGACAGGTTTAATGAGAAGTTGGGGAGTTGTCCTCCACTCTATAGATTCGGAATGCAACTCCATTCTATGATTTGTGTAAGCGTTATAATTATATGTTTTGAACGTACTGTATACTCACACAATCGCCCCACAAATAGTTTTGGTACAATCAAATCATTCTGCAGTCCTTCGCAACTAATCTAGAGCTGAAATTACGAACAAAACTGGTCAGAAGTATTCGTAACAATATGATAGCGACATAAATGGGCATTATGTGTCCCCACCTTGTGAGCTCCCTGTCACAATTGCATGTCTCCGAACACGCCTGACACACCCACATAACTGAGAGAACACATTCCCTCCCAACAATAACAATGGCAAAACCCTGTGAAATTAGCAAATAATGTGAGTGTGTTATTGTTTGGAGTTATTCAGGTGTGTTCGGAGAGATGCAATTGTGACAGGGAGCTCACCAGGTGGGGCAACACCATGCCCAGTTATGTGGCAATTATATTTTTATGAATACAGTGAGGGAAAAAAGTATTTGATCCCCTGTTGATTTTGTACATTTGCCCACTGAAAAAGACATGATCAGTCTATAATTTTAATGGTAGATTTATTTGAACAGTGAGAGACAGAATCACAACAACAAAAAATCCAGAAAAACGCATGTAAGAAATGTTATAAATTGATTTGCATTTTAATGAGGGAAATAAGTATTTGACCCCTCTGCAAAACATGACTTAGTACTTGGTGGCAAAACCCTTGTTGGCAATCACAGAGGTCAGACGTTTCTTGTAGTTGGCCAACAGGTTTGCACACATCTCAGGAGGGTTTTTGTTCCACTCCTCTTTGCAGATCTTCTCCAAGTCATTAAGGTTTCGAGGCTGACGTTTGGCAACTCGAACCTTCAGCTCCCTCCACAGATTTTCAATGGGATTAAGGTCTGGAGACTGGCTAGGCCACTCAGGACCTTAATGTGCTTCTTCTTGAGCCACTCCTTTGTTGCCTTGGCCGTGTGTTTTGGGTAATTGTCATGCTGGAATACCCATCCACGACCCATTTTCAATGCCCTGGCTGAGGGAAGGAGGTTCTCACCCAAGATTTGACGGTACATGATCCCGTCCATCGTCCCTTTGTTGCGGTGAAGTTGTCCTGTCCCCTTAGCAGAAAAACACCCCCAAAGCATAATGTGTCCACCTCCATGTTTGACGGTGGGGATGGTGTTCTTGGGGTCATAGGCAGCATTCCTCCTCCTCCAAACACGGCGAGTTGAGTTGATGCCAAAGAGCTCGATTTTGGTCTCATCTGACCACAACACTTTCACCCAGTTCTCCTCTGAATCATTCAAATGTTCATTGGCAAACTTCAGACGGGCCTGTATATGTGCTTTCTTGAGCAGGGGGACCTTGCGGGCGTTGCAGGATTTCAGTCCTTCACGGCGTAGTGTGTTACCAATTGTTTTCTTGGTGACTATGGTCCCAGCTGCTTTGAGATCATGGACAAGATCCTCCCGTGTAGTTCTGGGCTGATTACTCACCGTTCTCATGATCATTGCAACTCCACGAGTTGAGATCTTGCATGGAGCCCCAGGCCGAGGGAGATTTACAGTTATTTTGTGTTTCTTCCATTTGCGAATAATCGCACCTACTGTTGTCACCTTCTCACCAAGCTGCTTGGCGATGGTATTGTAGCCCATTCCAGCCTTGTGTAGGTCTACAATCTTGTCCCTGACATCCTTGGAGAGCTCTTTGGTCTTGGCCATGGTGGAGAGTTTGGAATCTGGTTGATTGCTTCTGTGGATAGGTGTCTTTTATACAGGTAATAAGCTGAGATTAGGAGCACTCCCTTTAAGAGTGTGCTTCTAATCTCAGCTCGTTACCTGTATAAAAGACACCTGGGAGCCAGAAATCTTTCTGATTGAGAGGGGGTCAAATACTTATTTCCCTCATTAAAATGCAAATCAATTTATAACATTTTTAAACCTACCATTAAAATTATAGACTGATCATTTCAAACGTACAAAATCAGCAGGGGATCAAATACATTTTCCCCTCACTGTACTTACCAAATAATCAAAATAAATAAATGTCAGAACAAATCCAACAACCCAAATAGCACTGGAACAGTAATCCAAATAATATCTAAACGTACAGTACCGTCAAAAGTTTGGAGAGACCTACTCATTCAGGGGGTTTTCTTTATTTTTACTATTTTCTACATTGTAGAATAATAGTGAAGACATCAAAACTATGAAATAGTAGTAGCCCAAAAAGTGTTAAACAAATCAAAATATATTTTGTATTTAAGATTCTTCAAATAGCCACCCTTTGCCTTGATGAAAGCTTTGCACACTCTTGGCATTCTCTCAAACAGCTTCACCTGGAATGCTTTCGAACAATATTGAAGGTGTTCCCACATATGCTGAGCCCTTGTTTGAATTTTACATTGACATGTTAGTCATTTAGCAGACGCTCTTATCCAGAGCGACTTACAGTTAGTGAGTGCATACATTTTTCATACTGGCCCCCCGTGGGAATCGAACTCACAACCCTGGCATTGCAAGTGCCATGTTCTACCAACTGAGCTACAGGAGGCTGCTTTTCCTTCACTCGCGGTCCGACTCCTCCCAAACCATCTCAATTTGGTTGAGGTCGGGGGTTTGTGAAGGTCAGGTCATCTGATGCAGCTCTCCATCACTGTCCTTCTTGGTAAAGTAGCCTTACACAGCCTGGAGGTGTGTTGGGTCATTGTCCGGTTGAAAAACAAATGATAGTCCCACTAAGCCCAAACCAGATGGGATGGCGTATCGCTGCAGAATGCTGTGGTAGCCATGCTGGTTAAGTGTGCCTTGAATTCCAAATAAATCACAGACATTGTCACCAGCAAAGCACCCCCACACCATAACACCTCCTCCTCCATGCTTTACAGTGGGAACTACAATGTGGAGATCATCCTTTCACCCACACTGCGACTCACAAAGATATGGCGGTTGAAACCAAAAATCTCAAATTTGGACACAAGACCAAAGGACACATTTCCACCGGTCTAATGTCGATTGCTCATGTTTCTTGGCCCATGCAAGTCTCTTCTTCTTATTGGTGTCCTTTAGTAGTGGTTTCTTTGCAGCAATTCGACCATGAAGGCCTGATTCACACAGTCTCTTCTGAACAGTTGATGTTGAGATGTGTCTGTTACTTGAACTCTGTGAAGCATTTATTTGGGCTGCAATTTCTGAGACTGGTAACTCTAATGAACTTATCCTCTGCAGCAGAGGTAACTCTTGGTCTTCCATTCCTGTTGTGGTCCTCATGAGAGCAAGTTTCATCATTTTTATGGTTTTAGCGACTGCATATGAAGAAACCTTCAAAGTTCTTCAAATGTTCTGTATTGACTGACCTTCATATCTTAAAGTAATGATTGACTGTCGTTTCTCTTTGCTTATTTGAGCTGTTCTTGCCATAATATGGACTTGGTCTTTTAGAAATTGGGCTAACTTCTGCATACCACCCATACCTTGTCACAACACAGCTAATTGGCTCAAACGCATTAAGAAGGAAAGAAATTCCACAAATTAACTTTTAACAAGGCACACCTGTTAATTGAAATGCATTCCAGGTGACTACCTCATGAAGCTGGTTGAGAGAATGCCAAGAGTGTGCAAAGCTGTCATCAAGGCAAAGGGTGCCTATTTGAATAATCTCAAATATAAAAGATATTTAGATTTGTAAAAAAAATGGTTGCTACATGATTCCATATGTGTTATTTCATAGTTTTGATGTCTTCACTATTATTCTACAATGTGAAAAATTGTTTAAAAAAAATCAGAAAAACCTTTGAATGAGTAGGTGTCCAAACTTTTGACTAGTAGTGTATATACACCGGATGAATTTACACTAGATACAGTTGAATCGTTTTTTAACCACTCCACACATTTCTTGTTAACAAATTATAGTTTTGGTAAGTCGGTTAGGACATCTACTTGGTGCATTACACAAGTCATTTTTCCAACAATTCTTTATAGACAGATTATTTCACTTATAATTCACTGTATCAAAATTCCAGTGGGTCAGAAGTTTACATACAGTAAGTTGACTGTGCCTTTAAACAGCTTGAAAAATTCCAGAAAATGATGTCATGGCTTTAGAAGCTTCTGATTAATTATGCTTCTGATAGGCTAATTGACATCATTTGAGTCAATTGGAGGTGTATCTGTGGATGTATTTCAAGGCCTTCGTTCAAACTCAGTGTCTCTTTGCTTGACATCATGGGAAAATCAAAATAAATCAGCCAAGACCTCAGAAAAACAATGGTAGACCTCCACAAGTCTGGTTCATCCTTGGGAGCAATTTTCAAACGCCTGAAGGTACCACGTTCATCTGTATAAACAATAGTACGCAAGTATAAACACCATGGGACCACGCAGCCGTCATACCGCTCAGGAAGGAGACGCTTTCTGTTTCCTAGAGATGAACGTACTTTGGTGTGAAAAGTGCTGGAGGAAACAGGTACAAAAGTATCTATATCCACAGTAAAGCAAGTCTTCAAAATGGACAATAACCCAAAGCATACTTCCAAAGTTGTGGCAAAATGGCTTAAGTACAACAAAGTCAAGGTATTGGAGTGGCCATCACAAAGCCCTGACCTCAATCCTATAGAACATTTGTGGGCAGAACTGAAAAAGCATGTGTGAGCAAGGAGGCCTACACACCTGACTCAGTTACACAAGCTCTGTCAGGAGGAATGGGCCAAAATTCACCCAACTGATTGTGGGAAGCTAGTGGAAGCCTACCCGAAATGTTTGACCCAAGTTAAACAATTTAAAGGCAATGCAACTGTCAGGATTGCTGTATGTGGAATGTGGTGCAGGAATCAGGCGCAGGACACAGAAGCTTAGTCCAACAGACTTTAATAAATCAAAACAAGAAACAAGCCTCAACGAGCCCGGAGACGAGCGATTACGCAACACGCGTAAACTAACACAGAGCAAACTAACGCGCACACACGTGCGACAAACTCTCCTAAACAAAGGAGCAAAAACACGCACAGTCAACAGACGACAGAATGGAGCAATCACACACAACACGACTAACAAAACGAGAACTTATAGGACACATAATAAATGCTAAACGATAACAGGTGTACACAATCAGACAAAACCAAACGAACATCGAAAACATACAACGGTGGTAGCTAGTACTCCGAGGACGACGACCGCCGAAGCCTGCCCGAGCAAGGAGGAGGAGCAGCCTCGGCCGAAACCGTGACAGCTACCAAATACTAATTGACCCACTGAACAAAATAATAGCTGAAATAAATCATTCTCTCTACTATTATTCTGACATTTCACATTCTTAAAATAAAGTGGTAATCCTAACTGACCTAAGACAGATAATTTTTACTAGGATTAAACGTCAGGAATTGTGAAAAACTGAGTTTAAATGTATTTGCCTAAGGTGTGTGTAAACTTCCGACTTCAAGTGTATTCTATGGATGATATGTAGCAATAGATATATTAGAGTGAGCTATGTCAAGGGTCCAGTATATAAATACATATGCAGTGTGTATAAACAGTGTAACTAAAATGTAGTGTACAGTAGTAGAAATATTAGCATGATCTATGTCAAGAATACAGTATTTACAATACACAGTACAAAACCCAGAGCAAAATGGATAGAATTTCAGGAAATTCGCTTCCGGACATGAATGTGAATGGTGTACATAGACAGTATGGACAGTATGTGAATAGAAAAATAAGTGTTTATTAGTAGTTATATAGGATCAGCCATGACTAGAATACAGCATATACATATAAAGTATGTAAAACAGTATGTAAACATTATTCAAGTGACCAGTGTTCAATGACTATGCACATAGGGCAGCAGTCTGATGGCCTGGAGATAGAAGCTGTTTATCAATCTCTTGGTCGTACCAGGCGGTGATACAGCCCGACTGGATGCTCTCAGTGGTGCATCTGTTTGTCACACCTGTGACTCAATGTACATAGAGCAGCAGTCTTTAAGGTGCAGGTTAGAGTACTGGGTGGTAGCCGGCTTGTGACAGTGTCTAAGGTTCAGGGCAGGGTACTGGGCGGAGGCCGGCCAGTGATGACAGTTTAACCATCTGATGGCCTGGAGATAGAAGCCATTTATCAGTCTCTCGGTCCCAGCTTTGACGCACCTGTACTGTCTCCGTCTTCTAGATGCGGGGTGAAGAGACCGTGGCTCGGGTGACTGAGGTCATTGATGATATTCTTGGCCTTCCTGTGACACCGGGTGCTGTAGATGTCCTTAAGGGCAGGTAGTGTGCACCCGATGATGCGTTGGGCTGACCACACCACCCTCTGGAGAGCCCTGCGGTTGCTGGCGGTGCAGTTGCCGTACCAGGCGGTGACACAGCCCGACAGAAAGCTCTCGATGGTGCATCTGTATACGTTTGTGAGGGTCTTAGGGGCCAAGCCAAACTTCTTCAGCCTCCTGAGGCGATGTTTTGCTTTTTTCACCACGCTGTCGGTGTGAAGGGACCATTTCAGGTCCTCAGTGATGTGCACGCTGAGGAACTTGAAGCTTTTGATCCTCTCCACTGCTGCCCCATCAATGTGGATGGGGTCTCGCTCTCTCTGCTGTCTCCTCTTTCTGCTCTGCTCCTTCGTTTTGTTGACGTTGAGGTAGAGGTTATCTTCCTGGCACCACTCCGCCAGGGCCCTCATCTCCCCTCTGTAGGGACTCTCGTCGTTGTTGGTAATCAGGCCTACCACTGTTGTGTCGTCAGCAAATTTGATGATTGAGTTAGAGACTGCGTGGCCACGCAGTCATGAATGAACAGGGAGTACAGAAGGGGGCTGAGCACACACCCCTGTGGGGCCCCCGTGTTGAGGATCAGCGTGGCGGCGGTGTTGTAGCCTACCTTCACCACATAAGGGCGGCCTGTCAGGAAGTCTAGGACCCAGTTGCAATGGGAGGGGTTCAGACCCAGGGTCCTGAGCTTAGTGATGAGCTTGGAGGGCACTATGGTGTTGAAGTCTGAGCTGTAGTTGATGAACAGAATTCTTCCATACAGTGCCTTCAGAAAGTATTCACACCCCTTGACTTTTTCCACATTTTGTTGTGTTATGAAAAATAAAACACTAATATATCTTGATTACATACTGTAAGTATTCAACCCCGAGTCAATAAATGTTAGAATCACCTTTGACAGCGATTACAGCTGTGAGTCTTTCTGAGTAAGTCTCTAACAGCTTTGCACACCTGGATTGTACAATATTTGTAAAAAATAAATAAATAATATTCTTCAAACTGAAATTATTTGATGATCATTGCTAGACAGCCATTTTCAAGTCTTGCCATAGATTTTCAGGCCGATTTAAGTCAAAACTGTAACTAGGCCACTGAGGAGTTTTCAATGATGTCTTGGTAAGCAACAGTGTATATTTGGCCTTGTGTTTTAGGTCATTGTCCTGCTGAAAGTTGAATTTGTCACCCAGTGTCTGTTGTAAAGCAGACTGAACCAGGTTTTCCGCTAGGATCTTGCCTGTGTTTAGCTCTATTCCATTTCTTTTTATCCTAAAAACAACTTGCCAATGTCGTTGCCGATGACAAACATGATACAGCCACCACCACGCCTGAAAACATGTAGAGTGGTACTCAGTGATGTGTTGTGTTGGATTTGCCCCAAATATTACGCTTTGTATTCAGGACATCAAGGTCATTTCTTCGCGACATATTTTGCAGTTTTACTTTAATGTCTTATTGCAAGCAGGATGCATGTTTTGGAATAGATTTTATTCTGTATCGGCTTCCTCCTTTTCACTCTGTCATTTAGGTTAGTATTGTGGAGTAACTACAATGTTGTTGATCCATCCTCAGTTCTCTCCCATCACAGCCATTAAACTCTAACTGTATTAAAGTCACCATTGGCCTCAAGTCCCTGAGTGGTTTCCTTCCTCTCTGGCAACTGAGTTAGGAAGGATGCCTGTGTCTTTGTAGTGACTGGGGGTATTGATACACCATTTCAAAGTGTAATTAATAACTTCACCATGCTCAAAGAGATTTTCAATGTCTGCTTTTTTTTTCCATCTACCAATAGGTGCCTTTCTTTGCAAGGCATTGGAATACCTCCCTGGCCTTTGTGGTTAAATCTGTGTTTGAAATCCACTGCTCGACTGAGGGACCTTACATATAATTGTGTGTGTGGGGTACAGAGATGAGGTAGTTATTAAAAAATAATGTTAAACAGTATGGTTGCACATAGAGTCCATGCAACTTATTATGTGACCTATTAAGCAATTTCTTACTCCTGAACTTATTTATGCTTGCCACAACAAAGGGGTTGAATACTTATTGACTCAAGACTTTTCATTTTTTATTAATTTGTAAAAATGTCTAAAAAAATACTTCCACTTTGACATTGTGTGTAGGCCAGTGACAACAAATCTACATTTAATCTGTTTTAAATTCAGACTGTAACACAACAAAACATGGAAAAAGTAAAGAGGTGTGAATACTTTCAGAAGGCACTATAGGTATCTCTTGTATAGGTGGGATAGGGCAGTGTGCAGTGATATGGGGAGATAGTTCAGTTACCTTCATTTTCTTGGGTACAGGAACAATGGTGGACATCTTGAAGCAAGTGGGGACAACAGACTTGGATAAGGAGAGATTGAATCAGAGTGGCATAGGCAAAGATGCAATAGATAGTATAGAATACAGTATATACAGTTGAAGTCGGAAGTTTACATACACCTAAGCCAAATACATTTAATCCTAGTAAAAATTCCCTGTCTTGGGTCAGTTAGGATTACCACTTTATTTTAAGAATCTGGCTTTTTTATGGCAGTTTTGGAGCAGTGGCTTCTTCCTTGCTGAGCGGCCTTTCAGGTTATGTCGATTTAGGACTTGTTTTACTGTGGATATTGATACTTTTGTACATGTTTCCTCCAGCATCTTCACAAGGTCATTTGCTGTTGTTCTGGGATCGATTTGCACTTCACATCAAAGTACGTTAATCTCTAGGAGACAGAACGTGTCTCCTTCCTGAGCGGTATGACGGCCGCGTAGTCCCATGGTGTTTATACTTGCGTACTATTGTTTGTACAGATGAACGTGGTACCTTCAGGCATTTGGAAATTGCTCCCAATGATTAACCAGACTTGTGGAGGTCTACAATTTTTTTTCAGAGGTCTAGGCTCATTTCCTTAGATTTTCCCATGATGTCAAGCAAAGAGGCACTGAGTTTGATGGTAGGCCTTGAAAAACATCCATACGTACACCTCCAATTGACTCAAATTATGTCAATTAGCCTATCAGAAGCTTCTAAAGCCATGACATCATTTTCTGGAATTTCCAAGCTTTTTAAAGGCAGAGTCAACTTAGTGTATGTACATTTCTGACGCACTGGAATTGTGATACAGTGAATTATAAGTTTTAAAATCTGTCTATATGCGCCATCTTACTCGTCTGGCACACTGATCTTGACAAACCATTTCTGTATGGACCTTTATTTTGTGCATGGGGGCATGTCATGCTGAAACAGGAAAGGGCCTTCCCCAAACTGTTGCCACAAAGTTTGAAGCACATAATCGTCTAGAATGTCATTGAATGCTGCAGTGTTAAGATTTCCCTTCACTGGAACTAATGGGCCTAGCCCGAACCATGAAAAACAGCACCAGACCATTATTCCTCCTCTACCAAACTATACAGTTGGCACTATCCATTGGGGCAAGTAGCGTTCTCCTGGCATCCGCCAAACCCAGATTCGTCGGACTGCCAGATGGTGAAGCGTGATTCACTCCAGTGTGGCGTCCAATGTGGCGAGCTTTACACCACTCCAGTCAACGCTTGGCATTGCGCATTGCTGCTCGGACATGGAAACCCATTTTATAAAGCTCCCGACTAACATTTATTGTGCTGACATTGCTTCTAGAGGCAGGTTGGAACTCGGTAGAGAGTGTTGTAACCGAGGACAGATGATTTTTACTCGCTACAGCACTCGGCGGTCCCGTTCTGTGAGCTTGTGTGGCCTAGCACTTCACGGCTGAGCCGTTGTTGCTCCTAGATGTTTCCACTTCACAATAACAGTACTTACAGTTGACCGGGGCAGCTCTAGCAGGGCAGAAATTTGATGAACTGCACAGAAAATAATGGAGAGTCATTACAGCAGAGTTACTATTATTTGACTCGAAAAGAGCAGCTTTAACTATTTCCGGAATTAAGTGACTGATATTGACCACTAGAGTCAGAGGTAAAACACAGAGTTAATTCGAATAGAGTGTTTATAAGTATTGCTAGAGTCAATGTGATCCCGCCCACAGATTTGCAGTTACGTTTCGATTTTGCCGCCATTTATATTTTCTTCATCGCATTCACCTCAGGCTGACAATGACAGAAGTAGTCTTTGCATGCAGGTAAGTAATATGGTTTTGAAATTCATATTGGCCTAAGTTGTCCATTTAGACTGGCGTATCCTTCTTATCAATTATCATTAGCTAGTTCCAAGCAAAATATTCAATATTATCTAGCTGTGATGAGGTGATTTTTAAGGAGTCAGGCGCAGGAGGGTAAATCACAGAATAACAGGATTTATTCTGAACCACATAGTTATGCAGTAATGCGTAAAAACACTCCAGTGCGCAAAACAGGCGCACTGGAAAATACAAGGCACACAGGGAATATTCCCGGCGATACAAAATACACGGAGCTCCACCGAGCTTCTCTCTCCTCCACAATAAACAATCACACACAAAGACAAGGGGGCAGAGGGTAGAGCACGGCGCTTGTAACACCAGGGTAGTGGGTTTGATCCCCGGGACCACCCATACGTAAAAATGTATGCACACATGACTGTAAGTCGCTTTGGATAAGAGAGGCAGTGGCTAGAAGGCCGGTGACGACGAACGCCGAAGCCTGCCCGAACAAGGAGAGGAAGCAACCTCAGAGGAAGTCGTGACGCTAGCAGTCGATCGGTTTAGCCTTTTTTTTTTTGCCAAGCTTGGTGCCGTTTGCTAGCTAGCTCGATAATAATTTTAGCTCAGTTTGACAGAATGGACATACAATGGTAGGTACTTAAAGTGACTAAATTCCTTTTTTTTACCACAATTGAATAGACACAAAATGTTTTGTAATGTTACCGTAGCAAATAGCTAGTTAGATAACAGTTAGCTACCAGGGTAACTTAGCTAGCTACAGTAGTTAGCTAACATTACCTATCTAGCTAGCTAATAGCTCACGTTAGCTAGCTTGGCCATCTACAGTAGCTAGCTAACATTTGCAAACTAGAATCACAGATGACGGTTAATTATAAAACATATTTGCAAGAATACTCAAACTGAATACAGGTTATGGCTGCTTAGCTAGCTAGCTGGCTAGCTAGTAACGTTAACTAGTTGGCTACCAAGCCAAACATCTAAGCTAGCTAGATAGATAACCTAAACCTGCCTTCAATTTGAGAATTCATGTATTGGATGTGTGCCTGGGTTGCTATGATGTCGTTCACTGTTTCAACTGTTGATACTTTTTCTAGGCATGCATACCTTGTGTGTACTAGCTATGGGATCTAGAGTCAAATGTGGTGCATACCTCGTGTTTGTTACTAAGTATAGAGTTAAAAAGTGCATAGCAAAAAAGCCGAGGAAAAAGTAGGGAATACGTTGTTCGGTTGAAGGGATTTTATGTAACCATAGCAAATGTTAGAAAGCTAGCTAGGTGTTTATCTCAATCTCATATGCTGAAATCCACACGTGATATGCAAATGTCATGCATTTAACCATTCACCTTGGCTTAATTTTGAGGCTGTCATAGCGGAAAGTTGCTGTGAATATCAATATTGTGTCCTGCGTTGTTCAGTAGGCTACAGTTTTATTAGAATGTATTAAAATTGAATGTGGGAAAAACCAAACCATGAGGTCGAAGGAATTGTCCATAGTGCTCCGAGACAGCATTGTGTCGAAGCACCGATCTGGGAACGGTACCAAAAAATTTCTGCAGCATTGAAGGTCCCCAAGAACACAGTGGCCTCCATCATTCTTAAATGGAAGAAGTTTGGAACCACCAAGACTCTTCCTAGAGCTGCCCGCCCAGCTAAACTGATCAATCGGGGGAGAAAGGCCTTTGTCAGGGAGGTGAACAAGAACCTGATGGTCACTCTGACAGAGCTCCAGAGTTCCTCTGTGGAGATGGGAGAACATTCCAGAAGGACAACCATCTTTGCAGCACTCCACCAATCAGGCCTTTATGGTAGAGTGGCCAGACGGAAGCTACTCCTCAGGTAAAGGCACATGACAGCCCACTTGAAGATTGCCAAAGGGCACTTAAAGGACTCTCAGACCATGAGAAACAAGGTTCTCTGGACTGATAAAACCAAGATTGAACTCTTTGGCCTGAATGCCAAACGTCACGTCTGGAGGAAACCTGGCACCATCCCTACGGTGAAGCATGGTGGTGGCAGCATCATGCTGTGGGGATGTTTTTCACCAGCAAGGACTGGAAGACTAGTCAGGATCGAGGGAAAGATTAACGGAGCAAAGTACAGAGAGATCCTTGATGAAAACCTGCTCCAGACTGCTCAGGACCTCATACTGGGGCGAAGGTTCACCTTCCAACAGGACAACGACCCTAAGCACACAGCCAAGACAACGCAGGAGTGGCTTCGGGACAAGTCTCTGAATGTCCTTGAGTGGCCCAGCCGGAGCCTGGACTTGAACATCTCTGGTGAGACCCGAAAATAGCTGTGCAGCGACGCTCCCCATCCAACCTGACAGAAGCTTGAAAGGATCTGCAGAGAAGAATGGGAGAAACTCCCCAAATACAGGTGTGCCAAGCTTGTAGCGTCAAACCCAAGAAGACTCAAGGCTGTAATCGTTGCCAAAGGCCCTGTGTAGCTCAGTTGGAAGAGCATGGCGTTTGCGACACCAGGGTTGTGGGTTCGATTCCCACGGGGAAAAAGCATCTGCTAAATGACTAAAATGTAAATTGTAAAAATGTGCTTCAAAAAAGTACTGAGTAAAGGGTCATAATACCTACAGTTGAAGTCAGAAGTTTACATACACTCAAATTATGGAAGGGGTGGTGGGGTTGGCAGCATCATGCTGTGGGGGTGCTTTGCCACAGGAGGCACTGGTGCACTTCATAAAATAGATGGCTTCATGAGGAAGGAAAATTATGTGGATATATTGAAGCAACATCTCAAGATCAGTCAGGAAGTTAAAGCTTGGTCGCATATGGGTCTTCCAAATGTACAATGACCCCAAGCATACTTCCAAAGTTGTAGCATAATGGCTTAAGGACAACAAAGTCAAGGTATTGGAGTGGCCATCACAAAGCCCTGACCTCAATCCTATAGAACATTTGTGGGCAGAACTGAAATAGCGTGTGCGAGCAAGGAGGCCTACAAACCTGACTCAGTTAAACCAGCTCTGTCAGGAGGAATGGGCCAAAATTCACCCAACTTATTGTGGGAAGCTTGTGGAAACCATTGAACCATGTTAAACAATTTAAAAGGCAATGCTACCAAATACTAATTGAGTGTATGTAAACCTCTGACCCACTTGGAATGTGATGAAATAAAAGCTGAAATAAATCATTCTCTCTACTATTATTCTGACATTTCACATTCTTAAAATAAAGTGGTGATCCTAACTGACCTAAGACAGGGAATTTTTACTCTGATTAAATGTCAGGCATTGTGAAAAACTGAGTTTAAATGTATTTGGCTAAGGTGTATGTAAACTTCCGACTTCAACTATATATATATATATATATATATACATACATACATACATACACACACATACAGTGGGGAAAAAAAGTATTTAGTCAGCCACAAATTTTGTGCAAGTTCTCCCACTTAAAAAGATGAGAGAGGCCTGTAATTTTCATCATAGGTACACGTCAACTATGACAGACAAATTGAGAAAAACAAATCCAGAAAATCACATTGTAGGATTTTTAATGAATTTATTTGCAAATGATGGTGGAAAATAAGTATTTGGTCACCTACAAACAAGCAAGATTTCTGGCTCTCACAGACCTGTAACTTCTTCTTTAAGAGGCTCCTCTGTCCTCCACTCGTTACCTGTATTAATGGCACCTGTTTGAACTTGTTATCAGTATAAAAGACACCTGTCCACAACCTCAAACAGTCACACTCCAAACTCCACTATTGCCAAGACAAAGAGCTGTCAAAGGACACCAGAAACAAAATTGTAGACCTGCACCAGGCTGGGAAGACTGAATCTGCAATAGGTAAGCAGCTTGGTTTGAAGAAATCAACTGTGGGAGCAATTATTAGGAAATGGAAGACATACAAGACCACTGATAATCTCCCTCGATCTGGGGCTCCACGCAAGAGCTCACCCTGTGGGGTCAAAATTATCACAAGAACGGTGAGCAAAAATCCCAGAACCACACGGGGGGACCTAGTGAATGACCTGCAGAGAGCTGGGACCAAAGTAACAAAGCCTACCATCAGTAACACACTACGCCGCCAGGGACTCAAATCCTGCAGTGCCAGATGTGTCCCCCTGCTTAAGCCAGTACATGTCCAGGCCCGTCTGAAGTTTGCTAGAGTGCATTTGGATGATCCAGAAGAGGATTGGGAGAATGTCATATGGTCAGATGAAACCAAAATAGAACTTTTTGGTAAAAACTCAACTCGTCGTGTTTGGAGGACAAAGAATGCTGAGTTGCATCCAAAGAACACCATACCTACTGTGAAGCATGGGGGTGGAAACATCATGCTTTGGGGCTGTTTTTCTGCAAAGGGACCAGGACGACTGATCCGTGTAAAGGAAAGAATGAATGGGACCATGTATCGTTAGATTTTGAGTGAAAACCTCCTTCCATCAGCAAGGGCATTGAAGATGAAACGTGGCTGGGTCTTTCATCATGACAATGATCCCAAACACACCGCCCGGGCAACGAAGGAGTGGCTTCGTAAGAAGCATTTCAAGGTCCTGGAGTGGCCTAGCCAGTCTCCAGATCTCAACCCCATAGAAAATCTTTGGAGGGAGTTGAAAGTCCGTGTTGCCCAGCGACAGCCCCAAAACATCACTGCTCTAGAGGAGATCTGCATGGAGGAATGGGCCAAAATACCAGCAACAGTGTGTGAAAACCTTGTGAAGACTTACAGAAAACGTTTGACCTGTGTCATTGCCAACAAAGGGTATATAACAAAGTATTGAGAAACTTTTGTTATTGACCAAATACTTATTTTCCACCATAATTTGCAAATAAATTCATTAAAAATCCTACAATGTGATTTTCATTTTTTTTTTTTCTCATTTTGTCTGTCATAGTTGACGTGTACCTATGATGAAAATTACAGGCCTCTCTCATCTTTTTAAGTGGGAGAACTTGCACAATTGGTGGCTGACTAAATACTTTTCCCCCCACTGTACATATACATACATATATATACACATCCTTTAAAAAAATATATTTCCCTTTATTACTTTCCAACCCCACCACCCCTTCCCTAATTTGAGTAAACTAGTGAACAACAATGCTTAGGCCTCTACTTCCAGATTATACATACTATATAAATTTTATGGACACAGTCAATTTCACAATAATTCTATTTTGTTAGTATTTAATCCTGAACATCCTCTATCTTCAACCTCTCCGATCATTTTCATGACGTCTATCCGGTTTGTGTCATGATCGTTGAGAGACGGGTCAGACCAAGGTGCAGCGTGAAAAGCGTACATGTTTATTAACTAAATAAACATTCAACAAAACAAGCAGTAACGTGTAGTCCAAAGGGCTATACACATACCAGCCTAACAGGAACAAGATCCCACAATACACAGTAGGCAATGGGCTACTTAAGTATGATCCCAAATCAGAGACAACGAGCGACAGCCGTCTCTGATTGGGAATCACACCCGGCCAAACATAGAAACACAATCTAGAACTGCAACATAGAAATAGACTAACATAGATCTAAACGTAGAATATACACTGCTCAAAAAAATAAAGGGAACACTAAAATAACACATCCTAGATCTGAATGAATGAAATAATCTTATTAAATACTTTTTTCTTTACATAGTTGAATGTGCTGACAACAAAATCACACAAAAATTATCAATGGAAATCAAATGTATCAACCCATGGAGGTCTGGATTTGGAGTCACACTCAAAATTAAAGTGGAAAACCACACTACAGGCTGATCCAACTTTGATGTAATGTCCTTAAAACAAGTCAAAATGAGGCTCAGTAGTGTGTGTGGCCTCCACGTGCCTCTATGACCTCCCTACAATGCCTGGGCATGCTCCTGATGAGGTGGTGGATGGTCTCCTGAGGGATCTCCTCACAGACCTGGACTAAAGCATCCGCCAACTCTTGGACAGTCTGTGGTGCAACGTGGCGTTGGTGGATGGAGCGAGACATGATGTCCCAGATGTGCTCAATTGGATTCAGGTCTGGGGAACGGGCGGTCCATAGCATCAATGCCTTCCTCTTGCAGGAACTACTGACACACTCCAGCCACATGAGGTCTAGCATCGTCTTGCATTAGGAGGAACCCAGGGCCAACTGCACCAGCATATGGTCTCACAAGGGGTCTGAGGATCTCATCTCGGTACCTAATGGCAGTCAGGCTACCTCTGGCGAGCACATGGAGGGCTGTGCGGCCCCCCAAAGAAATGCCACCCCACACCATGACTGACCCACCGCCAAACCGGTCATGCTGGAGGATGTGGCAGGCAGCAGAACGTTCTCCACGGCGTCTCCAGACTCTGTCACGTCTGTCACATGTGCTCAGTGTGAACCTGCTTTCATCTGTGAAGAGCACAGGGCGCCAGTGGCGAATTTGCCAATCTTGGTGTTCTCTGGCAAATGCCAAACGTCCGGCACGGTGTTGGGCTGTAAGCGCAACCCCCACCTGTGGACGTCGAGCCCTCATACCACCCTCATGGAGTCTGTTTCTGACCGTTTGAGCAGACACATGCACATTTGTGGCCTGCTGGAGGTCATTTTGCAGGGCTCTGGCAGTGCTCCTCCTGCTCCTCCTTGCACAAAGGCAGGGGTAGCGGTCCTGCTGCTGGGTTGTTGTCCTCCTACAGCCTCCTCCACGTCTCTTGATGTACTGGCCTGTCTCCTGGTAGCGCCTCCATGCTCTGGACACTACGCTGACAGACACAGCAAACCTTCTTGCCACAGCTCGCATTGATGTGCCATCCTGGATGAGCTGCACTACCTGAGCCACTTGTGTGGGTTGTAGACTCCGTCTCACGCTACCACTAGAGTGAAAGCACCGCTAGCATTCAAAAGTGACCAAAACATCAGCCAGGAAGCATAGGAACTGAGAAGTGGTCTGTGGTCACCACCTGCAGAACCACTCCTTTATTGGGGGTGTCTTGCTAATTGCCTATAATTTCCACCTGTTGTCTATTCCATTTGCACAACAGCATGTGGAATTTATTGTCAATCAGTGTTGCTTCCTAATTGGACAGTTTGATTTCACAGAAGTGTGATTGACTTGGAGTTACATTGTGTTGTTTAAGTGTTCCCTTTATTTTTTTGAGCAGTGTATAACATATATTTCCACACCCTGACTCAACAAACAAGAGTTCTATAGGTCAGGGCGTGACAGTTTGCTTCTATATGCCATATCCTTCTAACTGTGCTCTTTCGCGAAAGCGGTCAACCTATAACCTATACACTTATTATGGACACAGTATGCGTTACATTAGTCATCTTGTTGTTATTAGTTGATGTTAGTTTTTATTAGGCCTATCCTTCAACTCCATTCAACACCACCCATCTATCTCTTAACACCATCCATATTGGATTTCTATTTGCCATACATTCCTTAACTGTACTGTAATGTTTTACAAAAGTTCTGAACCCTTCTATTCTCATTGTTTCTACAGATTGTAAATTGAAAATACGCATTTTTGCTAAAAGTATTATTATATTATTGATCGACT
Organism: Coregonus lavaretus; assembly: GCF_964263955.1. NCBI lineage: Eukaryota > Metazoa > Chordata > Actinopteri > Salmoniformes > Salmonidae > Coregonus > Coregonus lavaretus. Next base: position 29,310,120 of record NC_140025.1, on the reverse strand, counting down.
GACTATGACTTTTCAGATCATCCAGTAGTGCTATCTGCAGGGATAGCTCCAGGTAAATATTGCAATCCTTTAGCCATTCCTGGACTTCCATTCCAAAAACAAGCTACAAATGGACAGTACCAAAACAAATGATCTAATGATTCTGTCTCTTCACAGGAAAATCTGCAAAGCTGGGAAGATTGTATCCCCTATATAAATAACAGTCTATTGATAGCAAGATTTTTATATAATAATTTAAATTGAACAATTCTGAGTTTTGAATCCGGCGTTGTTTTAAGCATCAGCTCATAAACACTATGCCATGGAATCGGTACGTCAAAAATCCCAGTCCTACCTATGATATAATTTATGAAGATTATACAATTTTAAACATTTTTTCAAAAAATAACTTTTTATCAATTAATATATTTGAGTTTAACCACAATATTTGTTGCATTATTTGTTCTGTAGTTTCTGGAGGATTAAATTGAAATTGCAACAAACTTTCTATGGCTTGTTTTAGAAATAGTGATATTTTGGAAATTATTTCCTTTTCAAATAACTGAAAGTGAGAGGTTGTAATCTGATTAAAGGGAAAAGGCCATTCTTGAACATTGGGTGAGACAATCTTACTAATTTGCTAGAGAACCAGTTCGGATTTAAGTTTACCTTTTGTATAACTGAAGCTTTTAGTGATACAGTGAGGGAAAAAAGTATTTGATCCCCTGCTGATTTTGTACGTTTGCCCACTGACAAAGAAATTATCAGTCTATAATTTTAATGGTAGGTTTATTTGAACAGTGAGAGACAGAATAACAATAAAGAAATCAAGAAAAACGCATGTCAAAAATGTTATGAATTGATTTGCATTTTTACTAAGGGAAATAAGTATTTGACCCCCTCTCAATCAGAAAGATTTCTGGCTCCCAGGTGTCTTTTATACAGGTAATGAGCTGAGATCAGGAGCACACTCTTAAAGGGAGTGCTCCTAATCTCAGTTTGTTACCTGTATAAAAGACACCTGTACACAGAAGCAATCAATCAATCAGATTCCAAACTCTCCACCATGGCCAAGACCAAAGAGCTCTCCAAGGATGTCAGGGACAAGATTGTAGACCTTCACAAGGCTGGAATGGGCTACAAGACCATCGCCAAGCAGCTTGGTGAGAAGGTGACAACAGTGCGATTATTCGCAAATGGAAGAAACACAAAATAACTGTCAATCTCCCTCGGCCTGGGGCTCCATGCAAGATCTCACCTCGTAGAGTTGCAATGATCATGAGAACGGTGTGGAATCAGCCCAGAACTACACAGGAGGATCTTGTCAATGACCTCAAGGCAGCTGGGACCATAGTCACAAAGAAAACAATTGGTAACACACTACGCCATGAAGGACTGAAATTCTGCAGCGCCCGCAAAATCCCCCTGCTCAAGAAAGCACATTTACAGGGCCATCTGAAGTTTGCCAATGAACATCTAAATGATTCAGAGGAGAACTGGGTGAAAGTGTTGTGGTCAGATGACACCAAAATGGAGCTCTTTGGCATCAACTCAACTCGCTGTGTTTGGAGGAGGAGGAATGCTGCCTATGACCTCAAGAACACCATCCCCACCGTCAAACATGGAGGTGGAAACATTATGCTTTGGGAATGTTTTTCTGCTATGGGGACAGGACAACTTCACCGCATCAAAGGGACGATGGACGGGGCCATGTACCGTCAAATCTTGGGTGAGAACCTCCTTCCCTCAGCCAGGGCATTGAAAATGGGCCGTGGATGGGTATTCCAGCATGACAATGACCCAAAACACACGGCCAAGGCAACAAAGGAGTGGCTCAAGAAGAAGCACATTAAGGTCCTGGAGTGGCCTAGCCATTCTCCAGACCTTAATCCCATAGAAAATCTGTGGAGGGAGCTGAAGGTTCGAGTTGCCAAACCTCAGCCTCGAAACCTTAATGACTTGGAGAAGATCTGCAAAGAGGAGTGGAACATAATCCCTCCTGAGATGTGTGCAAACCTGTTGGCCAACTACAAGAAACGTCTGACCTCTGTGATTGCCAACAAGTGTTTTGCCACCAAGTACTAAGTCATGTTATGCAGAGGGGTCAAATACTTATTTCCCTCATTAAAATGCAAATCAATTTATACAATTTTTGACATGCGTTTTTCTGGATTTTTTTGTTGATATTCTGTCTCTCATGGTTCAAATAAACCTACCATAAAAATTATAGACTGATCATGTCTTTGTCAGTGGGCAAACGTACAAAATCAGCAGGGGATCAAATACTTTTTTCCCTCACTGTAGGTCTAATGCTTTAATATTTAATAATTTCTGTCCTCCGAATTCATATTCATTATTTAAATAGGCCCGTTTAATTTTGTCTGGCTTGCCGTTCCAAATAAAACTGTTTGCTAGGCGTAGGCAAGACCATAAGCAAATAGGTAAACTTGGATAATACTAAAGAGTTAATCAGGGTGATTTTTTTCCCACAAATTGAAAGGTATTTACCTTTCCATGGTCGCAAGCTCTTATCTATTTTTGCTAACTTTCTATTAGAATTTATTGGAGTGAGATCATTTATTTCATTTGGGATATTTATTCAGAGTATATCCACATCACCATCAGACCATCGTATTGGTAAACTACATGGTAATGTAAAAATTGTATTTTTTAGTGATCCAATACGTAATATAGTACATTTATCATAATTTGGTTGTAATCCAGAGAGGTAAAAAAATGTATCTAGATCAGGGGTGTCAAACGTACGGCCCGCGGGCCGGATCAGGCCCGCAAACGGGTTTAATCCGGCCCGCGAGATTATTTTGAAAAAAAATAAAAAAAATTTTTTTTTTTTTTTTTGGTAAAGTATAAAAATGCGCTGCAATTTTTCAATAAAATAAACTGCTGTTCCAATTGCGTCCACTGGATGGCGCAATAGCAATTGTGTTAAGCAAGCAAACTGTTTATACCGGGGCAGAGCAAGTAGGTCAAGCACGTGCAGCCAATGAGCTACTTTGTTTTGCCCGCGATATTTATTACGGCTTCTACTTTTAACATTATGTGCTTTGGCACCCTCATTGCCCCAATATGTCTCTGTCAAAAAAGAGAAAAGTGGACGCAGAGTGCAGAGTGTTCCAAGAAAAATGGTCATCCTATTTATTCACGGAATTGAATGGGAAAGCTGTATGTTTGGTGTGTTCAGAGCATGTTGCTGTGCTGAAAGAATATAACCTTCGTCGCCACTATGTGAGTCTTCATGCCGACAAATATGACAACTTTCAAGGACAGCGGAGATGAGAGAAGGTGAATGAACTGTTGGCGGGTCTGAAGAAACAGCAGTCTGTGTTTACTCACAGCCGAGACATCAGTGACGCTGCAGTGAAAGCTAGCTACCTCATTGCTAATGAAATCGCAGTGGCTTCAAAACCATTTAGTGAGGGTGAATTTGTAAAAACATGCATGATGAAGGCAGCGGAGATTGTGTGCCCTGAAAAGCGGCAGGCTTTTGCAAATATCAGCCTGACAAGAAACACAGTTGCAGACAGGATTTCCGATCTTTCAGTGGATTTGGACAGCCAGTTGAAGCAAAAAGTAAAGTCATTTATTGCGTTTTCGGTTGCAATTGATGAAAGCACGGACATTACAGATGTTGCACAACTGGCCATTTTCATCCGCGGAGTTGATGACACATTGACCGTCACCGAGGAGTTTGTGGAGTTGGTGCCGATGACAGATACAACGACAGCAGCTGATATTTTTACCGCACTCGTCGGCGCGCTGGACAGGGTCGGAGTGGACTGGTCCCGCGCTGTCAGCCTGGCTACAGATGGTGCGCCCTCAATGATCGGGAAAAAAGCCGGCGTTGTGACAAAATTCAGAGAGAAAGTGCAATCTGCAAATGGAGGACGTGATTTTTTGACTTTTCACTGTATTTTGCACCAGGAGGCTTTGTGTTGCAAGTCATTAAAGATGGATAACGTCATGAAGGTGGTCATCCAGACTGTTAATTTCATCCGATCCAGAAGCCTGAATCACCGTCAGTTTGACAGCCTTCTCAGAGAGAAAGACCAAATCTATGGCCTGCCATACCACACTGAGGTAAGATGGTTAAGCCGAGGTGCTGTGCTGAGGCGTTTCTTTGATTTACGAGAAGAAATTGAACAGTTCATGGAAGAAAAGGGCAAACCAGTGTTAGAATTTCATTCCGCAGAATGGATGCAGGACCTTGCATTTATGGTGGATGTTACAGAGCACCTGAATAACTTCAACAAACAGCTGCAAGGGCGCAACAAAGTTGTCACGCAGTATTATGACAGCATACGTTCTTTCAAGTTGAAGCTGTCATTGTGGGAGACGCAACTTGCCGGTGGTGATGCAGCTCACTTCCCCTGTCTGAAACATGTGGCAGACATGAAGCGGTTCAAAGATAAAATAACGGGACTGTTACGGGAGTTTGAGCAACGCTTTCAGATTTATGTTTATGTTTTTATGTTGATGTGCTATTGTTTTTAATTGATTTTATTTGTATATTTAACCTATTCTTGACTCTGTGGTTCTTGCACTTGTTTGGGGAACAGGATTTCATTATTTTTATCTACATTTCTGCCTGAGAAATGACACCCTGATATAGTTCTGTGATATACTTCTGTGAATCACTGAGGCATTGTGTGTTTGTGTGTTCTTTGTCCTCAGAACTTTCAAATAACTTGAGGTGTTTTGTGATTAATAGTGATGTTGTGCTTTTGGACACTGTCCTCAGGCTCCAGCTTTATGTTTATATGTTTTTATGTTGATGTGCTATTGTTTTTAATTGATTTTATTTTATTTGTATATTTAACCTATTCTTGACTCTGTGGTTCTTGCACTTGTTTGGGGAACAGGATTTCATTATTTTTATCTACATTTCTGCCTGAGAAATGACACCCTGATATAGTTCTGTGATCTGTGAAACAGTTCTGTTAATCACTGAGGCATTGTGTGTTTGTGTGTTCTTTTTCTTTAGAATTTTCAAATAAACTTGACGTGTTTTATGATTAATAGTGATGTTGTGCTTGTACTATTTTGGACACACTGTCCTCAGGCTCCAGCTTTATGTTGTATGTTGATCGTATTAAAACAAAGAAAACAATCTGAAGTTGTTGTTTTTAAGTTATATATACCATGATTTGTCCGGTCCGGCCCACTTGGGAATAGATTTTCCTCCATGTGGCCCCTGAGCTAAAATGAGTTTGACACCCCTGATATAGATCCTCTATGAGGCTGTGGAGGGATTCAAGTTGTGGATTTAAAAGAAAACATGAATCATCAGTATATCAATGACCCCTTTGTTTTTTAGCCCTGGATTTCTAATCCCTTGATATAATTGTTGGATCTGATTTTAATAGCGAACATTTCGATGGCCATAATAAATAGCTATGCCGATTTTGGACAACCTTGTTTCACTCCTCTTGACAGTTTAAAACTTTCTGAGAAATAGCCATTATTTACTCTTTTACACCTAGGGTTACTATACATGATTTTGACCCATTTTATAAGAGATTATCCTAAATTGAAATGCTCCAGGCATTTATATATAAACCCCAGTCGTACTTTATCAAATGCCTTTTCAAAGTCTGCTCTGAATAGCAGGCCTGGTTTCCCAGAAATGTCATAGTGTTCTATTGTTTCCAGTACTTGCCTTATATTGGCCCAGCGTCGTCCGGGTTTGGCCGGTGTAGGCCGTCATTGTAAATAAGAATTTGTTCTTAACTGACTTGCCTAGTTAAATAAAGGTAAAATTAAAAATGAAATTATCTCCAATGTATCGTCCATGTAAAGAAGCTGTCTGATTAGAATGAATAATGTCAGACAATACCGTTTTAAATCTATGCGCTATACATTTTGCTAGAATTTTTGCATCACAACACTGAAGTGTAAGGGGCCTTCCCTTCCCTCAGTAAGAGCATTGAAGAAGGGTCGTGGCTGGGTCTTCCAGCATGACAACGACCCGAAACACACAGCCAGGGCAACTAAGGAGTGGCTCTGTAAGAAGGATCTCAAGGTCCTGGAGTGGCCTAGCCAGTCTCCAGACCTGAACCCAATAGAAAATCTTTGGAGGGAGCTGAAAGTCCGTATTGCCCAGCGACAGCCCCGAAACCTGAAGGATCTGGAGAAGGTCTGTGTGGAGGAGTGGGCCAAATTCCCTGCTGCAGTGTGTGCAAACCTGGTCAAGACCTACAGGAAACGTATGATCTCTGTAATTGCAAACAAAGGTTTCTGTACCAAATATTAAGTTCTGCTTTTCTGATGTATCAAATACTTATGTAATGCAATAAAATGCAAATTATTACTTAAAAATCATACAATGTGATTTTCTGGATTTTTGTTTTAGATTCCGTCTCTCACAGTTATGTGTACATATGATAAAAATTACAGACCTCAACATGCTTTGTAAGTAGGAAAACCTGCAAAATTGGCAGTGTATCAAATACTTGTTCTCCCCACTGTATATCTCACTAGATCAGTATATTTAAGCCTCCATATATCTATTAGTTCTAATGTATCCATGACATTCACGATTACCTTAAGAGCAGGAGGGAGATAGTTTGTAGTGTGATTTCCTTTACGGCCCATTGCGCTATTTAAAACGGTATTATAATCTCTCACCATAATAATACAGTCTTGTATTTTGAGGTAGCACGTTAGCACGTAGGGCGCACCGATTGGTGTCACCTCGTTAGTAAGTACAGTACCATTCAAACGTTTGGACACACCTACTCATTCAAGGGTTTTTCTTTATTTTTACTATTTTCTACATTGTAGAATAATAGTGAAGACATCAACACTATGAAATAGCACATATGGAATCATGTAGTAACCAAAAAAGTGTTAAACAAATCTAAATATATTTTGTATTTGAGATTCTTCAAAGTAGCCACCCTTTGCCTTGATGACAGCTTTGCACACTCTTGATATTCTCTCAACCAGCTTCATGAGGTAGTCACTTGCTTTTCCAACAGTCTTGAAGGAGTTCCCACATATGCAAGGACATATTTCCAATGGTCTAATGTCCATTTCTAATTTTTCTTAGCCCAAGCAAGTCTCTTCTTCTTATTGGTGTCCTTAAGTAGTGGTTTCTTTGCAGCAATTCGACCATGAAGGCCTGATTCACGCAGTCTCCTCTGAACAGTTGATGTTGAGATGTATCTGTTACTTGAACTCTGTGAAGCATTTATTTGGGCTGCAATCCGAGGTGCAGTTAATTGCCGATTTCTGAAGCTGGTAACTCTAATGACCTTATCCTCTTCAGCAGAGGTAACTCTGGGTCTTCCTTTCCTGTGGCGGTCCTCATAAGAGCCAGTTTCATCATAGCGCTTGATGGTTTTTGTGACTGCACTTGAAGAAACTTTCAAAGTTCTTGAAATGTTCTATATTGACTGACCATGTCTTAAGGTAATGATGGACTGTCGTTTCTCTTTGTTTATTTGAGCTGTTCTTGCCATAATACGGACATGGTCTTTTACCAAATAGGGCTATCTTCTGTATACCAACCCTACCTTGTCACAACTGATTGGCTCAAACACATTAAGAAGGAAAGAAATTCCACAAATGAACTTTTAACAAGGCACACCTGTTAACTGAAATGCATAACAGGTGACTACCTCATGGTTGAGAGAATTCCAAGATTGTGCAATGCTGTCATCAAGGCAAAGTTTGGCTACTTTGAAGAATCTCAAATATAAAATATATTTAGATTTGTTTAACACCGTTGGTTACTACATGATTCCATATGTATTATTTCATAGCTTTGATGTCTTCACTATTATTCTACAATGTAGAAAATAGTCAAAATAAAGAAAAACCCTGGAATGAGTAGGTGTGTCCAAACTTTTGACAGGTACTGTATGTACAACATATGTGATGGGTTGTCCATCTCGTTAGTCGGAAGGTGTTTCATCTGTGCTAGCCCAGGTGATATTTAAGAGTGGCTGGCCCAGTGCTCCAGTTGGTCTTGAGAGATGTTAAGAGAGTACACCTTTTCAAGTGAAATTCAAATCAAATCAAATCATATTGTATTTGTCACATGCGCCGAATACAACAGTGAAATGCTTACTTACAAGCCCTTAACCAACAATGCAGTTTTAAGGAAAATAAGTGTTAAGTAAACAGTATATAAGTAAAACATTAAATAATTAGAAAGTGTTGTTGGCTTGTTGTCTCTCCCTATTTACAGTAAGTTCTGAAACAACGCGTTTTATCTGGTGTTTTCCCTGTTTCATTTTTTTATATGCTTTCTATTTACTCCCTATCCTAAGTTGGGTTTTATTTTGTTTTTCCATTCCCTAGCCACATTTTGTGGGCATCCATGGTGGGAATCTTTTAGGGCACATTTTCTTAGTTGCTTGTCAACTGTCAGTGGAGACCCATATGGATGTCCTTCAGAACCCCTTTTTAACCCCTTTTTGTTTTGTTTTGTTTTTCAGTGATTTTGTTTGTTAGTTCCCTTTGTGAGCGACATTTTGAGTTTGTCTTGTGGGAACGTAACACTTGTTAAGAACATTTTTACTCCTGCATTTTTTTGGCTTGCCTTAACAAAGGGGTTGAATACTTGTTGACTCAAGACATTTCAGCTTTTAATATTTATTTCATTTGTAAAAATGTCCAAAAACATAATTACACTTTGACATTATGCAGTATTGTGTGTAGGCCAGTGACCAAAAAAATCTAAATTAAATCAATTTACAATTCAGGCTGTAACACAACAAAATGTGGAAAAAGAAAAGGGTTTTGAATACTTTCTGAGGGCACTGTATCAATGTTACATTGAGCTAGGTGAATGGAATATGAATGACAGTCATACAAGGCCATGCTCATAAATTTTTTTTCCTCCCTAATCTTGAATGGCACGAACCGCCACTGGAGTATGGAGATGTAAAATAACAGTCATTCCTGACCCAATTAGAATAAGATGGCGCCGTACTGGATTATTTTTTCGTTTATATTTACTTTATGTTCTCTAAATATATCCGCTATCATTTCTTACAAACAACAATACCTTTTAAACATCCGATCGGCAGTTACTTAACTCAATTCTAGCTACAACTTCGACTCGTATGCCCTGGGCTCTTTCTGTAATTCCTACCCAATTTTTTGGCTACCCAAGAGGAAACTCCAACGTTACAGAGGCAAGAGAGGGGGATCCTGGCGAGATGAAGGCAAAGGGAGAACCGGCCACCTCTTCCCTCCATTCTATTGGCCAACGTACAGTCACTTGAAAATAAGATGGATGACCTATCGCGGATTTGCTACTAACGGGACTCTCAAAATTGCAATATTCTCAGCGTTTCTGAAACTGTCCGACATGGCTATCCAACTCGATGGATTCTCCATTCCCTGTGCCGACAGGAGAGTGGAGTCGGGGAAATCGGGGGGGAGGGGTTTGCTTCTTCATCAATAATAACTGGTGTGCTGACTCGAGCACGGTGGAAGTCTCGACTCATTGTTCACAAATGGTACATCTTGGAATACCTGATGGTCAAATACCGACCCTTTTACCACCCGAGGGAGTTTTCAGCTGTTATGGTGACTGTTGTATACATTCCACCTTAGGACAAGAAAAATAACCCGCTGGCACTTAACGAACTGAACGAGCCTATAACCAAGCAGGAACAATTACATCCACAGGCCACATTTCTGGTTACTGGCGATTTTAATTATGCATTATTAATACACGTGATGCCCAACTTCCATCAACAAATCTCCCTCACCACTAGTGGTGATAAAGTCCTAGACCACTGTTATTCTCCCCCTTCCCTTGTCCGCATTTGGCAAATCAGATCATGACTCTGTACTCCTGCTTCCTGTTCACAAGCAGAAACTCAAACAGGAATTACCCGTGACTCGTTCCGTTGAGAAATGGTCTCCAGAATCAGAGATTACGCTACAAGACTGCTTTGCTAGAGCTGATTGGAATATGTTTTTGGACTCCGCCAAAAACATTGACGAGCTAACCACCTCCGTCACCGGCTTCATTAGGAAATGCATCGGTGACGTTGTCCCCACAGTTAAGCTTCGCTGCTTCCCCAATCAAAATCCCTGGATTAACACAGAGGTTGTCGCTGAACTAAAGGATAGGGCTACCGCACACAGGGCTATGGCAGACAACCCTGAGGCTACTGCTGAGGACTGGAATAAGTACAATAAGTCCCGCTATGACCTCTGCAGAGTCATCAAATGAGCAAAAGGACAATATAGGAATAAGGAGGAATCATATTACACAGGCTACGCCGCCCGCTGCATTGTGCAGGGGCTACCGTCCATTACGGATTACAAAGGAAGACCCAGCCGTGATCAGCCCAACGTTGCCTCTCTACCAGACGAACTCAATGCATTTTATGCACGCTTTGACAATAACAACATCGTGCTGGGTGTGAGGGCCGCCACCATGAGTATAGTCTTTAATCATGTCAATACCAGCAAGGCCGCGATGGAATTCCAGGGTTCGTTCTCAGAGCATGCACAGAACAGATGGCAGGTATAGTCACGGTAATTTTAAACCTCTCTGTAATCCCCACGTTTTAAGATGACCACCATCATTCCTGTTCCCAAGAACTCTAAGGCTTCATGCCATAATGACTACCGCCTTGTAGCACTCACATCTGTAATCATTAATTGCTTTAATAGGCTGGTTATGACACACATCACCTCCATCATCCCAGACACCCTAGACCCACTCCAATTTGCATACCGCCCCAACAGATCTAGAGACGACGTAATCTCAATTGCACTCCTCGCTGCCCTCACACACCTAAATAAGAGGAATATCTATGTGAGAATGTTCTTCATTGACTACACCATTGCCCCCTCCAAGGTTGTCACCAAGCTTAGGACCCTGGGACTCTGCAACTGCAACTGGATCCTGGACTTCCTGGCGGGCCGACCCCAGGTGGTGAGGGTAGACAACATCACCTCCGCCACGCTGACCCTCAACAGGGGGGCCCCACAGGGGTGTGTGCTTAGTCCCCTCCTGTACTCCCTGTTCACCCACAACTGCATGGCCCCGCACGACTCCAACACTATCATCAAGATTGCTGACGACATGATGGTGGTATGCGTGATCACTGGAAAAGATGAGACAGCCCCCATCCACATCAATGGGGCTGCAGTGGAGCGGGTCTACAGCTTAAAGTTCCTCGGTATCCAAATCCCTAAGAACTTAAAATTGTCCACACAGCGACAGCGCCTCTTCCCCCTCAGGAGGTTGAAAAGGTTTGGCATGGGCCCTCAAATCCTCAAAGTTCTACAGCTGTACCATTGAGAGAATATTGACTGGCTGCATCACTGCTTGGTATGGCAATAGCACTGCCTTCAATCGCATGTCGCTACAGAGGGTGGTGTGGACAGCTCAGTACATCACTGGGACCGAGCTCCCTTCCATCCAGGACCTCTATATCAGGCGGTGTGAAAGGAAGGCCTGAAAAATTGTTAAAGACTCCAACCACCCAAGCCATAGACTGTTCTCTCTGCTTCTGCATGGCCAGTGATACCGGTGTATCAAATCTGACACTAACAGGCTCCTGGACAGCTTCTACCCCCATGCCACAAGACTGCTAAATAGCTAACAAAATGGCTACATGGACTGACTTGACCTTTGTATTTTATTCTTATTTTTGCATTTTCTTTGCACACTCACAGGGCCCTACACACTACACATACTGATACTTCAACACACATACAAAAACTCACTCCATCATTTGCTCACACACACATAATATCCACATACATTTATGCTGACTCTACACACACCCACTCACATACAATAATCATATATGCTGCTCCTATTCTGTTTATCATATATCCTGATGCGTAGTCACCTTACCCCTATACATACAGTGGGGGAAAAAAGTATTTAGTCAGCCACCAATTGTGCAAGTTCTCCCACTTAAAAAGATGAGAGAGGCCTGTAATTTTCATCATAGGTACACGTCAACTATGACAGACAAATTGAGGAAAAAAAATCCAGAAAATCACATTGTAGGATTTTTAATGAATTTATTTGCAAATGATGGTGGAAAATAAGTATTTGGTCACCTACAAACAAGCAAGATGTCTGGCTCTCACAGACCTGTAACTTCTTTTTTAAGAGGCTCCTCTGTCCTCTACTCATTACCTGTATTAATGGCACCTGTTTGAACTTGTTATCAGTATAAAAGACACCTGTCCACAACCTCAAACAGTCACACTCCAAACTCCACTATGGCCAAGACCAAAGAGCTGTCAAAGGACACCAGAAACAAAATTGTAGACCTGCACCAGGCTGGGAAGACTGAATCTGCAATAGGTAAGCAGCTTGGTTTGAAGAAATCAACTGTGGGAGCAATTATTAGGAAATGGAAGACATACAAGACCACTGATAATCTCCCTCGATCTGGGGCTCCACGCAAGATCTCACCCCGTGGGGTCAAAATGATCACAAGAACGGTCAGCAAAAATCCCAGAACCACACGGGGGGACCTAGTGAATGACCTGCAGAGAGCTGGGACCAAAGTAACAAAGCCTACCATCAGTAACACACTACGCCGCCAGGGACTCAAATCCTGCAGTGCCAGACGTGTCCCCCTGCTTAAGCCAGTACATGTCCAGGCCCGTCTGAAGTTTGCTAGAGTGCATTTGGATGATCCAGAAGAGGATTGGGAGAATGTCATATGGTCAGATGAAACCAAAATAGAACCTTTTGGTAAAAACTCAACTCGTTGTGTTTGGAGGACAAAGAATGCTGAGTTGCATCCAAAGCACACCATACCTACTGTGAAGCATGGGGGTGGAAACATCATGCTTTGGGGCTGTTTTTCTGCAAAGGGACCAGGACGACTGATCCGTGTAAAGAAAGAATAAATGGGGCCATGTATCGTGAGATTTTGAGTGAAAACCTCCTTCCATCAGCAAGGGCATTGAAGATGAAACGTGGCTGGGTCTTTCAGCATGACAATGATCCCAAACACACCGCCCGGGCAACGAAGGAGTGGCTTCGTAAGAAGCATTCCAAGGTCCTGGAGTGGCCTAGCCAGTCTCCAGATCTCAACCCCATAGAAAATCTTTGGAGGGAGTTGAAAGTCTGTGTTGCCCAGCGACAGCCCCAAAACATCACTGCTCTAGAGGAAATCTGCATGGAGGAATGGGCCAAAATATCAGCAACAGTGTGTGAAAACCTTGTGAAGACTTACAGAAAACGTTTGACCTGTGTCATTGCCAACAAAGGGTATATAACAAAGTATTGAGAAACTTTTTTTATTGACCAAATACTTATTTTCCACCATAATTTGCAAATAAATTCATAAAAAATCCTACAATGTGATTTTCTGGATGTTTTTTCTTCTCATTTTGTCTGTCATAGTTGACGTGTACCTATTATGAAAATTACAGGCCTCTCTCATCTTTTTAAGTGGGAGAACTTGCACAATTGGTGGCTGACTAAATACTTTTTCCCCCTACTGTATCTACCTCTATCGATCCAGTATCCATGCACATTGTAAATATGGTACTGGAACTGACCCTGTATATAGTATGCTTACTTAATTTATTGTGTTGTTCTTATTTCTTATTTTGATATCTTGTGTGTTTTTGTTCTACCTTGTTATTTTTAGTATTACATTGTTATTGATTATTGCATTGTTGGGGTTAGAGCTTGCAAGAAAGGCATTTCACTGTACTTGTGCATGTGACATTAAAACTTCAAATCAAATCGAATTCTATTTGTCACATACACGTGTTTAGCAGATGTTATAGTGGGTGTAGCGAATGCTTGTGCTTTTAGCTCCGACAGTGCAGTAATATCTTGAAACTTGAAACTAGAGCAAGGTTAATCTCTGAACCAATCTACAATTATACGAGCATGACTTGCCCAGTTATAAAATAACAAATTAGGTAGTGCCAGGCCTCCCTAAATTATGTGGTAGCTGCAGTTTACTCATTTTGATTTTAATTATCAATGTGGTCTATATTAAAGGGCACTTCATAACAGGCTTTTAAAATTCTATATTGGTGCACAATTTCTACTTAAAATATCATAGGGACGCAAAAGGCACTTATTTCGTGGAACGACCCAGTAACCTCCTTATTTGCCATAATCAAAGCTTATCAATAGTTAGTAAGTTGCAAATTACACATGCAACATACTCTGTATGCAGTCTTAATAAGCAGTAGTGTAAAGTACTTAAGTAAAAATACTTTAAAGTACTACTTATGTAGTTTTTTGGGTATCTGTACTTTAACTATTTATATTTTTTACAACTTTTACTTCACTACATTCCTAAAGAAAATGATGTACTTTTAGTCCATACATTTCCCCTGACACCCAAAAGTACCCGTTACATTTTGAATGCTTAGCAGGACAGGAAAATGGTCTAATTCACACACAGAACATCCCTGGTCATCCCTACTGCCCCTGATCTGGCGGACTTACTAAACACATACTTAGTTTGTAAATTATGTATGAGTGTTGGAGCATGCCCCTGGCTATCCGTAAATAAAAAAACAACAAGTAAATGATGCCGTCTGGTTTGCTTTATATAATGAATTTGAAATGATTTATACTTTTACTTTTGATGCTTAACTATATTTTAGCAATTACTTTTACTTTTGATAATTAAGTATATTTAAAACCAAATACTTTTACTCAAGTAGTTTTACTGGGTGACTAACTTTTACTTGAGTCATTCTCTATTAAAGTATTCTTACCTTTACTCAAGTATGACAATTGGGTATTTTTTCCACCACTGTTAATAAGGTACTGATAGGGGCAGAGTACCCTAAGAATACTCAAGTAAAGGTCCCTCATTCTAAAGTGTGGTCTTGCTCATAGCCAATGCATGCTTGTTTGCAGACAAAGGTTCCCTATTCTGAAGTATACACACATTCCCCCTTAATAAATGTACCGTATAATAGGTCATTATTACACCAAATTAGCTTCCCTATTTTGAAGTGAAGGCTCACAGTTGCATTTTAGTGAGAAAAAAAACAGAGACATATTGAATATCTCCTGTGTCCAGAAATGTTTATTTGTGTACACAATTGTTTATTTTCCAAACATTTAATGTTTCAGCCTGGCTAATAACATAGAAAAGACAGAGACATAGAAATGTACATTAATATGATTCACTATGGTTAAGTGTATACTTAATTGTGTACAGCATATTAGCCCTCCTTAGTGCGGATTAGTCATTCATTCACTCACTCATTAAATCCAGAAAGATATATTTTTTTGTGCTTTATCAACATATTTTGGATTGATTACATTCAACTCGATAATAGAAGAGTACATTTCGTAAGGCTATTAGTAGGCCTATGTATAGGTTATCTGTCTCATACGTTATTTACAACCTATTTGAATTTAATGCTGGAAAAGCCATTGCCCTGTTGAAAGGAAATAGACAAGAGAGAAAGGGAGTAGAAAAGTGAGCAGATCCAGAGGTCTGCTCCTTGACATTGCACTGCTGGTTGTACTTGCTGTGGCAGTATTGGTTGTGACAGTTGTTGCTGCAACAGTTGTTGTCGCTGTCCCAGCAGTGGTAGCCAATGTGTTGGTGATGTTTGGTGTAGCTGTTTAAAGAAGAGGGAAGCAATTAAGTGGTTTATTAATGAATGTGTCTATTAAAATATGTTTATATACAAACCATTTAAAGGCATAATCTGGAATATGTTCTGCTATTCAATGGTCATTTCAATTAATGCTATTTACCCATTTGATTCTTGAACAAGACAACTTAAAAAATGCTATGGATCCATACTTACGAACTCTGCTTTAACCTTCTGCTTAAACCTTTTGGAACAGCTATAGTAGCTGTTAGCTTTTCCCAAAAATGTCCCATCAGCAAGTGGCCACTCGATAAAAGGCTTAGGGGCCAAGTGTTCTTTCAACATAACATTGGCAACATGTTGTCTTACACTACCGTTCAAAAGTTTGGGGTCACTTAGAAATGTCCTTGCTTTGCATGAAAACATACATTAAATTAGTTTGAATAGGAAATATAGCAAAATGCATAGGAAATGTAGTCATTGACAAGGTTAGAAATAATTATTTTTTAATATAAATAATAATTGTGTCCTTCAAAGTTTGCTTTCGTCAAATAATCCTCCATTTGCAGCAATTACAGCCTTGCAGACCTTTGGGATTCTGGTTGTCAATTTGTTGTGGTAATCTGAAGAGATTTCACCCCATGCTCCCACAAATTGGATTGGCTTGATGGGCACTTCTTACGTACCGTACAGTCAAGCTGCTCCCACAACAGCTCAATAGGGTTGAGATCCGGTGACTGTGCTGGCCACTCCATTATAGACAGAATACCAGCTGACTGCTTCTTCCCTAAATAGTTATTGCATATTTTGGAGGTGTGCTTTGGGTCATTGTCCTGTTGTAGCAGAAAATTGACTCCAATCAAGCGTAATCCACAGGGTATGGCATGGCGTTGCAAAATGGAGTGATAGCCTTCCTTCTTCAAGATCCGTTTTACCTTGTACAAATCTCCCATTTTACCACCACCAAAGCACCCCCAGACCATCACATTGCCTCCACCATGCTTGACAGATGGCATCAAGCACTCCTCCATCATCTTTTCATTTAGTCTGTGTCTCAAAAATGTTATTCTTTGTGATCCGAACACCTCAAACTTCGATTTGTCTGTCCATAACACTTTTTTCCAATCTTCCTCTGCCCAGTGTCTGTGTTCTTTTGCCCATCTGAATATTTAATTTTTATTGGCCAGTCTGAGATATGGCTTTTTCTTTGCAACTCTGCCTAGAAGGTCAGCATCCTGGAGTCACCTCTTCACTGTTGACGTTGAGACTGGTGTTTTGTGGGTGCTATTTAATGAAGCTGCCAGTTGAGGACCTGTGAGTCCTCTTGCTCAGTTGTGTACCGGGGCCTCCCACTCCTCTTTCTATTCTGGTTAGAGCCAGTTTGTGCTGTTCTGTGAAGGGAGTAGTACACAGCGTTGTACGAGATCTTCAGTTTCTTGGAAATTTCGCACATGGAACAGCCTTCATTTCTCAGAACAAGAATAGACTGACGAGTTTCAGAAGAAAGTTATTTGTTTCTGGCCATTTTGATCCTGTAATCGAACCCACAATTGCTGATGCTCCAGATACTCAACTAGTCTCAAGAAGGCCAGTTTTATTGCTTCTTTAATCAGCACAACAGTTTTCAGCTGTGCTAACATAATTGCAAAAGGGTTTTCTAATGATCAATTAGCCTTTTAAAATGATAAACTTGGATTAGCAAATACAACGTGCCATTGGAACACAAGACTGATGGTTGCTGATAATGGGCCTCTGTACGCCTATGTAGATATTCCATTAAAAGCCGTTTCCAGCTACAATAGACATTTACAACATTAGCAATGTCTACACTGTACAGTCGTGGTCAAACAAAGTATTGGTCTTCACAAAGTTCGCTGCTTCAGTGTTATGAGATATTTTTGTCAGATGTTACTATGGTATACTGAAGTATAATTACAAGCATTCCATAAGTGTCAAAGGCTTTTATTGGCAATTACATTAAGTTTATGCAAAGAGTCAATATTTGTAGTTTTGACCCTTCTTTTTCAAGACTTCTGCAATCTGCCCTGGCATGCTGTCAATTAACTTCTGGGCCACATCCTGACTGATGGCAGCCCATTCTTGCATAATGAATGCTTGGAGTTTGTCAGAATTTGTGGGTCTTTGTTTGTCCACCCGCCTCTTGAGGATCGACCACAAGTTCTCAATGGGATTAAGGTCTGGGGAGTTTCCTGGCCATGGACCCAAAATGTCAATGTTTTGTTCCCCGAGCCACTTAGTTATCACTTTTGCCTTATGGCAAGGTGCTCCATCATGCTGGAAAAGGCATTGGTCGTCACCAAACTGTTCTTGGATGGTTGGAAGAAGTTGCTCTCGGAGGATGTGTTGGTACCATTCTTTATTCATGGCTGTGTTCTTAGGCAAAATTGTGAGTGAGCCCACTCCCTTGGCTGAGAAGCAACCCCACACATGAATGGTCTCAGGATGCTTTACTGTTGGCATGACACAGGACTGAGGTAGCGCTCACGTTTCTTCTCCGGACAAGGTGTTTTCCGGATGCCCCAAACAATCGGAAAAGGGGATTCATCAGAGAAAATGACTTTACCCCAGTCCTCAGCAGTCCAATCCCTGTACCTTTTGCAGAATATAAGTCTGTCCCTGATGTTTTTCCTGGAGAGAAGTGGCTTCTTTGCTGCCCTTCTTGACACCAGGCCATCCTACAAAAGTCTTCGCCTCACTGTGCATGCAGATGCACTCACACCTGCCTGCTGCCATTCCTGAGCAAGCTCTGCACTGGTGGTGCCCCGATCCCGCAGCTGAATCAAATTGCTTTTCTTTCAAAAACAAGGACATTTCTAAGTGACCCCAAACTTTTGAATGGTAGTAAATGTAAATAAGTCCAAGGCGCTGCATTATGTGGTCAGGTCTGTCTCACTGTCTGTAGGTTCTGCCATACGATTGGATAGAGTGCAATCAGCTCAGCTGTTTCTCTTTGCATGACAATTCTCCCTAGGCATTGCCATCACGTGTTAGTAGGCAAGTGGGCATGATCAAAATCAAAACCCAACCCTCAAATATCCAATGGATCTAGGAACGTAACAGCTTCCCTAAATCTCGCAAATCTATATATTTTCTTTATATTGACTTTTGCTATTTACACTTTGTAGTCAATTGTACACTAGAATCAATGTTTGACTAATATCGATGTAACATAGGCTGTGTTCAACCAGATAAGTTTTTTTTTTTGGTTCAGCTGCTCTTTAAGGTCTAGCCAGAGATAAGGAACTTGTTCCTCCCAGTCTGAGAAGGCTGGATGAATACATTTGCATGCATCCATTAATTTGACAAAATTCAAAAGGTACATTTTTGCAACCCTGATGTTACACGCACATCCGTGTGCTTTCACTGAAAAATATTTAGGACATTTATACAAAATGTACATGTGTTTTATATTTGTATTTCACCTTGTGGAACAGTTAAACTTTGAATATGGAGGTTTAGCCATCTCTGTAGCGCATGTTTACCTATATTAAGAAATTTGATTAGTTGTTGCGCTACTATCTTC
Source organism: Coregonus lavaretus (assembly GCF_964263955.1). Taxonomy (NCBI): domain Eukaryota; kingdom Metazoa; phylum Chordata; class Actinopteri; order Salmoniformes; family Salmonidae; genus Coregonus; species Coregonus lavaretus. The sequence goes on along the minus strand of NC_140025.1, from coordinate 29,291,045 downwards.
TACTTCTTTCATTGGTTGATAAGATATTTGTTCCCAGAAATATCAATGTGCACGCGTAACTTGTGGTAAAATAGATTGCTAATTGTGACATGTTTTCCCATTATAGTTGTTCCAAAAGGTTTAAGCAGAGGGTTAACTCAGAGTTTGTATGGGTCCATACTTGCGAACACTAGAAAAAGTTTCCGTTGAACTTTCTCTCTGTCTCAAAATGCGCAACAGCCAATTAATACGGTACATGTTGGCTGTTCCCTTTACATTTAGCCCTATGCTAACCTGACCAGGTGGCAGTGATTATTTCCTTTGATTCTGCATCAGCCCATCAAAGATCTTAGACCACCAACCAATTGCATTTCTTAAAATAGGTCAACTAGGCCACCAGAAGGATATTTTAAACCTCAAAATGCAGTTTACTTTTGTTCCACTTGGTCTGTAAAGTGTAGTGTCCCAATATTGCATGATTTACATTTTAGTCATTTAGCAGACGCTCTTATCCAGAGCGACTTACAGTTAGTGAGTGCATACATTTTCATACTGGTGCATGATGCATCCTTGACTAGGCTACTGGCTACTAACATTAGACAGAAATCAAAAAGGCATGTTTTCACATACAGTGCCTACAGAAATTATTCATACCCCTTGACATATTCCACATTTAGTTGTTACAGCCTGAATTCAAAATGTATGAAACATAATTTTTAATTTTTTTTTTAGAAATATTTGCCAATTTATTGAAATTGAAAACAGATATCTCTCTCATTTAAATAAGTATTCACACCCCTGAGTCAATGCTTTGTAGAAACACCTTTGGCAGCGATTACAGTTGTGAGTCTTTCTAGGTAAGTCTCTAAGAGCTTTCCACATCTGGATTGTGCAACATTTTGTCTCCATGCTGTTGTGCTGTTTGTTGCTCCTTGGCTATCTGCCAAACTTTTCGGTTTTTACTTTTAATACATTTACCAACGTCTTAGACTTTTTTCATTCAACTTTTTCACCCCGGATGCTTTATCTGGACATGGTTCTACAGGACCTCCATCAGCCGAAAAAGCTAAGTATTAACATTAACACTATGCCATCTAATTGCAGATAACTATCGCCTTGTGGTGAGGATAGCCGTGTTTCAAGCACAGCTTCAGATGCAATCGTTAGGCAAGGGAAATTTAAGTGTTGGAAAGGATGAAACAGCTTCTGTGCCACCAGTAAGTACAGATAGTAGTATAAATCCCCCCGCACAGTCCCCGCAGCCGGACAATTTTCTCAAGGCTTCTGGAAAGAAATGCTGTCGGTATGCTCAACCGATGTCGCTCATTCAGCCGACAAACTTTTAACCGGTTCTCTCCATTAAGCAACGAGTCGGAGTCAGAGTCGAGCGTTCTCAGGTCTCTCCTCCACCCGTTACGGGGTCTGAGCCGCTGAAGCCTCCTACCATTAGAGCTGACAAATTGAAAACCCTAGTCATTGGCGACTCCATTACCCGCAATATTAGTCTTAAATAGAATCATCCAGCAATCATACACTGTTTACCAGGGAGCAGGGCTACCAACGTAAAGGCTAATCTGAAGATGGTGCTGGCTAAGGCTAAAACTAGCGAGTGTAGAGAGTATAGGAATATTGTTATCCACGTCGGCACCAACGATGTTAGGATGAAACAGTCAGAGGTCACCAAGCACAACATAGCTTCAGCGTGTAAATCAGCTAGAAAGATGTTGCTAACATTTATGACAGCAAATTTCAATTCCCCCTCCCAAAAAATGACTGCGTTTTCATATTTTGAGCTCTAGTCATGAAATCTATGCAGCCTACTCAATCACCCTTTTAAAGCTACGGTTAACAGGCCTCCTGGGCCGTATACAGCGTTCCTCACTGAGTTCCCTGAATTCCTATCGGACCTTGTAGTCATGGCAGATAATATAAAATTTTTTGGTGACTTTAATGTTCACATGGAAAAGTCCACAGATCCACTCCAAAAGGCTTTCAGAGACATCATCGACTCAGTGGGTTTTGTCCAACGTGTCTCCGGACCTACTCATTGCCACAGTCATACCCTGGATCTAGTTTTGCCCCGTGGAATAAATATTGTGGATCTAAATGTTTTTCCCTCATAATCCTAGACTATTGGACCACCATTTTATTACGTTTGCAATTGCAACAAATAATCTGCACAGACCCCAACCAAGGATTCCTAGATGCCCTTCCAGACTCCCTCCACCTACCCAACTGAGGGTAAGTGGAGGATCTTAATGTAACCTTGCGCAATACCCTAGATGCAGTCACACCCCTAAAAACAAAAAACATTTGTCACAAGAAATTTGCTCCCTGGCATACAGAAAATACCAGAGCCCTGAAGCAAGCTTGGAATGGAATGGAAATGGCGGTCCACCAAACTAGAATTATTCCGACTAGCTTGGAAAGACAGTACCGTGCAATATCAAAGAGCCCTCACTACTGCTCGATCATCCTATTTTTCCAACCTAATTGAGAAGTATAAGAACTATCCAACATTTCTGCTGTTGGATCTGACAATTAATATTGATGGTTGTACAGTCGTCTCAAATAAAACTGTGAAGGACCTCGGCATTACTCTGGACCCTGATCTCTCTTTTGACGAACATATCAAGAATGTTTCAAGGACAGCTCTTTTCCATCTTCGTAACATTGCAAAAATTAGAAACGTTTTGTCCAAAAATGATGCAGAAAAGCTAATCCATGCTTTTGTCACTTCTAGATTAGACTACTGCAATGCTCTACTCTCCGGCTACCCGGATAAAGCACAAAATAAACTTAAGTTAGCACTAAACACGGCTGCTAGAATCCTGATTGGATCATATTATTCCAGTGCTAGCCTCTCTACATTGGCTTCCTATTAAGGCTAAGGCTGATTTCAAGGTTTTGCTGCTAACCTACAAAGCATTACATGGGCTTGCTCCTACCTATCTCTCCAATTTGGTGCTGCCGTACAAACCTACAGGTACGCTATGGTCACAAGACTCAGGCCTCCTTATTGTCCCTAGAATTTCTAAGCAGGGCTTTCTCCCATAGAGCTACATTTTTATGGAATGGTCTGCCTATCCATGTGAGAGACACAGACTTGGTCTCGACCTCTAAGTCTTTACTGAAGATTAATATCTTCAGTAGGTCCTATGATTGAGTGTAGTCTGGCCCAGGGGTGCGAAGGTGAACGGCAAGGCACTGGAGCAACGAACTGCCCTTGCTGTCTCTGCCTGGCCGGATTCCCTCTCTCCACCGGGATTCTGTGCCTCTGACCCAATTACGGGGGCTGAGTCACTGGCTTACTACTGCTTTTCCATGCCGTCCCTAGGAGGGGTTCTTCACCTAAGTGGGTTGAGTCACAGACGTGATCTTCCTGTCCGGTTTTGCGCCCCCCCCCCTCGGGCTCATGCGGTGGATGAGATCTTCGTGGGCTATACTCAGCCTTGTCTCAGGGTAATAAGTTGGTGGTCTGTTGATATCCCTCTAGTGGTGTGGGGGCTGTGCTTTGGCAAAGTGGGTGGGGTTATATCCTGCCTGGTTGGCCCTGGCCGGGGGTTTTGTCAGACAGGGCCACAGTGTCCCCCGACCCACCAGTCTCAGTCTCCAGTATCTAGGCTGCAATAGTCTATGTGCCAGGGGGGTAGGGTTAGTCTGTTATCTCTCGTGTAATTCTCCTGTCTTATCTGGTGTCCTCTGTGAATTTAAGTATGCTCCCTCTAATACTCTCTCCCTCGCCCTCTCCTCCCAGGTGACCTGGACCCTAGGATCATGCCTCAGGACTACCTGGCCTGGTGACTCCTGGCTGTCCCCAGTCCACCTGGTTGTGCTGCTGCTCCAGTTTGAACTGTTCTGCCTGCAGCTGGTGAACCCTGCCTGTTCACCGGACGTACTACGTTGTCCCGGACCTGCTGTTTTCGACTCTCTCTCTCTCTACCGCACCTGCTGTCTCGACCTCTGAATGCTCGGCTATGAAAAGCCAACTGACATTCACTCCTGAGGTACTGACCTGTTGCACCCTCTACAACCACTGTGATTATTATTTGACCCTGCTGGTCATCTATGAACATCTTGAAGAACAATCTGGCCTTAAATGGCCATGTACTCTTATAATCTCCACCAGGCACAGCCAGAAGAGGACTGGCCACCCTTCAGAGCCTGGTTCCTCTCTAGGTTTCTCCTAGGTTCCTGCCATTCTAGGGAGTGTTTCCTAGCCACTGTGCTTCTACATCTGCATTGCTTACTGTTTTGGGTTTTAGGCTGGGTTTCTGTATAGCACTTTATGACATCTGCTGATGTAAAAAGGGCTATATAAATACATTTCATTGATTTGATTGATTCCCATTATTATTTAAAAATTCTTCAATCTTGCGAACCCACTGTAGCTCATAGCAAACTTTTTAGTAAAATCCTGTCAAGAAGAGAGACACGGAATCCCAGCTAGCCTAGCTAGCTAGCCTGTAGTTTCAAATAGAGGTCACTAAGAAACGTTTTCAACGCAGCAGGAGCTGTGTTTATTTTGCTCTATTCCGGGACAATGTGGACCGTCCGGACAATCAATGTAATAACTGTTTGCTTGCAGAGGACTACAGGGGGGAAGTGGATACTCTTAGCAAACAAGTAGACAACTTACACAAGTTACTGGGGAATCCACACCCGCCTACTTTCTCTTCCACTCCAGTATCTGGATGCCACTCAGGCCTTGTGGCAGTGTCGCCACCGTGTCGTCTCTCCACATCCGACTGGCCGGTGCTCTGCAGGGATCCCTCCCCGAAGGGGTCCCCCCCTTCCCTGGAGAATGGTTAGTAGGTTGCTTCTGGATGACTTAGTGGATGGTCCGATTCTTGACCCTACCAACCAGCCATGGAGGCAGGTCACTCGCCGTGGAAGTCGAAAGCAGTGGCCTTTGGCAATAGGGGTCTCCTTGGTGATGGGAAGCCCAGACCGGATACAGACTTAAAACAGCTTTGCCGTCCTGGATCCCGAGGTTCCAGCGCCTTCATCCCTGGGGGCTTCTGCTTCAAGATCGGAACCGGAGGTACCTGCGCATTCATCCTCTGTTTTGTCTTCCTCTACAGTAGCTTCTACCTTAGGTTCAAATCTTCAGACTCCGGCCCCTTCATCAGCCACGATGGAATGTATGGCTGGCTCGGGTCCATTAGGCCCCACCTCCCATCGGTCCTTGAGGGGTCTTCTAAACCACTCGAGGCGAAAGAACATCCGGACCTCCTCAGCCATTTCATTAGCTGTCGTCATCGGCAGCTCTGTGCTGTCCTGGAGCACGAGTAAAGGACATTATAAGGCTGCTTCCTACCATTCTACGACAGCTGCCGGGGGCTGACGCTTTCATAGTCCATAGATAATTCCTACTATTGTGTCGCTGAGTTGTCGTACTGCTTCTGCAAATGTACATCGTCCCAGGGGCATTAGCAGTCATAATATAAGTAACCTAATTGATGTCCCTCTAACTCCCTTGAATGCCTCTAACAATCCTACAGCTATGGTATGCAGTAATCATGCGCCCATGAACCTGAGTTATACTGTTAGCACAGAGGTGGTTTTCCCTAGTAGGAAGTCCACTGTGTGCAGCTCACTCTGTACTTTCAGCTCAAACATAAATATCACTGTCATGTCTACCTCTGATAAGCCTCCCAGTAAAGCAAGACAAACTATCAATAATGCCAGAAAAGTGATAAAGATAGCCCAAGAAACAAGGTTAATAAAATCAATGACTTGCTAGTAACAGATAACATTCATATACAGACTATCTCTGAAACTCACTTAGATAATACCTTTGATGACACAGTGGTAGCAATACATGGTTTCAACATCTTCAGAAGAACAGGAATGCCAATGGTGGAGGTCTTGCCGTGTATGTTCAGAGTCATATTTCCGTAAAGCTTAAGTCAAATGCTGTTGAAGTGATATGGCTACAGGTTCACCTGTCTCACCTAAAGCCCATTCTTGTGGGAAGCTGCTATAGACCACCAAGTGGTAACAGTCAGTATATGGATAATATGTGTGAAATGCTTGATAATGTATGTGATATCAATAGAGACGTATATTTTCTGGGTGACCGAAATATTGACTGGTTTTCTTCAATCTGCTAACTCAAGAAAAAGGTTCAAACTGTAACCTGTGCCTGCAACCTAGTTTAAGTTATCAGACAACCTACCAGGGTATTTACAAACAGCACAGGTATTGATCACATCGTTTCTAACGCTGCAGAAATATGCTACAAAGCAGTATCCAAATCCATTGGATGTAGTGATCATAATATAGTAGCCATATCTAGGAAAACCAAAGTTCCAAAGGCTGAGCCTAATATAGTGTATAAGAGTATGTTGAAAATGTAAAGAATATTTGCTAGTCTGTGGTGTGCAATGAGGAGCAACCAAAAGCTTTACTTGACACATTTATGAAATTGCTTATTCCAGTTACTAATAAGCATGCACCCATAAAGATAATTACTGTAAAAACTGTTCAATCCCTGTGGATTGATGAGGAATTGAAAAAGTGTGTGGTTGAGAGGGATGAAGCAAAAATAATGGCAATTAAGTCTGGCTGCACAGCCAATTGGCAAACATACTGTACATTGAGAAATAATGTGACTAATCTGAACAAAAAGAAGAAGAAACTGTACTAATAAACGGTAACGATGGTAAATTATATAAAGAATGATAGTAAAAAGCTTTGGAGAACCTTAAATGAAACTTTGGGCAAAAAGGCAAACTCGGCTCCATTTCATTGAATCAGATGGCTCATTCATTACAAAACCCACTGATATTGGCAACTACATTAATGATTTTTTCATTGGCAAGATTAGCAAATTTAGGCATGACATGCCAACAACAAATTCTGAACCTACAGATCCATGCATAAATGACCAAATTATGAAAGACAAACCTTGTAATTTTGAATTCCGTAAAGTGGATGTGGAAGAGGTGAAAAAAGTATTGTTGTCTATCAACAATGACAAGCCACCTGGGTCTGACAACTTGGATGGAAAACTACTGAGGTGATAGCAGATGATATTGACACTCCTATTTGGCATCTCTTCAATCTAAGCCTAAAGGAAAATGTGTGCCCTCAGGCCTGGAGGGAAGCAAAAGTAATTCCGCTACCCAAAATAGTAAAGCATCCTTTATTGGCTCATTACTGCCGACCATTAAGCCTGTTACCAAACCTTAGTAGACTTTTGGAAAAAATTGTGTTTGACCAGATACAATGCTATTTTAGCTCAAACTAAATTAACAACAGATTTTCTGCACACTTATAGGGAAGGGCATTCAATATGTATGGCAATTACACAAATGACTGAGGATTGGCTGAGGGAAATTGGAGAGCTGTTTTGTTAGACTTCAGTGCAGCTTTTGACGTTATCGATCATAATCTGCTGGTGGAAAAACGTATGTGTTATGGCTATATATCCCCTGCTATATTGTGGATCGAGAGTTACCTGTCTAACAGAACACAGAGGGTGTTCTTTAATGGAAGCCTCTCCAACATAATCCAAGTAGAGTCAGGCATGCCACATTTTTTGCACTATTACTTTAGTGCCTTGTTGCAAACAGGATGCATGTTTTAGAATATTTGTATTACGTACATGCTTCTTTATTTTTCCTTTGTCTACTAGGTTTATTGTGGAGTAACTCCAATGTTGTTGATCCATCCTTAGTTTTATCCTATCACAGCCATTCTACTCTAACTGTTTTAAAGTCACCATTGGCTTCATGGTGAAATCCCTGAGCGGATTCCTTCCTCTCCGGCAACTGAGTTAGGAAGGACGCCTGTATCTTTGTAGTGACTGGGTGTATTGATACACCATCCAAAGTGTAATTAATAACTTGCTCAAAGGAATATTCAATGCCTGCTTTTTTTTTTTTTTTTTACCCATTTACCAATAGGTACTCTTCTTTTCGAGGCATTGGAAAACTTCCCTGGTCTTTGTGGTTGAATCTGTGGCTGTGTCCGAATAGCCATACATGCATCCTAAATAGTAGGCCGTTTGACTATGCGAAAAATGAAAGTTTAATAGTATGCAACATTTCGAAAATGTGGTGTACTTTAAATGCCCGCATGTCATTTCAGCTTTGGTAACAGCCTATCCATTATATATGGAGCTGCGCTACCGAAATCAACGAATAGTGGGACACAATGCAATCACGCAGAATGTATTCTCAGTATGCGAAAATAGAATGCTCGATAGTATGCAACATTTCAAAAAACGAGTATGGTTTACATGCCAGGATGTTATACTAATTTCGGCTCTTCATCTGGTAGAATTAGCTTGGCTCTCTCTGTGTGTTCGTGCCGTGGGAGGAGGGGTTTCTACGTTGGCAGAAAGCAATGGCTAGCTAGTATGCTAACTATTCTAGCTAACTAACTGGCTGAATAAGTTGACGACAGACTCGCTCAAGCTGTCGGGACTAACCCACAACGTTAGACACGGACATGAATGATCTGCTTGGAGTGTTGACACACTGGTGGTTTGTTGTGGCCGAATATTGGTGCTAAACCGTGTTGTTGGAGGCCGGCATGCTAGTTGGCTGTGGCGTCATATGACTAGGTGCCCTGGATGGTTTTCACAGAATAATACTGTACCAAGTTAGCTAGCTGAATAAACTAAGTTAGTCTATTCCGAGAAAACATTGAACCGCTGTAGTTTACAACAATTATAGTTTCTGAGGTGGAAGTTGGGAGAGCTATATTTGGGTGTTTCAGTGAAACGTAAGTGAGGGAGGCCCCGTTCTCTCGCTTTCCCAGATGTTTAGTTAATTTCATTCCGATCTCCTTTGCATTATTGTAGCCATTTTCTGTAGCCTGTCAACTATGCCTCTGTCTATCCCTGTTTTCTCCTCTCCACACAGGCTATACAAACGCCTCACACCGCGTGGCTGCTGCCTCTCTAACCTGGTGGTCCCTCCACGCACGACCCACGTGGAGTTCCAGGTCTCCGGCAGCCTCTGGAACTGCCGTTCTGCGGCCAAAAAGGCAGAGTTCATCTCAGCCTATGCTACCCTCCAGTCCCTCGACTTCTTGGCGCTGACGGAAAAATGGATTACAACTGAAAACACTGCTACTCCTACTGCTCTCTCCTCGTCTGACCATGTGTTCTCGCATACACCGAGAGCATCTGGTCAGCGGGGTGGTGGCACAGGAATCCTCATCTCTCCCAAGTGGACATTCTCTCTTTTTCCCCTGACCCATCTGTCTATCTCCTCATTTGAATTCCATGCTGTCACAGTCACTAGCCCATTCAAGCTTAACATCCTTGTCATTTATCGCTCTCCAGGTTCCCTTGGAGTGTTCATCAATGAGTTTGATGCCTTGATAAGTTCCTTTCCTGAGGATGGCTCACCCCTCACAGTTCTGGGTGACTTCAACCTCCCTACGTCTACCTTTGACTCATTTCTCTCTGCCTCCTTCTTTCCACTCCTCTCCTCTTTTGACCTCACCCTCTCACCGTCCCCCCCCTACTCACAAGGCAGGCAATACGCTTGACCTCATCTTTACTAGATGCTGTTCTTCTACTAATCTCACTGCAACTCCCCTCCAAGTCTCCGACCACTACTTTGTATCCTTTTCTCTCTCGCTCTCCTCCAACACTGCTCACTCTGCCCCTACTCAGATGGTAATGCGCCGTCGCAACCTTCGCTCTCTCTCTCCCGCTACTCTCTCCTCTTCCATCCTATCATCTCTTCCCTCTGCTCAATCCTTCTCCCTCCAATCTCCTGATTCTGCCTCCTCAACCCTCCTCTCCTCCCTTTCTGCATCCTTTGACTCTCTATGTCCCCTATCCTCCTGGCCAGCTTGGACCTCCCCTCCTGCTCATTGGCTTGACGACTCATTGCGAGTTCACAGAACAGGGCTCCGGGCAGCCGAGTGGAAATGGAGGAAAACTAGACTCCCTGCGGACCTGGAATCTTTTCACTCCCTCCTCTCTACATTTTCTTCATCTGTTTCTTCTGCTAAAGCCACTTTCTACCACTCTAAATTCCAAGCATTTGCCTCTAACCCTAGGAAGCTCTTTGCCACCTTCTCCTCCCTGCTGAATCCTCCCCCCCCTCCCCCCCTCCCCCCCTCCTCCCTCTCTGTGGATGACTTTGTCAACCATTTTGAAAAGAAGGTTGACAACATCCGATCCTCGTTTGTTAAGTCAAATGACACTGCTGGTCCTGCTCACACTGCCCTACCCTATGCTGACTTCTTTCTCCCCTCTCTCTCCAGATGAAATCTTGTGACTTGTGACGGCCGGCCGCCCAACAACCTGCCCGCTTGACCCAATCCCCTCCTCTCTTCTCCAGACCATCTCCGGTGACCTTCTCCCTTACCTCACCTCGTTCATCAACTCATCCTTGACCGCTGGCTATGTCCCTTCCATCTTCAAGAGAGCGAGAGTTGCACCCCTTCTCAAAAAACCTACACTCGATCCCTCCGATGTCAACAACTACAGACCAGTATCCCTTCTTTCTTTTCTCTCCACTTCTCTTCTCCACTCCACTTCTCTCTCTCTTTCTCTTCTCTCCAAACTCTTGAGCGTGCCGTCTTTAGCCAACTCTCTTGCTATCTCTCTCAGAATGACCTTCTTGATCCAAACCAGTCAGGTTTCAAGACTGGTCATTCATCTGAGACTGCTCTTCTCTGTGTCACGGAGGCTCTCCACACTGCTAAAGCTAACTCTCTCTCCTCTGCTCTTGTCCTTCTAGACCTGTCTGCTGCCTTTGATACTGTGAACCATCAGATCCTCCTCTCCACCCTCTCCGAGTTGGGCATCTCCGGCGCGGCTCACTCTTGGATTGCGTCCTACCTGACTGGTCACTCCTACCAAGTGGAGTGGCGAGAATCTGTCTCCGCACCACATGCTCTCACCACTGGTGTGCCCCAGGGCTCAGTTCTAGGCCCTTTCCTATTCTCGCTATACACAAAGTCACTTGGCTCTGTCATATCCTCACATGGCCTCTCCTATCATTGCTACGCAGACGACACACAACTAATCTTCTCCTTTCCCCCTTCTGATAACCAGGTGGCAAATCACATCTATGCATGTCTGGAAGACATATCAGTGTGGATGACGGATCACCACCTCAAGCTGAACCTCGACAAGAAGGAGCTGCTCTTCCTCCCGGGGAAGGACTGCCCGTTCCATGATCTCGCCATCACGGATGACAACTCCGTTGTGTCCTCCTCCCAGAGTGTGAAGAGCCTTGGCGTGACCCTGGACAACACCCTGTCATTCTCCGCTAACATCAAGGCGGTGACCCGATCCTGTAGGTTCATACTCTACTACATTCGGAGAGTATGACCCTGCCTTACACAGGAAGCGGCACAGGTCCTAATCCATTCACTTGTCGTCTCCCGTCTGGATTACTGCAACTCGCTGTTAGCTGGGCTCCCTGCCTGTGCCATTAAACCCCTACAACTCATCCAGAATGCCGCAGCCCGTCTGGTGTTCAACCTTCCCAAGTTCTCTCACGTCACCCCGCTCCTCCGCACACTCCACTGGCTTCCAGTTGAAGCTCACATCTGCTACAAGTCAATGGTGCTTGCCTACGGAGCTGTGAGGGGAACGGCACCTCCGTACCTTCAGGCTCTGATCAGTCCCTACACCCAAACGAGGGCATTGCGTTCATCCACCTCTGGCCTGCTGGCCCCCCTACCTCTGTGGAAGCACAGTTCCCGCTCAGCCCAGTCAAAATTGTTCGCTGCTCTTGCACCCCAATGGTGGAACAAGCTCCCTCACGACGCCAGGACAGCGGAGTCACTCACTACCTTCCGGAGACCCATGAAACCTCACCTCTTTAAGGAATATCTGGGATAGGATAAAGTAATCCTTCTACCCCCCCCTTACCCCACCCCAAAGGAAAAAAAAAAGAAAAAAACATATTGTAAAGTGGTTATCCCACTGGCTATAAGGTGAAGCACCAATTTGTAAGTCACTCTGGATAAGAGCATCTGCTAAATGATGTAAATGTAAATGTAAATGTAAATTCAATGCACACTTTTCCACAATATATTAGAAGAAGTGGGCTGCAAGTGATAGGCCTTAGTTCTCTTCAAGTAGCCAACAACAAAACTTAATTGGGAAGTTGCCCGAAACTTCTGCGGTGGTGTTCAAATGTAGGCTAAGTAGTTTTTGTTCTCCTTAAAATGATCACAAGTATTATTGCATCGTAGGCTGCATCTTCGAATGTCTTTAAAAAATGTTTTACCCAAAGTGGATTTCTGATTTTTCTATTTTAAACTAAATACTGAAACATCTTTTGATTTCTGAATGTGTTGGCATCACTCGAGATGTGGCTGCGTATTGATCTCATGTTAATCAGGCCTTTTGATTTGAACAGATTGTTTTCGTTTTTTTGGCTAGGCTACCCATTTAATTATTTAATTTATGGATCATGTTCCCAATGATCAGTGCTTTAGTTTATTATGTTGCTGTTCAGCGGTTCTGAGTTTGTGATAAACCCGACTGTCCACGTTTTTCTGTGGAATGGCCTTTTAAAGTTTTGGTGTGTGTACTAGGCTATTTTATCTAATATATACTTTTTACAGCACTTTGATTTCACCAATAAATATGTTGAAATGGAACCAAATGATCTGTTTCTGTCTTCAGTCCTTTGTAAAAAGGATAGCTGAACTACACTGAACAAAGACAAACGCAACATTAAACAATTTCAAATATTTTACTGAGTTACAGTTCATATAAGGAAATCAGTTAATTGAAATGAATTCATTAGGCCCTAATCTATGGATTTCACATGACTGGGAATACAAATATGCATCTGTTGGTCTCAGATACCTTTTTTTTAAAGGTAAGGGCATGGGATCAGAAAAAAAAACAGTCAGTATCATCCCACTTGGCATTTTCCTATTTTGTTGCATTACAACCTGTAATTTAATTGGATTTTTATTTGGATGTCATGTAATGGACATACACAAAATAGTCCAAATTGGTGAAGTGAAATGAAAGAAATAACTTGTTTCAAAAAATTCAAAAAAATAAATAACGGAAAAGCGGTGCGTGCATAAGTATTCACGCCCTTTGCTATGAAGACCCTAAATAAGATCTGGTGCAACCAATTACCTTCAGAAGTCACATCATTGTGCAATCTAAGTGTCACATGATTTGTCACATGATCTCAGTATATATACACCTGTTCTGAAAGGCCCCAGAGTCTGCAACACCACTAAGCAAGGGGCACCACCAAGCAAGCGGCACCATTAAGACCAAGGAGCTCTCCAAACAGGTCAGGGACAAAGTTGTGGAGAAGTACAGATCAGGGTTGGGTTATAAAAAAAATATCCGAAACTTTGAACATCCCACGGAGAAAAAATTAAATCCATTATTAAAAAATTGAAAGAATATGGCATCACAACAAACCTGCCAAGAGAGAGCAGCCGCAGGCAAGGAAGGCATTAATCAGAGGTACAAAGAGACCAAAGAGAACCCTGAAGGAGCTGCAAAGCTCCACAGCAGAGATTGGAGTATCTGTCCATAGGACCACTTTAAGCCGTACACTTCACAGAGCTGGGCCTTATGGAAGAGTGACCAGAAAAAAGCCATTGCTTAAAGAAAAAAATAAGCAAACACATTTGGTGTTCGCCAAAAGGCATGTGGGAGACTCCCCAAACATATGGAAGAAGGTACTCTGGTCAGATGAGACTAAAATTGAGCTTTTTGGCAATCAAGGAAAAAGCTATGTCTGGCGCAAACCCAACACCTCTCATCACCCCGAGAACAGGGACTGGGAAACTGGTCAGAATTGAAGGAATGATGGATGGCACTAAATACAGGGACATTCTTGAGGGAAACCTGTTTCAGTCTTCCAGAGATTTGAGACTGGGACAGAGGTTCACCTTCCAGCAGGACAATGACCCTAAGCATACTGCTAAAGCAACACTCGAGTGGTTTAAGGGTAAACATTTAAATGTATTTGAATGGCCTAGTCAAAGCCCAGACCTCAATCCAATTGAGAATCTGTGGTTTGACTTAAATATTGCTGTACACCAGCGGAACCCATCCAACTTGAAGGATCTGGATCAGTTTTGCAAAAATCCCAGTGGTTAGATGTGCCAAGCTTATAGAGACATACCCCAAGAGACTTGCAGCTGTAATTGCTGCAAAAGGTGGCTCTACAAAGTATTGCCTTTGGGGGGGGTGAATAGTTATGCATGCTCAAGTTTTCATTTTTTTGGTCTTATTTCTTGTTTGTTTCACAAGAAAAAATATTTTGTATCTTCAAAGTGGTAGGCATGTTGTGTAAATCAAATGATACAAACCCCACAAAAATCCATTTTAATTCCAGGTTGTAAGGCAACAAAATAGGAAAAATGCCAAGGTGGGTGAATACTTTTGCAAGCCACTGTATGCCTGCCCATACCATAACCCCAATGCCACCATGGGGCACTCTGTTCACAACATTGACATCAGCAAACCACACAACACCATCTGCCCGGTACAGTGAAACTGGGATTCATTCGTGAAGAGCACACTTCTCCAGTGTGCCAGTGGCAATCGAAGGTGAGCATTTGCCCACTGAAGTCGGTTACGACGCCAAACTGCAGTCAGGTCAAGACGCTGGTGAGGACGACAAGCACACAGATGAGTTTCCCTGAGACGGTTTCCGACAGTTTGTACAGAAATTCTTAGGTTATGCAAACCCACAGATTAATCAGCTGTCTGGGTGGCTCGTCTCAGATAATCCAGCAGGCAATGTTCCCTCACATCTTTGGGGGCACTGAGCAAATTTTTTTACGTTGTAAGAATTTTGTGCAACTTCTGGTGTGCGTTTACAGTGAACACTGAGGCTGTACCCTTACAGTTTTGACAGTAGTCAATAGGCTATCGTGGCTATTTGAGCATACTGTAGGCCTACCAACAAAACCAATAGAGCAAATCCCATAACATTTTCACATGGAAATAGCTTTTGATTTCTATGATATAGCCTACAGTAGCCTATATGTGGTCTTGAATGCATGCCTACATTGCATAAGCCTTTAAAAAACATTTACACATTATGAAGGGCTTGATATTAATTCTTTTTTTGCTTGGTCTGTAACACCATGGGCCAAATAGGTGACTGTAAATTGCATTGTGTTGTATGATTTAAGAAACCACTTTACAAAATACTATTAATTATTATTACCATACAGAGAATTAGACAATGTAGGCTACCCCTCTGCCTATTGGCTTATTTGCATATTCAAGCCTGTCTCAAAATACAACACTGGCCCTTTAATTGAGACATAGGATTTTTACCTGACTGGCTTTTCAAAGACAGCTTGAAATGTAGCCTATATGTTTTGTGCTCTTGTAGGAAGCAGTAACTCCCCATTGCTGACCTATACTTATCTATAACTGGCATAATAACTGGCTAACTAGCAAAAAATATCAACATATGTGCTCTGATCTAAACTGATCTGAAAAGTGCATTCACTCAGAGGGTGATTAAAAGACCGCTCGTGGGCTACACACGCCAATATAATTCTACTCCTTTGCGCTCTGGCTCTGCCTTCAACAAAATCACAGACTCAATCTTGCAAAGTTAGATTTGTTTTGTTGCATTGGAAAGGGGCTGATATGTTGTTACGATCACAGAAAAAACTTTGATCTATATAGTGCAAACTAACTGGGTGTCACGATCGTCAGGGAGAGAAGTAGACCAATGCGCAGCGTGTTGAACGAACATGTTTAGACTTTATTTAATAAAGCACGAACAAAACAATAAACGACTCGTAACGTCCAACGGTAACAAATACCGACACGGAACAAAAACCCACAAACCCAAAGGGAAAACATACAGTTTAAATATGGCTCCCAATCAGAGACAACCAATGACAGCTGACACTCGTTGCCTCTGATTGGGAGCCACTCAAGCCAACATAGAAATACCCATACTCGATAAACAAATGAAATGCACACCCTGGCTCAACATGCAAGTGTCCCCAGAGCCAGGGCGTGACAGTATCCCCCCCTAAAGGCGCGGACTCCGACCGCGCCCACCAAACACCACAGGGGAGGGACCGGGTGGGCACTCCGCTTAGGCGGCGGATCCGGCTCCGGGCCTGATCCCCGCTCCCTCTCCAACCCCCCAAAGTACCCCTGGTCCGGTCTGGCCCCGCTGGCCGGAGCTGGACTGCACACTGGTGGAGCGGATTGCTCTAGCTCCGGCGTGAAGCATCTGACCGGTGCCGGACCAGCCACCGGTGGAACAGGCACGGGCCGTGCCGGACTGACGACGCACACCACTGGCTTGGTGTGGGGAGCAGGAGCGGGCCGCGCCGGGCTGACGAAATGCACCACTGACTTGGTGCGGGGAGCAGGAGCGGGCCGGACCGGGCTGACGAAGCGCACCACTGACTTGGTGCGGGGAGCAGGAACGAACCGAGCTGGGCTGACGAAACGCACCACTGACTTGGTGCGGGGAGCAGGAATGAGCCGGACCGGGCTGACGACGCGCACCCCTGACTTGGTGCGGGGAGCAGGAACGGGCTGCGCCGGGCTGACGAAATGCACCACTGACTTGGTGCGGGGAGCAGGAGCGGGCCGGACCGGGCTGACGAAGCGCACCACTGACTTGGTGCGGCGAGCAGGAACGGGCCGCGCCGGGCTGACGAAACGCACCACTGACTTGGTGCGAGTGGCAGGAACAGGCCGGACCGTACTGGGAACACACACCACTGGCCCTACGTGGGGATCAGGAACAGGCCGGACCGGACTGGCAACACACACCAGTACCTCTCGCCGTGCCTCTACATCCTCCTTCCCCCTGGTGACCAGTGACTCCCGTAACCTGGCGGCCTCCTCTGTCAACCCGCTGGACCGCTCTATCGCGGCAAAAAAATTTCTGGGGGTCTCTCCTCCCCGTGGGCCAGGCCTCTATTGTCCTCGCCCAACTCTCGCTCTTCTGCCTCCAACTCCCGCTATTCAGCTCCTCAATAGGCTTGACCCAGTCGAAGCTCTTCCTCCATTGCTCCCAAGTCCACTCTCTCTGCTCTTCCCTCGGCTTGACCCAGTCGAGGCTGCCACGGAGATCTGCTAGGGATTTCCCTGGCGATGGCTCCTCGACTCGCTGCTTGGTCCCGTTGTGGTGGGTTTTTCTGTCACGATCGTCAGGGAGAGAAGTAGACCAATGCGCAGCGTGTTGAACTAACATGTTTAGACTTTATTTAATAAAGCACGAACAAAACAATAAACGACTCGTAACGTCCAACGGTAACAAATACCGACACGGAACAAAAACCCACAAACCCAAAGGGAAAACATACAGTTTAAATATGGCTCCCAATCAGAGACAACCAATGACAGCTGACACTCGTTGCCTCTGATTGGGAGCCACTCAAGCCAACATAGAAATACCCATACTCGATAAACAAATGAAATGCACACCCTGGCTCAACATGCAAGTGTCCCCAGAGCCAGGGCGTGACACTGGGCAAACTCAGGGAAGTTCAATCTCTTGCGTCTCTGGGAGGCATGGCATTTCTTCTGTGAGGCAGTCCTGGAGGAGGTTCCTGATGTGCACGTGTGTAGCTTAGCGCAGTTTAGAGGGAACATTGCCCACAGGTGAAGAAGCCGGATGTGGAGGTTCTGGGCTGGCGTTGTTACATGTGGTCTGCGGTTGTGAGGCCGGTTGGACGTACAGCCAAATTCTCTAAAACAACGTTGGAGGCGGCTTATAGTAGAGAAATGAATATTCAATTATCTGGCAACAGCTCTGGTGGACATTCCTTCAATCAGCATGCCAATTGCACGCCCCTCAAAACTTGAGACATCTGTGGCATTGTGTGACAAAACTGCACATTTTAGAGTGCAGTTGCGCCTGTGTAATGATCATGCTGTTTAATCAGCTTCTTGATATGCCACACCGGTCAGGTGGATGGATTAGATTGGCAATGGAGAAATGCTCACTAACAGGGGATGTAAACAAATTTGTGCACAACATTTGAGAGACATACACTTTTTGTGCTTATGGAAAACATCTGGGATGTTTTATTTCAGCTAATGAAACATGGGACCAACACTTAACGTTGCATTTACAGTGAGGGAAAAAAGTATTTGATCCCCTGCTGATTTTGTACGTTTGCCCACTGACAAAGACATGATCAGTCTATACTTTTAATGGTAGGTTTATTTGAACAGTGAGAGACAGAATAACAACAAAAAAATCCAGAAAAACGCATGTCAAAAATGTTATTAATTGATTTGCATTTTAATGAGGGAAATAAGTATTTGACCCCTCTGCAAAACATGACTTAGTACTTGGTGGCAAAACCCTTGTTGGCAATCACAGAGGTCAGATGTTTCTTGTAGTTGGCCACCAGGTTTGCACACATCTCAGGAGGGATTTTGTTCCACTCCTCTTTGCAGATCTTCTCCAAGTCATTAAGGTTTCGAGGCTGACGTTTGGCAACTCGAACCTTCAGCTCCCTCCACAGATTTTCTATGGGATTACGATCTGGAGACTGGCTAGGCCACTCCAGGACCTTAATGTGCTTCTTCTTGAGCCACTCCTTTGTTGCCTTGGCAGTGTGTTTTGGGTCATTGTCATGTTGGAATACCCATCCACGACCCATTTTCAATGCCCTGGCTGAGGGAAGGAGGTTCTCACCCAAGATTTGGCGGTACATGGCCCCGTCCATCGTCCCTTTGAGGCGGTGAAATTGTCCTGTCCCCTTAGCAGAAAAACACCCCAAAGGATATTGTTTCCACCTCCATGTTTGACGGTGGGGATGCTGTTCTTGGGGTCATAGGCAGCATTCCTTCTCCAAACACGGCGAGTTGAGTTGATGCCAAAGAGCTTGATTTTGGCCTCATCTGACCACAACACTTTAACCCAGTTCTCCTCTGAATCATTAAAATGTTCATTGGCAAACTTCAGACAGCCCTGTATATGTGCCTTCTTGAGCAGGGGGACCTTGCGGGCACTGCAGGATTTCAGTTCTTCACGGCGTAGTGTGTTACCAATTGTTTTCTTGGTGACTATGGTCCCAGCTGCCTTGAGATCATTGACAAGATCCTCCCGTGTAGTTCTGGGTTTATTCCTCACCGTTCTCATGATCATTGCGACTCCACGAGGTGAGATCTTGCATGGAGGCCCAGGCCGAGGGAGATTTACAGTTATTTAGTGTTTCTTCCATTTGCGAATAATCACGCCTACAATCTTGTCCCTGACATCCTTGGAGAGCTCTTTGGTCTTGGCCATGGTGGCGAGTTTGGAATCTGATTGATTGATTGCTTCTGTGGACAGGTGTCTTTTATACAGGTAACAAGCTGAGATTAGGAGCACTCCCTTTAAGAGTGTGCTCCTAATCTCAGCTCCTTACCTGTATAAAAGACACCTGGGAGCCAGAAATCTTTCTGATTGAGAGGGGGTCAAATACTTATTTCTCTCATTGAAATGCAAATCAATTTATAACATTTTTTACATGCGTTTTTTCTGGATTTTTTTGTTGTTATTCTGTCTCTCACTGTTCAAATAAACCTACCATTAAAATTATAGACTGATCATTTCTTTGTCAGTGGGCAAACATACAAAATTAGCAGGGGATCAAATACTTTTTTCCCTCACTGTATATTTTTGTTCAGTATATATGGTATACTATGGTATAGATTGACGGTGATAGTCTGCCTATAACCAGCTTGAGTAGGCCTTAAACTCCATTCCTATTCTATTCAGAGTTTAGAGAAATTAATCAAAAAGGAAATTAGCTATTATCAGGGTGGTTAATGTGATGCATGTCTGTTGAATTTGGAAAAGATCTACCTGCATTCGGCGCCGCCCCACCTACTCAGCCAATCAGGAGATGCTACTGCGTTGTGGCCGTAGCATACTGCATACTTTTAAATAAACATTACGTGCTAAATAGGATGCGACAATGAGTGAATAGTATGCAGTTTATGTAGTACTCTAGTTTGGTTATTTGGACATGCCTGTGTTTGAAATTCACTGCTCGACTGAGGGACCTTACAGATAATTGTGTGGGGTACAGAGATGAGGTAGTCTTTAAAAAATCATGTTAAACATTATTATTGCACACTGTGTGAGTCCGTGCAACTTATGTGATTTTTTTTATCCTGAACTTATTTAGGCTTGCCATAACAAAGGGGTTGAATACTTATTGACTCAAGACATTTCAGCTTTTCATGTTTAATAGATTTGAAAACATTTCTAAAAACATAATTCCACTTTGACATTCAGTGACAAAAAATATCTAAATTGAATCCGTTTTAAATTCAGGCTGTAACACAACAAAATGTGGAAGAAGTCAAGGCATGTGGATACTTTCTGAAGGCACTGTTTATGACAACAGCTGGTCCACGATGCTCGATTCAAATAACACATGTGACGAAGTGGATGATTCTAATAACGCATATAAAATATTCTACATTTAAGTGTAGGCCTACATGTCTATGTAATATACGTAGGTCTAATAAACGTGATTATTAGCAGTGTGCCTGTCTACAAGGTTGAAGAAAGATGCAGCTCCTCATTAAAAGTAGGTTTTATTATCTTAATTTTCTGTGTTTGCTGCATGTCCCTTCGCAATACACTAACTAAATAAATGTAATTCTACATTTCATTTCAAAAAACCATATCTCGCCTGGGATTAGAATTTACGGCAAAAATTAACAAGAGCTAGGCTCGCTACACTGTGAGCAATTCATTCAGTTGCAATGTTCTGGGTGTTTTATAATATTTGATCGTTTGACTTCTGTTACTCTTATGGAAAAGTGTTCTATTACTTCAACATTTGTAATTGGCTGATGCAGAATTTGTCACTGGACACTATCATTGCCACCTGGTCAGGTTAGCATAGGGTTAAATGTGCCAGGTTATGTAATGGGAACAGCTAACATGTAGCGTTTCATCAGGTGCAACTACACCAGCGATTTTAATTGGCAAATTTCGAGAAATTTCGTAAGTAATTTTTCTTATGTTCGTAAGTATGTCTTAACCTATCATAACCGAAAATATAATGTTGTATTACGCCATTGTTTCAGGACATACACTAACCTGCAATGATACTGCTAGTTATGACATTCAGGAAGACGGTTGATGTATTGATGGCCATCTTGAGGGATTCCTCAGCACTGGTAATGGTAGGAACCACTGTCTGGTTCTTGAAGATCAAGTTGGTTTGCACACCCACAGACCCATTCCTAAAATTATGAAAGGTAATGAGGAAGATGGATGGTGGTTAGATAGGTATTTCTGTTGACAGTATTCTGTACCTTTTTTAAACTGAACTAATGAAGATGCTAAAAGTATGTAGGCAGTAGCAAAAGTTTTAATTGAAAGCCAAATAATAGACTGTAAACAATTATGGACTCACCAGAAATGTATGACGATGCATCTCAGGAAAGTGAAAGGATACAGCAACTTGTACCCTCTATTCAACTGCAGAAAACCAGAAGACAGCATTTTTATGGATGATTTAATTTAAATGATTGCTTTATATTCTCCAAATATTAAGTACAATGGCTATAATCATTGGTTTTAAGATTGGATTTGTGTTGGTGATTTGTGAATTACCTCAGTTGTGACATTATAAACCAGATATTTATACTGTTGGGACTCAGGGTTGTTGTAGGCTGAGATGAAAACACGCATAATGCGAAATTCTAGAACCAGGTACCCCTCATTTGGTTGTGGGGGATCTGTGGATGCAGCTGTGGTTGTTCTGGGGTTAGCTGTAGTTGTGGGAGCAGCTGTGGAAGTAGTTACAGCAGCGACTGTGGTTGTCGTTGGTGCAGATATGGTTGTTGTGGAAGCAGCTGTGGTTGTTGTTGCAGCAGCTGTGGTTGTTGTGGGTGCAACTAAAGTTGTTGTGGCTGCAGCTATTGTTGTTGTGGCGGCAGCTGTGGTTGTTGTGGAGGTAGCTGTAGTTGTGGTGGAGGCAGCTGTGCTGGTAGTTACAGCAGCTGTGGTTGTCATTGGTGCAACTGTTGTTGTTGTGGGAGCAACCGTGGCTATTGTGGGTGCAGCTGTGGTTGTTGAGAGAATGGCTGTTGTTGTTTTAGCCCCAGCTGCAGTTGTCATTGGTGCTGCTGTTGTTGTTGTGGGAATAGCTGTGGTTGTTGTGTGAAAAACGGTGGTGGTTGTGGGTGCAGTTGTGGTTGTTGTGTGACCAACTGTGGTTGATGTGGGTGCAGCTATAGTAGTTTTCGCCACAACTGACGATGTCGTTGGTGCAGCTGTGGTAGGTGCACTTATGGTTGTTGAAGCCACAGCTGTAATTGTTGTTGGTGCTGATGTAGTTTTTGTTGGAGCAGCAGTGGCTGTTGCAGGAGAAGCTTTGGTTGTTGTAGCCGCAGATGTAATTATTGTTGGTGCTGCTGTGATTGTTGTGGGAGCGGCTGTGGTTGTTGTGGGGGAGGGTGTGGTTGTTTTAGTCATAGTTGTCGTTGTGGTTATTGTGGGAGCAGTTCTGGTTGTTGTGGGAGTAACTCTTGTTGATGTGGGTGCAGCTCTGGTTGATGTGGGTGCAGCTGTTGTTGTTGTGGGTGATGCTGTTGTTGTGGTCGGTGGATCTGTGGTTGTTGTGGGAGCACCTGTGGTTGTTGTTGCCACAGCTGTAGTTGTCGTTGGTGCTGCTGTGGTTTTTGTGGGAGCAGCACTGGCTGTTGTGGGGGCAGCTTTTGTTGATATATCAGCAGCGGTTATTGTTGTGGCAGAAACTGTGGTTGTTTTGGGAGCAGCTGTGGTTGCTGTGGGAGCAGCTGTATTTGTTGTGGGAGCAGCTGTGGTTGTTGTGGGAGCACTTGTGGTTGTTGTGGAAGCAGCTGTGGTTGTTTTGGAAGCAGCTGTGGTTGTTGTGGGTGACGCAGGTGTTTTTGTTATCACCACTGTGGTTGGTGTGGGAGCAGGTGTATTTATTGTGGGAGAAGCAGTGGCTGTAGCGGGAGCAGATGTGGTTGTTGTGGGTGCAGTTTTCGTTTTTGTAGCCGCAGATGTAATTGTTGTTGGTGCTGCTGTGGTTGTTGTGGGAGCAGCTGCAGTTGTTGTGGGAGCAGCTGTGGTTGTTGTGGGTACAGCTGTGCTTGTTGTAGCCACAAAAAATGTTTGCGTAGCAGCAGCTGTGGTTGTCATTGGGGCTGCTTTAATTGTTGTGGTGGATGCTGTGGATGTTGTTAATGCAACAGTCATTGTTGTTGGGATGGCTGTGGTTGTTAGAACCACAGGTTTTGTTAATGTAGAAGCAGCTGTGGTTGTTGTGGGTGCAGCTGTGGTGGTTGTGGGTGCAGCTGTGGTGGTTGTGGGTGCAGCTGTGGTGGTTGTGGGTGCAGCTGTGGTGGTTGTGTGTGCAGTTGTGGTTGTTGTGGGAGCAGCTGTGGTTGTTGTGTGAATGGCTGTGGTTGTTGTATCCCCAGCTGTTTTTGTTGTGGGTGCAGCTGTAGTTGTTTTCGCCGCAACTGTAGTTGTAGATGGTGCAGCTGTGGTTTTGGTGGGTGCACCTGTGGTTGTTGTAGCCGCAGCTGTAATTGTTGTTGGTGCTGATGTGGTTGTTGTGGGAGTGGCTGTGGTTGTTGTGGGAGCAGCTGTGGTTGTTGGGGATACGGCTGTGCTTGTTGTAGCCACAGCTGTTTTTGTCATAGCAGCAGCTGTGGTTGTCATTGGGGCTACTTTGGTTGTTGTGGGTGCAGCTGTGGTTGTTGTAGCCGCAGATGTAATTGTTGTTGGTGCTATTGTGGTTGTTGTAACCACAGCTGTTTTTGTCGTAGCAGCAGCTGTGGTTGTTGTGGGACCAGCTGTGGTTGATATGGGTGAAGCTGCAGTTGTTCTGGGAGCAGATGTGTTTGATGTAGGAGCAAATTTGGTTGTTGTGAGGGAATATGTGGTTGTTATGGGAGCCGCTGTTGTCGGGGGAGGAACTGTTGTGGTAACAGGAGCTGTGGTCGTCATTGGTGCTGATGTGGTTATTGTGGGATAAGCTGTGGTTGTTTTGGGGGCGGCTGTGATTGTCGTAGTCACAGATGTAGTTGTCGTAGAAGCAGCAGTGGCTGTTGCAGGACTAGAAGTAGTTGATATGGGAGCAGCTGTGGTTGTTGTGGCTGCAGGTGTAGTTGTTATTGCCACAGCAGTTTTTGTTGTTAGTGCTGCTGTGATTGTTGTGGGAGGAGCTTCGGTTGTTGTGGGAGCAGCTTTGGTTGTTGTGGGAGCAGCAGTGGTTGTTACAGGAGCAGCTGTGGTTATTGTAGGGACGGCAGTGGTTTTTGAAGTAACAGCTGTTGTTGTTGTAGCAGCAGCTGTGATTTTCATTGGTGTTGCTGTGGTTGTTGTGGTGGATGCTGTGGATGTTGTTAATGCAACTGTGGTTGTTGTCGGGGCAGCTGTAGTTGTTTGAACCCCAGCTATTGTTGATGTAGCAGAAGGTGTGGTTGTTGTGGAAGCAACTGTGGTTGTTGTGGGTGTAGCTGTGGTTGTTATGTGACCAGCAGTGGTTATTTTGGGTGCAGCTGTAGTTGTTTTCGCCCCTGCTGTAGTTGTCGTTGGTGCAGCTGGGGTTGTTGTGGGGGCAGCTGTGGTTGTTGTGGTATCAGCTTTGGTTGTTGTAGTTGCAGCTGTTGTTGACATAGCAGCAAAGGTGATTGTTGTGGGAGAAGCTGTGATTGTTGTGGCAGCAGCTGGGGTTGTTGTGGGTACGGCTGTTGTAGTTGTAGCCTCAGCTGTTGATGTGGCAGCAGCGGTGGTTGTTGGTGCTGCTTGAGCAGCTTTGGCTGTTGTTGGTGCAACTGTTGTTGTTGTGGGAGCAGCTGTGGTTGTTGTCGTGGCAGTAGTATTAGTCGTTGGTAAAGCTGTCGTTGTTGTAGGAGCAGTTGTGGTTGTTTTGGGCATGGCTTCGGTTGTTGTTGTCGTAGCTGTTGTCATAGCAGCAGCTGTGGTTGTTGCGGGAGCAGCTGTGATTGTTGTTGGTGAAGCAGCAGTTGTCGTAGCCACAGCTGAATTTGTTGTTGTTGTGGTTGCAACTGTGGTTGTTTTGGGATCAGCTTTTGTTGTTATATGTGTAGCTGTAGTTGTTGTTTCAGCTGTAACGGTAGTTGTTGCTGCTCTGGTTGCTGTGGGGGCAACTGTGGTTGTCGTAGAAGCAACGGTGGACGTTGTTATTTCAGCTGCTTCAGTTGTGAGGATGGCTGTGGTTGTTGCCAGAGCTGGAGCAGCTGTGGTTGTTGTGGGTGCAGCTGTGGTTGTTGTGTGGATGGCTGTGGTTGTTGTAGCAGTAGCTGTTGTTAATGTAGAAGCAGATGTGGTTGTATGAGCTGCTGTAGTAGCTGTAATTGTTGTGGGGCCAGCTGTGGTTGCTGTAGCCTCTGCTTTAGATGTCGTTGGTGCTGATGTGGTTGTTGTGGTGTCAGCTGTTGTTGTGGGAGCAGCTGTCGTTGTTGTGGGTGCAGCTATGGTTGTTGTGGGAGCATCTATGCTTATTGAAGGTGCAGCTGTAGTTGTTGTTGCAATCGCAGCTTTATTTGTTGTGGGTGCAGCTGTGGTTGTTGTGAGGATGGCTGTTATTGTTGCCCCAGCTGAAGTTGTCATTGTTAAATATTTGGTTGTTGTGGGAGCAGCTGTGGTTATTGTCAGAGGACCTGTATTTGATTTGGGCACAGTGGATGTTATGGGTGCTGCTGTTGTTGTAGTCACAACTGCAGTTGTCGTAGCCGCAGCTGTTGATGTGGCAGCATGTGTGGTTGTTGCCCTAGCCAATGTGGTTGTTGTGGGTGAAGCTGTGGTTGTTGTCGTCTCAGCAGTATTAGTCGTTGGTAAAGCTGATGTTGTTGTAGGCTCAGTTGTGGTTATTGTGGGTACGGCTTCCGTTGTTGTTGCCGCAGCTGTTGTCATAGCAGCAGCTATGGTTGTTGTGGGAGCAGCTGTGGATGTTGTTAATTTAGCTGTGGTTGTTGTGGGGACGTCTGTGATTGTTGCTCCAACAGTAGTTGCCATTGGTGCCTCTGTGGTTGTTGTGGTAGCAGCTGTGGTGTTTGTTAGAGAAGCTGTGTTTGTTGTTTGAGCAGCTGTGGTTGTTGAGGGGACGGTTGTGGTTGTTGCTCCAGCCTTAGTTGTTGTTGGTGCATCTGTGGTTATTGTGGGAGCAGTTGTGGTTGTTGTGGGTGAAGCTGTGGTTGTTGTGGGAGCAGCTGTGGTTGTTGTCGTCGCATCAGTATTAGTAGTTGGTAATGTTGTCGTTCTTGTAGGAACAGCTGTTGTCAAAGCAGCTATGATTGTTGTGGGAGAAGCTCTGGTTGTTGTGGTTGCAGCTGTGGTTGCTGTATTTGTTTTTGTGGGTGCAGCTGTGGTTGTTGTGGGGATGGCTGTGGTTGTTAGAGCCGCTGCTGTTGTTGATGTAGTGGCAGATGTGGTTGTGGGAGCTGCTGTAGCAGCTGTGGTTGTTGTAGACCCTGCTTTAGATGTTGTTGGTGCCTCTGTGGTTATTGTGGGTGCAGCTGTGGTTGTTGTGGGAGCAGCTGTGGTTGTTGTCGTCGCAGAAGTATTAGTCGTTGGTAAAGCTGTCGTTGTTGTAGGAACAGCTGTTGTCATATCAGCTATGATTGTTGTGGGAGCAGCTGTGGTTGTTGTTCGTGCAGCTGTGGTTGCTGTAGACATAGCTGTAGTTGTCGAAGCCGCAGCTGTATTTGTTTTTGTGGGTGCGGCTGTGGTTGTTGTGGGGATGGCTGTGGTTGTTGGAGCCGCAGCTGTTGTTGATGTAGCAGCAGATGTGGTTGTGGGAGCTGCTGTAGCATCTGTGGTTGTTGTAGCATCTGCTTTAGATGTTGTTGGTGACTCTGTTGTTATTGTTGGAGCTGCTGTGATTGTTGCCCCTGCTTTAGTTGTTGATGATACATCTGTGGTTGTTGTGGGAGCAGCTGTGGTTATTGTTGGAGGAGCTGTGGTAGATTTGGGCACAGTAGTGTTTGTTGTGGGAGCAGCTGTGGTTGTTATGGAATCAGCTGTGGTTGTTGTGGGGATGTCTGTGATTGTTGCTCCAGAAGTAGTTGCCGTTGGTGCCTCTGTGGTAGTTCTGGTAGCAGCTGTGGTGTTTGTTAGAGAAACTGTGGTTGTTGTTTGAGCAGCTGTTTTTGTTGGGGGGACGGTTGCGGTTGTTGTCGTCGCATCAGTATTAGTAGTTGTTAAAGCTGTCGTTGCTGTAGGAGAAGCTGTTGTCATAGCAGTTATGATTGTTGTGGGAGCAGCTGTGGATGCAGCTTTGGTTGCTGTAGTCATAGCTGTAGTTGTCGAAGCCGCAGCTGCATTTGTTTTTGTGGGTGCAGCTATGGTTGTTGTGGGGTTGGCTGTGGTTGTTGGAGCCGCAACTGTTGATGATGTAGCAGCAGATGTGGTTGTGGGAGCTGCTGTAGCAGCTGTGGTTGCTTTAGATGTTGTTGGTGCCTCTGTGGTTATTGTGGGAGCAGCTGTGGTTGTTGTGCGAGCAGATATGGTTGTTGTCGTCGCAGAAGTATTAGCCGTTGGTAAAGCTGTTGTTGTTGTAGGAGCAGCTGTTGTCATAGCAGCTGTGGCTGTTATGGGTACAGCTGTTGTTGCTGTAGACATAGCTGTAGTTGTCGTAGCCGCAACTTTATTTGTTTTTGTGGGTGCTGATGTGGTTGTTGTGTCAGCTGTAGTTGTGGGAGCATCTGCAGTTGTTGTGGGGGCGGTTGTGGTTGTCATAAAAGCAGATGTTGTTGTCATAGCAGCAGATGTGGTTGCTATGGGGGAATCTGTGGTTGTTTCTGTGGCAGCTGGGATTGTTGTGGGGACTGCTGAAGTTGTTGTAGCACCAGCCGTTGATGTGGTAGCAGCTGGGGTTGTTGTGAGGGTGGCTGTGATTGTTGCACCAGCTGTAGTTGTCGTTGTTAAATCTTTGGTTGTTGTGGGAGCAGCTGTGGTTGTTGTGGGAGCAGCTGTGGTTGTTGTCGCTGCAGCATTATTAGCCGTTGGTAAAGCTGTCGTTGTTGTAGGAGCAGTTGTGGTTGTTATTGGCACGGCTCCATTTGTTGTTGCCGCAGCAGTTGTCATAGCAGCTATGTTTGTTGTGTGGACAGCTGTTGTTGTTGTGGGTGCAGCTGTGGTTGTTGTATGCAGAGTTGTAGTTGTCGTAGTCGCAACTGTGTTTGTTGTTGTGGGTGAAACTGTGTTTGATGTGAGGATGGCTGTGGTTGTAGAAGCCGAAGCTGTTGTTGTCGTAGCAGCAGATGTGGTTGTTATCGGGAAAGCTGTGGTTGTTTTTGCGGCAACTGGGATTGTTGTGGGGACATCTGTATTTATTGTAGTCACATCTGTTGATGTGGCAGCAGATGTGGTTGTTGTGAGGACGGCTGTGATTGTTGCCCCTGCTTTATTTGTCATTGGTACATCTGTGGTTGTTGTGGGAGCAGCTACAGTTATTGTTGGAGGAGCCGTGGTTGATTTGGGCACAGTTGGGTTTGTTGTGGGAGCAGCTGTGGTTGTTGAAGAATCAGCTATAGTTGTTATTGCCATCACAGCTTTAGCTGTTGTTGGTGCTGCTCGGGTTGTTGTGGGAGCAGCTGTGGTTGTTGTGGGTGCAGCTGTCGTTGTTGTGGCAGCAGCTGTGGTTGTTGTCGTTGCACCAGTATTAGTCGTTGGTAAAGCTGTCGTTGTTGTAGGATCTGTTGTGGTTGTTGTGGGTACGGCTTCACTTGTTGTTGCCGCAGCTGTTGTCATTGCAGCCACTATGTTTGTTGTGGGAGCAGCTGTGGCTGTTATCGGTGCAGCTGTTGTTGTTGTAGTCACAGCTGTAGTTGTCGTAGCCACATCTGTTGATGTGGTAGCAGGTGTGGTTGTTGCCATAGCCAATGTGGTTGTTGTGGGTACAGCTTCACTTGTTGTTGCCACAGCTGTTGTCATAGCAGCCACTATGTTTGTTGTGGGAGCAGCTGTGGCTGTTTTGGGTGCAGCTGTTGTTGTTGTAGTCACAGCTGTAGTTGTCGTAGCAACATCTGTTGATGTGGCAGCAGGTGTGGTTTTTGTCGTCTCCGCAGTATTAGTCGTTGGTAAATATTTTGTTGTTGTAGCAGCAGTTGTGGTTATTGTGGGTACAGCTTCCGTTGTTGTTGCTGCAGCTGTTGTCATAGAATCAGCTATGGTTGTTGTGGGAGCAGCTGTGGTTGTTGTGGGGATGTTTGTGATTGTTCCTCCAGCTGTTGTTGCCATTGGTGCCTCTGTGGTTGTTGAGGTTGCAGCTGTGATGTTTGTCAGAGAAGCTGTGTTTGTTGTGGGAGCAGCTGTGGTTGTTGTAGTCACAGATGTAGTTGTCGTAGCCACATCTGTTGATGTGGCAGCAGGTGTGGTTGTTGCCATAGCCAATGTGGTTGTCGTGGGTGCAGCTGTGGTTGTTGTCGTCTCTGCAGTATTAGTCGTTGGGAAATATTTTGTTGTTGTAACAGCATTTGTGGTTGTTGGGGGTACATCTTCCATTGTTGTTGCTGCAGCTGTTGTCACAGCATCAGCTATGGTTGTTGTGGGGATGTTTGTGATTGTTGCTCCAGCTGTAGTTGCCGTTGGTGCCTCTGTGGTTGTTGTGGTTGCAGCTGTGATTTTTGTCACAGAAGCTGTGTTTGTTGTGGGAGCAGCTGTGGTTGGTGTAGTCACAGCTGTAGTTGTCGTAGCCACATCTGTTGATGTGGCAGCAGGTGTGGTTGTTGCCATAGCCAATGTGGTTGTTGTGTGTGCAGCTGTGGTTGTTGTCGTCTCCGCAGTATTAGTCAATGGTAAATATTTTGTTGTTGTAACAGCATTTGTGGTTGTTGTGGGTACAGCTTCCGTTGTTGTTGCTGCAGCTGTTGTCACAGCATCAGCTATGGTTGTTGTGGGTGCAGCTGTGGTTGTTGTAGACATAGCTGTAGTTGTCTTAACCACAGCTGTATTTGTTTTTATGGGTTCAGCTGTGGTTGCTGTGGGAGCAGCTGTGGTTGTTGTGGGAGCAGCTGTGGTTGTTGTGGGTGCAGCTGTAGTTGTTGGTGCAATCAAAGATTTATTTGTTGTGGGTGCAGCTGGGATTGTTGTGGGGTTGGCCATAGTTGTTGTAGCCTCAGCTGTTGATGTGGCAGCAGCTGTGGTTGTTGTGAGGACGGCTGTGATTTTTTCCCCAGCTGTAGCTGTCATACTTAAATTTGTGGTTGTTGTTTGAGCAGCTGTGGTTATTGTCAGAGGAGCTGTATTTGATTTGGACGGAACTGTGGTTGTTTTGGTTGCAGCTGTGATTGTTGTGGGAGCAGCTGTGGTTGTTGTCGGAAGAGCAGTATTAGTCGTTTGTAAAGCTGTCATTGTTGTAGGATCAGTTGTGGTTGTTGTGGGCACGGCTTTTGTTGTTGTTGCCACAGCTGTTGTCATAGCAGCAGCTATGGTTGATGTGGGAGCAGCTCTAGTTGTTGTGGGAGCAGCTGTGGTTGTTGTGGGTGCAGCTGTGGTTGTTGTGTGGATGGCTGTAGTTGTTGTAGCCGTAGCTGTTGTTAATGTAGAAGCAGATGTGGTTGTGTGAGCTGCTGTAGTAGCTGTAATTGTTGTGGGGACAGATGTGGTTGCTGTAGCCCCTGCTTTAGATGTCGTTGGTGCTGATGTGGTTGTTGTGGTGTCAGCTGTTGTTGTGGGAGCAGCTGTCATTGTTGTGGGTGCAGCTATGGTTGTTGTAGGAGCAGCTGTACTTATAGAAGGTGCAGCTGTAGTTGTTGTTGCAATCACAGCTTTATTTGTTGCGGGTGCAGCTGGGCTTGATGTGGGGATGGCCATAGTTGTTGTAGCCCCAGCTGTTGATGTGGCAGCAGCTGTGGTTGTTGTGAGGACGGCTGTGATTGTTTCTTCAGCTGTAGCTGTCATTGTTAAATCTTTGGTTGTTGTGGGAGCAGCTGTGGTTATTGTAGTCACAGCTCTAGTTCTCGTAGCCACATTTGTTGATGTGGCAGCATGTGTGGTTGATGCTCTAGCCAATGTGGTTGTTGTGGGTGAAGCTGTGGTTGTTGTCGTCTCAGCAGTATTAGTCGTTGGTAAAGCTGATTTTGTTGTAGGAGCAGTTGTGGTTATTGTGGGTACGGCTTCCGTTGTTGATGCCACAGCTTTTGTCATAGCAGCAGCTATGGTTGTTGTGAGAGCAGCTGTGGATGTTGTTAATTCAGCTCTGGTTGTTGTGGGGACGTCTGTGAATGTTGCTCCAGCAGTAGTTGCCATTGGTGCCTCTGTGGTTGTTGTGGTAGCAGCTGTGGTGTTTGTTAGAGAAGCTGTGTTTGTTGTTTGAGCAGCTGTGGTTGTTGGGGGGATGGTTGTGGTTGTTGCCCCAGCCTTAGTTGTTGTTGGTGCATCTGTGATTATTGTGGGAGCAGTTGTGGTTGTTGTGGGTGAAGCTGTGGTTGTTGTGGGAGAAGCTGTGGTTGTTGTCGTCGCATCAGTATTAGTAGTTGGTAAAGTTGTCGTTCTTGTAGGAGCAGCTATTGTCAAAGCAGCTTTGATTGTTGTGGGAGCAGCTGTGGTTTTTGTGTGTGCAGCTGTGGTTGCTGTAGACATAGCCGTAATTGTCGTAGCCGCAGTTGTATTTGTTTTTGTGGGTGCGGCTTTTGTTGTTGTGGGGATGACTGTGTTTGTTGTCGTAGCCGCAACTGTTTTTGTTGTTGTGGTAGCAGCTGCTGTTGTTGTGGAATCAGCTGTGGTTGTTGTGGGTGCAGCTGTGGTTGTTGTGGCAGCATATGTGGTTATTGTGGGAGCAGTTGTGGTTGTTGTGGGTGAAGCTGTGGTTGTTGTGGGAGCAGCTGTGGTTGTTGTCGTCGCATCAGTATTAGTAGTTGGTAAAGTTGTCGTTCTTGTAGGAGCAGCTATTGTCAAAGCAGCTTTGATTGTTGTGGGAGCAGCTGTGGTTGTTGTGTGTGCAGCTGTGGTTGCTGTAGACATAGCCGTAGTTGTCGTAGCCGCAGTTGTATTTGTTTTTGTGGGTGCGGCTGTGGTTGTTGTGGGGATGGCTGTGGTTGTTGGCGCCGCAGCTGTTGTTGATGTAGCGGCAGATGTGGTTGTGGGAGCTGCTGTGGCATCTGTGGTTGTTGTAACCCCTGCTTTAGATGTTGTTGGTGACTCTGTGGTTATTGATGGAGCAGCTGTGGTTGTTGTAGGAGCAGTTGTGGTTGTTGTGGGCATGGCTCCGGTTGTTGTTGCTGCAGCTGCTGTCATTTTAGCTATGTTTGTTGTGTGGACAGCTGTTGTTGTTGTAGGTGCCGCTGTGGTTGTTGTATGCAGAGCTGTAGTTGTCGTACCTGCAACTGTGTTTGTTGTCGTAGCCGCAACTGTGTTTGTTGTTGTGGGTAAAGCTGTGATTGTTGTAGCTGAAGCTGTTGTTGTCGTAGCAGCAGATGTGGTTGTTATAGGGAAAGCTGTGGTTGTTTTTGCCGCAACTGGGATTGTTGTGGGGACGTCTGTAGTTATTGTAGTCATAGCTGTTGATGTGGCAGCAGATGTGGTTGTTGTGAGGACGGCTGTGATTGTTGCCCCTGCTTTATTTGTCGTTGGTACATCTGTGGTTGTTGTGGGAGCAGCTGTAGTTATTGATGGAGGAGCCGTGGTTGATTTGGGCACAGTTGTGTTTGTTGTGGGAGCAGCTGCTGTTGTTGTGGAATCAGCTGTGGTTGTTGAATATGCAGCTATAGTTGTTATTGCCATTACAGCTTTAGCTGTTGTTGGTGCTGATCGGGTTGTTGTGGGAGCAGCTGTGGTTGTTGTGGGTGCAGCTGTGGTTGTTGTGGCAGCCGCTGTGGTTGTTGTGGGAGCAGCTGTGGTTGTTGTGGGAGCAGCTGTGTCTGTTGTCATTGCACCAGTATTAGTCGTTGGTAAAGCTGTCGTTGTTGTAGGAGCTGTTGTGGTTGTTGTGGGTACGGCTGTAGTTGTCATAGCCACATCTGTTGATGTGGCAGCAGGTGTGGTTGTTGCCATAGCCAATGTGGTTGTTGTGGGTGCAGCTGTGGTTGTTGTCGTCTCCGCAGTATTAGTCGTTGGGAATTTTTTTGTTGTTGTAACAGCATTTGTGGTTGTTGTGGGTACAGCTTCACTTGTTGTTGCCGCAGCTGTTGTCATAGCAGCCACCATTTTTGTTGTGGGAGCAGCTGTGGCTATTATCGGTGCAGCTGTTGTTGAAGTCACAGCTGTATTTGTCGTAGCCACATCTGTTGATGTGGCAGCAGGTTTGGTTGCTGCCATAGCCAATGTGGTTGTTGTGGGTGCAGCTGTGGTTGTTGTCGTCTCCGCATTATTAGTCGTTGGTAAATATTTTGTTATCGTAGCAGCATTTGTGGTTGTTGTGGGTATGGCTTCAGTTGTTGTTGCTGCAGCTGTTGTCATAGCATCAGCTATGGTTGTTGTGGGAGCAGCTGTGGTTGTTGTGGGGATGTTTGTGATTGTTGCTCCAGCTGTAGTTGACGTTGGTGCCTCTGTGGTTGTTGTGGTTGCAGCTTTGGTGTTTGTCAGAGAAGTTGTGTTTGTTGTGGGAGCAGCTGTGGTTGTTGTAGTCACAGCTGTAGTTGTCGTAGCCACATCTGTTGATGTGGCAGCAGGTGTGGTTGTTGCCATAGCCAATGTGGTTGTTGTGGGTGCAGCTGTGGTTGTTGTCGTCTCCGCAGTATTAGTCGTTGGGAAATATTTTGTTGTTGTAACAGCATTTGTGGTTGTTGTGGGTACAGCTTCACTTTTTGCCGCAGCTGTTGTCATAACAGCCACCATGTTTGTTGTGGGAGCAGCTGTGGCTGTTATCGGTGCAGCTGTTGTTGAAGTCACAGCTGTAGTTGTCGTAGCCACATCTATTGATGTGGCAGCAGGTGTGGCTGTTGCCATAGCCAATGTGGTTGTTGTGGGTGCCGCTGTGGTTGTTGTCGTCTCCGCAGTATTAGTCGTTGGGAAATATTTTGTTGTTGTAACAGCATTTGTGGTTGTTGTGGGTACAGCTTCACTTGTTGTTGCCGCAGCTGTTGTCATAGCAGCCACCATGTTTGTTGTGGGAGCAGCTGTGGCTGTTATCGGTGCAGCTGTTGTTGAAGTCACAGCTGTAGTTGTCGTAGCCACATCTGTTGATGTGGCAGCAGGTTTGGTTGCTGCCATAGCCAATGTGGTTGTTGTGGGTGCAGCTGTGGTTGTTGTCGTCTCCGCATTATTAGTCGTTGGTAAATATTTTGTTGTCGTAGCAGCAGTTGTGGTTATTGTGGGTACAGCTTCCGTTGTTGTTGCTGCAGCTGTTGTCATAGCATCAGCTATGGTTGTTGTGGGTGCAGCTGGGGTGGCTGTGGGGATGGCCATAGTTGTTGTAGCCTCAGCTGTTGATGTGGCAGCAGCTGTGGTTGTTGTGTGGATGGTTGTGGTTGTTGTAGCCGTAGCTGTTGTTAATGTAGCAGTTGTTGTGGTTGTGTGAGCTGCTGTAGTAGCTGTAATTGTTGTGGGGACAGCTGTGGTTGCTGTAGCCCCTGCTTTAGATGTCGTTGGTGCTGATGTGGTTGTTGTGGTGTCAGCTGTTGTTGTGGGAGCAGATGTGGTTGTTGTGGGTGCAGTTGTGGTTGTTGTGGGAGCAGCTGTGCTTATTGAAGGTGCAGCTCTAGTTGTTGTTGCAATTGCAGCTTTATTTGTTGTGGGTGCAGCTGGGATTGCTGTGGGGATGGCCATAGTTGTTGTAGCCTCAGCTGTTGATGTGGCAGCAGCTGTGGTTGTTGTGAGGACAGCTGTGATTGTTTCCCCAGCTGTAGCTGTCATTGTTAAATCTTTGGTTGTTGTGGGAGCAGCTGTGGTTGTAGTGGTTGCAGTTGTGGTTGTTGTGGGAGCAGCTGTGGTTGTTGTGAGGGCAGCTGTGCTTGTCTTGGCATCAGCTGTGGATGTTGTTAATACAGCTGTGGTTGTTGTGAGCAATGGTGCGATTGTTTCCCCAGTTGTAGTTGTTGTTGTAGCCTCAGCTGTAGATGTTGTTGGTGCTGATGTGTTTTTTTTGGTGTCAGCAGTTGTTGTGGGAGCAGCTGTGGTTGTTGTGGCGGCAGCTGTGGTTGTCGCCGGCACAACTGTAATTGTTGTGGTCGCAGCGACTGTTGTTTTAGCAGCAGCTGTGGTTGTGGGAGCTGCTGTAGTAGTTGTGGTTGTTGTGGGGACAGCTGTGGTTGGTGTAGCCCCATCTTTAGATGTCATTGGTGCTGATCTGGTTGTTGTGGCAGCAGCTGTGGTTGTTGTGGGAGCAGCTGTTGTCGTTTCAGCAGTATTAGTCGTTGATAAAGCTGTCGTTGCTGTAGGAGCAGATGTTGTTGTTATGGGGAAAGCTGTGGTTGTTTTTGCCGCAACTCGGATTGTTGTGGGGACGTCTGTAGTTATTGTAGTCACAGCTGTTGATGTGGCAGCAGATGTGGTTGTTGTGAGGACGGCTGTGATTGTTGCCCCTGCTTCATTTGTTGTTGGTACATCTGTGGTTGTTGTGGGAGCAGCTGTAGTTATTGTTGGAGGAGCCGTGGTTGATTTGGGCACAGTTGTGTTTGTTGTGGGAGCAGCTATGGTTGTTGTGGAATCAGCTGTGGTTGTTGAAGATGCAGCTATAGTTGTTGTTGCCATCACAGCTTTAACTGTTGTTGGTGCTGCTCTGGTTGTTGTGGGAGCAGCTGTGGTTGTTGTGGGTGCAGCTGTGGTTGTTGTGGCAGCAGCTGTGGTTGTTGTGGGAGCAGTTGTTGTTGTTGTGGGAGCAGCTGTGTCTGTTGTCGTTGCACCAGGATTAGTCGTTGGTAAAATTGTTGTTGTTGTAGGAGCTGTTGTGGTTGTTGTGGGTATGGCTTCACTTGTTGTTGCCGCAGCTGTTGTCATAGCAGCCACTATGTTTGTTGTGGGAGCAGCTGTGGCTGTTATTGGTGCAGCTGTTGTTGTTGAAGTCACAGCTGTAGTTGTCGTAGCCACATCTGTTGATGTGGCAGCAGGTGTGGTTGCTGCCATAGCCAATGTGGTTGTTGTGGGTGCAGCTGTGGTTGTTGTCGTCTCCGCATTATTAGTCGTTGGTAAATATTTTGCTGTTGTGGTTATTGTGGGTACAGCTTCCGTTGTTGTTGCTGCAGCTGTTGTCATAGCATCAGCTATGGTTGTTGTGGGAGCAGCTATGGTTGCTGTGGGAATGTTTGTGATTGTTGCTCCAGCTGTAGTTGCTGTTGGTGCCTCTGTGGTTGTTGTGGTTGCAGCTGTGGTGTTTGTCAGAGAAGCTGTGTTTGTTGTGGGAGCAGCTGTTGTTGTTGAAGTCACAGCTGTAGTTGTCGTAGCCACATCTGTTGATGTGGCAGCAGGTGTGGTTGTTGCCATAGCCAATGTGGTTGTTGTGGGTGCAGCTGTGGTTGTTGTCGTCTCCACAGTATTAGTCGTTGGTAAATATTTTGATGTTGTAGCAGCAGTTGTGGTTATTGTGGGTACAACTTCCGCTCTTGTTGCTGCAGCTGTTGTCATTGCATCAGCTATAGTTGTTGTGGGAGCAGCTGTGGTTGTTGTGGGGATGTTTGTGATTGTTGCTCCAGCTGTAGTTTTCGTTGGTGGCTCTGTGGTTGTTGTGGTTGCAGCTGTGGTGTTTGTGAGAGAAGCTGTGTTTGTTGTGGGAGCAGCTGTGTTTGTTGTGGGGATGGCTGTTGTTGTTGTGGGAGCAGCTGTGGTTGTTGTCGTCACAGCAGTATTAGTCATTGGTAAAGTTGTCGTTGTTGTAGTTGCAGCTGATGTCATAGCAGCAGCTGTGATTGTTGTGGGTGCAGCTGTGGTTGTTGTGGGTGCAGCTAAGGTTGTTGTAGACATAGCTGTAGTTGTCGTAGCCGCAGCTGTGTTTTTGTTTGTGGGAGCAGCTGTGGTTGTTGTGGGAGAAGCTGTGGTTTTTGTCGTCGCAGCAGTATTAGTTGTTGGTAAAGCTGTCGTTGTTGTTGGAGCAGCTGTTGTCATAGCAGAGGCAATGATTGTTGTGGGAGCAGCTGTGGTTATTGTGGGTGCAGCTGTGGTTGTTGTAGACATAGCTGTAGTTGTCTTAACCGCAGCTGTATTTGTTTTTGTGGGTTCAGCTGTGGTTGCTGTCGGAGCAGCTGTGTCTGTTGTCGGTGCACCAGTATTAGTCGTTGGTAAAGCTGTCATTGTTGTAGGATCAGTTGTGGTTGTTGTGGGCACAGCTTTGGTTGTTGTTCCCACAGCTGTTGTCATAGCAGCAGCTATGGTTGATGTGGGAGCAGCTGTGGTTGTTGTGGGAGCAGCTGTGGTTGTTGAAGGTGCAGCTGTGGTTGTTGTGTGGATGGCTGTGGTTGTTGTAGCCGTAGCTGTTGTTAATGTAGAAGCAGATGTGGCTGTGTGAGCTGCTGTAGTAGCTGTAATTGTTGTGGGGACAGCTGTGGTTGCTGTAGCCCCTGCTTTAGATGTCGTTGGTGCTGATGTGGTTGTTGTGGTGTCAGCTGTTGTTGTGGGAGCAGCTGTCATTGTTGTGGGTGCAGCTATGGTTGTTGTGGGAGCAGCTGTGGTTATTGAAGGTGCAGCTGTAGTTGCAATCGCAGCTTTATTTGTTGTGGGTGCAGCTGGGATTGTTGTGGGGATGGTCATAGTTGTTGTAGCCCTAGCTGTTGATGTGGCAGCAGCTGTGGTTGTTGTGAGGACGGTTATGATTGTTTCCCCAGCTGTAGTTGTCATTGTTAAATCTTTGGTTGTTGTGGGAGCAGCTGTGGTTATTGTCAGAGGAGCTGTATTTGATTTGGGCACAGTGGCTGTTATGGGTGCTGCTGTTGTTGTAGTCACAACTGCAGTTGTCGTAGCCGCAGCTGTTGATGTGGCAGCATGTGTGGTTGTTGCTCTAGCCAATGTGGTTGTTGTGGGTGAAGCTGTGGTTGTTGTCGTCTCAGCAGTATTAGATGTTGTTGTAGGAGCAGTTGTGGTTATTGTGGGTACGGGTTCCGTTGTTGTTGCCGCAGCTGTTGTCATAGCAGCAGCTATGGTTGTTGGGAGAGCAGCTGTGGATGTTGTTAATTCAGTTGTGGTTGTTGTGGGGACGTCTGTGAATGTTGCTCCAGCAGTAGTTGCTATTGGTGCCTCTGTGGTTGTTGTTGTATCAGATATGGTGTTTGTTAGAGAAGCTGTGTTTGTTGTTTGAGCAGCTGTGGATGTTGGGGGGACGGTTGTGGTTGTTGCCCCAGCCGTAGTTGTTGTTGGTGCATATGTGGTTATTGTGGGAGCAGTTGTGTTTGTTGTGGGTGAAGCTGTGGTTGTTGTGGGAGCAGCTGTGGTTGTTGTCATCGCATCAGTATTAGTAGTTGGTAAAGTTGTCGTTCTTGTTGGAGCAGCTGTTGTCAAAGCAGCTATGATTTTTGTGAGAGCAGCTCTGGTTATTGTGGTTGCAGCTCTGGTTGCTGTATTTGTTTTTGTGGGTACAGCTGTGGTTGTTGTGGGGATGGCTGTGGTTGTTGGAGCCGCAGCTGTTGTTGATGTAGCAGCAGATGTGGTTGTGGGAGCTGCTGTAGCATCTGTGGTTGTTGTAACCCCTGCTTTAGATGTTGTTGGTGAATATGTGGTTATTGATAAAGCAGCTGTGGTTGTTGTAGGAGCAGTTGTGGTTGTTGTGGGCATGGCTCCGGTTGTTGTTGCAGCAGCTGCTGTCATAGCAGCTATGTTTGTTGTGTGGACAGCTGTTGTTGTTGTAGGTGCAGCTGTGGTTTTTGTATGCAGAGCTGTAGTTGTTGTACCCGCAACTGTGTTTGTTGTCGTTGCCACAACTGTGTTTGTTGTTGTGGGTGAAGCTGTGGTTGTTGTAGCTGAAGCTGTTGTTGTCGTAGCAGCAGATGTGGTTGTTATGGGGGAAGCTGTGGTTATTTTTGCCGCAACTGGGATTGTTGTGGGGACGTCTGTAGTTATTGTAGTCACAGCTGTTGATGTGGCAGCAGCTGTGGTTGTTGTGAAGACTGCTGGGATTGTTGCCCCTGCTTTAGTTGTTGTTGATACATCAGTGGTTGTTGTGGGAGCAGCTGTGGTTATTGTTGGAGGAGCTGTGGTTGATTTGGGCACAGTTGTGTTTGTTGTGGGAGCAGCTGTGGTTTTTGTGGAATCAGCTGTGGTTGTTGTGGGGACGTCTGTGATTGTTGCTCCAGAAGTAGTTGCCGTTGGTGCCTCTGTGGTACTTGTGGTAGCAGCTGTGGTGTTTGTTAGAGAAACTGTGGTCGTTGTTTGAGCAGCTGTGGTTGTTGGGGGGACGGTTGCGGTTGTTGTCGTCGCATCAGTATTAGTAGTTGGTAAAGCTGTCGTTACTGTAGGAGCAGCTGTTGTCATAGCAGTTATGATTGTTGTTGGAGCAGCTGTGGTTGTTGTGGATGCAGCTGTGGTTGCTGTAGACATAGCTGTAGTTGTCGTAGCTGCAGCTGTATTTGTTTTTGTCAGTGCAGCTATGGTTGTTGTGGGGATGGCTGTGGTGGTTGGAGCCGCAGCTGTTGATGATGTAGCAGCAGACGAGGTTGTGGGAGATGCTGTAGCAGCTGTGGTTGCTTTAGATGTTGTTGGTGCCTCTGTGGTTATTGTGGGTGCAGCTGTGGCTGTTGTGGGAGTAGCTATGGTTGTTGTCGTCGCAGAAGTATTAGTCGTTGGTAAAGCTGTCGTTGTTGTAGGAGCAGCTGTTGTCATAGCAGCTGTGGCTGTTATGGGTGCAGCTGTTGTTGCTGTAGACGTAGCTGTAGTTGACATTGCCGCAGCTTTGTTTGTTTTTGTGGCTGCTGATGTGGTTGTTGTTTTGTCAGCTGTAGTTGTGGGAGCATCTGCGGTTGTTGTGGGGGCAGTTGTGGTTGTCATAACAGCAGTTGCTGTTGTCATAGCAGCAGATGTGGTTGCTATGGGGGAATCTGTGGTTGTTTCTGTGGCAGCTGGAATTGTTGTGGGGACTGCTGAAGTTGTTGTAGCCCCAGTCGTTGATGTGGCAGCAGCTGGGGTTGTTGTTAGGACGGCTGTGATTGTTGCCCCAGCTGTAGTTGTCGTTGTTAAATCTTTGGTTGTTGTGGGAGCAGCTGTGGTTGTTGTGGGAGCAGCTGTGGTTGTTGTGGGCACGGCTCCGTTTGTTATTGCCGCAGCTGTTGTCATAGCAGCTATGTTTGTTGTGTGGACAGCTGTTGTTGTTGTGGGTGCAGCTGTGGTTGTTGTATGCAGAGTTGTAGTTGTCGTAGCTGCAACTGTGTTTGTTGTTGTGGGTGAAGCTGTGTTTGATGTGAGGATGGCTGTGGTTGTAGAAGCCGAAGCTGCTGTTGTCGTAGCAGCAGATGTGTTTTTTATGGGGAAAGCTGTGGTTGTTTTTGCGGCAACTGGGATTGTTGTGGGGACGTCTGTATTAATTGTAGTCACATCTGTTGATGTAGGAGCAGATGTGGTTGTTGTGAGGATGGCTGTGATTGTTGCCCCTGATTTATTTGTCGTTGGTACATCTGTGGTTGTTGTATGTGCAGCTGTAGTTATTGTTGGAGGAGCCGTGGTTGATTTGGGCACAGTTGTGTTTGTTGTGGGAGCAGCTATGGTTGTTGTGGAATCAGCTGTGGTTGTTGAAGATGCAGCTATAGTTCTTATTGCCATCACAGCTTTAGCTGTTGTTGGTGCTGCTCGGGTTGTTGTGGGAGCTGCTGTAATTGTTGTGGGTGCAGCTGTGGATGTTGTGGCAGCAGCTGTGGTTGTTGTGGGAGCAGCTGTGGTTGTTGTGGGAGCAGCTGTGTCTGTTGTTGTTGCACCAGTGTTAGTCGTTGGTAAAGCTGTCATTGTTGTAGGATCTGTTGTGGTTGTTGTGGGTACGGCTTCACTTGTTGATGCCGCAGCTGTTGTCATAGCAGCCACTATGTTTGTTGTGGGAGCAGCTGTGGTTGTTGTGGGGATGTTTGTGATTGTTGCTCCAGCTGTAGTTGCCGTTGGTGCCTCTG
Source organism: Coregonus lavaretus (assembly GCF_964263955.1). Classification (NCBI taxonomy): domain Eukaryota; kingdom Metazoa; phylum Chordata; class Actinopteri; order Salmoniformes; family Salmonidae; genus Coregonus; species Coregonus lavaretus. Next base: position 29,250,184 of record NC_140025.1, on the reverse strand, counting down.
TGGTTGTTGTGGTTGCATCTGTGGTGTTTGTCAGAGAAACTGTGTTTGTTGTGGGAGCAGCTGTGGTTGTTGTAGTCACAGCTGTAGATGTCGTAGCCACATCTGTTGACGTGGAAGCAGGTGTGGTTGTTGCCATAGCCAATGCGTTTGTTGTGGGTGCAGCTATGGTTGTTGTCGTCTCCGCAGTATTAGTTGTTGGTAAATATGTTGTTATTGTAACAGCATTTGTGGTTGTTGTGGGTACAGCTTCACTTATTGTTGCCACATCTGTTGTCATAACAGCCACTATGTTTGTTGTGGGAGCAGCTGTGGCTGTTATCGGTGCAGCTGTTGTTGTTGTAGTCACAGATTTAGTTGTCGTAGCCACATCTGTTGATGTGGCAGCAGGTGTGGTTGTTGCCATAGCCAATGTGGCTGTTGTGGGTGCAGCTGTGGTTGTTGAATCCGAAGATGTTGTTGTCGTAGCAGCAGATGTGGTTGTTATGGGGGAAGATGTGGTTGTTTTTGCCGCAACTGGGATTGTTGTGGGGACGTCTGTAGTTATTGTTGTCACAGCTGTTGATGTGGCAGCAGCTGTGGTTGTTGTGAAGATTGCTGTGATTGTTGCCCCTGCTTTAGTTGATGTTGATACATCTGTGGTTGTTGTGGGAGCAGCTGTGGTTGTTTTGGAATCAGCTGTGGTTGTTGTGGGGACGTATGTGATTGTTGCTCCAGAAGTAGTTGCCGTTGGTGCCTCTGTGGTACTTGTGGTAGCAGCTGTGGTGTTTGTTAGAGAAACTGTGGTCGTTGTTTGAGCAGCTGTGGTTGTTGGGGGGACGGTTGCTGTGGTTGTCGTCGCATCAGTATTAGTAGTTGGTAAAGCTGTGGTTACTGTAGGAGCAGCTGTTGTCATAGCAGTTATGATTGTTGTGGGAGAAGCTGTGGTTGTTGTGGATGCAGCTGTGGTTGCTGTAGACATAGCTGTAGTTGTCGTAGCCGCAGCTGTATTTGTTTTTGTGGGTGCGGCTGGTGTTGTTGTGGGGATGGCTGTGGTGGTTGGAGCCGCAGCTGTTGATGATGTAGCAGCAGACGAGGTTGTGGGAGATGCTGTAGCAGCTGTGGTTACTTTAGATGTTGTTGGTGCCTCTGTGGTTATTGTGGGTGCAGCTGTGGCTGTTGTGGGAGTAGCTATGGTTGTTGTCGTCGCAGAAGTATTAGTCGTTGGTAAAGCTGTCGTTGTTGTAGGAGCAGCTGTTGTCATAGCAGCTGTGGCTGTTATGGGTGCAGCTGTTGTTGCTGTAGACGTAGCTGTAGTTGACGTTGCCGCAGCTTTGTTTGTTTTTGTGGCTGCTGATGTGGTTGTTGTTTTGTCAGCTGTAGTTGTGGGAGCATATGCGGTTGTTGTGGGGGCGGTTGTGGTTGTCATAACATCAGTTGCTGTTGTCATAGCAGCAGATGTGGTTGCTATGGCGGAATCTGTGGTTGTTTCTGTTGCAGCTGGGATTGTTGTGGGGACTGCTGAAGTTGTTGTAGCCCCAGTCGTTGATGTGGCAGCAGCTGGGGTTGTTGTGAGGACGGCTGTGATTGTTGCCCCGGCTGTAGTTGTCGTTGTTAAATCTTTGGTTGTTGTGGGAGCAGCTGTTGTTGTTGTGGAATCAGCTGTGGTTGTTGAAGATGCAGCTATAGTTCTTATTGCCATCACAGCTTTAGCTGTTGTTGGTGCTGCTCGGGTTGTTGTGGGAGCAGCTGTAATTGTTGTGGGTGCAGCTGTGGTTGTTGTGGCAGCAGCTGTGGTTGTTGTGGGAGCAGCTGTGGTTGTTGTGGGAGCAGCTGTGTCTGTTGTCGTTGCACCAGTGTTAGTCGTTGGTAAAGCTGTCATTGTTGTAGGATCTGTTGTGGTTGTTGTGGGTACGGCTTCACTTGTTGTTGCCGCAGCTGTTGTCATAGCAGCCACTATGTTTGTTGTGGGAGCAGCTGTGGTTGTTGTGGGGATGTTTGTGATTGTTGCTCCAGCTGTAGTTGCCGTTGGTGCCTCTGTGGTTGTTGTGGTTGCATCTGTGGTGTTTGTCAGAGAAACTGTGTTTGTTTTGGGAGCAGCTGTGGTTGTTGTAGTCACAGCTGTAGATGTCGTAGCCACATCTGTTGATGTGGCAGCAGGTGTGGTTGTTGCCATAGCCAATGTGTTTGTTGTGGGTGCAGCTATGGTTGTTGTCGTCTCCGCAGTATTAGTTGTTGGTAAATATGTTGTTATTGTAACAGCATTTGTGGTTGTTGTGGGTACAGCTTCACTTATTGTTGCCACATCTGTTGTCATAACAGCCACTATGTTTGTTGTGGGAGCAGCTGTGGCTGTTATCGGTGCAGCTGTTGTTGTTGTAGTCACAGATGTAGTTGTCGTAGCCACATCTGTTGATGTGGCAGCAAGTGTGGTTGTTGCCATAGCCAATGTGGCTGTTGTGGGTGCAGCTGTGGTTGTTGTAGCCGAAGCTGTTGTTGTCGTAGCAGCAGATGTGGTTGTTATGGGGGAAGATGTGGTTGTTTTTGCCGCAACTGGGATTGTTGTGGGGACGTCTGTAGTTATTGTAGTCACAGCTGTTGATGTGGCAGCAGCTGTGGTTGTTGTGAAGACTGTTGTGATTGTTGCCCCTGCTTTAGTTGATGTTGATACATCTGTGGTTGTTGTGGGAGCAGCTGTGGTTGATTTGGAATCAGCTGTGGTTGTTGTGGGGACGTATGTGATTGTTGCTCCAGAAGTAGTTGCCGTTGGTGCCTCTGTGGTACTTGTGGTAGCAGCTGTGGTGTTTGTTAGAGAAACTGTGGTCGTTGTTTGAGCAGCTGTGGTTGTTGGGGGGACGGTTGCGGTGGTTGTCGTCGCATCAGTATTAGTAGTTGGTAAAGCTGTGGTTACTGTAGGAGCAGCTGTTGTCATAGCAGTTATGATTGTTGTGGGAGCAGCTGTGGTTGTTGTGGATGCAGCTGTGGTTGCTGTAGACATAGCTGTAGTTGTCGTAGCCGCAGCTGTATTTGTTTTTGTGGGTGCGGCTGGTGTTGTTGTGGGGATGGCTGTGGTGGTTGGAGCCGCAGCTGTTGATGATGTAGCAGCAGACGAGGTTGTGGGAGATGCTGTAGCAGCTGTGGTTGCTTTAGATGTTGTTGGTGCCTCTGTGGTTATTGTGGGTGCAGCTGTGGCTGTTGTGGGAGTAGCTATGGTTGTTGTCGTCGCAGAAGTATTAGTCGTTGGTAAAGCTGTCGTTGTTGTAGGAGCAGCTGTTGTCATAGCAGCTGTGGCTGTTATGGGTGCAGCTGTTGTTGCTGTAGACGTAGCTGTAGTTGACGTTGCCGCAGCTTTGTTTGTTTTTGTGGCTGCTGATGTGGTTGTTGTTTTGTCAGCTGTAGTTGTGGGAGCATATGCGGTTGTTGTGGGGGCGGTTGTGGTTGTCATAACATCAGTTGCTGTTGTCATAGCAGCAGATGTGGTTGCTATGGCGGAATCTGTGGTTGTTTCTGTGGCAGCTGGGATTGTTGTGGGGACTGCTGAAGTTGTTGTAGCCCCAGTCGTTGATGTGGCAGCAGCTGGGGTTGTTGTGAGGACGGCTGTGATTGTTGCCCCGGCTGTAGTTGTCGTTGTTAAATCTTTGGTTGTTGTGGGAGCAGCTGTGGTTGTTGTGGGAGCAGCTGTGGTTGTTGTGGGCACGGCTCCGTTTGTTGTTGCCGCAGCTGTTGTCATAGCAGCTATGTTTGTTGTGTGGACAGCTGTTGTTGTTGTGGGTGCAGCTGTGGTTGTTGTATGCAGAGTTGTAGTTGTCGTAGCTGCAACTGTGTTTGTTGTTGTGGGTGAAGCTGTGTTTGATGTGAGGATGGCTGTGGTTGTAGAAGCCGAAGCTGTTGTTGTCGTAGCAGCAGATGTGTTTTTTATGGGGAAAGCTGTGGTTGTTTTTGCGGCAACTGGGATTGTTGTGGGGACGTCTGTATTTATTGTAGTCACATCTGTTGATGTGGGAGCAAATGTGGTTGTTGTGAGGATGGCTGTGATTGTTGCCCCTGCTTTATTTGTCGTTGGTAAATCTGTGGTTGTTGTGTGTGCAGCTGTAGTCATTGTTGGAGGAGCCGTGGTTGATTTGGGCACAGTTGTGTTTGTTGTGGGAGCAGCTATGGTTGTTGTGGAATCAGCTGTGGTTGTTGAAGATGCAGCTATAGTTCTTATTGCCATCACAGCTTTAGCTGTTGTTGGTGCTGCTCGGGTTGTTGTGGGAGCAGCTGTAATTGTTGTGGGTGCAGCTGTGGTTGTTGTGGCAGCAGCTGTGGTTGTTGTGGGAGCAGCTGTGGTTGTTGTGGGAGCAGCTGTGTCTGTTGTCGTTGCACCAGTGTTAGTCGTTGGTAAAGCTGTCATTGTTGTAGGATCTGTTGTGGTTGTTGTGGGTAAAGCTTCACTTGTTGTTGCCGCAGCTGTTGTCATAGCAGCCACTATGTTTGTTGTGGGAGCAGCTGTGGTTGTTGTGGGGATGTTTGTGATTGTTGCTCCAGCTGTAGTTGCCGTTGGTGCCTCTGTGGTTGTTGTGGTTGCATCTGTGGTGTTTGTCAGAGAAAATGTGTTTGTTGTGGGAGCAGCTGTGGTTGTTGTAGTCACAGCTGTAGATGTCGTAGCCACATCTGTTGATGTGGCAGCAGGTGTGGTTGTTGCCATAGCCAATGTGTTTGTTGTGGGTGCAGCTATGGTTGTTGTCGTCTCCGCAGTATTAGTTGTTGGTAAATATGTTGTTATTGTAACAGCATTTGTGGTTGTTGTGGGTACAGCTTCACTTATTGTTGCCACATCTGTTGTCATAACAGCCACTATGTTTGTTGTGGGAGCAGCTGTGGCTGTTATCGGTGCAGCTGTTGTTGTTGTAGTCACAGATGTAGTTGTCGTAGCCACATCTGTTGATGTGGCAGCAGGTGTGGTTGTTGCCATAGCCAATGTGGCTGTTGTGGGTGCAGCTGTGGTTGTTGTAGCCGAAGCTGTTGTTGTCGTAGCAGCAGATGTGGTTGTTATGGGGGAAGATGTGGTTGTTTTTGCCGCAACTGGGATTGTTGTGGGGACGTCTGTAGTTATTGTAGTCACAGCTGTTGATGTGGCAGCAGCTGTGGTTGTTGTGAAGACTGCTGTGATTGTTGCCCCTGCTTTAGTTGATGTTGATACATCTGTGGTTGTTGTGGGAGCAGCTGTGGTTGATTTGGAATCAGCTGTGGTTGTTGTGGGGACGTATGTGATTGTTGCTCCAGAAGTAGTTGCCGTTGGTGCCTCTGTGGTACTTGTGGTAGCAGCTGTGGTGTTTGTTAGAGAAACTGTGGTCGTTGTTTGAGCAGCTGTGGTTGTTGGGGGGACGGTTGCGGTGGTTGTCGTCGCATCAGTATTAGTAGTTGGTAAAGCTGTGGTTACTGTAGGAGCAGCTGTTGTCATAGCAGTTATGATTGTTGTGGGAGCAGCTGTGGTTGTTGTGGATGCAGCTGTGGTTGCTGTAGACATAGCTGTAGTTGTCGTAGCCGCAGCTGTATTTGTTTTTGTGGGTGCGGCTGGTGTTGTTGTGGGGATGGCTGTGGTGGTTGGAGCCGCAGCTGTTGATGATGTAGCAGCAGACGAGGTTGTGGGAGATGCTGTAGCAGCTGTGGTTGCTTTAGATGTTGTTGGTGCCTCTGTGGTTATTGTGGGTGCAGCTGTGGCTGTTGTGGGAGTAGCTATGGTTGTTGTCGTCGCAGAAGTATTAGTCGTTGGTAAAGCTGTCGTTGTTGTAGGAGCAGCTGTTGTCATAGCAGCTGTGGCTGTTATGGGTGCAGCTGTTGTTGCTGTAGACGTAGCTGTAGTTGACGTTGCCGCAGCTTTGTTTGTTTTTGTGGCTGCTGATGTGGTTGTTGTTTTGTCAGCTGTAGTTGTGGGAGCATATGCGGTTGTTGTGGGGGCGGTTGTGGTTGTCATAACATCAGTTGCTGTTGTCATAGCAGCAGATGTGGTTGCTATGGCGGAATCTGTGGTTGTTTCTGTGGCAGCTGGGATTGTTGTGGGGACTGCTGAAGTTGTTGTAGCCCCAGTCGTTGATGTGGCAGCAGCTGGGGTTGTTGTGAGGACGGCTGTGATTGTTGCCCCGGCTGTAGTTGTCGTTGTTAAATCTTTGGTTGTTGTGGGAGCAGCTGTGGTTGTTGTGGGAGCAGCTGTGGTTGTTGTGGGCACGGCTCCGTTTGTTGTTGCCGCAGCTGTTGTCATAGCAGCTATGTTTGTTGTGTGGACAGCTGTTGTTGTTGTGGGTGCAGCTGTGGTTGTTGTATGCAGAGTTGTAGTTGTCGTAGCTGCAACTGTGTTTGTTGTTGTGGGTGAAGCTGTGTTTGATGTGAGGATGGCTGTGGTTGTAGAAGCCGAAGCTGTTGTTGTCGTAGCAGCAGATGTGTTTTTTATGGGGAAAGCTGTGGTTGTTTTTGCGGCAACTGGGATTGTTGTGGGGACGTCTGTATTTATTGTAGTCACATCTGTTGATGTGGGAGCAGATGTGGTTGTTGTGAGGATGGCTGTGATTGTTGCCCCTGCTTTATTTGTCGTTGGTACATCTGTGGTTGTTGTGTGTGCAGCTGTAGTCATTGTTGGAGGAGCCGTGGTTGATTTGGGCACAGTTGTGTTTGTTGTGGGAGCAGCTATGGTTGTTGTGGAATCAGCTGTGGTTGTTGAAGATGCAGCTATAGTTCTTATTGCCATCACAGCTTTAGCTGTTGTTGGTGCTGCTCGGGTTGTTGTGGGAGCAGCTGTAATTGTTGTGGGTGCAGCTGTGGTTGTTGTAGACATAGCTGTAGTTGTCGTAGCCGCAGCTGTATTTGTTTTTGTGGGTGCGGCTGGTGTTGTTGTGGGGATGGCTGTGGTGGTTGGAGCCGCAGCTGTTGATGATGTAGCAGCAGACGAGGTTGTGGGAGATGCTGTAGCAGCTGTGGTTGCTTTAGATGTTGTTGGTGCCTCTGTGGTTATTGTGGGTGCAGCTGTGGCTGTTGTGGGAGTAGCTATGTTTGTTGTCGTCGCAGAAGTATTAGTCGTTGGTAAAGCTGTCGTTGTTGTAGGAGCAGCTGTTGTCATAGCAGCTGTGGCTGTTATGGGTGCAGCTGTTGTTGCTGTAGACGTAGCTGTAGTTGACGTTGCCGCAGCTTTGTTTGTTTTTGTGGCTGCTGATGTGGTTGTTGTTTTGTCAGCTGTAGTTGTGGGAGCATATGCGGTTGTTGTGGGGGCGGTTGTGGTTGTCATAACATCAGTTGCTGTTGTCATAGCAGCAGATGTGGTTGCTATGGTGGAATCTTTGGTTGTTTCTGTGGCAGCTGGGATTGTTGTGGGGACTGCTGAAGTTGTTGTAGCCCCAGTCGTTGATGTGGCAGCAGCTGGGGTTGTTGTGAGGACGGCTGTGATTGTTGCCCCGGCTGTAGTTGTCGTTGTTAAATCTTTGGTTGTTGTGGGAGCAGCTGTGGTTGTTGTGGGAGCAGCTGTGGTTGTTGTGGGCACGGCTCCGTTTGTTGTTGCCGCAGCTGTTGTCATAGCAGCTATGTTTGTTGTGTGGACAGCTGTTGTTGTTGTGGGTGCAGCTGTGGTTGTTGTATGCAGAGTTGTAGTTGTCGTAGCTGCAACTGTGTTTGTTGTTGTGGGTGAAGCTGTGTTTGATGTGAGGATGGCTGTGGTTGTAGAAGCCGAAGCTTTTGTTGTCGTAGCAGCAGATGTGTTTTTTATGGGGAAAGCTGTGGTTGTTTTTGCGGCAACTGGGATTGTTGTGGGGACGTCTGTATTTATTGTAGTCACATCTGTTGATGTGGGAGCAGATGTGGTTGTTGTGAGGATGGCTGTGATTGTTGCCCCTGCTTTATTTGTCGTTGGTACATCTGTGGTTGTTGTGTGTGCAGCTGTAGTCATTGTTGGAGGAGCCGTGGTTGATTTGGGCACAGTTGTGTTTGTTGTGGGAGCAGCTATGGTTGTTGTGGAATCAGCTGTGGTTGTTGAAGATGCAGCTATAGTTCTTATTGCCATCACAGCTTTAGCTGTTGTTGGTGCTGCTCGGGTTGTTGTGGGAGCAGCTGTAATTGTTGTGGGTGCAGCTGTGGTTGTTGTGGCAGCAGCTGTGGTTGTTGTGGGAGCAGCTGTGGTTGTTGTGGGAGCAGCTGTGTCTGTTGTCGTTGCACCAGTGTTAGTCGTTGGTAAAGCTGTCGTTGTTGTAGGAGCTGTTGTGGTTGTTGTGGGTACGGCTTCACTTGTTGTTGCCACAGCTGTTGTCATAGCAGCCACTATGTTTGTTGTGGGAGCAGCTGTGGTTGTTGTGGGGATGTTTGTGATTGTTGCTCCAGCTGTAGTTGCCGTTGGTGCCTCTGTGGTTGTTGTGGTTGCAGCTGTGGTGTTTGTCAGAGAAACTGTGTTTGTTGTGGGAGCAGCTGTGGTTGTTGTAGTCACAGCTGTAGTTGTTGTAGCCACATATGTTGATGTGGCAGCAGGTGTGGTTGTTGCCATAGCCAATGTGGTTGTTGTGGGTGCAGCTATGGTTGTTGTCGTCTCCGCAGTATTAGTCGTTGGTAAATATTTTGTTGTTGTAACAGCATTTGTAGTTTTTGTGGGTACAGCTTCACTTATTGTTGCCACAGCTGTTGTCATAGCAGCCACTATGTTTGTTGTGGGAGCAGCTGTGGCTGTTATCGGTGCAACTGTTGTTGTTGTAGCAGATGTGGTTGTGGGAGCTGCCGTAGCAGCTGTGGTTGTTGTAGCCCCTGCTTTAGATGTTGTTGGTGCCTCTGTGGTTATTGTGGGTGCAGCTGTGGTTGTTGTGGGAGCAGCTGTGGTTGTTGTCGTTGCAAAAGTATTAGTCGTTGGTAAAGCTGTCGTTGTTGTAGGAACAGCTGTTGTCATATCAGCTATGATTGTTGTGGGAGCAGCTGTCATTGTTGTGGGTGCAGCTGTGGTTGCTGTAGACATAGCTGTAGTTGTCGTAGCCGCAGCTGTACTTGTTTTTCTGGGTGCGGCTGTGGTTGTTGTGGGGATGGCTGTGGTTGTTGGAGCCACAGCTGTTGTTGATGTAGCAGCAGATGTGGTTGTGGGAGCTGCTGTAGCTGTTGTGGTTGTTGTGGGAAAGGCTTCACTTGTTGTTGCCGAAGCTGTTGTCATAGCAGCCACTATGTTTGTTGTGGGAGCAGCTGTGGTTGTTGTGGGGATGTTTGTGATTGTTGCTCCAGCTGTAGTTGCCGTTGGTGCCTCTGTGGTTGTTGTGGTTGCATCTGTGGTGTTTGTCAGAGAAACTGTGTTTGTTGTGGGAGCAGCTGTGGTTGTTGTAGTCACAGATGTAGTTGTCGTAGCCACATCTGTTGATGTGGCAGCAGGTGTGGTTGTTGCCATAGCCAGTGTGGTTGTTGTGGGTGCAGCTATGGTTGTTGTCGTCTCCGCAGTATTAGTCGTTGGAAAATATTTTGTTGTTGTAACAACATCTGTGGTTGTTGTGGGTACAGCTTCACTTATTGTTGCCGCAGCTGTTGTCATAGCAGCCACTATGTTTGTTGTGGGAGCAGCTGTGGCTGTTATCGGTGCAGCTGTTGTTGTTGTAGTCACAGATGTAGTTGTCGTAGCCACATCTGTTGATGTGGCAGCAGGTGTGGTTGTTGCCATAGCCAATGTGGCTGTTGTGGGTGCAGCTGTGGTTGTTGTAGCCGAAGCTGTTGTTGTCGTAGCAGCAGATGTGGTTGTTATGGGGGAAGCTGTGGTTGTTTTTGCTGCAACTGGGATTGTTGTGTGGACGTCTGTAGTTATTGTAGTCACAGCTGTTGATGTGGCAGCAGCGGTGGTTGTTGTGAAGACTGCTGTGATTGTTGCCCCTGCTTTAGTTGATGTTGATACATCTGTGGTTGTTGTGGGAGCAGCTGTGGTTATTGTTGGAGGAGCTGTGGTTGATTTGGGCACAGTTGTGTTTGTTGTGGGATCAGCTGTGGTTGTTGTGGAATCAGCTGTGGTTGTTGTGGGGACGTCTGTGATTGTTGCTCCAGAAGTAGTTGCCGTTGGTGCCTCTGTGGTACTTGTGGTAGCAGCTGTGGTGTTTGTTAGAGAAACTGTGGTCGTTTTTTGAGCAGCTGTGGTTGTTGGGGGGACGGTTGCGGTTGTTGTCGTCGCATCAGTATTAGTAGTTGGTAAAGCTGTCGTTACTGTAGGAGCAGCTGTTGTCATAGCAGTTATGATTGTTGTGGGAGCAGCTGTGGTTGTTGTGGATGCAGCTGTGGTTGCTGTAGACATAGCTGTAGTTGTCGTAGCCGCAGCTGTATATTTTTTTGTCGGTGCAGCTATGGTTGTAGTGGGGATGGCTGTGGTGGTTGGAGCCGCAGCTGTTGATGATGTAGCAGCAGATGAGGTTGCTTTAGATGTTGTTGGTGCCTCTGTGGTTATTGTGGGAGCAGCTGTGGCTGTTGTGGGAGCAGCTGTGGCTGTTGTGGGAGTAGCTATGGTTGTTGTCGTCGCAGAAGTATTAGTCTTTGGTAAAGCTTTGATTGTTGTAGGAGCAGCTGTGGTTGTTGTGGGTGCAGCTGTGGTTGTTGTAGACATATATGTAGTTGTCGTAGCCACAGCTGTGTTTTTGTTTGTGGGAGCAGCTGTGGTTGTTGTGGGAGAAGCTGTGGTTTTTGTCGTCGCAGCAGTATTAGTTGTTGGTAAAGCTGTCGTTGTTGTTGGAGCAGCTGTTGTCATAGCAGCGGCAATGATTGTTTTGGGAGCAGCTGTGGTTGTTGTGGGTGCAGCTGTGGTTGTTGTAGACATAGCTGTAGTTGTCTTAACCACAGCTGCATTTGTTTTTGTGGGTTCAGCTGTGGTTGTTGTGGGAGCAGCTGTGGTTCTTGTCGTCGCAGCAGTATTAGTGGTTGGTAAAGATGTCTTTGTTGTAGGAGCAGTTGTGGTTGTTATGGGCACGGCATCGGTTGTTGATGCAGCAGCTATTGTCATTGCTGCAGCAATGATTATTGTGGGAGCAGCTGTTGTTTTTGTGGGTGCAGCTGTGGTTGATTTGAGGATGGCTGTGGTTGTAGCCTCAGCTATTGTTGTCGTAGCAGCAGATGTGGTTGTAATGGGCGAAGCTGTGGTTGTGTTTGTGGCAGCTGGGATTGTGGTGGGGACGGCTGTGATTGTTGCCCCAGCTGTAGTTGGCGTTGGTGCCTCTGTGATTGTTGTGGGAGTAGCTGTGGTGTTTGTCGTAGAAGCTGTGGTTGTTGTGGGTGAATCTTTAGTTGTTGTGGTAGCAGTTGTGGTTGTTGTGGGCACGGCTTCTGGTGTTGTTGCCGCAGCTGTTGTCATACCATGAGCTATGTTTGTTGTGGGAACAGCTGTGGCTGTTGTGGGTGCAGCTGTTATTGTTGCAGACACAGCTGTAGTTGTCGTAGCCGCATCTGTTGATGTGGCAGCAACTTTGGTTATTGCCGTATCAGCTGTGGTTGTTGTTGGTGCAGTTGTTATTGTTGTTGTTGTCTCCACAGTATTAGTCGATTGTAAAGCTGTCATTGTTGTACGAGCAGCTGTGGTTGTTGTGGGGATGTCTGTGATTGTTGCTACAGCAGTAGTTGCCGTTGGTGCCTCTGTGGTTGTTGTGGGAGCAGCTGTGGTGTTTGTCTTAGAAGCTGTGGTTGTTGTGGGTGCAGCTGTGGCTGTTGTGGGAGCAGCTGTGGTTGTTGTGGGCATGGCTTTGTTTGTTGTTGAAACAGCTATTGTTGTCGTATCCACAGCTGTATTTGTTGTTTGTGCTGTTGCTGTTGTTGTTGTGGGAGCAGCTGTGGTTGTTGTGGGAGCAGCTGTGGTTGTTGTGGTGATGGCTGTGGTTGTTGTAGCAGCAGCTATTGTTGACATAGTTGCAGATATGATTGTTGTTGTCGAAGCTGTGATTGTTATAGAGGCAGTTGCTGTGGGTGTGGTCGAAGCTGTTGTTGTTGTTGTTGTAGCAGAGGCTGTGGTTGTGTGAGCTGCTGTAGTAGCTCTAGATGTTGTTGGTGCCTCTGTGATTGTTGTGGGTGCAGCAGTGGGTCTCGTAGCAGCTCTAGATGTTGTAAATTCAGCTGTGGTTGTTGTGAGGACGGCTGTGATTGTTGCCCCAGCTGTAGTTGCCGTTGTTAATTCTGTGGTTGTTGTGGGAGCATCTGTGATTATTGTTGGAGAAGCTCTGGTTGTTTTGGGCGCAGCTCTGGTTGTTTTGGGCGCAGCTGTGGTTGTTGTGGGAGCAACTGTGGTTGTTGTCGTCGCAGCAGTATTTGTCATTGGTAAAGCTGTCATTGTTGTAGGAGCAGTTGTGGTTGTTGTGGGCATGGGTTTGGTTGTTGATGCAGCAGCTTTTGTGATAGCAGCAGCTATGGTTTTTGTGGGAGCAGCTGTTGTTGTGGGTGCATCTGTGGTTGTTGTATGCAGAGCTGTAGTTGTCATAGCCACAGCTGTGTTTGTTGTTGTGGGTGATGCTGTGGTTGATGTGAGGATGGCTGTGGTTGTTGTAGCCTTAGCAGTTGTTGTCATAGCAGCAGATGTGGTTGTTATGAGGGAAGCTGTGGTTGTGTTTGCGGCAGCTGGGATGGTTGTGGGGACGGCTGTTGATGTGGCAGCAGCTGTGGATGTTGTGAGGATGGCTGTGAATGTTGCCTGAGTTGTAGTTGCTGTTGGTACATCTGTGATTGTTGTGGGATCAGCTGTGGTTATTGTTGGAGGAGCTGTGGTTGATTTGGGTGCAGTTGTGTTTGTTGTGGTAGCAACTTTGGTTGTTGTGATATCAGCTGTGGTTTTTGTGGGTGCAGCTGTGGTCGTTGTGGGCACGGCTTTGCTTGTTGTTGCCGCAGCTGTTGTCATAGCAGCAGCTATGTTTGTTGTGGTAGCAACTGCAACGGTAGCTGTTGTTGGTGCTGCGCTGGTTGTCGTGGGAGCAGCTGTGGTTGTTGCAGTGTCAGCTGTGGTTGGTGTGGGATCAACTGTGTTTTTTTCATGAGCATCTGTGGTGCTTTGAGCTGCTGTTGTAGCTGTGGTTGTTTTGGGGACAGCTGTGATTGTTTTTACCCCAGCTGTAGATGTCGTTTGGGCTGATGTGGTTGTTGTGGTGTTAGCTGTGGGTGTTCTTATTTCGGCTGTGGTTGTTGCCCCAGCTGTAGTTGTCGTTGGTGCCTCTGTGGTTGTTTTAGGAGCAGTTATGGATGTTGTGGGAGCATCTGTGGTTGTTGTTAATTCAGTGGTTGTTGTGGGAGCATCTGTGATTATTGTTGGAGAAGCTGTGTTTGATTTGGGCGCAGCTCTGGTTGTTTTGGGCGCAGCTGTAGTTGTTGTGGGGATGGCTGTGATATTTTTGGTAGTTGTAGTAGTAGTCGTGTTATTCTGGAGTTCTGAAAAAATTTATTAAAACATTTAAATAAATGTTAGGTCATTAAAATTGTTCTTTAAATCAGAAAAGCTTGCTCAAATCTTCTTTTTTTGGGGGGCAAACTGAAAACAAAGAAAGCCTCTGCCAAGCTTCCCCAAAGTCTCTCCCCTTCCAAACATTTAAAAAATGCCAGCTGTACGGTCACCTGAGCAAAATCATAATAATCAGTGAAGCAAAACCAGCGCTCTAGAATTGTCTTTGCTCATATCCATTTTAATGTTTTTGTCTGTGAAGAGAGACTACCATGATTTTAAATGGTTTTGAAATAAAAACACTTTTAAATGAGGTACACTATTTTAAGTATGATGTGATTTGATTACAACTGATGAAATCAGAGCTGGTAATTTGGCTGTGGGCATCAAAATAAAAACTAAAACCAACAATATGATGACAAATGAGAGGGAAAAATCCATTCAAACAATCATGAGTATGAATCTACATACATATTGTGTTCAGATTAATTCTTACCCGCATTGATACTGACAGTAATAATGTCTAAGAAGACTGTGGACGTGTTGATAAACATCTTGAGGGATTCCTCTATAGTTGTAACATTAGGGACCACTGACTGGTTTGTGAAGATCATATTGGTTGTCACACCCACAGAACCAGACCTAAAAATCAAAGCAATAGAATGAATGTGAAATGGGATAAAATTGTTATTATTATTATTATTAGTAGTAGTAGTAATAGTAGTAGTAGTAGTAGTAGTAGTAGTAGTAGTAGTTATTTATATATATATATATATATATATATATATATATATATATATATATATACACACACACAGTTTATATATATTAAGGGTTAGATCAGCTTTAAAATTGCAGATAGATTGTAACTTCCATCAATGTAATTGTCTGCATCATTTCCAAACCCCCATATATTTTTTTTCGCAAATAAACCCTACCGTTCAAAAGTTTGGGGTCACTTAGAAATGTCCTTGTTTTCCATGAAAACATACATTAAATGAGTTTGAATAGGAAACATAGCAAAATGCACACGAAATGTAGTCATTGACAAGGTTAGAAATAATGTTTTTTAATATAAATAATAATTGTGTCCTTCAAACTTGGCTTTTATCAAAGAATCCTCCATTTGTAGCAATTACAGCCTTGCAGACCTTTGGCATTCTAGTTGTCAATTTGTTGAGGTAATCTGAAGAGATTACACCCCATGCTTCCTGAAGCACCTCCCACAAGTTGGATTGGCTTGATGGGCACTTCTTACGTACCATACGGTCAAGCTGCTCCCACAACAGCTCAATAGGGTTGAGATCCAGTGACTGTGCTGGCCACTCAATTATAGACAGAATACCAGCTGACTGCTTCTTCCCAAAATATTTATTGCATAGTTTGGAGCTGTGCTTTGGGTCATTGTCCTGTTGTAGGAGGAAATTGGCTCCAATCAAGCACCGTCCACAGGGTATGGCATGGCGTTGCAACATGGAGTGATAGCCTTCCTTCTTTAAGATCCCTTTTACCCTGTACAAATCTCCCACTTTACCACCACCAAAGCGCCCCCCAGACCATCACATTGCCTCCACCATGCTTGACAGATGGCATCAAGCACTCCTCCAGCATCTTTCATTTGGTCTGCGTCTAACAAATGTTATTTTTGTGATCCGAACACCTCAAACTTCGATTAGTCTGTCCATAACACTTTTTTCCAATCTTCCTCTGTCCAGTGTCTGTGTTCTTTTGCCCGTCTTAATATTTTCTTTTTATTGGCCAGTCTGAGATATGGCTTTTTCATTGCAACTCTGCCTAGAAGGTCAGCATCCCGGAGTCGCCTCTTCACTGTTGATGTTGAGACTGGTGTTTTGCGGGTACTATTTAATGAAGCTGCCAGTTGAAGACCTGTGAGGCGTCTGTTTCTCAAACTAGACACTCTAATGTATTTGTCCTCTTGCTCAGTTGTGCACCGGGGCCTCCCAATCCTCTTTCTATTCTGGTTAGAGCCAGTTTGCGCTGTTCTATGAAGCGAGTAGCACACAGTTTTATATGAGATTTTCAGTTTCTTGGCAATTTCTCGCATGGAATAGCCTTCATTTCTCAGAACAAGAATAGACTGACGAGTTTCAGAAGAAAGTTATTTGTTTCTGGCCATTTAGAGCCTGTAATCAAACCCACAATTGCTGATGCTCTAGATACTCAACTAGTCTCAAGAAGGCCAGTTTTATTGCTTCTTTAATCAGCACAATAGTTTTCAGCTGTGCTAACATAATTGCAAAAGGGTTTTCTAATGATCAATTTGCCTTTTAAAATGATAAACTTGGATTAGCAAACACAACATGCCATTGGAACACAGGACTGATGATTGCTGATAATGGGCCTCTGTACGCCTATGTTGCCATTTCCAGCTATAATAGCCATTTACAACATGAACAATGTCTACACTGTATTTCTGATCAATTTGATGTTATTTTGATGGACACAGTCAATTTTACAATAGTTATATTTTGTTTGTTTTTACTCCTGAACTTCCACTACCCTCAACCTCTCCGATCATTTTCATGATGTCCATCCGGTTTCACAAAAGTTCTTAACCTATAACATATACCGGTATATATTTATTATGGACACAGTATGTTTTACATTAGTTCTCTTGTTGTTATTAGTTGTCATTAGTCCCAACCTTCAGCTCCATTCAACCCCTCCCATCTATCTCGTAACACCATCCATATTGGATGTCTATTTGCCATATAGTTTTGAATCCAGCATCGTTTTGCTTATTAGTTTATAAACCATTTGCCATGGAATCGGTACGTCCAAAATCTCTTCACAACTATTTTGCAATATACAGTGGGGAGAACAAGTATTTGATACACTGCCGATTTTGCAGGTTTTCGTACTTATAAAGCATGTAGAGGTCTGTAATTTTTATCATAGGTACACTTCAACTGTGAGAGACGGAATCTAAAACAAAAATCCAGAAAATCACATTGTATGATTTTTAAGTAATTCATTTGCATTTTATTGCATGACATAAGTATTTGATCACCTACAAACCAGTAAGAATTCTGGCTCTCACAGACCTGTTAGTTTTTCTTTAAGAAGCCCTCCTATTCTCCACTCATTACCTGTATTAACTACACCTGTTTGAACTCGTTACCTGTATAAAAGACACCTGTCCACACACTCAATCAAACAGACTCCAACCTCTCCACAATGGCCAAGACCAGAGAGCTGTGTAAGGACATCAGGGATAAAATTGTAGACCTGCACAAGGCTGGGATGGGCTACAGGACAATAGGCAAGCAGCTTGGTGAGAAGGCAACAACTGTTGGCGCAATTATTAGAAAATTGAAGAAGTTCAAGATGACGGTCAATCACCCTCGGTCTGGGGCTCCATGCAAGATCTCACCTCGTGGGGCATCAATGATCATGAGGAAGGTGAGGGATCAGCCCAGAACTACACGGCAGGACCTGGTCAATGACCTGAAGAGAGCTGGGACCACAGTCTCAAAGAAAACCATTAGTAACACACTACGCCGTCATGGATTAAAATCCTGCAGCGCACGCAAGGTCCCCCTGCTCAAGCCAGCGCATGTCCAGGCCCGTCTGAAGTTTGCCAATGACCATCTGGATGATCCAGAGGAGGAATGGGAGGTCATGTGGTCTGATGAGACAAAAATAGAGCTTTTTGGTCTAAACTCCACTCGCCGTGTTTGGAGGAAGAAGAAGGATGAGTACAACCCCAAGAACACCATCCCAACCGTGAAGCATGGAGGTGGAAACATCATTCTTTGGGGATGCTTTTCTGCAAAGGGGACAGGACAACTGCACCGTATTGAGGGGAGGATGGATGGGGTCATGTATCGCGAGATCTTGGCCAACAACCTCCTTCCCTCAGTAAGAGCATTGAAGATGGGTCGTTGCTGGGTCTTCCAGCATGACAACGACCCGAAACACACAGCCAGGGCAACTAAGGAGTGGCTCCGTAAGAAGCATCTCAAGGTCCTGGAGTGGCCTAGCCAGTCTCCAGACCTGAACCCAATAGAAAATCTTTGGAGGGAGCTGAAAGTCCGTATTGCCCAGCGACAGCCCCGAAACCTGAAGGATCTAGAGAAGGTCTGTATGGAGGAGTGGGCCAAAATCCCTGCTGCAGTGTGTGCAAACCTGGTCAAGACCTACAGGAAACGTATGATCTCTGTAATTTTAAACAAAGGTTTCTGTACCAAATATTAAGTTCTGCTTTTCTGATGTATCAAATACTTATGTCATGCAATAAAATGCAAATGAATTACTTAAAAATCATACAATGTGATTTTCTGGATTTTTGTTTTAGATTCCGTCTCTCACAGTTGAAGTGTACCTATGATAAAAATTACAGACCTCTACATGCTTTGTAAGTAGGAAAACCTGCAAAATCGGCAGTGTATCAAATACTTGTTCTCCCCACTGTATATGGGACAGCTGTCAATTATTTGGTCCTTAAATGAAACTGGTATACTTTTTTATTTATCACAATTTTCTTTAACCAATTATGGTCTTTAATGCAGGGCCGATAGACAAGTTTCTTACTTTTTCCCCCTTCCGCTTTCCTCTTCCATGTTTGCGGTAATGCTGCAATTATTTGGTTGTAATTTTGGATAGAGCAGACATTTCCATATGTTTTTGTTAGCTGCATGTGCGACATAACTCCACCAGTCCTACCGATGATATAATTTACGAAGATTATACTTTTAATTTTTTTAATACTTTTTTTTAATCAATTAGTATATTTGAGTTTAACCACAATATTTGTTCTGTCGTTTCTGGAGGATTAAATTGAAATTGCAACCAACTTTCTATGGCTTGTTTTAGAAATAGTGAAATTTGGGAGATTATTTCCTTTTCAAATAACTGAAAGTGAGACGTTGTAATCTGATTAAAGGGAAAAAGGCCTTTCTTGAACATTGGGTGAGACAATCTTACTAATTTGCTAGAGAACCAGTTCGGATTTAAGTATAACTTTTGTATGACTGAAGCGTTTAGTGATAGTTCTAATTTTTTAATATTTAATCATTTCTGTCCTCCAAATTCATATTCATTATATAAATAGGCCCGTTAAATTTTTCCTGGCTTGACGTTCCAAATAAAATGGAATATTTTTTTCTCATATAATTAAAAAAACTGTTCGCTAGGCATAGTTATATTAGTAATTATGTTAGTAATATTAGTAATAGTATTATTAAATAATGCTAAACATGTGACTAATAGACTTCTTCTAAGCAAGTAATTTATAGAAATATGGACCTAAAAGTAAAACTGAACATACCAGAAACTGATGATGATACATCTGAGGAAGATTACAGGATATATTGTTTTGTATCCTCGATTCAACTATAGAAAGATATCAGCACACATACAAAGCATTACAATGATGAAAGAAATGTACTATGCACTAATAACTCTCAGGCAGGATTTGTTTTTATATATACATTTAAATATTTTAGTTGAAGTTAATTGTAAACATTTACCTCAGTTGTGACATTTAAAGCCAAAGTAAGGTAGTCCAGGGAATGTGCATTTTTGTAGGCTTCTAAAAATGTACGACTCATCCGGAACTTTAAAATAAGTACACCTTCATTTGACGTTGGAGGGTTAGTGGATGCAGTGGTTGTGACAACAGTAGTATTTGGAGCCACATTAGTTGTCTTAACAGAAGCTGTAGTTGTTGTATGTGCAGCTGCTTTGGTTGTTTTGGGAGCAGCTCTGGTTGTTGTGGGAGCAGCTGTGGTTGTTATGTGGTTAGTACTAGTTACAGAAGCCTTTGTTGTTGTGGGGGTAGCTGTTGTCATTGTTAAAGCTGTGGTTGTTGTGGGAGCAGCTCTGGTTGTTGTGGGAACAGCTGTGGTTGTTGTGGGGTTAGCTGTAGTTGTGGTAGGGCCAGCTGTGGTGGTAGTTACAGCAGCTATTGTTGTTGTGGCAGCAGGTGTTGTTATTGTTTTGGTGGCAGCTGTTGGTGCTGTGGTTGTCGTAGCAGCAGCTGTAGTTGTCGTAGCAGCAGCTGTAGTTGTCATTGTTGCTGCTGTGGTTTGTGTGGGAGCAGCTGTGGTTGTTGTGGCGGAACCTGTGCTTGTTGTGGGAGCACCTTTGGCTGTTGTGGGGACGGCTGTGGTTATCGTAACCACAGCTATAGTTCTCGTAGCAGCAGCTGTGGTTGTTGTGGGGGCAGCTGTAGCTGTTGTAGGTAAAGCTATGGTTGTCATAGCAGTGGTTGTTGTTGTCGTTGGTGCAGCAGTGGTTGTTGTGGGGTAAGCTGTGGTTGTCGTAGCAGCAGCTGTAGTTGTCGTAGCAGCAGCTGTAGTTGTCATTGTTGCTGCTTTGGTTGTTGTGGGAGCAGCTGTGGTTGTTGTGGCGGAACCTGTGCTTGTTGTGGGAGCACCTTTGGCTGTTGTGGGGACGGCTGTGGTTGTCGTAACCACAGCTATAGTTCTCGTAGCAGCAGCTGTGGTTGTTGTGGGGGCAGCTGTAGCGGTTGTAGGTAAAGCTATGGTTGTCATAGCAGTGGTTGTTGTTGTCGTTGGTGCAGCAGTGGTTGTTGTGGGGTAAGCTGTGGTTGTTGTAGGAGCAGCTGTGATTGTTGTAGAAGCTGCTATAGTTGTTGTTCGAGCCGCTGTTGTTGTGGGAGCCACTATTGTTGTTACAGGAACTGTGGGTGTTGCAGCAGCTGTGATTGTTGTTGGAGCAGCTGTGGTTGTTGAAGGGAAATATATAGTTGTTGTGGGAGCACCTAAGTTTGTTCTGGGGACGGCTGTGGTTGATGTAGTTGTTGTAGTAGCAGCTTTTTTTGTTGTGGGTGCAGCTGTGGTAGTTTTGACTGCAGCATTGGTTGTTATAGCTGTAGGTGTTTTTGTGGTTACTGCTGCTGTGGTTGTTGTTGGAACATATGTGGTTGTTGTGGGCGCAGCTGTGATTGTTGTGGTTGCAACAGTGGTTGTTGTGGGTGCAGCAGTGGTTGTTGTGGGAGCATTTGTGGTTGTTGTGGGTGCCGCTGTGGTTGTTGTAGCCTTATCTGTAGTAGTTGTAGCCAGAGCTGCTTTTGTCATTGCTGCAGCTGTGGTTAATGTGGGGGAAGCTGTGGTTGTTGTCGCTGCAGAAGCTGTAGTTGTCGTTGGTGCTGCTGTGGTTGCTGTGGGAGCAGCTGTCGTTGTTGTAGGCACATCTGTAGTTGTCATAGGCGAAGATGTAGTTGTCATTGGTGCTGCTGTGGTTGCTGTGGGAGCAGCTGTCGTTGTTGTAGGCACATCTGTAGTTGTCATAGGCGAAGATGTAGTTGTCATTGGTGCTGCTTTGGTTGTGGTTTGTATAGCTGTGGTTGTTGTAACCGCAGATGTAGTTGTCGTTGATACTGCTGTGGTTGTGGTGGGAACATCTGTGCTTGTAGTGGGAGCAGCTGTGGTTGTTGTGTGAGCAGCTGTATTTGTTGTGGGTGCAGCTGTGGTTGTTGTAGCCATACCTGTATTTGTCATTGCTGTAGTTGTCATTGGGGCTGCTGCTGTTGTTATAGTTGGTTCAGCTGTGGTTGTTGTTTCAGCACCTGTGGATGTCGTTGGTGCAGCTGTGGTTGTTGTAGCCGCAGCTGTTGTTGTCGTAGCAGCAGCTGTGGTTGTTGTAGCTGTATGTGTAGTTGTCGTAGCTGCAGCTGCAGTTGGCATTGGTGCTACAGTGTTTGCCATTGGTTCAGATGTGGTTGTTGCGGCAGCAGCTGTGGTTGTCATTGCTGTACCTGTGGTTGTTGTGTGTGAACTTGTGTTTGATATAGCCACCGCTGTTGTTGTCGTAGCAGCAGCGGTGGTTATTGTGGGGGCACCTGTGGGTGTTGTGGGTGCAGCTGTGGTTGTTGTGTGTGCATATGTGGTTGTAGTAGCTGTATCTGTATTTGCCGTAGCCTCAGCTGTAGTTGTCATTAGCGCTGCAGTGGTTGTTGTGGCAGCAGCTGTAGTTGTCGGGGAGACACCTTTGGTGGTAGGTTCAACAGGTGTTGTTATTGGTGCTGCTGTCGTCGTAACACCAGCTGTAGTTATCATGGGGGCAGCTGTGGTTGTTTGGGGGAAGTGGTGGTTGTCGGCATATCTGTGGTTGTTGAAGCTGTTCTAGCAGCAGCTGTAGTTGTCGTTGTTGCTGCTGTGGTTGTTCTGGGAGCAGCTGTGGTTGTTGTGGCGGAACCTGTGCTGTTGTGGGAGCAGCTTTGGCTGATGTGGGGAGGGCTATGGTTGTCGTAAACACAGCTATAGTTGTCATCCTAACACCAGCTGCGGTTGTAGTGGGGGCAGCTGTGGTTGTAGTGGGGGCAGCCATGGTTGTTGTGAGAGTCGCTGTTGTTGGTTTGAATGCAGCTGTTGTTGTTGTAGCTGCATATGTAGTTTCAGCAGCTGTTATTGGTCCAGCTGTTGTCATCGTAACACCAGCTGTAGTAATCATGGGGGCAGCTGTGGTTGTTGTGGGGAAGTGGTGGTTGTCGGCATATCTGTGGTTGTTAAAGCTGTTCTCATCATTCGAGCTGCTGTCGTTGTTGCGGCAGCTAATATTGTGGCTGCTGCTGTTGTAGTCGTAGCGACAGCTGTGGTTGATGTTT